>NC_140461.1:12045304-13245304 GCF_051167445.1 Perissodus microlepis | reverse complement strand
TCAATGTAGTCTTCCTAAAATTATAGAATTCTTGGATCTTGTTTGTGTCCATTAAATACTCATTTCCACTTTCCATTTGCAGCAATATCATTCATCTGCTGGCTTAGGCAAACACTGACACACAAACACACATTTCTGCTATCATGCACATGAATAATAACAAACGGAGTGGGCACACTGACTGTTAATCTTCCACCTACTATAAAATGTCTACTGTCTTGCAATTGTGGACCAACATGAAACAATGTGAAAGCAGAGAACAAAGCGTCTGCACTGAGCAGTTCTGTGGCGATATTCTTCCCAGCAACAGAAAAATTGAGACATACTTTATTTATTTATTTTTTTACATCAAAATGATATAATGTGAAACAATCACGATGTAAATGCTGAACATGCCTGAAAGAGTCTTTCCTGTGATGTTCCTTAAAGTATCATTTAGGTCTTACAGCCTTTGTTTATACACCGGAATAACCTTTTTCACTAAATACTTTGACCTTTGCCTGATTTCTAAACAGACGGTTCAAGACCGTGTTATGTGGTTGTAGACAAAGATCATCTCAGCTCAATGTTTGATGGAGTACACTCTCTGCAAAAACACAAGGACTTTGAAATTGATTAACATGTGGCCGATGCATATATCTTGCAAGTCCACAAGTAAATGAAAGCCAGTGTCCAAGTGGACTTTTTGATATTCAACACACCCACAATAGTATCTATGTGCTGTGTCGTATGACAGCAAACACCTTCAACGTGATAAGCCTTAAAATCTTATAAATTACTTTTTATGACTCACCTGACTGTTGTAACACACTGTAAGAACATCGTCTTCATATCAAGTCAATTTTGGGAACCCGCACACCGGTCACAGTGCAGACTGTCAGATTTTACAGCATGCAGCAGTCAATATATTGATCCATTTTGGAACAGAATATGTGAAATGCGCCTTTAACGGGTAGAAAAGAAAGAGCGGTAGCAAACGATGCTGCGTGTTGTACATCTCTGTCATGTAATTGAGCATTTTAGAGGAGAATATATTTGAAATTTTACCCAAGAGGTATAAATAAAAAAACTATTCAACAAATAGATGTGTTTATCATTATTATTATTATTATTATTAATGCTTATGTGCCTCTTGTGACATGGGAAAGAACTCTCAAATAGGGGTGAGGACAGTGTTGGATGAGAGCAATACCCTACACATACTCTAAATACATGGTGTCTATTGATTAATTTAACCAGTTGCTCAAATGAGAGACTTTTTTCTTTTCATATATATTATATGTACTCACTATATCATTGTAACTTTGGACTCTGACTATATTTTAAGTATATAGTATTTATATTATATTTTGAGTTGCGGTTCTATGCCGGATTTGAAGCAACAGCCAGCAGTTGGTTAGCCTAAACATTAAATAGTCATTGTCTGGTTGGCAGATTTTACTGTCTTTACTTAAAGCTGAACTAGTTGTTTTTCAGTTTACAGTTTGCGCTTAGCTAAGCTGACCAACTGCTGTCATCTAACTTTTGGCAAGAAAACAGTAAAATGAAGCAAGCTTTTCAAGCTTATGAATAAAGCCCCTTTTAAATCTGGGACTCTATCTGCATGTCTTTAAAGATAACAAATCAGCTTGAGTTTAAAAAAGGCTTTAGTATTGAGACTTTGAAATGGAGTTCAAGTGGTTGATTCTAGTGTTGTTAACCCAGACCATACTTTTTACTAGAAACAAAGCATTTATTTATGTTCAATTACATTCCTGCACAGTAAATAATTGTAGCTCATGAGTTACTTGTCGCACTGCAAAGTATTTCTTGTCAAATTTAATATTCAGACAGGTTGTTGCCACTTATTTTTCTTTTACAAAATACACCAAATCAGAAGGCGCTTGTATACATGAAGATTTTTTTTTTTTTTATGCTACGTTGATTAATAGAAAAACATGTTTGGATGACTGTCAACCTGTCATAATAATGGAGTAAAGTCACTAAATTGTTCTGAGGACAGCTGAACAGAAGTAAATAGCTCGACTATAGGTTGAAGAAATAATGTTTGGATGAACCCTTTCTGCTAAACAATTAATGGCAGATGAAACAAGAAGCAAGAAACAAGAATTCTGAGAAGTTATTTAAATCTATATATATATATATACAAAAAAATGCTTTCACACTAATAAATTACACTAATAACCGAGAAGATTCCCAGAGTATGCATGCCTAATCTTTAAAATGTTTGCACAAACGTAATGAAGCGACACAAATGGCTTCTGTCTTTCAGCACCACAGTTTCGGATGTCACCACAAAGTAATACCATCACAATGAATACAGTAATCAGAAGTAATTTACACTCCATTGAAGTGTGCGATTATCTTCTCACTTGAACTAACATTATCGCTGTCTATAAACGCCTTTTTTTTTTTTTTTTTTGCAAACGCTTTCTTTTCCTATCCATTACTTTTGGTCTGTCTTTTTTGTCATTCTGCCTGTTATTTTGGTATCTCCCCACACTGACTCCAATTGCTGTTCTATGGCAGCTAAAATAGATATCGGATGTAAAAACGTACAGTAAGTATAACAGCTCTGTCTGCTCTTGACCTTCTTATAACAGGCTGTTCCTGTTTAGCTTGCTCACTTCAGTGTAAAGAGCTGAGAAAAGTGATGGGTGTCATATAGTTGAGGTTTTCGGCTATTTTTACTCAAATTATTTGCTCTAAGTTTCAGCCTTTGGCTTTAGCAGGAGGGCTTTCTATTCTCACAATTCTCTGTTTGAGACAAGGCTGTTCTCTCTCTGTCACAATCAGGTCCATGCATGCGAGTATATGTATTTCGTTTTTTTCCTCACTGACATTCATATTGACTTTTATATATTATAACTTACTCTTATATGTTTAAAAAAGGAATAATTATAAACAATCCTGTCATCTTGCATGCACAGTATCAAAGCTGACATAAAGCTTTTTTTCTCTTCCCATCTCTTTTTCTTTTTACTCTCTCCTCCACTCCTTGACTCCCTCAACTCAACTAGGCAGAGATGTACTGATAGAAGTTTAATTAATGTGTGCTTTCTACTCTAAGCTGCCTCTTAGTGGAGAGCTAGGTGGAGTGATTTGAGCTGAATGGTTCAGGGCTGCACTGTTCTCCTTCATTTGTTTTCTCCGACACTGGGGAGGTAGGATTTCTTACTGACTTTGACTGCAGTCGTCTTGGACTTGTATGAGGAAGGCAGATGAGCTTGTCACTGTGCCTGCTTAATTCAAAGATTTACCAGGGTTCCTTGCTGATAGTTCCACGTTTTGCTGCTGAGAAATCCCTGTTACATTGAGAAAGTCACCTACAATCAATATACAGTTATCAAGGTTTGCATTAATATATTTTTTCTGGGTTTCTCACTATGAATAAGTCAACTACATACTGCCATAATGTTCCTATAAAAACACAATAATGAAATTAATGCTTAAAAATAAAACAATCTCTTATTTTGCACCTGGTATGGCAGTAATAGTATCTGCTTATTCATTTGCAATGGCATGGGGAAATTTTGTTAGAATATATGCAGGATTGTTGTGGGTGAATTGCTCTGAGCTTGTTGCTAAAAGCTTTGTCACCCCAAATGTTTAGCAGGGTCACGTTTATTTCTGGTACTCGGTACTGGAATTTCGATGTGAGAGTACAGAACAGTGTCGGAGGGAGAGGGAGTTGCCAATATAGGAAGCAACTTTTTATCAATATACCTTTTGTACTGTGCAAAACTCTTAAGCCACCCCCCAATTCTTTATTTTTATTTGGATTATGGAAAATGAAACATGTCTAAACATACATGCAGTGCACAAGGCAAAGTCAGAGCTTGTCCAATACTAAAAAACTTGAAAGTCAGTGATATAACCACCTTCATTCTTCAGCATAGTCTGAACTCTCTTTATTTATTTATTTTTAAGAATGGTTTAAGCAATAGTTCATCAGGCTTCTTGAAAAACATTACAAAGATCTTCTCTGGATGTTGGCTGCATTTTGTTCTGTTCTCTGTCAAGATGATCCCACACTGCTTTAATCATGTTTACATTTTGATTCATCATTCCATAAGGCCTGTTGCCATTGATTATCAGTTTAGTTCTTGTGTAATTTCAAATATCTCAACTTTTTTCCATGTTTTTTTTCCTTAAGCATGGCTTCTTAGAAGCCACCCTTCCACGGAGACCATTCCTGAAGAGGCTTCAGTAGATCAACGGAAGCGACAGATTCATCTCTCAGATCCTGGCATGTCTTTGTGGCATGTCTTTGCTGGACTTTTTTTTTTACTTCCTAAGGACATGACTTCAAAATACTGTTCATTTGCTGTGGATAGTTTTTTAGTGCTGACACTTTGTCCTCCACTTGTCCACACACTGTACACAATGTCTAATATGTGCCTAAAAATACAATTTAATACTGGTTCTTTATATTTGTGGTCTGTCATGCATGGACACAACACTGGTTCAGTCTTTGAGTTAGATAAATGGATCTTATATTGTGTTTTTCTACTCTACCTGAGCACTCAAAGCACTTTTTTCGAAGCTGTTTTTTCTAACACTCACACACATTCATACGCCAATGGATGCATCAGAGAGCAGATATCGGTTATTTGGTAAGCAGGCTGGAGCAGACAGGGATCAAACCACCAACCGTCTGATTAGTAGATAACCTGATCTACCTCCTGAGCTACAGCCGCCCCTAGGTTAAGAGTTCCACTTGCACCAACATCAACATATTGATTCTCCCGATCAAACCTGCCTTGCTGCTCACAGAGATAAACACATGGATAAAATCCCATCATCAGATCTGCTCATATTTGACCCGATTATTTGCACTGTTCTTGAAAGATTGACTATATTTGGGGGGTGTATTGCACAAACCTATTCCTAAGTATCTTTTAGTAACTTAACAGTGTTTAATCTCTGGTACATTGTATTCAGTTATATAACTCAAGTTTTTCAAAAACTGAGCCATCAGTGAGCTTTAAAACAGAGATTAAGAGAATCACATTTAAAGAAGTACAATTCAGGACTTTACTTTTTCTACCTGTCTTACCTCCATTCTTTCTTTCCTCTTGAGAGTACCAGTGCATCTCATGGCTGAGAGCTTCACACATACACACTTTAACATGTGCATTGCTCTCAAAGGAGTGGCAAACTTACACAGGAAACATTCTGTTATGCTTGAGGAGTGAATTTCACTTGTTTGATATTCAACCACTGGAGGTCTTATGTGGTTTATTCTAGACACTCTAGGGGGGAAAACTTCTACATTCTTATGATTGTCCTCTTTACATTATTCATCAAACACTGCTCTACTGTCGCGCTTTTAAATGCTACTTCAGTGGCAGAAATCTGAGGGTACAATGCTGAATTGCTCTGATAAATGTTTCAGGGTCTCACGAGAATGATTTACTATACAGAAAAAAGGTCACATCTTCTTTTCACACACAGTTTTATGACTTTCTGCACACGCTAGTCTGTGCGATAGTAAACATAACAGAGACTCTCTGGTCACCTTTTTTAGTTACACTTTGCTAATACCAGGTTGGACTACCATTTGACTTCCTGGCACAGATTCAACAAGATGCTGAAAAAATTCTTTTTGGATTTTGGTGCATATTGACATGATAAAATTACACAGTGGCTGCACATGAATGAGAATCTCATGTTCCACTACATCCCAAAGGTCCTCTTTTAGAATGAGATCGGGTGACTGTGGAGGCCATTTGATTACGATTGAGTTCATGTTGTGATGATTAAGAAGCCAGTTTGAGATTATTTAAGCTTTCTGACATGGCACCTTATCCTGCTAGAAGCGGCCACTTCCACTGTTTGCACTGTGATCATAAAGGGATGCATATAGTCAGTGGTGTTTAAATGATGGTCATCAGGCACTAAGGTGCCCAATGTGTACAAAGAAAAACTATCCACCACATCATCAGAATCAGTCAGAATCTCAATACGTTATATTGATCCCAGAGGAAATTGTTTCATTTCCTCATAATTGCATAATTTCCATAATCAATTTCCTCATCATTACACCAGCAGCAGATTAAACTGTTCATATGATGCAGGATGTATCCATGTTTATTACTACAAATTCTGGCCCTTACATCCAAATGTTGCAGCAGAAATTGAGACTCATTAGAGTAAGCAACATTTTCAACATTACTTCCAATCACCTGGATGAACTGTACCATCAGTTTTCTGATTTTAGCTGAACAAAACAAGTGAAGTCTGCACGCACACACTGCACATACAAAATGTATGTACAGGCTGGTATAACGCAATTGTGTAATAATAGCACACTTTTTATTTATTAAATTATTAGTAATCATATTTTAAGGTTTAATTTCATGTCGTAGTCTCAAAGAATGACATCTTCACTCTAACTAGCTCAAACCACTGACAATGACTTGGCATAAAACTGTGCCTTAACTGCCACTTTGTTTACTTATAATTACATGATACTATGTTGGGTATGTGGAATATAATCAATTATAATCAACCTTCAGACAGTAACAGCCTACAATAGTTTAGTAATCCTGTAACTTTAACAATAGCACCACATTTTGACGAAAGCATTCCAATGAATATTGGATGAATTGGCATGAAAATGTGACCTCTCTTGTGCCACAATGGATTTCAAATATGTGATTTTAAATTAAATGCCTCAGTTATTCCAAGAGTTTTTCCTGAGATTTAACGGAACGGCAGCTATATAGCCCCAAAGACCTGGTAGCATACTTACAGACTCTTCTGTGATAATCCTATTGCCTTTCCCACCGTTACATGTTTAGCCTCCATGTTTAGCTTATGTCAGTCATAGTTTAATAAAATATATTCTTTTTATCATTCCAAATTCAAAATATTAGGTGGGCCAAAAAGATAGAATCAGATAATCAATGCAACTTTATTTGAAATTGGTAAATACTGAAGACCGTGAGCTGTCCTCATGAATACTAATGTTCATTGGCATCGGATGGAATCAAAGTGACTTAAAAATCACAACTATTGATTTTGGCTAAGCAAGGTCATACAGAACAACAGAGACAGGAAAGGCTCGTGTACAAGCTTCAGACTGTTTTAAATTCACAACATTTTACAAGACATACTTCCCTGATACTAATTGTTGTTTTTACGTTTTAAACTGGTGCAGCTAAGCTATCCATTCATACAGACCAGAAGCAATTATAAGTTAATAGTCAATAATAGTCAAGGTGAACAACAAGCTAATGTTGCCACTAAGGAATGTAACGCTTAGTATTTTTATATATATATAAAAGACATGAGTTTAAAGGATCAAAAAAATGACAATTCCTTAATTCACATACAAGCTATATTCCAGACTCAGAGAAGCATTTACTTACAGAGAAATAAAAGAAAGATAAAGATAAAAAAAGAAGTGACTAATTAATTGTGGATTCAAAATAGGAGAGTATATATATATATATATATATATATATATTGTATGTTATCATTGTTATCATGAACTCTCTACATTGCTACCTAGTCCATCACAGGGATCCTTAAAAGTATTTATTTGATATTTCTACTATCCTATTATCTGTAAATGGGCTCTTTCTTAAAGTGATCAAGATATACTGAGTTAGAGTAGAGTAGGAAGAGCATGTTTGTGTGTGTGTGTGTGTGTGTGTGTGTGTATCTAATGTAAGAGAAACAAAGTAAAAGAGAGAAAGCAATAGGTTGGTATGTGTGATCATGAAGCACTAAGAGGAGCCTTTATACACTATATTGCCAAAAGTATTCACTCATCTGCTTTCACACACATATAAACGTCAGTGACATCTGGTTCTTAATGCATAGGGTTTCATATGATGGTGACCCACCTGCCTAATTTATAACAGTTTAAACTCTTCTAGGACAGCTTTCCACAAGGTTTAGGAGTATCTAGCCCTCTATCCATCCATCTTCATCCACTTATCCAAATCAGGGTCATGGGGGGCTGTAGCCTATCCCAGCTGCCAAAGGGCAAGTGGCAGGGTACACCCGGACAAGTCGTCAGTCTGTCACAGGGCTAACAAAGAAAGGCAGACAATCATTTCCAGATATATTCACACCTATGGGCAATTTAGAATCACCAATTAACCCAACCCCACTAATTGCATGTGTTTGGACTGTGGGAGGAAGCCATAGTAGCCACAGAGGCATGGGAGAACATCCTCACAGAACACCACAAAGAAAGACCCTGGACAGATGGTAATCTGGTTGAACTCAGGAATTTGTGCTGTGAGGCAACAGTGGACAACACACAACACATCAATTTAAAGGATCCAGCCCTAAAGCAGATCGCCCTTCTCAGTGATCTGCTAAGGCTACAAACACGAAACTTAGCAGAGGTTACAATTCACACAAAAATTGAATAACATTGAAAAATTGTTGCCTGGTCTGATGTGTCCTGATTTCTGCAGCAACATTTAAATTGTCAGATTGGAATTTGTGGGTTTACCCTTTTAAAAGCTGTTAAAGATTCTCAAAAAGTGTGGACTAAAGTGTTTTATTCATATAGTAATGCTTAGTCGATAAATTAGTTGCTAGGGCTAGATACACAACATTTTTCGTCTTTTTAACCACACAATCTTAGCACCATTGATCTCAACCTACTTTGGGAATACCTCCCAAAAGGACTTGGGAACTTGCAGTTGATATGATGCACATACGTTCCTGTATACTTTCCCAGCCACTTGCTTGTGCCTCTCCGTGTATGTGGTCCCAGCTTGCATCTTGCTACTATGTGTTGGCTACTCTCCCACAGTCTGCAACTTGGGGCCCGTTAGCTGTGGTAGACGCCTGCCTTTTCCGATCTGGTGCTTAGGTTGTTCTTAGGTTGCCATTGTCAGAGCTTCTGTGCTGTCCTTTAAACTGGCCTTTTCTAGCCACTGGTAGGATTTATTAATGTCATCCGCTCCCACTATGTGTTTATGGTACATCCCATGCAGGGGGGTTGGTTCCTGTTCCTTTCTGTTATCAGCTGCCTAAAGGTGCCAATATGGCTTTTGCATTGGCTACTTCGTGAGCTGCTGCAATGTCATCACACAGTCACTTTCATTTATGCTCGCCATTAAGGACCAAGTAGCAAGTGTAGTATTCTCCTGACCGATATGTGTTGCCATTCAAAACATGCCACCACCTCAGCACTCATATAGCAGAAAAAGAAATCAGAACTGGAAGAAGGCATTTCAGAGTGTTTTTTTCCATAGTTTTATTTTTCACAACGTCTCATGTTTTCAAACTGTTGCAAAATACCCAACTGTGTAATATGTGAGCTTTGAAACAGATATATTATTAAAATGGGGGTAAAACCAAAACAATCTTACACTCAAGTCTTCAACCCAGGTTCAGTGGCAGCACCACCATGCTCCAGTTTACAAAAATCAAGAAGTGCACAACCAACTAAATTGACACCAAAACAGAGGTTTGCACCAGCAAATGTGGTATCAATTTTGATGCCACATCATCAAATGTGACAAGGTTTAAGTGGCAAGTAAAAGTGTCCTGAGGTATTCTTGGAGCGGCTCTTTTCACGAGTGAGGGAGGTCATCTTTCTGATGTAATCGCAGATTCTCAGTTTTGATCCTGGATTGTGGCTATGACACTCAATAATCCTTGCCCTCCCGCCTTCTGTAGCTTATAGAGCCTCAGGGTGTTGGATTTCGGGTGGAGCATGGTTTATGTATTGATGGCTTGGATCCTATTCCTACCTTTCAGCTGACTTCTCAGCACCTGTCTTAAGCCTCTTTCACTAGTACCTACTTGGCTTGACTAAGCTCGACTCGATGCAGCTCTACTGGATTTCGGTCATTTATCATTACAGTTAAGTACCAACTTAGGTGTTAGGTCAACATAGCAATGGGGCCAAAAGTAATGTGACATCATTTGGATGTGTTATAAACAAAACAATGGGGGTTTACCATGTATAACTGTTGCTCAGTCTATGGTTTTGGTGAGACTCACTCAGGGACCACGGTGTTGGTCTTCTGCAGCCATTTCCTTCCTGTTGGATTTCAAAAATGGCAGTTTTAATTTTTGTGAGAGAGTCACTCTCATAACTTGTCAAGTGATGCCACTAACTGGCCAATTGGTGGCATACAGTATCTTGATGTTACATTTTCAATTAACTCAGTTCATTTGGAACCGCTGCCAAGTAGGGATGAGCGATCTATTGAATATACTCGATATATCGTCTTTTCTATGTACCATGGTTAAAATGGCTTTATGTAACCACAGAGAATAGGTTGCCATGGAAATATTAAGCTGTCTCCACATAATTCAGTGTGAGAATTTTTTTCCCCACACACTACAAATGCATCATTAATTCCCCCTCCCAACCAGAAAATTTTCTACCCGGAGCATGCCTGTTTAGAGAAAAATATGGCCTCGTTGGTCATTGTTTGGATTTCACAAGGATGTCAAATAAAATGCGGAAATGTACAAAACATGCCATAAAACTATTGCAACAAAAGGTAGCAGTATCACAAAATGATTCCGTCAGCTGAAAAGTCATCCACTGCCAAATTAAGACTGTTTTAAAATCTTTATGTGAAGTCTCCCACACCAAAAAAACCCTGCAAGTTACAAGTACGAATTTTGACCCTATTTTTCTTCCTTTCATCTGATTGGTCAATGTCACTCAATCACAAATGTAACAATCCAATCAGAGAACAGATGGTTTTGGCTGTCGGAGGGGAGCTTTTTGCAGGTCTTTGAAGGGAATAAATGCCCTTTTACATGCCAACCCAGCGTTTTCCTTCATCACCACGAAGGAAAACAGTCTGTGGTCGTCCGAGTTTGGTGATTTTTATGTCACAGGTCTACGTGTTTAATATAGGGACTTCCAACAGCGCTGCGGACCGCGGGGTGGGGGCGGGCAGTGTTTTGGAAATGACAGTCTTCATTACAAAGCTTTCTTCGTTATGAATTAGCATAGATGTTTTTATTGAACATTTGAAGAACTAGCAAAAAAAACAAACTCTTGTAGAGGACATAAAGTCAGAGATAGAAAAGACAAGGAGCAGGTGCATCTAGTACAGGTAGAGCTGCTGCAAAAACCCACAGAGCCCAGCAGCCAGCGCAACAAATTCTGGATCCTTTGCTTTTAGTTAGCAGTTAGCATTAGCAGCACATCCTGCGTCCGATGTGAAAGGACTTTTATGCTGCGCACTGTGACTCACAGCAATGGTCCCGGGTCAGCCCTGACTTTGTGTTAAACTAATCCTAAAGTAATAATGGTATTTCTAACCACTGATATACCACAACTTTATCCTTTCAACAGCTGCTGAAAGTTAGGGGACCTAGCTGCTATCGGATATTTATATAGAGATCCTCCAGCTTCAAACTGTATTACCCTTCAAGGACCTGCAGTTCAAAAAAGTGCCCCTCCGACAGCCAAACCCATCTGTTCTCTGATTGGATTGTTACATTTGTGATTGACATGACATTGACCAATCAGATGAAAGGAAGAGAAATAGGGTCAAAATTCGTACTTGTAACTTGCAGGGGTTTTTTTGGCTAAGTCCACACACAAATCTTTTTTACGCACGCACAACTCTTTTTTACACATACAAATCTTTTTTATGCACACACAAATTTTTTTTACACATACAAATCCTGATTTACAAGTACAAAACCGATTTACAAGTAAAAAATATTTATGACCACATTTTGAGCCCATATTTTTAAGGGTTACTGAATGTGTAGGAGCCATTCTTGGGTTAATACCTTATGTGGTCGCTAGAGGTCACCTTTTTCTGTTTTGATCATGTAAAGGTATTTAAGGTAGACGCATGTAATCGGCATCAGGTGTGTCATTAATTGTAAGAAGGCAAACAGTTTGTGACCGTTGCGCTGTTATGTTAAGATGATATGGGAATAAAGACTAAAAAGGACAAGATAAGTACTGCTGGAGTTATTGGACTTTTTACTTAATTCATCCATACCAGTGACATCGCGTCACCCCTGTTAACGACCACCTCAGTGGCTTCAAGCATAGGCTTAGCCTCTACAGAATGAAAAACCCTGAAAACCAAATTGAGTCGAGCTGAGCCGAGTTGGTGCTAGTGGAAAAGGGCTATTACGTTTTGGAGGTATTTGGCTGTGGCTAGGGCTGTTCGATATAACAATATATAGCGGTTAACGATATAAAAACGTCTATGTTTCATTTTACGCTATTGTTTGTTTCGTGGTGTTGCAAAATAAACTGTTTACGCCAATATTTTTTAATCGTTTTGATGGTCACTGTAGTGGCTATATTAATTTCTTAAAGTTCTCGCTTTCTCTTATATTTAATATAACCACACTATGGACGGACAAGCGCCTGTTTTTATGCATTGTCGTTAGCAACAAAAACCATCACGTGTCTGCTTGTTTATTTTCCACATAAACCTTTCACAATAAAGCTCAAGATTCTGTTGAGACTTTTCAAAATAAACTGAATCACGTGAAATAGTATGCAGAGTATTTACTGATGAGAAGCAAATAAGAGCCGTCAGGTGCTAAAAATAAACCTTAGACTCAAATGTTAGAACAGGCTTTTCCCTGCAGCGCGCCGCAAAGAAAACGGCGGCCGTTACAACCTATGTCTAAAAATGTATAGTTTCATGCATCGGTAAAACACTCGACTCCAGATACACGACACCCAGCTGGAAACACTTCAGTTACCCGAGATTCACAGAATTTACAGAAAATGTTAAATTTTTGTGATTTATATCGTTATCGGACGATAGATGTTTTATATCGGGATATGAGATTTTGGTCATATCGCACAGCCCTAGCTGTGGCTGGCCTTCTTGCGTCTTTATCGTGGATTTGGTTGCCTGTGACCTGTGTATCTGCTATTCTGCCTTCTAGTAGCTCCTCCACTACAGTCTGGATTACCTTCTCTCTCTTTGCAGCATTCATTATCAAGTCCGAATGACATTTCAATGTTCTCATGTAGATTTGAGGACATTGGTGTTGATGTCATTCATGTACAGAAATGATGTTTGCGCCATTCTTGAATCCTTGTACAGTGTGTGGGGCATTTAGTAATAGGATTTTTGTAGTCAATCCAGGCACTTCTCAGGTCACTCTGCCTGGCCTGGTCTCCTGGCCTTCTGGTGTTATTTTCAGTCCCTTTCTGGTCTGTGCTCATGTATTGACTCATGTGCCTACTCGGCTGTATTATTATGACCCCCAAGAATAGCTTCCACGTTGTGGAGGCAAGTAATCGGTCGATAGTTTAATGGTGTCATACCCTTGTGCAGATTCTCCATGATCAGGATTTTCCTGTCCTATGTTAGTTGGTCCTGATGAGAACCAGGTATTAGCAGCCCCCTTTGTTGTGTTGCTAGGTGCCATTTCTTCACCCAGTAGGGGTGGGTGATGTCAGATCCTGATGCTGTCCAGTTCTTCATTCTGGAGGCATGTAGTTGGATGTTTGCCTTTGTGATATTTACTGACTCTTGCTTCGTGAGGTTGCTGTGGTCTACTCTTAGTTCCCACCAGCCTTTTGGCATTGATCCCAAAAAGTTGATTCTGTTCATCCGGACCCTATATCCAGATGAACAGCAGTGTTCACATTCACAAGTGACCTTATCTGAAAAGAACTTGTGAGAATCGATAGACTTAAATCATTTTTGGACAGATAAATAGACAGGCAAAAGACATTTTATCCTGTGACCTAACTGCTGATTTACTACAACACATCCCTGACCTTGTGCAGATTTTTCCAGTCCTGTGATTTCTTTTTCGAACAAGTTAAATATCCGTGTGAGTAATTAAGCCAGTGGTTTTATTACTGGCCAATTAGTCTGATACCCACTCTCACTGAATCGCCTGCTTATCTGTTTCTGTGTTTGCACACTCTCTGCATAAATGTGCTGACACAAACACACACACACACGCACACAAACACACACACTAACAGGCACAATCAGCATAAAGTGTGTATTCTGCTTCAGCATGGACCAGATAGAGAACATTGTGCTAAGTATGTTTGCTCTCCATTGGTGCTAACAGCTAGATAACAGTTAATACAATCACCAAAGTGACTGGCTTATCTTTCAGCTCTGTTGTTGAAAAGTTACTGGAAAAGTATTACAGCAAAACTTTACCATTTGTGATTATCAAAAAGTCAACCAAAGGGAAAACAAATGCATAGAACTATGTTCTTTTTAAATCTCAATTAACATTAAATGTTCACATACACAGGAGATTTCATTAATTCATCAAGGATATTAAAATCCTTAATGAATTAAACGAAACCATGTGTATGTGCTGTCTAACTTTCTGTTGCCTAGTCTCTGTAAGTACTTTCTCATTTCTCTGTTCCCTTGACTGTTGGTCTCAGTTCTGGCTGTGCCTTGGCCTTAACCTGTTTCTTTTTTCTTTATTGTTTTGCCTTTGAAGTCCTCCAGTCTCAGAGCTGTATTAAGTGACATATACTCCATAAGTTGGGAGCAGGAGCTTGATTGAGTTGCATTTCATGTATGGCTGTGGTATCTCTATATACACTTTGGAGTAAAGGCGCAAGCAAATGCATTCACATTATTTAGGGGAGAAACTATTGTTCTGATACCACACTTTTTATCTCTTTGAAATACATTTTTGCCTCAATTATTTCTACTGCTACTCTTAGTTGCACTGCTTGTAATGTGAATATTACAACAAGTGTAGTGTTACTAACAAGGCTCCCAGCTCTTATACACTTATTGTAAGATTATATATGCACATCCATTCTTACACAGACCTGACAATTTTTTGGGGCATAAAGTAGACACTGACAGCTCACAGACAGATAAGGCAGAGCAGAGCAGCACAACATTGAGTTACAGATGGTAAGTGAGGAATATCCACAAATCTATTACATTCTAATGTATTCCAATCCACATTGCTCTGACTGTGGCTCATCTGTAGCACAGGGTCCTTTCACACTGTGCACGCACAGGCAGCCTCCCCACCAATTATATAGCTTTCCAAGTTTGCTCCTCTATTGTAAAAGATAATAAGGTTTCAGTGATACCACTAGCTTCCTTCTTCTTTTTGTCCACTTTACTGAAACACTTCTATGCATCTGTATCTGCTGATAAACTCAGATAGCCAAGTTCTTAAAATGCACTTCAGGGAGACACATATTGTGAAGATACTAAAGGTACAAACTGATGTGAAATTAAAAAAAAAAAAAAGAAGCTAAAATGAAATCTTTAATGCATCCTGTTCAAACCCTTTTGTGGATTTATTGGTGTGGGGAGAAAACAAAACAAACGTAGTCATCAAGAAGGAACCAAAATATATTTTTGAGTTAATGCTCTCTCTATATTGTCCATCTCCCCCCCCTTGTGAAACTTTGAACCAGATTATTTGGGTTTCTGAATCGGGCGGTTTGTACAAATTAACTGACAGAAATTGTGGGGAGATGGAAAGGGAGCTGGGTGCAATATTAAAATATTGTCCCTACCTGAAACAAAGGGAGCATGATGTACAGAATGTGAAAGAATACAGTAAATCTAATACACACTCTGCTTTTTTGATTTCCCTGTGACATTAGTCAAAACATATTTATTTATTTATATTATTAAATTTAGGTGTGCCTCTATTAGTATCACAACAGCACATCCAAAATGTGGCATTTTGTGTATTTAGTCGCACCAACAATATAGGTCTGAGAATTTAAACCAGCTTCTCATTTTGGTGAAAGATGAAATATGATAACTGGATGGATTATCAAAATATCAACATTATTAATCACCAGCTCCTTGATTATCAAAAGGTTACCAAAATGACTTTACCAATGGCTTTAAGAATCTCTTAACTTTTCTTCTTCAGCTACTTTGAAGTTATAATTTTTAAATGTCCAAATAAGCATTGCATAGTTTCCAGTTCCCATAAAAGAAATAATAAATAACACCCCTAACAATTCCAATCAACTTTTCAGTGTTTGAGTTTATATCTGCATTGTTTAGCATGATGACAAACATCAGCAAATTATTATTAGTCCTTTATTTATCCAGGTAAAAAATCTCATTTCCAAAAGAGACCTGGCAAATTACAATTAACATGGTGATATTAGCATTAAGTCAAAGCACTTCAGTACCTGTATAGTATATCCATCCATCCGCTTCCGCTTATCCTTTTCAGGGTTGCGGGGGCGCTGGAGCCTATCCCAGCTGTCATAGGGCGCGAGGCGGGGTACACCCTGGACAGGTCCCCAGTCTGTCACAGGGCCAACACACAAGGACAGACAACCATTCGCACTCACATTCATTCACACCTAGTGACAATTTGGATTATCCAATTAACCTATCCCCACAAGCTGCATGTCTTTGGAAAGTGGGAGGAAGCCGGAGTACCCGGAGGGAACCCACGCAAACACGGGGAGAACATACAAACTCCACACAGAAAGACCCCGGCCTGATGTTGGAATTGAACTCAGGACCTTCTTGCTGTGCGGCAACGGTGCTAACCACCGTGCGGCAACGGTGCTAACCACCGTGCGGCAACGGTGCTAACCACCGTGCGGCAACGGTGCTAACCACCGTGCTGCCCCTGTATAGTATATATAGCTTATAAAGCTGATAGTGTGGTCTCTGAATCAAAATAGCAAATATACCATGTAATATTTTAAGGTAGGTAGGTTTTTTGAAAATGATCTAAATAGAAGTCTAAGGAGCTTGCAAAGAAAAGCATCTGGACTTCTGTAAGTTGCTTGAAGATGTTTCACCTCTCATCCGAGAAGATTCTTCAGTTCTAAGGTCAAATGGTGGAGAGTCCCAGATTTAAACCCCGTGGGAGTATCCCCCCAAAGAGGGACAAAAGGACCCCCTGATGATCCTCTACCTAATCACATGAGCCAAGGTGAGAAAACGGGTGTGGGTCACAATCAGCCAGGGTTTCGGGTAAGCTCATTGTGAAACCTAGCTCCACCCTATCATGTGATTTCCTGAGGTCAGAAGGCCCAGGATGTGAGTGGGCGTTAAGGCGTCTGGGAAGGGATCTCAAAACTGGATTATAGATGGCAGACAGTTGGTGTCGTAAACCACCGCCTCTGTTCAAAGATGGTCGCTCACAGTGGACATAAATCGCCTCTTTTACTCCTCTTTCAAACCATCTATCTTCTCTGTCCAAAATGTGAACATTGGCATCCTCGAAAGAGTGACCTTTGTCCTTTAGATGCAGATGAACTGCTGAGTCTTGTCCCGTGGAGGTGGCTCTTCTATGTTGTGCCATGCGCTTGCAAAGTGGCTGTTTGGTCTGAATAGAAGCTATCCTGAAAAAATAGCTATTGTTGGAAGAAAAAAGCCTTACTGGCTCCAATGGTTAAACAATCAGTTCATAAGGGATGAGCAAAGAGGTTAAACAGGATAACAGAAATGGTTATTTGCTGAATCAGATTGTTTATGCCTGTTGTGTATTGTTACACAGTAAACAAGTACTTCTGCTTATTTTGGTAGGGTGCATTGGTGGAAAGCTAATGAAAGAACACAGTTGGGTGGAGTTTCTTTGTTAGATTAAAAAGGACAGACAGACAGACACACACACACACACACAGTGGAGGGCATTGAGGAGCCAGGCTCTATATTAGAGGTTTAGAGACAAAGTCATGCTCACTGCAACACTCCGCTGTGTAAGGGTAGAGAACGATCCACACAAATGAAGGGTGTAAAGAGGGTGAAAAAAAATGCATCCGGCACTTTAATTTGCAAGCCCTCTCAAACAAAACCCAGCTTAATGAATTGGAAATTGTATCATCCACAGAGGAACATGGCCATAAATACAGCAGGGCTCGAGGTGAGCACTGCTTCGAAAGTAAAGCCATGACTGGTCCTGCATTCTGAATGATAAATGAGATGTAGAAAATGCACTGAAACAACATTGTAAGCAAAGTATCTGTACATCCTATATTTAGCTATGTGTCCACGTATGCTTAAGTGCACAAGATTTCTGTTTTTTGTATGTAAGTGCTCTTTACACTATTTTTAATGTAATGTATATTTAATGTAACACAGACACCTTTTGTAAAATGTGTATTTTTATATCAACATTTTTTTATCAACATTTTTTTTTTGAATTTGCCTTGAAGTCATCCTGTGTCTTGCAGTAATGCAGACGGCAGTGCACATTTTGGCTCATAATCCACCATCAGATATTTCGTATGGCTCTATGTTTACATTGTACTTATTTCTTCATCGATTCATTTCATTCAAAATGTCAAGGTAACCATAATCAATAAACCAGTCAATCAATCAATGTGTTTGTCTGGTATAAATGGCTTTCTTACTAAGATGGAGAGTCAGAGAAGTCTATAGGGCAGACCTGCAGAATAAATTTGTTGGTAGTGAAGACTGCAGAGATTTCATTGAAAGAAAAACTGCACATAGTTCATGAAGCCTTTTTAGTTAAGAAGTGTACAATTCCTCAAAACGATGCAATGTGTGTCTGACTTTTCCGAAAACCTCACAAGTTATTTGACAGTAGTTGGTATCTTATCAATTGTGTTTCAGTGATCAGCTTGCTACAAGATCTAAAACATTAATTCGATTTTATAAAGATTCAAAGCTTCAGAATGTAGTAAATGAGCTTTGTTTCAGACTGCGTAGTTTGGATTGTGAGTAGCAGACACTGTCTCACTGCAGCCTGAGCTGATGAGCTAATAAGCAAACTCCAGTGGTGACCATTTAACAACTAGAGAAAAAAAACAACTTGTAGAAAAAAAGGTAAATTCATTGCGCTTGTCAAATTCTTTACACTTAATTAACATTGCTAGGGTTACGCTATTCATATGTGTCAGTTACACTGTCCAAAGAATATCTATCACTATTAAAGCTTCCCAGTTCAATTCAACAACTTGATGTGTAATGAAAAAAAAATACAATGATATTTTACATGCAAATTCATTAGGGTCTACATGAGATGCATTTCCTGTGATTTGATTAATTTTTACTTAATGTATGAATGCTGGCATGGCAGTCAAGGATTTCTCCTTGAAGAGTGAATTGCACTGCATCTGCTAATTATCTGTAAGGATTTACATGCTCTACAACTGCCCAGATTAATAACGTGTTATTTGAAATCAATTCTGAAAGACAGCCAGAGATGAGTGTTTTATAATTAATCTTAATAATGAATGGATTTTGGTTAAAAATCGTAGTTATTTCTTTTGTTAGGTAGAAGAGGGGTTCCTGGTGGGTTGAAGGAATCCAGGGGGGAAAGGAGCACAGCAATAGGCAGGCAGGTGAGCCACAGGTGAGTATTCCTTTGAAAGGTATGTGGTCTTGTATTGCAGGTTAGCTCAGAACTCTCCACAGAGCAGAGGAGTTAGGGACCTTTTCTCACCAGGGAGGTCACTGGAGTTAGACAAGAAGGCAGGATTAAACAAAGCAGGAGGCAAGCACAAAAGCATGAAAGACCCAGTTATGATCAAGGAGGTGACAATGATCTGGTGGAGAGTGGAAGCACAAGCCGGTTTTATGAGGAGATGGAAATCAGATGTGATGACTGAAGTTCATGAAAATCAGAAGCTCTGCCAGTGGGCAGGTCCAGTGAGAACAGCCAGCCCACAACTCCATCTGAGAGTGAGAGATGATATGAAGAGAAGAAAGACAAAGAAGGGGGACAAAAACAGACCGCCAAGACCATGACAAATGTAGATGCAACAATGAAACTAACCTGCATGTGTGTGGACTGGAGTACCTCAAGAAAATCCATGGTTAGGCATGTATTCAGTTTACTAGGCCTGAGCTTTGCCTTACATGTTTCTGCACGTCCGTTTCTTGATGGTCGAATCCCTGGCCATGAAAGGACGTGTGGTAAACTTAGGAAGGGAGTAGAAATACAAGGAAGAAAAGATAGGTTTGGAGAAGATTCAATATAACATAAAGTTGGCTGAAATGTGAAGTGAGGGAACAGAACAAGCTAGAGGGAGAAAGAAACAAATAAAAAAAGATTGGAGGTGCAGTTGGACGGCATAGTGAAGAAAAAATTTGTTACTTAACAGTGTAAAAAAATATCTGGGAAGAAACAAAGTTAAATTAGTTAATTACTTGTACACTAGTATATCTGCATTACCTATCTTGCTACATTTCCCAAAAGGACTGGGTAAGCAGGAAAGTGACTGTTGGAATTGAAGATTTATCTAGCATTTTCTAGTGTGACTGGTCTGTAGCTGTATAGTTAGTATGGTCAATGGAGGTCTTCAGCTGTTGGCTCATATTTTCATATTGGTCAAGAAAAAGCTCATACTTTGTAATGGCTCTAGTTAATCTTTTAATAGCCTTTAAACAAGACTTCCTTGCATAATTGTTTCTTCAGTGCTTGTAAATTGGAGATTCTAAAGATTTTGTGAGTTTTTTTATGTAAGTTCTTGCTGATTGTAGTTATATACATATACTAAAGTTGGGGGATTGGATGAATTTATCAACCATCGACTATAGGCTGAGCCTTTTACCGTTCATTTTTACAAGAGCGGTTTATTTATTTATTTATCTGCCCACCCATGAGTTAGTTTGCTAATAATATAGTTTTGGTAAAAGCACTTTGGATATTCTGCTGGTGAAAAGCTTTCCAGAGCTTGTTGATGGAGCTGCAGAAGCTGGTGATAGCCTAGTATACTCAACCAGATGGTGGAAACATAAATGCTCAAGTAAATTAGTCGTGTTTGAGTCCTTTGTTGGCACTATACGTCTGCACAAGCAGCACACCCCTTTAGTTACATCCTCAGGTTTAATTATTTCATCCTGTTTAAAGCCAAAGAAATCCAGAATTGGAGACTTTGTGTTTTTTTTTGTTTGTTTGTTTTTTTTGGCAACTTGTTCCTCCATGTTTAGACTTCTTCTGTGTTGTAATCGCGCAAATCAGTCCGTGCATGATTACATTTCTCTGCCCATCAAAGGCTACGTTCACACTGCAGGCAAAAGCGCATCAAATCTGACTTTTTTGACCCTATGCAACCCATATCTGATCATGGTATGACAGTGTGAACAGCACAAATCTGATATTTTCAAATCCGATCTGGGTCACTTTCATATGTGGTACTGAATCCGATACATATCTAATTTTTTAGAAATCGACTGCTGTTTGAATGGTCATGTTGCATTAATTCCGTCTTTTACGTCACTGACACAAGACAGACGCCAGTTATCAGCACCGGAGAAGCGCCCGAGAAGACATCGTGAACGCTTCCTGGCCATCCAGTGTAGATGTTAGTGAAACTGTTGGGAAGACAACGTTGGAGAAACATAAACATTTTATTTGTACTGTATAATCTGCAGATTCTGACAGAAATCTGCAACTATCCTTTGAAGCACTGCTCCTCTCTAAAACAGCAATAAGGATAATTATTAGGCCATATGTAAATAACAAAATAACCTTATAACTTAAAGCAAAATTGGGAAACAAGTCTTTATGTCAACGGCCATCAGTCAAACAATACTGTTTGCTCTGGGTCTAAACAGAGCGCGTTGTGTGTGACGTCTTCTTTTGCGCATGCGGGCCGCTTTGAGCGTTCACACTAGAGCGCGTTTGCTGTCACATTTTATTTGTAGTGTGAACAAGCAGACAAAAAAATCGGATTTGATCAAAAAATCGGAATTGACTGTACCTGTCACCTGTGCAAATATATCGCCTGTCGTCATTTATTGGTCTGATGAATGTCGTTGGAAAATTTTACATATTGCTCAACCTTAACATATACATGTATGAAATGTTTGACATATGTACTATGTCTCAATATATTTTCTATGTTTAATTTTCTGCTAAAGCTGCTCTTTTGGGGGTAGAATTCTGTTCTACTTCATGCACCCTGTGTGCTATTAACCCTGGATGTTCTAAGTGCTGAGGAACTAATCACCCCTTTTGACTCAACATACACTAATATCCTGGACTGTGTTGCTCCATTTAGGATTAAATACAATAATCCACTATCAGAGCCCTGGTGGAATGATACTCCCCGTGCTTTCAGATGAATATGTACAATGTGAGTGGGAGGAAGATAAGCTCAAAGTCTGCCTTTGTGTGACTTCGTATCAAAATAAAAGAGAGCTGTTAACAAGTGTTAAATCAAATATTACATCTAACTGTTTCTCCAATATTCATAGACCTTAGGTTCTTTTCAGGTTTGGAATAAAAACTTGATAGACAGATAATGCAGCTTTTATAACACCATGTATGAGCTTTGAAAACTTTATTCATGTGTGTGTCATTTCAAGTTGCATTATAACTACTGGAGGTTTAGAAACCTCTCATGTTTTATGTCACTGAGACACCCTGTCTGTGATTGTCTATCTATTTGTCTATCCAGCTATGGATGCATGGATGGATGGATGGATATTCTTTCAAGTTTATAAAGCCAATTTGTAAAATCCATTCATTAAAAGACTCACATACCTCAAGCAATTCTCTTTCCAGCTCTTGAAATGCATTTGTAATTCTTTCCTTCCCCTCTCCACGCTCTTTATTAGAGGACCAAATAGCACTTGGTGGGTGAACTCTGATTTGTATTCCTTCAGCTCTAATTAAATTTGTTCTGGTAATACAAAAGAAAAAAGCCATCAATAATAAGAGCAAACAAACAAGTGGGGTGCATGCATAAAACAAGAAGAACAAATCTGCTTTGGGGCTGATTGTGTGCAGATGTGATTGATACAAAGTAACTCTCCATGATGAAAATGAGTAAATGAAGAGGTCTGATTTAAGTTTCTGTTGTTGTTTTTTTTGTTTTGTTTTTTCTGTTACTTGTAACACTTGTGTTAAAGCTTCCTTCATCATTTCACGATGATGAAAAAATACATTATATTTCATATACTCAACAATAATTGCTAAGTTGAAGCATTCTTTCTTTGCTAGTTGAATATTTATAATCCCCCAAGTGTTCCTCCTCAAAGTTGGGTCCTCTCTCAGACATGTTGCTCTACGCTCTGCACTCTAATGAACGGGGCCCTCTAATGTTATCAGGGCTCGCAAAATCGCTAGTCTGACGTCCCGGGGCTAGCGATTTCTCCAGTCGGGCTAGCTATATGATTGCCCGACGGGCAGGGCTGAGATAGATTTTGGTAGCCCAACTGGAGAAATCGCTAGCCCCGCGATTTTGCTAGAGCTACTATTCCAATTGTAACTGAATTGAATTGAACTGACCTGATCTCCCTCTTACCACTGGGACAACTTTGGACTTCACCTTCCACATCTGCTCCAACCATCCATTTCTGTCAGCCCCTGTTAATTCTTGTTTTTTCCAGTGCTCCTTGTTGCTGTCAGTGGGAAATGCTATCCTGTGTTCTGCTCTTTATTAAGCAAATAAATAAATATAATAATTCCACTTATTGTTTCAGTTGGGTATCTGATGGCCATATATAATAAAACCTTTGATCTTATTGAGCAGGCCTCTCAGCATCCCTGTTATCTTCTCGAGCTATTTGGCTGTAGCTGACCTTGCATCTTTATCAAGGTTCCAGTTAGAATATGGGATACCCAGGTACTGTACTACCCGAATGGCTGAGCACCAAGGGAGAGACCGTCCACCCTTCGGAGAAAGGTAATTTCTGCAATTTGTATCCATGATCTCGTTCTTTTGTTCACTACCCAGAGCTCATGACCGTAGGTGAGGATAGTGACATAGATCAACTGGTAAATCAAGAGCTTCGCTTTTACACTGAGCTCGCTTCTCATCATGATGGACCGGTACAGTATCTACATCTGTCTGTCAGTCTCCTGCTCCCCTCTCCTCTCACTTGTGAACAAGACCCTAAGATACTGGAGATACCTCCACTTGGGGCAATAACTCGTTTCTGACCTGGAGTGAGCACTCCACCTTTTTCTGACTGAGGACTATTGCCACTTCACACTTGGCTGTGAACCACTGCAGTGGGACCTGAAGTGGGACAACAACCTGATAAAGCCAACAGAACCACATCACCTGCTAAAAGCAGAGGTGAAATTCAGAGACAACGCAATTCAGATTTAATGCCCCAGATCTCCACGGAACATTGTAGAGGAATGTCAACCAAGACAGACCTACAACATCCATATCCTTCAGGAACTCAGGGCGAACCTCATCCATCCTGGCAGCCCTGCTGCCAAAGAGTTGTTTGACTGCCTCAGTGACCTCGGCCCTGGAGATGCATGAGTTGTCCCCTTCATCCCCAGACTCTGGATCCTATACGGAAGATGTGTGTGTCTGTGTCTTGCCATTTCTCCTCAACAGTTTCCCATAGTGGACCTCAACACAGCCACGGAAACCGCCATAAGGATTAATAAGTTAACACAACAGAAGCAGAGCAAATCAGGATGAAGGTTTCAGCCACCCTCTCCAGTGCAAAAGTTCCTCTGTCTAACCTTACAATATAAGAAAATAAGGCCATCACATCCCTGAGCAAAGACCATAAATCACCACATTACCTGCCGACAAGGGTGCACTGTTGTTCTAAACACAACGGATTATCACACAAATTACTACACTCCTCAGTGACAGCAATACCTATGAAGCCTTAAAACGAGACCTCACAAGCAGCTACAAAAAGAAAGTTATCAGCTGCCTTCAAGACCTTAAAAAGAGCAAAGCCATTGACACTCTACATATCACTGTCTATACCCAGGGGGTGCTATACCATGTATTAACGGACTGCCAAAGATCCACAAAGGAGGAGTCCCACTCAGACCCATTGTTAGCAGCATAAACTCAGCCACCAACAACGTTTCCAAACTCCTTGCCACCATCCTAGCGTCCTTGTGGGGAACACGCCCATCACATCAAAAACTCCACCGACTTCACCAACAAAGTCCAGAAACTTACACTTGATCCAGATGAAACCATAACTAAAAACATGGATGTGCCATGGGCTCCCTGGTGTTAACTATTGTAGCCAATCTTTACATGGAGGAAGTGGAAAGAAAGGCTCTTGGCTCTGTTACACCCCAGCCCAGAGGAAAACCGGAGTGCAACACAAGGAAAATAAAAAAGAGGAAAATGCCCCCACACTCCCTGCTCTCAAGGAACACGAACCAAAAACAACTGCCACGGATGTTGCAACAGCCAGTCAGTTTATTAAGTTTCAAAAGGTAGCGGGCGTGAGGGTGAGCATGGCCAAAACAACAAACAAAACTCTAGAAATGAAATGCAACTGGCTTACCTACATGGAGAAACCCAAAAGAAAAATACAGGTTTCTTACCTGCCTCCCTAACCAAAAACAGGAGAAAAGGTTCGAAAAGAAAATGGCTTCTCACCCCTAGAGCTACTGAGTAAAAAATATTGACAACTATTTACAACAAACTATTTACAACACAGCCAAAAGCTTCCAGAACACATATTCACACGCAGCCACATGCACAGTTCATTGGGAACAGGAAGTAGGCGGGGGCGTGCCAATTGAGAAGGGTCCTCATTTATAGCCGGCCTCTCCCAGTCCTCCACCAATGGTCAGCCTCCACCTGGAACTCACATAGCAGCAATAACACAGGACACAAACTATCCACCCTCTGGTGTGGCAGACAAAAACACAGTGCAAAATATCCATAACACTGAAGCATAACAGCTCTTTTAAAGGGATAGTACCTAGCCACTGGTACAGATATTTTATTGACACCTGGGTCAAAATTAAAATCCAAGAAGTAGAATCCTTCACTGCTCACATCAACTCAGTTCACCAGGGAAGACACAAAGGATAACAGTTTGCCATTTCTGGACTGTGCCGCGCACATTTAGGAGAATGGAAACCTCAACATTGAAGTTTAATGGAAGCCTATACACACGGATCAGTACTTACTCTTTGACTCCCACCACCCTCTGGAACACAAACCTTGAGTAATCAGGACCCTGCATCATCAGGCAGAAAATGTTCCCTCTAAGCCAGAAGGGAAAAGAGGGAACACACACTTGTAACGAAAGCTCTTAAAACATGTGGTTATTCTAATTGGGCTTTCATCAAATCTGCAAGGTACAAAGAAAAGAAGGTCAGACACCAACTAGGGAGAATCAGAAGGACAAACAGAACAATATTGCCATCCTTTATGCAGCAGGTCTATCAGAGAAACTCAGGAGAGTCTTCTCCAATCACAACATCCCAGTGTACTTCAGACCCAGCCACACACTCAGACAAATCTCCCAAACACAAACCTAACTGTGCTGTACAGTGCAGCAAGGAATGCTAAGACCTCAACATTGGAGGGACCAAACAGCCACTGCAAAAAAAGCATGGCACAGCATAGAAGAGCCACCTCGATGGGACAAGACTCAGCTATTCATCTGCATCAAAAGAACAAAGATCACTCTTTCGAGGATGCCAATGTTTTGGACTATATTTGTTGTTAGCATATAAACATCAGTAGTAGGTGTTTGATGTTGGTGAGTTATTCATTAATTTTTACATTTTGTAATTTTTAGAATCAATAGACAAGTTTCTAAAAAGCCGTAAAACCACCTTCATCTTTCACTATAAGATAATCTTTACAGGTATAAGAGCTGAAAATAATCAGCAAAATATCAATTGCAGTACCTCTGCTGATGAGTTTTACCAGAAGTTTGAAACAGAAAATCAGTAATTTAGTAGGTACAGGAACACAATTACTTGTTTTCAAACATTTGCTCCTTTAGAACTTTTTTGCAAGCATGGAAGTAGATATGGTTATTTCTTCTACTTAGTTTATTTTGTGGTTCCTTTCAACCCCAAACTAATAGGCTTAGGTACTCAGGCACAGCTAATGGAGACTTCATTTGAGCTCATGCTGACAAATCTAAACTGAAGCCAGCCTCAGAGAACCTCTCCAAGACCTGTGCACGGTGGGATTCATTTGATCTCACTCTACATCTCACTGGTGGACATGAGGAAGAGAAAGTGGTTTCTATTAGTATGAAGCAGAAAATGAAGAGAACTCAGACTCACACCATGCTCTCTCAGTAAGTATACACAGAGGTATAGTGGTACAGTTTAAAAAAAAAAAAGTAGTAGAAAAAGAAATTCTGTGTGCTTGGGAGTATCTGCAGAGGTATGTACTCTTTACAAAGCTATTAAAATATTTACTTATTTAAAATAAATTTAGTGTGGCCCCAACCTTCATGTTGTTTATTATTTACCGACCAGATATCAACCAGTTGTGGCAGGACTGCCATAAAGGTACTGTACTGCTATTGAGAGAAATTCTGTATCCATTATCTTGCTCGACTACAACTTGGCATTTGACGTAGATGCAATGTCTGTGATTAGTTGGCAATCCACTGCACCACCTGAGCCTAGCTGCGAACATATACAAATTTGAGAATGTCCTGAAAATACTACAGCATATCAACATAACTGTAGATTGCTACAGTTGCAGCGGCAGTATGCCTACAGACACATTGTGCATTGTGTATTTGTGATCTGAACATCAGACACTAGACATTACCCAAGCTTGACAACTAAATGATTGAAACAAATGTGCGCCCCTTAGCTTGATTAATGTATTATGTTCCATTAATGTAGGTAGTGAACCAACATGAAGTCAGCCAGACGGCTGCCATTTCAAATCCCTTACAGGCCAAGAAAAAAAAAAGAAGTATGAATAAGTTGTAGGCATTTACTGGGAAAAATAAGCTGTCATATTTAATGGTATCCAGAATGCTCTACAGCAATGCCACCTGACTTGAATCAAATTAAAATGAATCCTTTAATATCATTATTCCTGCAATTCCAGATAGTTTCGTATAGATTCAAAAAGAGTGTCTATAGTAAAATAAAAAAAAAAAAAAAGGAAAAAGAAGAGTAAAAAAACCACTTTCTCCTTAGCTTTTTCTTAGCCATTATCATAATTACTGGTAAGCCTACCCGCTCCTTTAGTCCCATTGGATGTTATATCAGATAGGATTTAGGGTCAAAAATTAATTGCCAAAATACATCTGACAAATACTTCAACAGTATCTCATGTCAAGATGAGATGGCAGCTAATTGATCTGTGTCACACTTTGGATAGTAATTGATTACTTAAACATAATGCCTCTAAAGCATTACTCAAGGTTCTTAAAAATAAAATGCAAGCAGGAGTACTAACAAGCTGCTTTTTAGAAATGACCTATGAAATTTACTTCATATTTATTTCAACTCCTTTCATCCCTTCTGCAGTTAATGTCTACCACTCCTTCTTTTCTGCGCTTCTTCCTGGCTCTCCTTTCCTCTGGTTCCCTCCTCCCTTCATTTACTTTTAGCGCACTACACAAGCTAATCAGTGTCTAATCTCACTTTTAATTCACTTCCTATTAACCTCTTGATAGTGTTTGTTTTACCATTACCCCTCCACACACAAACACATGCTTAAATTACCATTTGAGCTAAATAGCAGTTTATTTCCACATTATGACAGCGATATTGTGAGTTAATTATAAGGTGCAAATGAACATAACAGCAATTAGTGAAGGATGCAAAAGGAGGGAGTGGATGCAGAAGACCGCTCATAAGGCCAACTACTATTTGTTTTCCACATCCTAAGCTTACTGGGACCAGTTCATTTTATTGGCTGTCAAGGATTTTTTTTAAGCAAGTATCTCAAAGATGTGTTCATATTAAAATGAAAAATTACTCCTGTCACTGCTGTGACAGGGGTAAAGAAGGAAGTTAGTTGACAATGTTTTTAATCTTAATATCTATCAGAAGGTTAAAGTGGATAGATGGGTCAACAAAAAAGTTATCTACCATAAATAGCTAAGCAAGTATTTTTAGAGATTTTTAATTTGATCTGTTTTATAGCACTTTGTTTTGTGCTAGTATTTCATTTCATAGTTTCAATACTTTTTTTTTTTTTTTTTTTTAAAAAAGAAGCTTTTTTCTAATGCTAGTTTACACTATATAAGGTGACTTATATACCAGTTAGAGTTTAGCTAAGCTAATGTAGCTAACTATAGTGTTGGCATGACAGCCAGCACAGCGTCTTGCTAATGTCTCTGTGTCTGTTTTATATGAGCTCAAATTGTGGTCATAAATCATTTGTAAATACTTGTAAATCAAATGCATATTTGTGAACTGAGTTTTGTAACCTTGTAAACCAAAATATCTGAAAATTTTATGTTTGTGCTGTCTGTAGATGAGAATTTGTGTGTGTGTGTGTGTGTAAAAAAAGATTTGTGTTTGTAAAAAATATTTACAGTTAAAAGATTTTTCGTTAAGGTCTTAAGGTCTGGTTGCACACACAAAAACCATGTGTAAAACTCTGCGCTCAAGTTTCTTCGCTTGCGTGCAGGTTTAAAGTTACAAGTACAAATCTTGACCCGATGTTTCTTCCTTTCAGCTGATTGGTCAGTGTCATGTCAATCACAAATTTAACAATCCAATCAGAAAACAGATGGGTTTGGCTGTTGGAGAGGTGCTTGAACTTGAGTGAAAGGAATTAAACAGCTTGTGTTATTATTATTATTATTATTATTATTATTATTATTATTATTATTTGTAAAAATCCTACTGATACCCACTTTGTAGTGGCATTGTTTTGTTTTTGTTTTTATTTGTATTTATTTCTAATCCGGAGTAAGGTTTACACCATATACCACTGATGTTAAGATTTTATTTCAGCGTGCAGTAAATGCAGTCTTTTAAGTTATTCATTGTGCTTCTGTTTTGCAAAATAAAGTGTTATAAACACTGTCAAAGCCTAAAGCTATTTCCTTGTACTCCTACATCTTTTAGTGCCTGCCGCTCAAACCTAAGCACTGGTCCTCTATTTTGTAGCGGGTCTGTGGACATTGCATTGGTTACACCTGTATATTGTGTATTTTTATGTTTCAAAAATATTTTTATTTTATTTTTATTTAGGCGATGTCTCATTTCTGAATCTTTTCTTTAAATACACTTGCAAAAAAGAACAATCACGCAAAGAAATTAAATCCAAACCACAATCACAAGTAGGACATGGTGAAAATAAAACATAACCAGTCAAAAAAATGCTTGTTCTTTTGGCATAAACTTCTTTTGGTCATATATTTACATATGCACATTTATTTAATTTGTTTCTTGATATTTATTTACAATGAGCTGAAGTAGCCATGGTCTATTCTGGACAAATGGAATTTCAGTTGGTTCTCAGAGGAGACTATTAAAAACCTGTAGCCTAATACACTTGGTGTTTTTCATTCTTCCCACAGCACTTAACTGCAATTTACTTGTAAATGTTTTAGTGTACAGGGGGTTAACATGAGTGTTATCCAATGTTCCTGTCTCAATGCAAGGTCTGGGATTGTGCATAATTAGGCAACTGACAGCAGCAGACTATGCAGTGACAAACCTATGTGAAAGGGTATTTATTAACCTCGTATGATGAAAAACTGGCAGATTTCTGTGGGGTTGTATTATTTTTACTCTTTAAACTCCAGATTAGGCACACATCAGTAGCTTGATATGTATGTCCAAGAGCAGGCAGAGACCTGAAGAGACTATTCCTTTCAAATGCCTTGGGAAAACCATCTACCTTATTTTCATTTCCAATGACTGGTGTTAGAGGAGGAAGGCAGGACTTCAGGGAAACAAGAGGCTTAATTGGCTGAGCTGATGGCAACACACTTAAAGTTAGAAGTGCATGAGGCATAGATCGTAGACCTGGGCCAGTTCCCAGGTGAGGACTCTGCTAGAGGCACTTTATAAGTCTCAGACCAATTTGCTGTGAATAGAGAGAGGAATATAAAGAGGGAGCAAGAGGAAGATTGGGATACAAAGTGAAATTATACATAAAAATCATGTCATTTGTTTGTCCAAAACTTCCATCTGCCTTTCATAAATGTTCTAAGTTAATTAAGCCAAGACAGTTCTCAGTATTGTAAACTCTATTATGCAGGCTTGAACAGGTCCTTTCTTTCTTTTTTTTATTTCTTCCTTTATTCCTTCCTTCCAATGTATATTGCCTTGCATGGTACTTGTTGAAAGTTGTTGAGGAACACTTGATAAATATCAAATTCTAGCCAGACTGGAAATTACAGTGCATTGGAGTACATGATCTGTGCAATTTATGAATCCTGTTCTGTGTGTTGTCCTTATACTTGCAGTTTTTTGTGGTGTTTTGTTAGGGATTTTTTTTTTCAAGTTTAAATGAGCTTTTCATTTATTTTTTATGTATACAAGAAAAGAAAATGACAAATCCTATTTAAACAAGTATTTGGAACATTTTTGGTTAAGGTACTTTAGGAACATCACTGATAAGGTGGGAATCACTTAATGCTCATCCTTAATAAAGTTTTTTGCCTCAACAATTATATATTGTTTTTTATCCATCCATCCATCCATCCACCCACCCATTTTCTGCCATTTATCCGCCCTATGACAAAGTCACAGGAAAAACACTCTAAGCAGAATTGCCAGGGCCTTTTTCTCCCCAGCCACCTCCTTTAGCTTTTCTTGTAGGACACAACACAGCCAACAGATATAATCTCTTCATCATGCTCTGGCCCAACCCCGAGTTTCCTCCCAGTTGGACATGCCTGAAACACCTAATTTAACAAGAAGGCATTTTAGTCAGATGGCTGAACCCCCTAAACTGGCATCTTTGGAAGTCCTCACTCTATATCTAACTGAGAGTCCAGACAACTTTTAGAAGAAACAAATGTCTTCCATTTGTATATGTGATCTCATTCCTACCCACAGCTAGCTCATGGCCATGCGTAAGGGTGGAAATGCAGACTGAGAGGTAGCTCGACAGCTTCGTTTTCATGTTCAACTATCTCACTCATGAGCAAGACACAGAAACAGTTGAATTTTTGCACTTGGGACAGCAAATCTTTCCCACACAGGAATGGGAAAGCCACTCTCTTCAAACTGTGAACCATGGCCTCAGACATGAAGGTGATTCTCATTCCAGGTCCTTTACACTCCGCTGAAAAATAACTTAAGTGCAAGCTGAATGTCACCATTACAATCTGAAACTATCAAATCTGACACCTTGAAACCCCTCGGTGCATTTTTGTCTAAATGAATTTGTCATGACAGAGGTGCTTGGAACATTATAAAACCACATAAAATTATGATTTGTGAGAATTTTACTATATGTATTGTTATTTAGTGATAATAATGTTAAATCCTAAGGTCAGGTTAAATACTTCCTTTCTTATTTTCTTTGGCAAATAAGGTAATGCCACAGTTCAACGCAATGCACAATGCATTTATGAAGAAAATGAGTGACAACTCGCAAAGATCAGTAATTCATAGGTGTGAATTGCCACAAAATATTCCATCTTGTGCATAACTTGTATGTTCTGAACATAGTTTTAGTAATAACACTATGAGCTGAAAGGAGAGCACTGACAGAAGCTGCACATACTGAAGCATCATCCACTAAAACTTCTCCTAGAGAGCCTGCTGAACATAGAGCACTATTCAACAGAACTGCTTTGATGGCTCTATGTATCTTATTTGATATAGTGATTGACGTTTGTGCTGTTCATGCAGTTGTTAGACCTAAGGCATACTTTGTATCCAAAGGCATGATTGCTATCTCAAACAATATGTGGTATTGTTGATTGCCTGTAGTTGATGATTTTACAACAACCCCTTCTGCACAACCTTGCTCAGCAGTGCTTTGACGGTTTCTAAGAGATGTGTGCAACACAATGCGCATGGATGGGCCTGGCATTCTTTCAACTCTTTAATGGTACCGCAATCCATATTCTGTCTGGTTTCTTCTTTTAATCCCTGTACTTGGCTATAAGAGTTTTTCAAAACATGGCTTTGGCCTTTATGTTAAAGCCATGCTTTGAAAAGAGTCTGCATGTCCTTTGAAAGTGTTCAGACTAGTGGGAAGTTCTTCACTGGTAGACAAAATTTGAAGGATTGTTTGTGCTTTTTTCTTTTTTTAAAAAGAGAAAGACTGTAGGCTAGTTGGTGCCACCCTTATAGCTAAAGTAGCTAAAGTAGACAGATGTCTTTACCTTACAGAGGAGAAACCCCCAGGGTTAACCAAGGTCTTGAAAACTATTACAAATAAATATCACATGAAGGTCCATGGTGTAGCGCTGCACTGAAGAACCTAGTTCCAACTTAATTTGACCTCACTGGCAAATTCCAGTAAAAGCTAATTCCTAAAATGTAAACACATTGTTGTTTTCTAAAGATACAACAATGAACAAATCTGTTCAAAACATATAACAAACATAACAAATGCATCCCCCTGCTGTATTATTTTTTTTTTTTTCAGATTTTTGCTGTCAAGATTTATGAACTGTCTCATTCGATTTGAATGATGGGTTTCATATATGATGATGGGTGTACCAGTCTGTGTAAAACATTGATCTTTGTAGTGATTTTTCCTCTTTTCTGCTTTTTTGATGTCAGAAGTCAGAAGAGAAAATGCATAACCTACAAAGTGAGGAATGAAACCCTTTGGTGTTACTCTGTGAACCATGTTTCACATAAAATAATGTTCTTCTCTGAAGTTATGAATAATACAGTGTAAAATATAATAACTACGGGTCACCTATCCCACCATGGCAGTGTACCAGTTGGTCCATGTGTACTGTAAACCAAAATTAAAGACATGAGCTGTATTTCTGTTGGTGGATAGATGGAAATCAATAATAAATAGAAAAAACTGTTGGGATCTGTGGCTGACTACTGGTAGGGATTTGTAGGGGTTAATGTAACCATCGTTCATCCCATATTTGTCATTATAACTCACAGAACTGGAAGTCAGATGACACATGCATACAGTGTTAATGTTTACAGCTTTGCAATCCAACAACAACACTAACTATGTTTGTATCAAAATACAGAAATAAATTTAGTCTGTCATTAATGCAATAAGTTCACTTCAAGGTGGGAAATATTGATTGTTTAACTGAGTTGTCCTGGTGATCTAAAATGTTGCACATAATCAAACATGGTTGGTGTTTGGGGGGGGTTGACACTGTGGTTGTGGATTTATTTTCCTTTTTGCTTGCTTTCAGTGTCTTTGATTTGGTCTTTGTTTAACATAATTTTTAATTGCATAAACAATTTTAATTTAGTAATACTGTTACTGTTAGTAGCATTGCAAAGTACATATTTTTAACCTCCTTATATTTGTTTCTCCAGTAATTAAAGTCAATTTGAAATAATTCCTTATTCTTGCACTGTAGAGCAAACATGTCTGTTGTACCAAAAACTTGAGGAAATCAGTATATCAGACCAAAAAAATCAAAACTAAACTAGAAACAAAAACTCTATATCCCCACTTGCTGCCACTCACTCCTTTATTCTGCCTATTAACCAACTTCACCACTAGTTCTCCTACTGTTATGACTTGTATTTAAAAGAGTTTATGAGTGTGGGGTGTGTGACAGACACATTTAACTGTATGTCTCAAAAACTGTAGATCAATAACAATTCCATTATTGTTGTACTGAAAGCTGGGCTGAATTGTTACAAACTGAGTTTTTGACTGTTTTTCCATTCAGTTGGGCCTTTGAACCCTGTGTGGGTACCTGTATTGTTGTAATGCCTCAGTAGTACTTTGATGATGAATAATAGATAGGCCAGGTGTGGCATGATGCCTCCCAGACCATTCGTGTCTCAGGAAAACCATAGACTAGGAAGTAGTGAACAAATTCTCGAGAATAGAAATCTCACTGGGGCAATAAGTATCACCTGGTTTGTGAGTAATAAAAGAGAGACTTGGGAAGAATATTTTTTTTCTTTTGCATATTGCATGCAGTGATAATACGCTAAAAAATTTAACACTGAGTTTTTGGTAAAATCTATTTTATTACTCCAAATGCTATTAACTAGGCTCAGTATTTTTATCATTGGTTTTATGTAAGTTTAATTTGCTGTTCAAAATTTGACTGGTCAACACTGATTATAGAAATACAATGCAGAAAAGTGTCATGTTTTAGGCTCTTTTATCTTTCACATGTATAATCCCATATATATCCATAGGCCAATAATTCTCAAACAATATTAGGACTCTAGATCCTGTTTCGTGCTGTGCAGATCAAACATCCATCTCTGAAAACACAATTTGCTGGCAACGAAGCTACAGTGAACTTTGTAGTGGAAGAGACTTGCTGTGATTTTTCTTTCCTGGTAAAGCAAAATGGTGAAAAGTTAGCATCAGGAGGAATGTTTTGCTGGTGTGTTTGTTAAGCATGTCCTGGAGCTGTAGGGAGCAGTGTACTGGGAAAACGGCACATTATGGAAAAAGTGAGGGAGGAAAGTGGCAGAAGGAGGAGGGATCTTTGATGAGGCCCCGGGAGTGTCTCTAATGAGAAGCAATGTGAGAGAGCTGCGTCTTTCTTTCACTGCAAACAGAACTGTGCGACAATGTTATAATGAAGCCAAAGACATAACCAACGGCTGTAATTAAAAATCACAAAATCACCATTCTGCTTCATGCCTTCAGAAATGCAAACTCCAACAGGGGGGGATGATGCTAGGCTTGCTCTGACAGTGTGATTTATACTGTATCCAGAAACTGAGCTGAGCAATTCATCCTGTGATTAGTCATTTTAGCAGATATCAGAAAGGCCAAAAATAATATGTGAGATTCATCATGTTAAATCGTAGATGTTGGATATGTGACCATGGTTTATTAATCACTATGGCGACTTTCAAAATCCATTGAGGCATTCCATCAAAGTCACAGTAACAATATTTAAAGTATAAAGGTGTACTTATGTATTTTTTTCAGGTTGTTTATTAATTTATTATGCTGACTCCTGTCAATGTGAAGCATCGTCATATACATAGTATACTGGATTTTATAGTAAATAGAAACTGACCCTCAAACCAAAGTAAACCTCTCTTAAATATATTGAATGGGGATTGGACATGTCATATATCTATGGCACTGGCCAAAAATTAGGAATAAATTCAAACACATGCCGTTGTGGGTCAGAAGGTATATGTGACTGACTGAGGTTGCATTAACTGTCTTATCAATGTATCCTTAGGAATGATGTCAAGTATTTGTATGGTTACAGTTTGTTTGTTTTTTTGTGCTTACAAAGCAACAATATGAAAGCAACAATATAAAATCCCATTTTTGATTTCAGATGAAACTGCTGCCATCTGTCATCTTTATTAATGTGGTTTCTCCTCTTTAATTCATGGGGCTGATTGGCTGCAGAATACTCACCTGCATGCACATAAAGCCCAAAAATGCAGGCAGGTCCGCTCTGTCTCTTTCACTTTCCCTTACCCTCTTCACTTTTGACATTACTCTTTAGTTATGCTTTGCAGTTTAGTTTTGTTTAGTAATTATTAACTGAGACAGATTTCGTGGCAATTCTGTTTTTAGTTTTGTTTCTATTAACTTAGATTACCAATATTAGTTTAAGAGATAAGCCTGACATTTTTCCACTGTCTGTATTCAGACATATGTCATTAAACACTTTGGTCAGAGCGGTTTCAGTGCTGTGGTTCTGTCTAAAACCTGACTGGAAGGCATCATAGCAGTTATTCTGTTTTAAGAAGTAATTGAGCTGTAGAGAAACTGCTTTTTCAATGATCTTACTTAAAAATGGGAGATTTGAGATCGGCCTGTAGTTGTTCATTTGTGTCTTGTCAAGATTGTCCTTTTTCAGTATAGGTTTAATTACAGCAGTTTTTACTGGTTCTGGAAACACACCTGACATTAAAGAAAAGTTGACGATCTGTAACAAGTCTGACTCCAAAGTCTTTGAGACCTTTTTGAAAAAACTTGTTGGCAGGACATCTAAACAGCAAGAGGAGTTGTTCAGTCGACCTAAGATGTCCTCCAGGTCTTTGCTGTTAATAGGGTGAAACTGTTTGATGGTGTTTAAACTGTTTTTCGGTGGACACAGTACATATCCTGAATCTGCTGTTGATGTACCAATTGCTTGTCTAATCTTTTGGATTTTTTCTGTGAAGAATTTGGCAAAGTCATTGCAGGCCATGGTCGAATGAAGTTCAGCTGCCACTGACACAGGAGGGTTTGTTAGCCTGTCAACTGTAGCAAATAAGACCCGAGCATTATGACTGTTTTTGGTGATGATGTCAGAGAAGTAGGACCTCCTTGCACTCCTCAGTTGTAAATTATAATTTGAAGTTTCTCTTTATAGATGTCATAATGAACCTGGAGGTTTGTTTTTCTCCATCTGCGCTCAGCTTTCCTACACTCTCTTTTTTCATTTTTCACCAGTGTGGAGTTTCTCCAGGGAGACTTTTTCCTTCCAGAGATAACCTTCACCTTAATGGGACCAATAGTGTCCATTACATTTAACATTTTAGCGTTGAAGCTATTTACGAGCTCATTGACTGAACCTCTGGACAGGCCAGGTGTTAATGGGAAGACATGGTTAAAGATCTCACTGCTGTATTCAGTTATACACCGTTTTGTGATCACTGCTGTTGATATATTTGTGTGGGCTGAAATTTTACTTTCAAAGAAAACACAGTAATGATCAGACAGGCCCACATCAGACACAGTAACCTTTGAAATGCTCAGGCCCTTGGAGATCAGTAGGTCAAGAGTGTGTCCTCTATTATGTGTGGCCTCTGTTACATGCTGAGTCAGCCCAAAGTTGCCCAGAGTGTTACTCAGGTCTTTAGTCCCTTTGTCCTGAGAGTTGTCCACATGGATGTTAAAATCCCCAACAATAATCACACAGTTGAAATCAACACAGATCACAGACAGCAGTTCACTGAGATCATTAAAAAAGTCTGTGCAGTATTTGGGAGGCCTGTAAACATTAAGAAACACAACTTTGGATGGGGCCTTCAGCTGTAAAGCCACATATTCAAAAGACTGAAAACTTCCAGGAGATAGCTGCTTACATTGAAATGATTCATTAAATAAGACAGCAACCCCCCCCCTCTCTCCTGCTCACCCTGGCCTCACTGATAAAACTGTAGTTAGGAGGGGTCGTCTCGATGAGAACAGCTCCACTGTTACTTTGGTCCAACCAAGTTTCAGTTAAAAACATAAAATCAAGGCTGTGCTCAGTGATTAAATCATGTTTACTACATTTAAAGATCTTTTAGGGTGCAGCTCTCTGTGTTTTGACCAGGCCACATGTCTCCTTCTGCCACCTAAAAGTACAGAAATTTTAAAACCTTCTAGTAAACAGGGTCCCAGCTTCTCCTGGGAAAAGTCACCACTGCCATAATCCTCGCAGCCCGGACCCTCCACACATCACACATCAGACTGCGGAGACAGAGCATGAAGGTGGTAGGGAGGAACTAAGGGGGGCGAGGCTGGGCAATGTAACTTCAATTGCTCTGTTGAGGGCGGGGCATGATGGCGAACCTTTGGCTGCTCTGGTGGGGGGTTTATGGGGGACAAAAAGGGATTGGGCCGGGGGGTAGATCTGAGCCTAGCATTGACCCGCTCCATCATCTCCTCAGTGAATTTCAGGTGTGGGGAGGAGGGAGAAAGGGAGGGGGAGGAGGGTGATGGCCTGTCACGGGTTTGGGGGACTGGGGAAGGTTGTGGTCCCTGGTCCTGGTTGCTGGTGTTGTTGAGAGAGTTGGAGGCAAATAGGGACCCCTCTTCTTGCCTCTGATGTCTCTCCTTTCTGAAGCTCTTCCGGGGTGGGGGCAGATGAGGCTGCTCTTCAAGGTTTCTGCTGGGCTTTGTCTGTTCTTGGAGTACTGTTTGTTCCTCTATATGAGATAACTCCTCGTTTATCTCAGCCTTGGCACCAAGCACAGATGGATGACGTATGGAATAAAACAAGTTGGAGGTGAACAGTTTCACCCCAGACTTGTTAAAATTAAATCCATTTCCTTTAAACAGATGCCTGCGTTCCCAAAAAATATTAAAATTGTTGATAAAATGCACTGAGTGGTCAGTACATGCTGATATAAGTCATTTATTCAGTGCAAACAACCTGCTGAATCTCTCGTCTCCTCCTCTGACGGGCGGTACAGGTCCACTGATGAATACAGCTGCATTCAGAGAGTTTACAGTATTTAATAATCCAGTAAAGTCCCGTTTCAGAACCTCCGACTGTTGTTTGGACACATCGTTTGACCCTGTATGCAGAACAATGTTTGTCCCAGTTGGATATTCATCTGCAATTTGAAGAATTCTCTCCTTCAGGTTGTTGACCATATCCTTAGGAAAGCAGAGGACTTTAGTGTTCTTACCGCACATCCTTTGTACATCCTTTATGGCAGAGTCACCCACAATCAGAGTTTCGGGCCTAGCCTTTAGCTTTCCCTGTGGCCTTTTACTTTTCAACAGATTTTCAGACCTTACTTCGCTACTTTTAGATGGGTGGTTGTCCGATATAGATGCAGGGTCCTTTGATAGTGGAGCAAATCTGTTCTGCAGTTTCACATTCAGTTGTTTTGGAGGTTTGTTGTTAACCTTCCTATTCACGGTTGTCCAGTCCTGTTTTCTCCCGTATACAGGGGTAGAAGAGCTTCTCTGTCTTGTAGGAAGTGAAGGCCAGTCGGTTTCAGAGATTTCAGCTCGCTGTGCTCAGCCTGTGATAGGTCCTCCCCCTTCCAGGAGACATGATTTATGTCTTGGTTTTGCACCAAGACAGTCCAAGGGAGGATTATCGCTTGAGGATTTATTATAATGCACAGAGTCTACTTTCTTGGTCATGTTATCTCTGCTCCTTAGCTGTGTACTAGCTTGGTTAGTACACAGTTAGTACAAGGTTAGTTATTAGAGTTGCCAACCGTCCCGTAAAGACCGGAATCGTCTCGTATTCAGAGAAAATATTACGCGTTTCATATTGAGCTGGAAAGGAACACAGTTTGTCCCGTACTTCAGCTAGAATGAGAAAAGACACAAAGCTGGAGTTATTCTGTCTTTATGCTGTCAGCTGCCTCTTCTTCTCTCATTCTCTCCCCCTCCCTCTCCTGTTGCTACTTCACTCATGAAACTGATCGATGATCTGCTGATCTGCTTTTCTCTCTTGTTGGTTTATCTCCCACTTTGCGCCTCAGAAAGAGGAAACCAGCGGATGTCGCACTAAACAACAGCAGCACGTTTAAGCTTGATCAGCTGTTGTTAGAATTTATTTAATATTAATTTCCAGTATCAGCTGATGTTTGCTGGAGCCACAGCTGTAAAAGCTGCCGGTCATGATATCGGTTTGGATATGTGGTGAGAGGGAAACATGAAGATGAAACCAGGAGATGTCCTTACTGAATCATCAGAGCTGAACAGGTGATGGAGAAACAGGTTTACCTTTTAGGTGACATGAATGAGTTGAAGGGAAGTGATGAACTGTTTCTGAGAGACAAATAACACCAGGATCCTTTTCTAAGTAGCTGACAGCTGGTAACTGTGCAGGGGCGGGTCTAGCAAAGTTTTGCCAGGGGCCCAGGTAGGGCATTAACAGGGAAAGGGGGGCACAAAGAAATACTTTTCTTTCTCATTCTCATTTAAAATGTCTCGCTTTTAATAAATAATTATCTGAATCTTACAACCAAAGTTTTTATCTGATGTAAAATGTATAGAAATCATACATATACCAACAAGACAGTACATCACTGTCACAACAGCGTTCGTTTTCATTCAAAGGCTTTAACCTGGTGGGCCAGTCTCTAGTCAAAATGCCCAGGCCGATCTTTTGTCCCAGTCCAGCGCTGGGCACGACATGCAGTGAATTAATCTGAGAAGGTGCATTAAAAAATAAATGGCCGGGCCAGCAGTGCACATCGCAAATTAGCTCGCATAGACAGATTAGTTGTGCCGCTTCTTAATGATGGTATCTTAGCTAACAACCCCAACTGCCAGATTCAACTTGTAATTGGCTAAAAATAGCTTAGCCTACCGGTGAGAGGGACGTTGCTAGCTGGCAGTTTTTTCAAGCGATGTTGAAATTTCCATATTCCGACACTTCAAATGCTTCAGGAGCTGTCTGCTCAGCGCAGCATCAGCACCACAGAAATACACGGATACATCCCTAGACTCGAGACAGAATTCACAATGCGTTTTCGGGACTTTTAGGTGTATGGACCAATGTTTTCTTTTCTGATGAAACCAGAAAGGTTTAATGAGCAGCTGAATTTGTCTCGCATTAACTGGCTGGACACAGAGAACAGAACTACGAACGCAGCTGGAATCCACAGCTGTGCGTGTTCATGGAGCTGCATTTTCACCTGCTGGACATCACTACCTGACAAGTTTAACTGTCTTCAGAACATTGCAGAGGCCTTATTGACAGTATTTGGCTCTACATATCTGTGTGAGCAGATTTTCTCAAGAGTGTCCTCAGGTAGCAGTCTGAATGCTGGACACTGGGAGACCTGTGTCTCTGAGTGGGAGACCAGAGATCATATTAACATGTGTGTCTCTGTATTAATAAACAGCCATATTGACCCAGTTTATTTTTCTTATCATTGTTGTGAGGAGACCATAAATAGCATTTGCATTTTCTGTTGTACAGTTCATTTGCTGTTATGGATACAAACTGTCTTTTTTTGTTTCAAAATAGCTGATAACTATTCGCTGATAGTTGCCAACATCTGTGAACAAATATAATTCTATAAAGTTTTTCTGTATAGTGTGTAACTGTTAATATAGCGCGTAATTAAATTTATTGCTAATGCAATCATGTGGCACATTGACTTCTGAGGAAATTTTAGATGGCACTTATCATCAGAAAGGTTGCCGACCCCTGCTCTAGTCCAATCACCTTTCTGCCTGCCTTCTTTCAGCCTCCACTCTGTAAACTTGAAATCTCACTGCTCTTCTGTCTCCCTTTCAAACTCATTAGTGCAACCCACCTCCTCTCCATCTCTGCCTCACCCAAGTTGCTCACAGTTCCACCCAAGCTTCCATCTTCATCTCTATCACTACCAGCATCTAGACTCTGGGGGGGATCCTGCCCTATTTTCTATCACTGCTGCTACTCCTTGCTTTATTTTCAGATAATCTAACAACTTAAACCTTTTAGACCAAGAACAAATACAAAATGTAGTTCTTGAATAATGATTTCATATATTAAGGAGAAAAACTATCCAAACCTGCCTGGCCCTGTGTGAAAAAATAAGCCCCACCCCACCATTAGTCACTCCAGACTTGATTCATGCTAGACTTGAATCAAGAAATCACTTAAATAGAACCTGTCTTGACAATGTGACATAATTTAAAAGATTTCAAAAATACATACCATCACATCACATCATACCACAATCTAAAGAAAGAGGTGAGAAACAAAGTCTCTCTATCAGTCTGAAAAGGGTCACAAAACCATTTCTAAGGCTTTGGGACTACGATGGAAGCAACCATCCACTAATACAGCGGTCCCCAACCCCCGTGCCTCGGACCGGTACCGGTCCGTGAGTCGTTTGGTACCAGGCCGCGAGAGTTGAGGTTCAGGTGTGAAATGTATGGTTTTCAGGGTTTTTATCGGTTTTCAGCGTTATTTTGTTATCGTTTGTATCGTTAACTCGGTTTTTCTGGGTCTTTTCACGTGTGTTATGAATAAATCTTCTTTTTTTCGGTACCGGTACTAGTTTTATTTTGTTGTATTTATCCGCGACACCTTAAAGGCCGGTCCGTGAAAATATTGTCGGGCACAAACCGGTCCGTGGCGCAAAAAAGGTTGGAGACCGCTGCACTAATGGACAAAATTTGGAACAGTGTTAAACCTTCCCAAGTGTGGTACGTCTACCACAATAAATAAGCACATAAATGACTCATCACACAAGAACCCAGAATAACATCGGAAGAACTGCAAGTCTCACTTGCCTCAGCTAAGGTCGGTATTCATGATTCAACAAGAAGAAAGAGTCTGGACAAAAAAATGGGAGATAGGAGTTCCAAGGGCAAAACTACTGCTGATCAAAAAATAAACGAACAAAAAAACCCCACACACAAAGGCTTGTCTCATGTTTGCTGAAAAACATCTTGATGATCTCTAATATTTTTGAAAAAGGGACTGCTTTGCTTCTTTAGGACTGGGACAACTTGTTGTAATTGATGGAACCATGAATTCTGGTCTCTACGTGACAATACTGAAGGAAAATATCCGATCAGCAGTTCTTGCCCATAAAGCGTACTTGGGCCATGCAGCAGGACAATGATTCGAAACACAACAGCAAATCCACCTCTGAATGGCTAGAAAAACAAACAAAAAAAATATGAAATGAAGGTTTCAGATTGGCCTAGTCGAAGTAATGGTGATGGACACAAAAATAAGATTGTCTTTTATGAATTATTCCGGCTATTTAGGTTCAAATCAGTTTTATGTCGGAAAGGCACTAAGTGAACCAGAAATAATAACTCTTCTCAAAAATAAATACTAATATAATAGTACTGTAATAATAAATACTCAGCCAAATATCAGAAAAGTACTGTAATAAATTATTTGTTCTTTGTTACTTCTAATCTTGTCAAAAACACTCAGGATAAAACTAAGGACATGATGCATGATGAATGGAATTCATGTATTTGTAGAGGCAGCTTCTTGTCCTTGATGGTCTTGAACTCAAATTTGTGCCAGCAGCTTTGTTGGTCTGCATTATGCATGAGGAGAAGGGGAAGGGGCCTTCTTAATGACAAAAACACAGGATCAAATAGGATTCGTTCCTTGGAAGGGTTGGCTTAAATTTGGTGATTAAAATAAAAGACAAGCACGCTAGCCACTTCTAAAAATATTTTATATGCTAGAAAATCCTGACAAGCCCAACTAGACCTTTCTCTTGAGCTGAAAGATTGAAGTTGTGCTGTTTAACATCTGTGAATTCAGCGAACACTTTCATAATCCATCCATGTAAAATATAAAAAAATGATATTGTGTGTGATGGGACACTATGGGAGACGGGTGGAAAGATAACAAACTGTCCAAGTGTCAGGGATTTGTCAACATTTAAACAGACACCCGCTGCTTTTCTTACTGTCTCTTAACCAGTCTGTCGAGCCACACGCAGTAAATCACCAGCAAACAATTTTCCAGTTGACTGCACTTGTGCGTGTACTTATGTACACAAACATATTTATGCATGGTATTACTGTATTAATAAGATTGTGTGTTTGTGTTTGCGTGTGTGCTATAAAGATGAGCTTTTTCAAGTTCTTCATTCCCAGTTCGATAAAGATTAGCATGACTTATTTGGACTGTTATACTTTAAATACTTACTGTTCCATTAGCATTCTAGTTTGCCAGCCTGGCCTTCCAAACCTGCAGTGTGCAACAAATGTGTCGATGTGTGAGTATGCTATATCAGAGACATAGGATATTTAAATCATTTGCTTCAGTGTAAGTTTACCTCTTATTCTGATTGAAATTCTGGCTGAACATTTGACAAAACCAGACAGAAGAATGAAAGGGAAAAACAAACAGCATACATTCAGAGGATGTGATGTGGAAGAGAAACGACTGTTGGCTTAGCAAACTACCAAGCCAATTCTCTGGAAATGAGTGTAGGTTAAATACACTCTGGCAAATGTTTCAGCAGCACAACAATGTTATGAAAGCCTGAGGATGAATAACACAGAAAGTAGATTAGAGTGACGTATACTATATATTCAATGATTATTTGCTGCAAAGTATGATTTTCTCATTACCAGGATCCCCTTTTTATCACAACAGTTCAACAGTTATATTATGGTAATGGATATAAAGAAAGAAGGAAGAATAATGTGCTCCATTATGTTGTCACCATTGTATATTTAATACGCCACTGACAAGAAAGCAATATGCTTATGGAGGGTATGGTGTTCAAATGAAAAGGAAATGAACACTTAAATGTTTTACAATATTTTGTTATACTAACAAAACTGAGATGATTATTAACATTAATAATAATTTATTAAATACTGAAAAATGTCTTTATCATAAATAGCAAGTTGAAACGAGAGACCATATTTAATCAGACTCACGTTTCAGCTCATGTCACACCTGGGAATTGCTAATTAAAAATCAATGCTTTAATGCAGCTTCATCAGCACACTCCATTTCACAGGCCACGTGCAGGTAGTTTTCTTCAATTTTTAATTACACTTTGCATGCTAATATGGAAAACAAACCAAACATTTACCAGTAGGGACACCTTTTCATTTCACGGTGGGATGCTCTCTTATGTTTATGAAACAAGTAAGAGTGTCTGCCAGTGCATTACACAAGGATGATGTGTGTCTTCTTACCATCTGAGCTTAATTAGCTAGTTTGAAAATCAGCAAAATACTTGGAACTGATGATGCCTTCCCCAAGATGTGAAGGCCCACTATTTCTAATTCTGACAAGGGTGGTATTATATAACAATGTTATAACAGTAAACTTAGTTATTTCAGTCCCTTTTGGGGGGATCTTTCCAGTCATATTGTCTAATTTGCATGTTTTGGAAGGTATGCTGAGCTCTACGATGACACTTGAACTGAAGAGGACAGCTCACAATTATTCAACCCATACATGCATTTGACAAATGTGCAGCTCAATTTACATATAGTGTCAGTGTAAAATATGATGTGCCCCAGAGACCACAGTTCATGTTGCATCACTTCAACAAGTATTTTTGCCAAAATTCTTCAATTAACCTTTAACATATTGTAAACATGGACTGATGTGGTGGAAATAAATATGGAATATATACCCCTTAATTTTGAAAATGCTCGACATAAAATTTTGTCATAACTACACAAATATTTGTGGCAATAGGTTGTATGAATATGTGATTTTTCTTTAAGCTATGCCACATAGTATTTAATTGCCTGCTCCAGAAACTGCACAAAATCAGACAACATGCAGTCTGCACCCAGACACAGGCGCAGTGAGACAGCATAACTGTGACTGCAAAGTTCAGCTACATATTATGATTAGAGATAATACATTTAATTGTCCCTGTGGGGAAAGTTGGATTCACAGCTGAGTTGATCCACCATAATTACAAATCATGAAACAAAACAGAGCTTCCTACCATCAGGTAGACGACATGTCCCATACATTTACAATAAAAAACACATTTACCAAAGAAAAAAATTAATTTCTATTTCATCATTAAATGTATTTTAGCCTCAAACAATATGCTGCACTGAAGCCCCCCAGGACATAATAGCTTATTGTGCCGAGTTTGAATATAAACCATGCTATTTTGCTATCCCACATCTTGCACAAGCTTGTGTTTGACACCAAAAACCCAAAGTCAGTATGAAAATATATTTGTTGAAAGGAAAAAAATCATAGACACTTCAAATTCATTAAAAGTGACCCAAGAGATTAAATAGCCGCATATTTGAACAGTCTCAACATTGAAATCACACACATCTTCCTATGTTGTTCTGGAAAACCTTAGGTCTCAGCTTTTAAGTCAATGTTACTTTGAGTTTTCCAACCCGCCTAAACATTGAGGCAGACCGATAACCCTACATATAAACAAACCCTATAAGAGTGTCCAGGAACAGTTTAAAGAACATGACAAAAAAAACATGACTGAGTTTCCAACATTGCAGATCCCAGTCTGATGGTGATGAGCTGGCATTTATCCATAGAAATCCTGCAGTATGCTCACAGGTCCAGTGTCCATCACTCAAGAGATCGGTGTTTTTTTTTAGGTTGAAGCAAGGTGACCTACACAATATTAGGCAGTTAGTTTTAATGTTTTAAACCTGGAATGCATTCACCCACAAAGCAGCGCATGCTTATCACTGCACTTTGCAAATGCATACTTAAAAGAGGCATTATGACAAACCACTGTTATTGTGCTTCAAGCCAAGAACAAGTGTCATAAGAGAACGTGACACGGTTGACAGCTTAAGCAGAAACAACCCTGGAGAGCGCTGATGCTGACTGATCTTGGTTCTGACAGTTATTAGCCATACTCCAAACTAAGAAAAATAATTAAACACTTCTTTCATAGTGTGGCAAGAAGAACAAAGCATCCACTGCATTAAGATATGCAGCTGTGCAGTGTTAAAAGCTGAGCTAAAATCAACAAACACATGAATTACCACAGGAGTCTCTGTGATGCTTTGAACCAAGTGTGTAATCATCATCTGTGCTTCTCACTTGATCATAAGCAAAATAATGGCACTAAAATATCATTTAACCCTTGCTTCGCTGGAGTTATTTTGATTCTGACAGAAAGAAAATCTCAATATTTTACCTTTACTGGGGAATTGCTTTTTGACTGTACATTTCTTAGACACTTAGCATGTTCAGAAGTATAGAAAATATAGGGAAAGCTTCTTTGTCTTCTGAACTTTAATCTATAAGAGATATTATATATGATTGAGCACTATTGCAAATGACAAAACAAGAACAGAAAAAAGAACATACTGATTGTTTTCCAATAAACCAAGAATAGTAATGGTTTTTGTTTAAATAAAGCATTTACAGCTCTGAGGATAATTGAAGCTGTTAAATTAATTTGGACCGCTAAATGAATCATTCAACACAAAGTACTCTGTGAAGTTCTGTAACCGCTACTAATAATAAATAAGGGAACTGCCCTAGCTTTTCCCAAAGATTGCTTCTTTTTTATATAAATATTGAAGTCCTTATGGGCAACTATGTATCTGACACACTGTTCAAATCTAGATCCTGATAGATTAATATGTTTTTTTTTAGTTACTATTTAAACTATGGACAAGCAATGTATTTGTTTGCATAATATCCACTGAAATATTTTACCCTTTAAAAACTACATTTTCAATTGCGTATCCTCTGCTTAGGTAATAAAAAGAGAACGAGTACGTGTCACTTACACCCACAAAACTTACTTAGACCTCTAAAAAGAATGAGGTTGCCCAATCAATAAACTCCTGGCGAAGAGTAAGGCCACATTTCTTAAGGTCTTTATAAAACACATATTTCTTCATGAGATTCTTAAAGGTCCTCCATTAAGCTTGATTAATTAATTAACCTTGTGCTAGTTTTAAATGACCTGCCTGAGATGAACATACCAATAATGATAACCAATTTACTTAAAGGAAAGATACAAATGTTGCCTTAAGTGGGCTGTTGGCAGCACCTGAAAAAACTGTTTAATTTGAGCTGGAGGCGGAGGTGAGAAAAACACTTGCATGTTAACCACGCATGCCTTATACAAATGTCTGAGATATGTCTTTGCATTTATTTAGCAACAGCAACAAGTCTTAATCATGTTTTAGTTTAAGATTGGCTGCAAATACCAAACAAATCAGTTTTCAAGTGCAAAATAAAAACATTCTATGAAAACCTGTTATAATTACTTTGTTATCATGTTATCAGCATCCTTCAGAACAGGTTACTGATCGAGAGCATGTCTATCTTAGAGATGTAATTCTTTAACTGCTATGATTTAAATGTTTATTAATAAAAAGATCAATTTCCACTAGGTTAGTGGTACAAAGAGTAAAGCATGAAATTTAAAGATTGTGATAAATCTACAAACTCAGTCTCTAAATGCAATGCTGTTCAATCTTTAAATATTAAAAGTTCATAGTCTGTTAGTGTAAATAGTAGGACTATAGCCTGGTGTACAATTAATATAGATTCGTCTAAATCTACTAAATGCAATAATATTCATACACATTTTACATTTTAATGCCAATGAACATTAATTTCAAAAATTTATATAATCGAAGAGTGTCTCTGTGTTCAAGACGATTAATAATCATTTAGAATAATTGTGTCTCCTGTGGATTTTTCAGAAAGTTTGATTAACTGGTTATAAATTCTTAAAATAATATCTACTATTTATCCTTCACTGAAAAATCCTCATTAACAGCTGCATAAATGTAAAGCCAAAATTAATAGCCGGGGGCTCTAAAGATGAGAGATACTTTGTAAATTCTTTGAAATATAAAACATTTTCTTCTCACCTAATGTTTCAAAATGAAGGTTGGCTGATCCCAGACCTTTAATTCTTAGCAGATGTGACACAGTCTGATAGTATTGCCCCATAGTAAAAGTGTGCTTGCAAGTGCCCTCAAAAACGTATGTAACATGAGTGTTTATGTTCAGAGTTTGAAGTCAAGCAAGAAAGTTACTGTTGGCACCTGTTGCATTTACAAGGCCATGCTAAATTCTGTTCATGTCTAACGGCAATTTTTGATCATATCACATAAGATTCATTTGGTGCCAGAGTCCAAAATCATGAATTGTTGAATTATAAACCTATTTGTATGTTAAAATGTAGCTTGGTTAACTGTTAAATTTATATGCACTTTGCGGGTCTGAATTTTAAATAAGCGCACTTCCTCCAGATTTCTATGAACTCTGCCTCAGCATCAGTGTGCGTGACAGATACCTAAATCGAAATAATCCTAGCAACAAGGGAGATGACAACATTTCTCAGCAGAAACAGCTGTGCTTGAACGATAACTGAGTCATACACTGGCAGGAAGCACGGGGCTTAAATTCCCTGACTTCCTGTCCAAGTTTGACACCTAAAGAAGGGAGAGAAGAAGATGGCATACGACCCTGTCACTTAAGCTTGTGAAACTGTGCGAAAACGAAGCAAATATCCACTGACAGGCTCATGTGTACACACACACAGAGTCACTCATTTTCTACATATTGCTGCATGTGATTCACCACCTGCTATTTTAAGACCTTTTTTTGCATGTAAAAAAAAAAGCTGTGTACAATATAACTCAGATGAGTGTTATGAAGAAACCAACCTGCTCATAACACACAGCACAACACAGCATTTACCAACAAAGTTAAGGTAGTATTGTTAGTGTCCTAACATTTGGTAAATAGCGCAAAAACACAAATCTAAGAAAGCTACAGCTGGTTTTATGGTTGAGCAGAAGTAGCATGTTTGTTGTCTGCTCCACCCCACACACTGCCCATCTGTCTGCAGTGAGCTCTGCTGTCAGATAGAGGTAATGTACAAATGGCCCGTGGGCCACTCTTGCTTGTGCTGTTGTTGGTTGCTCAAACGTTGTAACAGACAAAAAGCTCAAGCAAAAACGAGTGTTAAAAACAATGAAAAGTGTCCACTCAAGCCACATTCTGTGCTTTTCATAATATATATTTTTTTATGTTTGAGGTGTTTTTCGTGGTTCTCCAGTTACCGGTGAGCTCCGCTGTTGCTCCTTCCTCTGTTCTATCCCACACGTCAGCCAATCAAGATTTGGAAGTCAGGACTGCACAGGAACGCATCTTGGGAGGGTGTAAACCCATCCCCATCCCCCCCAGAAATGAAGGAGAAAATCTTTTGTTCATTTGTTTGTTTGTTTCTACATGAGCTTTGATCATTCTCTGTAAGATTAAGGTCAGCTATTGAACAGCGTATATTTTAAAGTGAAGGCTTTAAAACCAAGTTAGTACAAACGTCACTAATGTCACATAACTTTGCCAACATGTGGCCAACAGTAATGTTTTAATGTTCTTCGTTATTAAACATTTGCACATAAATAAGTGACATAATATTCAGTACTTACTTAAAGTTTACTCTTCGGGCGCCCCTCATCCGCCGTTTTTTTTTTTCGGCAAAGTTATCCACACCCACCGCCGCGCTATGGATTCTGGGATATGTTGGGCCACAAAGTCTACACTGCCACATCCTTAAAATTCAGGGAAATGAAGGACGCATTTGAGGGCCGCATTTCGAGCAGCCTCCGAATTGGGACAGCCTTCGTCGCGTCGCTGTGACGTAATCGGCCTTAAAATGCGGCCTTTAAGGCTGCAGACCCTGAATTGGGATACAGCCTTCAAGACATGTTGAGGAGATAATTTAGCCATTTAAATCAGCTGTGATGGATCAAAGACACATCTAAAGCCTGCAGGACACCGGCCCTCGAGGCCTGGGTTTGGACACCACTGGTATAGTCCTATAGAAACCCATGGAATATGGCTTTCTGTTAAGTTCCTGCTAGTTCACTTGCTCAGCCACTCAATTAATACTGAATTTGGAAAAAAAAATCTATTTTGTAAATCTTGGTTATACTATGCTTGAAATATGATACATTAACACAGCTAACATAAACCAATGGGTGACGTTTTGAAGCCTCGAGATAAGTGTTTTTCACTGTCATCACCTTGGTGGAAGGTACAAGGATGTGTTGTTAGGCAATGAGTATGCAGTTTAATCTTTTATATTGTCTGTGGCAAAGACCCAAATGTTGTACTACACCCCAAAACTCTTCTGTTTTTATTGTAACCTAGCAACCACTATCAATACAGTACACAGAGCGATCAACACAGAAGAAATAGCCCATTATTGTTCACTACCTAAAGGCAGTGTTAAATTTGAATCTTTCATTGCCATATTTACTCCTTTTTGCATGCAATGTTCTGATACAGGTTATTTTACAAAAGGGAAGGTAGAAAGGAGTATCTCTGCGTTCTTTGAATCCTAATTGTTCTGCATGTTAACTTTATGGCTAATAGCTAATAGTAGTGATGAACAAGCAGAGGAATAAAGCCACAGTGATAGATGTATCAATACTAAGCAATAGCAACATCAGGAACAAGGAATTTGAGAAGCTCGTGAAATACCAAGGGATGAGAGAAGAACAAGAGAAGATGTGGAAGATGAAGGCTACAGTGGTCTCCGTGTTAATCGAAACACTTAGGGCAGTGACCCCCCCCCCCCCCTCCCCCCCCAGACTAGGGAGGGGTTCCAGCAGATTCTAGGAACGACATTTGGCATCTTTATCCAGTAGAGCGGAGTCCTAGGGACACCTAAGATACTAAGCAGGACCCTCAAGCTTCAAGGTCTCTGGTAGAAGACCTGAGCTTGAAGGACAAAACAAAGGCCCCAGCAGGGTGAATGAGGAATTTATGGTTTATAATTAGACCTGCAGTGAACAACGCCAGTGTGCCTCTTTTTTTCTCTGCAGACCAAAGAAATTGTTTACTTTTACACTGTAATCACAGACTAAAGCCAAGCCAGGCTCTGAAACTATCCTTGCCTATGAACCTGAATATGTCTCTTTTTTTTTTCAGGTCACTTTCTTGTGATGTATGGTTACTGCAAGTTTTATCAAGGGAGTAAGAGTCTTTCACAGTATGTTTACTTTTCTGCTCCAAAGCGCAGCCTGTGTAACTGCTACTATGATAGCAGGTAGCGGTGTTTGGGGATTTGGGATAACATACAAAACAGACTGTATGCATGTGCATGTTAATCTATACACACCTAAAACATCTGCACTGAAGACGAAATGGGGTACACACCCATACAAGATGCAGAGAATTGTGTGGTACATTATGCTTTGTGTCAGTGATAGATAGGGATGAGAAGTGATAAGAATTTAGTGACTGTGATTCCATTGTCAATATCACTTATCGATTCTCTTATTGATTTTCATTGGGTTCTCTTTGGCTTTACTTTGAGAGTGACCACCATTGCTGAGCAGCATATCAAAGACATTACATTTTTGAAAATGCATTGCATGCTCTGGGTCAAATGTTTGTGCATGTTGGAGGTATTTGCCATCTTTCTTGTGCTCAGTGTTGGGGTCATTACTCAAAAAGTAAATATTAGGCATATTTCACAGAACACTTGTAAGTTATTATACTCCTTGTTACATTACTTTCTTGTTATTCTGTAAAATAGCTAAAACACACTCCTGATTACCAGTTAACAATGTAAACCAGAGGCTACAGCCCCACACACCAACCCAAGTCCCTATTCTGTAATCTTTCGATTAGTATTGTATGAACACAAAGCTGAAAACACAAGCAAAACTGAAAACCAGCACAAAGACACTTTAAAGCAATCGCCACAGTGATTCTAATTAGTTAGAGCTAGTTATTTCTAGTTAATTAGTCAGGCTGCAGCATGATGTTCATGAGTTTGTTACCTGTTGAAGTACAGGTTCTGGCTGTCAGGTTGGGGACAGTCTTCACTCAGCTTTAATGTCATTCTGGGTTCTTGGCTAGCTTAGCATTAGAATGCTGTCTATGCAGGTTCTTGCAAAAAGTCAAATATATTTTGGCAGCATAATGCAGCTGTTTCTGTCTGGGATGCAGTTCCCACTTTACAATCGCACTCTCGTGCGTTTGTGTATTATAAAAAAGATTATGTCCATCCATGCTACAGATTGCATTGTTATTTTCCTCCTCCGACACACAAATTAAAATCAGCAGATTGTTATGCATGTTTAAGTGGAACCAACAAGCAGATTAACAATTCCCATCCCTAGTGATGGATAAAGCAGAGGAGGAAATCATGCAGAAAGGTTATGTACAATGGTTGGTTGCCCAGAATGTGTAGGTTAATCAACTTATAGACAGAAGTTGTATTTTTACTCACAACACAATATAATAAAATAAAACCTTCATAAAACCTATGCACTTATGTACGTACGTAAATGTGTATAACTGCAGATGTAACTGAAAACCAAAAGAGTTATTGAATCATTGAAGCTCAAATAAGATTATTTAATTTAATATTTAATTTAAATAATGCTATTTGAGAAGTATATGCATAAGAATTTGTTAAGAATAAGAATTTCTTAATTACATTAAATAAAGGTTCAATAAAAATGGAAAAGAAAAGTTCTAAATATATTAATATAATTCTTACATCAAGTATAAGTAGCTTCTGTTGATGAAAGGGTAATGTTAATGCTGAAGTACCTCCAATAGCCACTCAAGGCTGGTTCCAAAAGCTAGCCAATCTAGCTGTCTGCTAAGTGTCACTTATGCTAATCTCAGTCACAGGACCATGTTTGTGGTGTTGGTGCCTTTGGAACATTTTTACTGAAGTTATCTGACAAAAAACATGTTTTACAGAGCCTGCTACTAACACTACTTATAAATCCCTGGAAGTCTAGTACTTTATTATGTTTCTTTGCTCTAATTAGAAGGTGTATGTGCATCCATGTAGTCTGGATTACAAGCTTGCTAACATTAGCTGCTATCATTGCATTTCACCTTGTCATGCAAAATGGCAATATTTTCTCCTAAACAGAACTGGAATGACAACAGTCAAAATGCTAAACTCAAAATGGGAGTCCACAAAGAAATCGGTGAGATCAAAGATCTCTATATTCTTATATGCATTCTATGGTAAAGAAATAAAGAGGATTAAATTGCTGCCTAATCAAAACTCATACCTAATCAGGGCTCGCAAAATCGCTGGGCTTTACCTCCGGTCGGGCAACCAAAATCTATTTTGGTTCGCCCGACCGAAGATATCGCTAGCCCCAGGACGTCGGGCTAGCGATTTTGCGAGCCCTGCTAATTTTAGACAAGCTCTCTCAGAAAGTTGTCTCCCTGGCAAGTGCTACAGACAAAGCACAGCTACATTAGAAGCTACATCTTTGTGCATCTGTGATGTGCGATGGGCATTCATTATATGTTTAGGATTTGTAATCGTAGTACTTTTGGAGACTGCAGGGAGCCAAATTTCAGAGTGCGGTGGGTGCTTAGTAAAAGCTGGGTTTGGCAAAAACTATTGTGTTTTCTATGTGCTCTGTGCCGGCACAGAATAGAACACATTGCTTGGCTTCCCTCTGACATCTTAGAGCATTACAGTATAAATCTGCATTGACAGTCTGACCTTAGGGAACGCGTTCCCAATGCAAACTCTATTAATGTCAAGACACTGAACATGCTCCTGGTTGTACTCCTGAACTCATCTTACCCTTCAGAAGACTTTTTCGGCAATAAGTGCTGTTCAGTCTCTGGGTCATGGCTCGAGGCCAGCTGTTGTGACAATTTGACACAGAAATTAATCTTTGCTCTTTGACAAGTTTGAAGTCCAGGGTTTTGGATGCGTATATGCAAGTGGACAACTATGAGGAACTATGAAGGTGAGTGCAGTCATATTTAAATCAGGTATAATTAAAATGTAATTTTAATTAAAAATAAGTAAATTTCATTTATGGTCAAAGTTGCACAATAATAATTTGGATATTTCATGTTTTTTGTGTGTGTTTGTTTTTTTACATTTGAGCATGGCAGATTAGAAGCTTCATAATTACATTAGGTACTATTTGATCAGAATGTAATTATTTTATGTGTGAATAACTTGTGACGAGACAAATTCTGATTTGTGAGTGTCCAAGCATCCCTAATATGTTGTTCTGAAATGCTGTGAAGAGATTGGACGTATGTATAATAACTTCATGTCTTTGATGGAGGAGAAGAAGATGGCCCATGTACGGTAAAGCCCAGAAAATATGCAGCACATTAGTATACATTAATGTAGTGCAGCACATGTGAAGGAGTTAGTAGTTAAAAATAAAGTTGAATTAGAAAGACTTGTCAAAAATGTGTAGGGCTTTAAAAATCTGTGTAAATTTCAAAATATGTACATTTTCAAAGTCAAATGGCATGACAATGAATATCGCAAATAGATAAAGGGAGGAGAAATATGTTGACTTCTGTCCCAATTTTGAAAGCTAAGCATGAGGTAATGTGTAGTGAAGTGTCATGACTCAAGTCCACAAATTCAGCAAGCCTTGTGATACTTAAGAGTGTGAAAGGGAGCTAGTCAAAAAGTGTTAGAAACTCACACCAACGCACCAAAACACTATCTTCTAAAATATTTCACACCTAGTCATCAAGATAGTGGCATGCCAAAACAACAAGCACCTTGTTAACACTTTATTATCACTCAACATTTTTCGGTGCTGGCCACCAGCTTCACTGGAACTGGGTATCTTTGTCTACACACATTTTACAGAAATCTTCACCTTTCTGCATGGACACGCTGTGCACCTTTGTGGTTTCACATGTGTGGACTCAGTTCAACACTTACAACATACTAACTGTGGATCCACGCCCACAAATGTGACATTTAGTAGTCAGTCTCTATCTTGCAAGCACTTGCATACATACAACACTCTCCTACACAGAGAACCATGCTGTGTGTTAAGCGGCGGGACCCAGATGGCAGCCACCTGGTGTGTGCTGATGGGCTCCTGCGATGGCTTCGGACAGGATATGGACACACACACAGATGGTGACCCACTGAGAGTGGACGGGAGATGGACGTGCTGACTATTGATTTGCTCAGATCAATGATTCACAACCTGGTCATCTGACACTGGGGGAGTTGCACCCACAGAGCTGGCACACTGGCTTGGCACATTTGGCACACATCAGTGCATCTATGCAGAGCACAAGTCAATGAAATTCATTTCAGTAATATTCAGTAAATATTTTGCAGCCTTAGGAAATGCTTTAGTGTTGAACACATTTTTTATTGCCCTCATAACAAGTTATGCCAGTAAGGGCTTTGCCAATATTAATCATGCAAAAATATTTGTTTTAGCAAGTTAAGTAACAATTACTCACAGAAACACATAAAAAGTACAGAAATGTGAAAGTTAATATCTACAATAAGTATAGCAGTAAAAAAGAAAAAAAAAGTTATCAGTGTTTAATGGTTAAATGTCCTTTGCATGATCTCAGATATGTAGTGAGCAATTACAGGCATTAGTACCAATAATTTCCATTCATTTTTTCCCTTATCACTATTTATGTGTTAAATGAACAGAAGTCAATGTTACATTAGATTTTATTTGTTCTTTTTGTTATCCATTCTTCATATAGACAAACAGATCAATATACTTAGAGAACTCAAACCATCCCCAGGGAATTCAGAACAGGGGATGGGACAGAAAACTGACCCTACATAATACTGTCATAACTATAAAGTTATCCTTTATATACCACAGAGACATACCATGTATGTTCTAGGTTCATGACCTTTTCAGTGTCCCTGTGAGAAAGTGCCCGTGGGTATTCTGTAATCTTAAAGTGTTAAAGTCACAGTGGGAGAAAATGATGGGGCGGATATGTTAATTTGAAGAGGTAATTAATGCTGAACACCAAGGAAGTTTCTTGGCTTATTAATTATGTACTTTGTACATACTAAAATATCCTCCTATCCTGAAAAAAAAAACCCTCACTAATTAGTACACCCCCAAAATTTGTAGAATTTCTTCTTAGGTGCTATAAAATAAGACAAATAAAGTTTATGAAACCAAGCCAAGATATCTTTTAACCTTGCTGTCATCCCTCCCTCATCGTTCATTCATACACCTTACATACATCTTTTCATGACTGTATAACCCTTTTTAAAAGCATGCTCAGGCATTTTAAGTGTTTTTTATTATTAATGTACTTGCACATTGTGCTGTTCAGATTGTCAGTGTTAATCAGGAAACCTCCATCCCTCTATTCAGAGGGCAAAATAAACACTCTGCATTCTATGTCGGCAGCTGAATTACTTTAACTCTGTGCCTATCTGCCAACAACATAGACCAGTTGTCAAGGTTACCACTGGAATACCTCATTATTCATAAAGGTCATTCTGGGTTCAGCCAAGCTGAAGGAAAGAGGGATGAAGTCAGTTGAATTCCTTTGCATGTCCAAAGTGTTTGTTGAATTCATTGTCAGAATTAGTGGGGGGGGGGGGTTTATTAATGACCTATGCTCTTATTTAATAAAGAAAACTTTTGTCTTTTATTCCCATTAATTAAAATGTTCTTTAATCAATTCTATTTTAAATATCTATTTTAGAATGGTATTTACTCTTAATTATATTTAGCTTCAAAGTATAGGTACTGAATATATAATACTCTATCAGATTTTGTAAAAAGACTATACTGTACAAAGACTGTAGATTGACATGCATCTACATGCTTGTCTAAAGGAAGCATGTATAATGTCATTTCTGTTTAACGAGCGCTGAAACCTGACTAAAACTCTTCAAATAAACCACATGGAGTCCACTATGAGTTAACTTGTCTATTTAGAAACAAACAAACAAAACGCAAGTAAATTGGTCAATGTGCAGTTCTTTCACACCATACTTGCTCATCCATATCTTTCTGGACCTTGCTTTGTGCATTGGTGCACAGCCATGTTGGAACATGACTGTCCCCACAAAGTTGGGAGCATGAAATTGTCCAAAATGTCTTGGTGTCCTGAAGAGTTCACTGGCACAAAGTGACCGTTGTGCTTGTTGTGCTAACACCTGACAACATTATTTTTTAGTATCTCCATGGATGCTGAACAAAGTGCCTCATACACTAGACCCCACACTAAAATCTGCACTACACTTGGCACACTATAGTCAGACAAGTACTGTTCTCATTGTAACCACCAAACTCAGACTTGTCCATCAGACTGCCAGACAGAGAAACACAATTCTTCACTCTAGAGAACAAGTCTCCACTGCTCTAGAGGCACTTGGCACTTGCATAGCACTTGATGATGTAAGGCAACTTGGCCTGGAAACCCAATCCATGAAACTCTATGCAGTGTTCTTGAGACACTCTGAAGGACACGAAGTTTGGAGGTCTGTAGTGACTGACTCTGCAGAAAGTTGGTGACCTTTGCGCACTAGGCACCTCAGCATCCACTGACTACAGTCTGTGATTCTACATGTCCTAACACTTTATAGCTAAGTTTCTATCATTCCTAATCACTTCCACTTGTTATAATATTGCTAAAAGTTGAAATTTCAAAACTGGACTTGTTACACAGGTGGTATCCTATCCCAGTGCCAGGGTAAAATTCACTGAGCTCCTGAGAGCGACCCATTCTTCCACAAATGTTTGCAGAAGCAGTCTGCATGCCTAGATGCTTGATATTATACCCCTGTGGCCATGAAAGCGATCGGAATGCCTTTATTCAGTGATTTGAATAGGTAAGTAGATACAATATAATGTAGCTTTAGAAATGTTATAGCATCTAAGAGACAGACATGTTTCATTGTAAAATATATGATACTCTTTTTTTTTTCTTTTTTTTTTTTAAAGCAACCAAATAGAAAAACTCAGCAGAACCAAGCACTTCAGGTAACAGGGTTGCTGTCTACTTTGCAACTCTATTTTAATGTGGCAAATGAATGTTACATCAGCTACTGTACTTATGTCCAACTTGCATGACCGAGTGTTACATTGTTCACACTCAATAGTTGTGTGTAATTCAACATAAACCCAGGAAATATCCCAGGATATTTTAACAAATGCAACTGCAGCATTTGAAAAGTGGATTTACTGTCTACTACACACTAGATCAGTACTTAATGTGAGGAGAACTGGTCTTGTAAAGTCAGACTGTCAAGAGTTGGGTTTTTTTGTTTTTTGTTTTTTTGTTTTTTCAGATAACCGTGCAGGAAATGCATCCACTGGACTAAGTCCGAACAACAATGAATGCCCCGAATGTGGGGCTTCCACTCAGATGACAAAGACAAATACCTTCAACAACTTTCTTTTCTATTTTTTTATTTTATTTTTGCCGTTCATGATGCTAATCAGGGACCCATTGTTCTAAACCTGCCTCAGAAACTTATATTTCTTTAGGAACTGGGTTAGTAGTCCATGTGGATTTATTGCATGTTCAGCTTAAAGCTACGTAATAATGGCACTTATATTTGACAGCACAATTTCTTACATTTTGAGTCATACGCACAACACTGGACATTTCAGTCATAAGCAACTGATAAAATAAATACCTACAATTGCATTATTCCTTTGGGAACAAAGCAGTTCTGTACTTTCAATTTTGAACTACGTAAACCAAAATACCCCTTAAATGTCGCAACGCTCTCCTTGATACCTTTCCCAACCCCTGATACTCCTTCTGCCTTAATGTACCCCAGCCCTTTATTCTGCTTTCACACTCAGCTTCCTTTCACCCTCCACTTAAACGTATCTTGTGCAGATCATCAAGAATTCAAGAATCATTTTAATAGTTAATGCAGGAAAGACATATACACAAACTACCGTGACCTAATAAAATCTGTTTTCACACATGCGACACAAACATCAGACACAGTGAGATTTCATGTTCTCCAGCCTTCCAGTTTCCTTGTAGAAAATCAAGTGATTTGCACTTGTTGTTAGTGAGTGACCATGCCATGTCCTGCCACCTGCACTACTAAATTAAAAGGAGCAAGCACACAAGCAGTGCCACATTGATAGTGCTGCTTGTGCAAATTATCTCCTGCAGTGAAGTACAGTATATGAATTGAGCAGAATTTGTTATGGTGAGTGAGGTTTTTTGGTTTATGTTTTTATAACTCCTAATCTAGGTCGATCATGGCTCAAGAGTTGGCAGGTCGTCTTGTAATCGGAAGGTTGCCGGTTCGAGCCCCGGCTCGGACAGTCTCGGGCAAGACACTTCACTCATTGCCTACTGGTGGTGGTCGGCGGGCCCGGTGGCGCCAGTGTCCGGCAGCCTCACCTCTGTCAGTGCGCCCCAGGGCAGCTGTGGCTACAATGTAGCTTGCCATCACCAGTGTGTGAATGACTGAATGTAGTGTAAACGCTTTACAAATACAGGCCATTTACCATTTATTCCAATGTGAATACCTAATTTTGAAGAAGATATGATTTTTATAACTACAGTAGCTGTTGTCTGGACTCTAACTCCAGATAATTCAATTACTAAATGGTACTGTAATCTTACAGTTGACATCCTTTATTAAATAAATATTTGGAGTATGAGTAATTAATTAGATGTGGCAGTACCTGCTCAGCCTTATCCTCTCAAAACTGTCATTATAGGCTGCAAGACAGATAGTTGAGTGGCACTTATGACAAAATGTTGTTATACGACACACAAGAACAAATCATAATATGCCCTTAGAGTGGACACCATGGATGAGCTGATTAATTGGAAGTGCAGTACCTGTAACCTCAGCAGCTCTGGTGAACTATTCTGTGCCATTCACAGCTGACTGTCCTTATGGTGATCAGCTGAAAAGTAAACAACAAAATGTAGTTTTCATCGCATTGTTTAGCACTCATTATTTATGAAATTAGAAGCATGTATGCAAATCACAGTTAAGCCATATATGAATTTTGACTATTCCGGACAGTTTAGAGCTCTTTACATTCATTTCTATGGGGTCAAAATTACATCCACTGTGGTTCTAGGTTTAAGCAGTCATATTTTTTTTTCTTTTGATTCCACACACTCCAAAATTCTGTATTTGATGAATAAGCCTATTTTAGAAAAAGTCAGAAGCCCATCATCTCATATTTCCTAAGTTAACAGTATTAAATTAATTTGTATTAAACATAGTTTTTCCTACATTGTCTCCTATTGTCCCACTGGTGTACTGCTGAAAAGTTTAGTACTTATACAAAACTGGACAAGTAGTGCACAATTAGGTCACATGTCCAAACTCAACTTGCCTCTCTAACTTTGTCTCCAAATTGCTCAACCTGAGCTGTCCCTCTTATGTACTTATTCCTTCTGACCTACACTTCTATAATTCTTCATCAGCCATCAAGTAGACATCACATCTGTAGCTCACTTTCTTGCTGATCATCATCTCTCTTCTTAAACTTGCTTTAAAACAACTCTTTCCCATACCTTGGTATTTCTCGTCAGGTTTATGCCTCTGTAGTTATTTAAGCTCTGCACCATCACCCTTGATCTTGAGTCAAGTAGTGTGGTCAAGAAGTCCACTGCCCTGTCTCCTAGACATCTTACCTCCATAGTTATGTCATCAAGATCAACTGCCTTTCGACTCTTCACCCTCTTCATAGCAGCTTCATTTCCACCTTACTAATCCTCTGCACTTCCTGACTGTCTTCCATCTGTCCTCCACAGTGTCTCGTATTTTTTTTATTTGTGAGCTCCTTAAAGTATTCTTCCCACTGACTCAGGCTCCAGACTCACAGACGGAGCAGGATCCACTAGCTCGGGTTCTTGACTCGCAGACGGAGTTGGACCCACAGACTTGGGTTCATGCAGCGAAGGTAGCTCTGGAGAAGCAGGAGAATCAGGCTGAACTGCCTGGGGCTGCTCAGTAGGCTCTGTTGTGTTTAGGTGTTTGCCTAAATCTTTTAAGTACTCACATACTAGTCAGTTGTTGCCTATGAACATCAGAGTCCACTTTGAGATTCATGTTTTAACTTTTATAGCTCTGCATGGACAAGCATCAGCATATATGACAGAACTTTCATATCCATATGTCCCCAGTAGGTCACTGAAACCTTTGCAACAGAAACGGGAACTTTCTCCCTCTGAGCTCGAGATCTGTGAACTCAGTGGTCTCTTTCACAAAGCAGTTAAAACTCATCCTTTTAAACTTGCTTTTTGGTAACTTTGTTTTAATGTTTTGTCTTTTTTGTGTTGTACCTTAGTGATATTTGTCATGAAACATGCTATATAAATAAATTGTACTTATTTGCTGTTAGTAATATGAGCAAAAACTGAAACCTTTTGAAAACATGTTTCTAACTTTAGTTTGGACAAGAGGAATGGTGGGATACACACACAGTTGCACACACAAAACACATTATATATGTGCCTATATATGGGTGATTTCTATTAGCACTCCATGAAATGACCTTTGTGAGAAGCTGCTTGGCTGTCCATTGGATCAGCAGCTTATCTATGTTCCAAACCTATTCTATTTCTAAAAAGAAGGGAATAATCATGATTAAACTTAACTTTAATATTTACTTCTGACACACTGTTTGGCTCAACAAGCATTCAAGAATCAATCTTTAATACTAACTGCTCTAAAAATAGTCACTGCTGACATTATGCTTTTTCAGTTTTAGCCTGACTCAGATGTTCAGAGAAATAGCCCTGCAAACACAAACAATGAGAACATGAAGTGGCATCAGCAGATACCTAATATTGGAAGCTGATTGTCCATTAAAATATATATGGTTTATAAATGCTATATAGGTTAAAAGTTGAATATAAGCCTCATTTTGTGTCTTAAGGAAACCCTGGAGGGTCTATGGGTCAGCCAGGCATCCTAGCACTTGTGAAAAGGACGTGATGGGCAAACAAATGAAATCTGAAACCCAGCACTTGTTGTGTAGTCATATTTTTATATCAGAAAAGAACATTAAGTGTCTTCTTTATACCTGACCGAGATAAACATTTTACATCACTCACAAAGTTACGTAGTTTAAATCTGATCAAATGGTCTTCTACTAATCCAATCCAAATTTCATTCCTATACTCATAGTCTTATTTAATAAAATCCTTTTTCCTTTGGCTTTCCCAGTGCTTTACCCCTCAGAGTTGCCTGGACGTCAAAAATATTAATTTTATTTTTCAAAATGCATCATATGACAACAAAGTTTCACAGAAAGTTTACAAAATAAATATAAATTAATTAACTCATAGTATTATGAAGGTATGTGTTTTCGCCTTAAACATACCAATATTAAAAACTACTTAGTTTACATTTAAGATAACAGTTTGCATGAGTTGACTAATAATTCATCAGTTTAATTCTTTCATTCAGAGTTTCTCGTTGGCCTTAGAAAAATGAAACTGCCATGGATACTGTCTAAAGTCTCCTCAGGAGGTTGATGTGGTCATGAATTTGGAAAAAAAATGCAGACGGCAGATGATAAATGTATATTGAATCGGAAGTAAAGCAATGTATAAACTGACTAAATAGGGCAGAAAATATAAAATTAGTATTCCATTTGTATCTATTTTTTTTTTTTTGAAAAAGTTTCAAGTACACATTTGTATTCTTAAACATCCCTTTTGGTGCACCTATATCCTGGTGTAATAAATAAATAAAAGCTGCGGTGGGTTCTGTTGAGGGACTTTTTTTCAGCTGTCCCCACCACTGGTCCAAAAGGTCATTGAGTCTTGTTTACCTATGTGATGATTCATAATGCATGGTTATTATCATTTACTTTAGGGACTTCCTGTGCCACTCATCCCTCTCTATGCTGTATGTTACAGAGAATCCATAGGAGAGAGGAGATAGCCAAGTGTCATACACAGATATCCTCAAGTTCCCAAAGACAAAAGAGACACTTTATGGGTAGATAAATTATTGAATTACACTTCAAGCTCTGAAATAAGCTGTTTTCCTTGCAAGCATGAACTTAATTACCCCATATATATCATTTCCCTCCTCCTAAAGTATTGTTTTAACCGGTAAACTAAAGACAAATGTTACCAAATTGTTGCTTAAGAAAAAATAAATAATTTGATAAATTAGAGCACCAAAAACATATCAGAATTAGGTCATTACAAGTTGCAGGACATATTACTTTATCAATATTTGTAAACATTCAAATATGTTGCCCTACCCTACAAGAAAGAATGGCAAAAAAAAATTAGAGGTCAGGTGTATATCCAAATCATCATATGGACAGTTCAGGGGTTGCCTCAGCATGTAACCTAAACACAAGGTCTTAGACCCTCACTTGGATGGGATCAAATGTGCGTGTGTGCAAGTGTGTATATATATATATGTGTTATTCTGTGTGCAAACTGGCTGCATGTGTCCATGTGTCAGGAGACCCTGGCACCTGCTGATGAAGAAATCAAGGCAGAGAATCTTCCCCATGGTCACAAGCTGCCCTTCTACCCCAGGAATCTTTCACACCAGTCTGTCATATTGGCTGGTGGTCACTACTCAATGCCCAGAATGTGATTAGAAATATGCTTCTCTCTGTGTCTGTATGTCTGCAAATGAGACAGACAGTAATTCAGTGTAATGTCAGAATGTTCTCGTTTCTCCTTCTCGACTGTTCCTTCTATCTCTCTTTTTCCTGTGGTGTAGTTTTGTGTGTGGTCTGAGCATTTCTAAAAGCTGCCTGTGGGCCAAAAGATTGTAACCATTAAATATAGCTTTGGCTTTTCGCTTTGTGTACAAAGATTTCTCTGGATTACCCGAGTCATTTAATGATGCAACGTTACAAGTGATAACGTATTCTCCATTTTTTTTTTTTTTCAAATTTCATCTTGAGAAATCTTAAATCAACATATTGCATTAAATTTAAAATGAGCATAAAAATAATAAGTTAATAAAAACCATACATTTGTGTCAAAATGAAATGAGAAAAGCCTGTTCTTCATAATCTACACTCCCCCACAGGCATAATAAGTGTGTCTGTGTAGGTGCATCACAGATACATGCTTTAATGAGCCTCTATAATGTCAAAGCACTTAATTGTTGATCCAGTTATCCTAACAATAATTATTTTCTCTGCAAGTGGCAAAATAATTTATATTGAAAACAAAATTAGAATTAAAGGATAGGAGGCAAACTATGCAGTGTATCAATGCAACCCATCTGATTTTCTTCCTACTTTTGTATGACTTGTACTTTATACAGCAGTATGATGACATTACCTTTAACAGAGCTAAAGTCTAATTTTGCATGCATTGGCAAATACTACATTAGTCTATCATGATATGATTTAAAAAGTTATAATTATGTCATGGAAAAATCTGGGTTTGTTTCTTGACATTATTATATTTTTTAATAGATTGGAAAGAGTATTAATCATGCCAATCTAAACCTTTGAACAAAATGTACTGGAAGTTGTTTTCTTTAAATGAAAATCCAAATGACCTAAAAAGGAGAATGTTGAACACTAGATTATATAAAGGCACATTGTAGTTTCTCAGTTCGAGTAACACAATGCAGTCTCAATAAACTGAAGAACAAAAGTAGATGGAAAAGGAAAAAGATAGCTTCAGCTCAGAAATCATTCTCCCACAACCCTGTTTAATTATATTGTGCAGCCTGATGTGCAAAGGTGTCAGAAGAGCAGAGAAGCGGATCCTGTCCTAATGAATGGAAACAGATGGGTGAGACAGCAAGCAGGGCTACCGCCAAGAACTGGGGTGGCACAGTGGCAAAGAGAGTGCCAGAGAAAGAAAAAATGCCAAATGAAGATAAGGAATGATGAAGGGAATGGATGTTTTGTAGCTTGGAATAGAATTTTCTACATCTTTGAAAAGTATTTTTCTTTCCAAAAATGTAAGTGTACACAAATAATACTGTGGTGGAAGATACTACTTTTTCAATGATCCAGGTGGCCACTGAGAGGCAGAGCAAGATTTGCTGTGTGCCCTGAAGTAACAATAAAATCATTAGTCAAAAAAAAACCCAAAACAAACTGTGAGCCAGTTACCACTGTTGGAGTTTAGTGCAGTGGTTTCTGTCCATGCACCTTGTGGAGTCCTCTACAAGTTGTAGATGGCAGCACCATTTTCCTTCTGTCATTCTTTCCTTCTTTTTCAGAAACTACATTCAGCTGATTGCATAAGAAGTCAGGAAAAAAAGCACAATTGATGGGGTTTTTTTCTTTCTATACATGGTGCGCAGATAACTAAAGAGCCTTTGTAATGGAACTAACAATATAATCGTAACTCTGATGTAATTAGTGAATTTAGTGCAGTAGCATTACATACTGCATTATTGAAAAATGCAATGTGATCATAATAACACATTACTTTGGAATCTGTTGCACCCAACATGCTATTAAAACAAGCTTATTCTAAATGCTTCATATTCTGTTTAGTCTACAGTAACAAATCATATTCTCCAAAGTCAAATGTTATTAAGTACAAGAAAAGCAAATCAAAAGTTTCAGACCTGAGCATGAACGCCAGAGTGGGCTACATATTGAGGCGGATCAGTGTGGATGATATGATAAACTTTCAATGTTGTACTTTTACAGTAAGTTATTTTTAAACTGTTTTTTTAAAATTTGTTTTAGCCAACTGTAATTTTAAAAAGTAGGCAATAACCTGTTCGGTTTTACTGTTTTTACACACTCCTATTCCTATACACAAACCTATCTGTCAAGATTAGAAATCACTTGGCTTATTTGCTAGTGCCACCTCTTTTTTCATAGGAATTGGTGTGTCTACAATAATGCATGGATTATAACTGATCTCAGAGCAGTGAAAAGAGATTCAGCATAGCACACTGGTTTTCTATCAGTTTTCCATCAGTCTCCCATAACCAAGCACAGGTTTATGTAATATTACTTTAGCTTTCCTAGGTTTTCATTTTACTTCTCTGGACAAGCACTTCTTTCCTTGCTTGTTCTGACTGAACTCTACTTGTCATGGTCATGAAGCGCAATGCTTACTCAAACAATGGAGACTGGTATTTACTTCTAAACTTCCTACAACCAGTAAACTACCATTACTTATGAATCCTTACCAAATCTTTGCTAACACCATTATGATACCCACACTAAGAGCCCCCAAATCAGCGGTCCCCAACTTTTGCTGCAAATATAATAATAAACGTGAATTCGCTGTTTAATTGTGTAACTTTATTAGCAGCGTCCTCTTGCACCAACAACATTGAGAGTAACATCCTCCTCTCTGCCCCTTAATGCTCTCTGTTCACTATGGTAACATGTAAATATTTCTTTCAAAATAAGACACACAACTACAACACAGGAAAAGACCCATGGAAACCAAGTTAACAATAAAAACCCTGAAAATCACACCCGAGCCTCAACTCTCGCAGCCCGGTACCAAGCGATTCATGGACTGGTAGTGGTCCGTGGCGCGGGGGTTGGGGACTGCTGCCCCAAATCAACCAAAACTATACGCCTGTCTTAAATTAAGTTTTATATTTTTTTAAAATTGTAATACAAAACGTAGCTGTGTCACATCATAAAATGTACATTTTTAACAGTTTTGTGTAAGGAAACTACAAAACATACATAGTATATTTTGTATATACTATACTATACTAACTCTTTCATATAATTCTTCCAAAATCAATACTTTTGGGAATACGCAAACAAATTGATGTGATCTAAATGTGTGAGTAAGTTCAACAACAACTAAAAGAAGCATATGAAGCATATGCAACAATAAAACAGGTGTTTACAAGCACATAGCTGGACATAAGGTGACCTTGAAAGGTCCCTCTGCCACCTGCCCTACTCCTCTTACTTGTCTAAAGAAAGGGCAGGGGATGTCATTATAGACAAGGCCTATTAGAAATTGTGGAATCAATCTTTATCTGTCAATCTATCCTTTATATCTTTGTTGAAATAAAAAAAAAAATAGATCTTTTTTTCTATGAGAAAGCAATGAATCTATACGAGGTTGAGTAAAAGAGAGAAAATGGGAGGTGGAGGGTGGGAGAAGGCTCCCCCGAGCACTGTGAATTGGTTTTAGTTGAGCGAGTGCAGAGGATTACACTTCAGACTGAAATGGAGTAGTTGTTTAGACAGGGATATCGTATTTAAACAGAAGGATTTCTCTGCCAGACCTTTTTTTCCTGCTTAAACACACAGTTGTTCACATTTTTGCATAAATACAGGTGCTCATAAACGAAAAGTATGGAGGTAACTCAATAGAAAACTAATGGGACTCTATAACTAATATGAACTCTTATGCTGAAAATTTCCCTGTGACATGGTTTTGAACAGAATGTTTCAAAGAACCCTTAAGACCATTAACAGTTTCAATTGAGTACTTTTTTTAAAACAGAGCTTTTTACTATATATTATTTACATTCATTTGAAAAAAAAAGATTTTCATAGAACTCATATATAATAATTTTGTGGAAAGCTAAGTACAACCCATGATTGAGTCGCTTGTAGAACCACTTTAGCAGAGAAAAACGTGGGTAATTACTTTCTGTATGGCTTTATTAGTCTCTCACATCCTTTTAGAGGAATTTTGCCCATTCTACTTTACATTGTTGTTTCAGTTTATTGTTTATTCATAGCTCTCTTGAGGTCCAGCCATTGCATTTCAGTCGGGTTAAGATCTAGACTTTGACTGGGACATTGCAAAACCTTGATTGCTTTTTACTAGTGTGATACGGATCATTTTTGCCAAATTTAGCTGTTGGACACACAGCTTTAGATTTGACTCTGGAATACTTCGGTATTCAGAGTAGGGCTGCCACAAACGATTATTTTGATAGTCGACTAGTCACCGATTATTTTTGCGATTAGTCGACTAATCAGATCATGCATCCATTGGATGTAAAACGTACAGCTTATTGCACCAGCATGCATCTGCTCTTATATAACTATCATTAGCTTACAGCTTTAAGTGTTTAAGGTATGTGCTAACTAAAAATAAAGACAAGATGATAGTTTATTAAATTTTAATGAAATTTGCAGATTGTTTCGGTGGAGTTTAATAAACTCAGTCTCGTCTGCTCCTTGCTATCTAAAATATAACAGGACACCGGAGTATATTCTCGAGCATCTCACACTTCTGATAATCAGTTGTGTGCTTGATGTTTATTCATCTGTGTAAAAACTATAACTTTAATCTCAGCCAAACCGATTTACTCAGGAACAAATAAAATACTACAAAAAGCCAAACAATAACATTTTTAACTTATCTAAGTGACTTATATATGTTTAACCTGAGTAGCGAAAGACGGCAGTGGGTTTGAAAACGATTTGCCGGGAGTCCGGTGTTCTCACAGGCTCTAGTGAGCCTTGCCCCCGGCTAGCTATCGAGCTAGTGGGTAACAGACGTCTCCGAAAATGTCGGAGCGCTTTTGAAAATATGTGGTGTCTTGATAAACTGAGCAGATATTTGAGGTTTACACAGCTACATTCTCGCCTGAAAATATGTTAAACGTTTATTTTGTGACCCAGAAAGAATAATAAGAGTAATATTAAAACTAACTAGCTGCCGCCATTGTTGTAAACTGAGCTGGGCTGCGCTATGAATTCTGGGACAGAGCTACTTCTTCTTCTTCGGGGTTTAACGGCAGTTGGTATCCTTGTACATGCAGTGCTGTCATCTTTTGTTTCAGTCCGTTATTACACTCTTAAATACTACTACTTATTCCTGCGTCTTTTGGGATCCTACAAAGCTTCAAACGATGCGTCAACTATTAAATTAGTTGTCGACGATTTTGATAGTCGACGTAATCGTGACTAGTCGACTAATCGTGGCAGCCCTAATTCAGAGTAGCTTATGGATGATTCAGTGACAACAAGGTGCACAGGCCCCAAGAGCTAGGTACCATGTAGTAGAGTGTAGTCCATAGTATATATATTTGTTTTAATTGATAAGCAGATGCATCTACAGTAGCAGTATTGGTATGGTTGTTCTCAAATCACTACCCTTGCACTACCATGGAAGGTTGATGATATGAGTTGTTGTACGAGGTGTTTGTACTGCTGTGCTTTGTTTTTTACCAAATGTGCCGCTGTAAAATATGACCAGACATTTTCACTTTGGTCTTGTCTATCCAATGGACATTGTTCCGGAAGTTTTATGGTTTGTTCAGATGCATCTTTTCAAATTAAGCCATGGTGCCATGTTTTATTAGAGTCTTTGGAGTTTTTAAAAGTCTTTCTTCTGGCAACCCTGCCAAACAAGCCATATGTGTTCTGTCTTTTTCTGACTGTGCTGTCATGAACTTTAACTTTTAACACTCTAACTGAATCCTGTAGGGTTTGAGTTGTAGCTCTTGGTTTTTTTTGCAATTTCTCTGGGGATAATGTAGTGTGACCTTCAGGTGAATTTGCTGGGATGTCCACCCTAGATACATTGTGGCAGTGTCAAAATGCACCTGAATGTTTCTGACCAGTAAACTACCAAAACTTCTACTGTCATAAACTGTTTATATGTTTTTTATACATGGTTATAGTTGCCAATAATCAATTAATCAAGTGCATTTCATTATCACGGTTGCACGGAATAGAGTGAAAAATTTATTTCTGCCTCATTTCGTTTGATCTGCCATCTAAGCGAAATTAAGCAATTCTAAAAGGAAATGAGTTGACAGCTTTTCAAAATACCTTTTTTTAATCAATTGGTGTGTGTGTGTGTGTGTGTGTGTGTGTGTGTGTGTGTGTGTGTGTGTGTGTGTGTGTGGGTGGGTGATAATAATCTGGCTAACACTCTTGAGCAACACCCTATGCACCACTGGTAGTTTACTAGATATATTTCATGACCATCAGTTGTTTAACAAGCTACCCTTCATGTGAGATTAAGTGTTTCCTTAATCCCAGTTTTTAACAAGATAATTAAGTTATAGTATGATTCAGAGCATTGTCAAGGTTCAGTCTGCATTTTCATTAACAGTCAAGAAACACATACCTCCATTATTTTACATTATTTTTGGATCAACAATCAAGGGCTGCTGTTATTTGACTGATTTAAGAAATGATCATCATCTAAACTGTCACTATTGCAAACACATACACATAAGACTAGGTATTCAGTATTTCAGTTTCTTTGGTAGTTTGTTTATACAAACTCACATTTGATGGTAGCATTTTGTGTATATGGTATAACGTTATATTGTTGCAGTGAACCTAACCTATTTCTGCATCTGTATGTGTGTCTGTGTGTGACTCTCTCAATTTTTGTGTGCACAGTACAATGTACTTTTAACCGATCCAGTGTTAGAAGTGTTGGCTCAGCTGTAATGAGCTCTCTGTTAGGTGCTTTGCTCTGCATGTATATCAGCAAAGTGGAAAGCAAAGGCTCAGTGGATTGCTTTGTATGGCTAATTTGCTCAACTCGTTAAATATTGAGGTGAAGGCATATTTGTGTGATTGCCAATTTACTAGCTCCAGTGGTCTTTGTTATTCCTCAGAATATGTGAAATGAAAGGAAATGCACTCACATACAGTGGGGAAAAAAGGCAGAGAGTTTGTCCTGGCAGCAATTCGTGTGCTTGCATATTCAGTAGCATGCATAAGCACAAACACTGACAGCAGTTGTCCATAATCATCAGATCAGTACACTACCCAAAAAATTAAAGTAACATTTTTTAATCAGAATATAATGTCTAGTTAATTAAACTTCACAGATATTGAGGAGGAACAGGATGAGCAGTGCCAGAGCCCTACAAGATGACCTTCAGCTGGGCACTGGTGACCAACAAATCAGAAACAGACTTCTTGAGAGTGGCCTGAGGGCCCGACATCCTCCAGTTCATCCATCAGGTTGCACCTCAGACTGCTCGGGAGCTTTGTGATGCCCTGGTCTACATCTGGGACGAGATCCCCCAGAACACCATGCATTGTCTTGTTAGGATCATGCCCCAATGTGTCAGATATGCTACAACCATGTGGTGGCCACACAAATTGCTGAGTACCATTTTGAGTCGAAATGTTTGCAAAATGGACTAGCCTCCATCATCATATTTTCCCTTGTAGTGTTTGGGATGTCTTTGAATTCAGCCCGCTTTAGGTTAATGATTTTCATTTCCATCAAAAAATGTGGCATCCTTTCACTTCAAACCGATTATCCAGTCTATATCAGTATAGATATCCAGTATTTTAAGCTAACATGAAAAGCAAAAGCTTTTCACATTTGACTAAATATGGGGATTTAATCATCTTTGAACAATACATAATATTATTAAAAGATTTTTTACACAAGGTTCTTTGCTAATAATTAATACTAAATGGCAGTGAATACATGGGTTTGATGATATTACTGATGATTGATGATATGATTTCAAAATCAATGATCAATTTGTGAACTAGGGCCTCTTAGTGTCAAGTGGTGTTCATTGTTGGCAAACTGTAGTTATCACAGAAGGTCAAAAACAAAAGGGAACTGAGGTTAAGATAGAACAAGCCGTTTTTCTTAATCAGACTCTTAATCAGATTTCAAAGCTGTCTCCCAGCATTGAAATCTGCCAGGACCTCCACCTTTCCTACACCATTATACTACCACCTGCAGAAATCATGTTTTTTTTACAATATTCTATTCTCCAAGTTTGGTGAGTCCATGCAAACTATAGCAAAAGTTTGCTGTTCTGGCAGTGGAACCTGGTGTGGTCTTCTGCTGCTATAGCCTGTAGCTGCTGTGTCTACTTCAAAATTCATAATTTTTTTAATTCATGTAATCCAGGGCTGTACAGTGCAGAAATGTTATGAAAAAAAACTGTCTGTGCAAGTATATTATTTTGCATACGTAGTGCAACAGCTTTGTAAGCCCCTTTTGTTTGTGAAGTCATGGTACGTCACAATGCTACAAAGTAGTTGTGGTCTGTTGTAATAACAAATTGTTATCATATCAGTGTAATAAGCCTTAAATTCTACAGTAATTCCCATAATTCTGTCGTGTTTGCCGCCAGTCCACTGGTACACGCGGAAGCGACTTAGAGAATATTATCAAATTTGGAAGAGGTATTTTCAAGCTGAAAAAAAAATAAAGCGAAATTTTAAACCTTTAAAAGAGAACAAGCCCATCAGGACGAAACAAACACACAACCTGCACCAATTTGAAGGTATGTCTGACAAGGAAGAGAAGTTTATAAGTACAACAGTGCATGGGGAAAGGACTTCAATTGCTGATTTATGATGCTGAGGCGCAACTTTTATTTTGTCAGTACTGCTCAGAAGCAGCGAAAAAAGAGGCAATCCTTATGTCGTGGGAAACGAGAGATTTAAAAGAGATAATTTTAAAAACCTCTCAAACCCCAACGCCCCCGGGGGCAAGAGGGTGAACATCCGGTTTCATGGACCATGATGCCAGGTCCGTTATGTAAATGTGCGGTAAATGTTGGAATCTCAGCTAAAAGCTCATACAAACCATTTCTATGACCACCAAACACAGCTAAAACAACAAACAAATAAAAGAGTGAGTGTCATGTATCTGCTCCTCATGTTTTTTTGTCTTCCAATTTGTGATTGGTGGGATTGACTTAAACGCAGTGACGTTACTGTGATTCTATTGGTTCAAATGATTAAAAGGAGGGATCAATCATGCAACTCGACCAATAGAAGCTGATTTTACGGTGCAAAAACAAGGCCCATTAAGCCATCATTTATCTACAGCTATTTGTGTACAAAAAATGAAACGTTTTGCAGTGTCAAAGGCACCTGCGGTAGCACCCAAAAGGCAGAGGAAGATTCTAACCATCGCACAAAAAGTTGGACTTCTGGACATGAAGGTAGAAGTTACCGTATTTTTCAGATTATAAGGTGCATTAAGGGAAACAAAACAGTCAGATAAGTCAAACTTTACTCAACTCATTCTTCTTCATTCCTCTACTTCCGTACCATTGATTCATTAATGTTGATTTCTCTGGCAGCTGCTCTATTCCCATGTTCTCGACCTGAAAACAGGGTTTGATCTTTGGTTTCATTCTATAACACTGAACTTATTTTGCTATGAAGGTTTGAACTTTGATGGTGTTTAAACAAGAGAGAAAAGTGTGAAAATGTTCATGCCTGTCTGAGAAAAGCGTATCAAGTGTGTAGTGAGAGGTTTTACAGCCTTAAAACATCTATAATAACTGTAAAAAATAAAGCTGGCTACTTCCTGGATTTCACCTATCGCAGGTTATGTTTAGAACGTAACTCCTGCGATAAACGAGGGATCACTGTATTTCAATAAAATAAACATTTAGGAATAAATCAGGAATAAAAAAACAGATATTTGATAATAGTTTGTAATATATTTAAACATTTTAAAATTTTCATGCTCTTGAGGTGTCGAAGGTTGATAAGTCAGTGAAGGTCACATTTGGCCAATGTCTGAATAAACTCTCATTTGATGTGCGAATCAGGGGGAAAACGTGACATTTTTTTGTTGTTGTTGTTTTTTTAGACAGTGAAGTCTAACATTAGCTAGCATAATATTAGCATAAAAGCAGCTGTTGTTTAGTGGGCTCTTGGCCGCTGCTTGTAAACATGGGAGAGAGGCAATGCAAAAGGCTAGTGAAAAATAGTTTTAATGGTAAAAAAGGCCCCTCAGATATCAGATAAATAATATCAGATTAACTTCACAGACCCTTTCATTCTATATAAGTGGAAAAAGTCAAGTTTATTTGAAGAAAAGTTGGTACTTGCATTGGCCTCATTGAAAGAAGTCAGGCATTTTCTATTGGAGAAGATACTTAAAGTGGTTGCAACTTAAAATGGTTATCAATCTAGGAGATAATGCTTGTAACAATGTTGAACAAAGCAGTGCTAATTAGACAGTCTCTCTTTATGTTTCTCCTGCCTCTTGTATACACAGACAAATTTGCATACTTCTGCCAAAGTGTTAGAGAGCTTCACCCTATGACTTGCCTACAATGAAAGTATGTAGCAGTGAACAGAAGTGACATATAGATATAGAAAACAACTTACACTCTCTGTATTGCTCTGTCTCAATCCAGGAACACCAATTCCCTACCACATCTCTTCAAATGGCCACTTTACCTCGATGAATTGGGTTCAAGTGCAATCTTGGCTATTGTCAGATGTAGTTTAGAGGCTATTTCTTAATGGTGCACCCATTGCTCTACGTCCCGTTTTCTCTATCTATTCAGTATGAGATAGAGCAATGTCCTCCTTCTGGGAAGAGAAATGTTTTCCTCAGGTACTTGAGAGCAGCTAAAGGAGTGTTGCTGCTGTCAAAACAAGGCTGGTTGTGAGAAGGAAGATAAAGTAAATCAAAGGTAAAGGCAACGATTTAGAGGATGACACCTACACATCTCTAATGGCTACTATCATCAATACTTTGGTTAAAAAAACAAATCTGGTAAAAAGAAACAATTAAAGAGATTTTAAAACCCGGATAGCATTTTGTAAGCAATAAAATTGTCTATTTTATTATTATTAAAATGAAACATGGAGAAATGGTAATAGAATATTTTGTCTTTTGACACTCAAACTAAACTATTGCACAAAGCCATATAAAGACTATCATTACCTCAAGGCTATACATTCAACTTTTTTATCATTGGGTTTTGTTTCAAACATTTTTTTAAATAAACAGAAATTTATATCTATATTACTCTGACCTTGATGAAAACTCTTCCAAAATTGATGAAAGGAAATTCCAAAAGGTTGATTCTGTTCATTTCAGTGGGAGAAACATTTTGTCACTCATCCAGGTGACTTCTTCAGTCTCAGCTGACTGGTGGTTTCTGCAACCTTATAAACAGTACATTTGCACAATCATTGAAACTAGCCCACTGAATGAACAGTAAGGTTAGTTCCTTGATCATTAATATGCAAATTGTCATGACCATTGATCAACAACCACTGATCAAAGCCCATTGATCCAAAGATCATTGATCAAAGACCACTGATCAATGAGTACCATTCACAGAGAGTTGGGGAATGGTTGCAATCACAGCATTGTAAGATGGTGAAAGATGTACCCTTAGGCCCCCACCTCGATTCAGTGATGGTCTTTCCCTTTTCACGTAAATGGCCTCCTTGACTCCGCGCTCAAACCAGCATTCCTCCCTGTTCAGGATGTGTACATCCTCATCATTGAAAGAGTGTCCACTGGCCTGTAATAGACTGCAGAGTCCTGACCTGACAAGTTAGCTCTTCTGTGTTGTGCCATCCACTTCGCCAGAGGTTGTTTCGTTTCCCCGATGTATAAATCATGGCAATCCTCCTGGCACTTAACAGAGTAACACTACATTCCTTTGTTTGTGTTGGGATTTCCTTACCTGGATTATTGAGTATGCATCAAGACATGAAAGGAATTTGTTTTGGCCAATCTGGGGATTAGCATAGGGGATGATCTGTTGGATCTATCAACTGTAGGGTCTTTACCTTACGTAACAAGCACATGGAGGTGCTTTATATTGTAAGTGAATTGTTATTGTATTAATAAAACTGAGGTGAATTTTACAACTTAAGCCAATTAACAGAGTAGAAAAGTATGGCACATTTGCATAATAGGTTATTGTATTTGGTTTTTTTTAATATTATCGATCTATCTAAAAGTGACTTACCTTTTTTTTAGTAAGCAATAGTAAATAGTAATAAAAATGGAAAATTCAGCCATTAAATTCTAGTAACTAAGGACACACGATATTTCTCTAATGGTACAGTGTGTAAAATGTGAATGTAAAAGATGTCAGTAGTTTGCTGATTGCAGTCAACTGAATTCTGTGTTCTTACCCCTCCCAGTTCAAGTGTATGACCTTATCTATAGTGGTGGCAGTAGGACAAACAACTCTGGCTGCTGTTCATCTGTAGTGAATGTAGGCTGTCCGTCCATTGTTTATCTCAGCTGTCAGTATGCCAGTTGTCTATAACTATTTACTCTGGAGAAGGGTGTAAACCTTTGTGAAAGGAGTCTGATACGAGCTGATTAGTCAGTAAAGTTCACTTTTGTCCGATAACAGTGACTGAGATGAAATGTTTTCTGTCAGTAAACACTGCTGTTTTTGATCCTGTTAGACAACATTAGTGAAACTGTCTTTGAAGTGGCTCTAACTTTGTTGGACTCAGACACTTGGCAAATATGATTATGTGTGAACATAAGCAAACTATTTATCAGATAAAAAATGTGATTTTTAGGAAACTAAAGCCTAACATTACCTGGTGTAGCTAATAACCAGCTGCTGTTGTTTTTTTAACCATCTCATTGTGAGGTTTCCTGAGACAGCAGGGTGGCATGACTCTAATCTGCTGACAAATAATTGCAACAATACTCGGAATAAACAGACATGCTTATCCATGTTTTCATGTGTAAGCACATGGAGGACTTCAGTTCTGGAGATGAGGCTTGAGTACACTGTCAGAAAGAACATCTTAAAAAAACAGTAAAATTCCGGCAGCTGAGGCGCCAAAATAATACCGTAAAATAACAGAAAATAACGTACTCATAAAAATACGGTTATTTCCAGTAATGAAAATACAATTTGTTGCCCTAATTTTACATGGGATTTTGCCTTTTTCAAGTGCTTTTAAACATTAAATTAGGAACAATTTAATGTGATTAAACAATGAAATTACCTACAAACAAGGTCAATGAATGCGGCAATATGATAAATAATACTTAAATGTACAGAAATATACAGTTAACAGTTGGTTTAAATAATAATGGATTGCATTCATATCGCGCTTTCTGAGACCCTCAAAGCACTTTACAATTCCACTTTATAATTCCCCTCTGGCCATCACCAGTAGGTGAAGTGTCTTGCCCAAGGACACAACGACCGACAGTGTCCAAGCCGGGGCTCGAACCAGCAACCTTCTGATTACAAGGCAAACTGCCAACTCTTGAGCCACAATCGCCCTAAATAGCAATAATAATTATTATTATTTGATGTGAAAAAAGTTTATAAGAATCATTTTATATATTTTTCCATAGCATTACATTTGAATTTAAAAGTTCAATCTTTCAAATAACGGACAAATATTTGTGAAATCATGATACATTTGTGAATGTATTTTAACAATCTAAATATGCATATGTACAGACAAATACATTTAAAAAACAAGAAAATTATGTTTTATTACATTACAGTGATTTTACGTTAATTTACATTTGAAATGTGAAATCACAGTCTATTGATGTAAATTTAATGATATTCTAGAAGAACAGTACAAAACTGTAAAATACACAGTAAAATACTTTTATATTAGGATTTTTTTTTTACAGTGTAGGAAGATGATGAGGTGGAAGTGTGCAAGAAGAAAGAAAAAATAATAAGCACACGATGAAAATATAAATGTACAAATGTTAAATGTTCATTTGAAAGAGCTATTTGTGATCTTTAAATTAAAAATAATATAAGGTGTTCTATGTATGTGACTGGTCTCTAGGCATATACATAAAATGTGATTAGGCAGAGCAGCAATATCCAGCTCAACCACTAAAGATGATGGGGCAACATGGTGGTTTCCACAAACTGGCACCTGCTCCTGTGTATTTTTAATAGATGAATTCTAAGTTTATGACATTGCATCACTTTGTTAGAAGATATATTTACACACTAATCATTGTTTATTTATACCTACATTCTTTTTTTCATATTAAATAACCTAAAATTTGTGCATGGAAGTTTGTGTAGATGAAAATAATTTTACTTTTTATTTTTCTTTTATTTTGTATTAGAAATCTGTCATTCTGTCAAACAAAAGGTTAGTGAAATACTAGACACCCTCAATATCCATGTAGCCACACCTGGAGCCTTTGACTAAGTCCCTCCACTGCACAGAGATCTAATTTGTCCTCAGTATCAGCTCTGGATAATGAGCATGAAGCTGTCAACAGGCTCTGGTAGTAGTGACCTCTCTATATGACCCACTGCGGATGACTGTGTGACTGGTCTACTCTTTTTACTGATTGGCAACTACAGAGTGTGAGTGGATAGAAACAATAGTGTGAAAAAAGAAGAAAGAGAGGTTGTAAATGTGTACTGGACAGGGGATGCAAGGTGGAGACAATAAAAAGGATGAATCGCTGGGGGAGGCACCATAGGGTGTGCAAAATCAGCAAGTGGTCTGTTGATGTCCACGAAAGCTTGTTATAGCTGGATAACCAGGCCTTAGAAAACCAAATAGATGGTGCAAATAAAATGGAACAGATAAAAAGGTAGATTTAATTTGCTATATATGGAAAATAAGTTGAGGTGGTTCGGGCATCTGATAAGGATGCCTCCTGGGTGAGGTGTTCCGGGCATGTCCCACCGGGAGGAGGCCCCGGAGCAGACCCAGGACACGCTGGAGAGATTATATCTCTCGGCTGGCCTGGGAACGCCTTGGTGTTCCCCCGGATAGGCTAGAGGAGGTGGCTGGGGAGAGGGAGGTCTGGCCTTCTCTGCTTTGGCTGCTGCCCCTGCGGCCCGGCCCCGGATAAAGCGGAAGAAGATGGATGGATGGAAAATAAGTTAAGAAATATTAAATATCGTATCAGCTACATGGAGGATAAAAGTTCAAACTTCAAAACCTGTTTCAGGAGTGTGAAGACCTTCTTTTCAGGTGATATCTTGTGAACGATAAGAAGGACTGGATTTTTAGCAGTGCTCACAGTAAATATGGTCCATTCTGGGGTAACAAAAAACCTGCTTTGCAGTCAGAGCTATAACAAGGATTTTGAAATTAGTGAGGTCTTGATGTAGCAACTGTGCTCCAATGATGTGTACAAAAGGCAATCATATCTTTATATATTGCTTCCTGTGTCTTGTTTTTTTTAAATTGTTTTTGTTTGTTTGTTTGCTTTTTAAGCAATAGTTCTCCAGGTTTTCTGAAGCTTTTCCAAAGCTTTTCTTTCAGCTGCTTTTCTACATAGTCTTTTCAAAATAAAAGCCGTCTAGCCAATGACACATTAATTCATGAAATTTTTACTGTCTAATATTGAAGAAAAAAAACAGAACAACAAAGGTCCAAGCTTTCCCCAGGCTCATAGCTGGTTACCATGCTGACCGTGTCTGCAGGGTCCCTAAAGGCACACAAAGATCAACTAGGAGGAAGTGTTTAATTTGCCTTAAAGCAATGATACCATATTGCTCATTCACTTCCCGGTTTTTCCACTTGAAGAATGAGGTATCTTCAGTCAGAACTGGATCTTCTTTAGCCCACCAGATTACTAGTACAGGGTTTGTGTAATGTCTGACTGACCAATCTAAGAACAGTGTCTGTAATCATCTGGAGAAACAGAGCAGCGGCTGGCACTGTTGCATCATAGCAAGCAGGATTTTGGTTCAGACTTCCTGGTTGGCAAGGGAACTGTTATGTGGAGTTTGCTTCACATAGAAATGACCACACATACTTGCTGGGTTACTTTATGACAGTAAATTCACAAGGTGGGTTTACATATTGCAAGCTACTGTGTTATATTTAAGAAAATATTGTGCAAAAATGCCCCTCACAGAAATAACGCTGCACGTTGAGTGTGACAGTTCTTTGTCAGTATTGCCATACTTTACTGCCTAAGGACACCTTTATGCCTAAATGCAACATGCCAGTGACAAAATGGCATTAATTGACATCCCAAGAATGAGAACAGGCAGAGACATTTACTGAAGAGGCTGAACATCTTTCAGAAATGTCACTCTGGCCTGGTTATAATAATAAAAAGAAGCTGTTGTTTTTAAATACAGTGTGGTGTTGCAGCTACAACAAATTTCTGGAAAAAAAAAAAGGTTAAAGGGTTAATGCATCAAATTATTTTCACTTAAAATGTACATCAACAATATTAAAATTGCTGCATACACTACATATTATGTGCAGACCCGGTGTTCCAGTATGTCCTCTTGGTGCCCAGCATTGCTCAAAGAACTGCTTTGAAGCATCTCTCCAAACACCACATGTAATCAGAGCTAGCAAATTCACATCAGGGATGACCACATAGCCTGATATCATCTAAATGCAGATTACATTCATTATCAACCCACACACTTTCGCTGAACTCAGTCATCTTTTTTCTTATAATCATCTCTCTCTCTTTGCCATCTCGTATCAAATCTCTGTTCAATCTTCTGGTCTTTTATTTTTATGCCCTCATCCCCCTTTTACCATCCATCCCAGTTTAATAATCACTTCAACAATAACTGATAATAAGAGAATAAAAACTACTTAACTAAAACAGAAAGCATGAATAATTTGTAGATGTTCCTCTGGTCTCTTAGATGTGGCATCTGTTTGTTGTTGTGGGACATTGTAGCATTTTGTGATTTTTGTTTACTGTCTGGCTCGTAGGAGGGGATGACACTTCACAGATCAGAGGGAGATGTAATCTCACCAGTCGACAAAGGCTTGTACGTGTGCATTTGGAGTGTATATGTTTCTCTGACTGAACAGCATCTGGTCAGCATGTAATGTGTCACTAAGCACTAGTTATTATCACACACAGGGGAATATATATCCCCTACTGTTGGTTCATCTGCTATACATCTTGAAAGGGAAATATGAGAAAGGTCAGTTCTGCATTAGCCTTTTTAAAAATAATTTATCTCTGTGAAGTGATTTCCTTGTACTGCAGACATTTTACAGAGTCTGTAGTTTCCTGTACACATAAGAAATGAGCAAAAATTTCAAATTTCTTTGGAGAATTCTTGGATATTGTGTATAATCATGGATAGATCATATAGCTCATTTGTATCATAAACAGCAGTTACTTGAGTGCTCAGATGTTCATCTATAGATGACCTAACCCTAACCCCATCCCTAGTAGTGTTTTGCCACCACATCATAACCTTAGTGCCAGGTGTAAATCTATTATAATGTGACTAGTTTTTGTATTTTGTTATCAAGCATGAATTATGAGCCAGCAACACATTTAGTCTGCTCAGAGCAAGAGACAGACAGATGGGTCTGACCAGAGATTTAAATGTTGTTCCTGGAGGCATTGGTGCATTGCTAAGCATGAATACAATTATAAAGACAAGCATGCACAGGCACGCAATGCATAAATGCACACACACACACACACACACTAGCTAACTTTGTGCATTCACACACAAAAATGATGAAAGTCGTTATGATTGGCTTTGCCCTTGTAAATCCAAATGACACTGGCCTGCTTCCATTTTTGAGCTTTTCTAATAATGTTGGTCTTACCTGAACCTTATTGAGAGCATTCGGGTCTTTCCAGCAAATAAAAGACAACCTCCAGCTTATCCGTGCTGTTGTTTTCATCCCCCTCTGCTATAGCCTTGATTATTATTGCCCACTACTATAGACAGTCACTGGAGGGTCACCACAAAATGAGCAGCACAAAGAATTAAATGGGTATAGGAGGGGCATAGAAGGCCTTTTGGAAGTTGGAGTTGTTCTGGCTGCATTGTAAGTTTTTTAAGATTATAATTTGCTGTGTGTAGTTTTGCCTTAAATGTCCTGTTCCTGCCCTCAATGCACATGTATCTAGAAGGAAATGCTGATTTTTTATTTTCTGTGTGGTTAATCACAGAGAAAATTAATATATTTAATAAATCAAATTCATATATGTGTTGTTCAGAAATCCTAATCTAGAGTTCTTACTAACATGTACACAGTGTACTAACATCCTTTTTTTTTTTTTTCTATCTGTTTAGCTTTCCCCTCACCCGTAATCTCGCAGCAGAAGGCTGTCCTTGCTGTCACTATATAGCCCTTCTGTCCCACTGTTGCCAGAAACTTGTACATAGAAGATCGACTGACTGTTGGAGTTTTAACAATCACCTTCAACTCAGTGTAACATGAATTGGGGCTATATAAGTGAAACTGAATTAGAAATTGAATACACATCCTGTAGAATTAAGGAGATGGACTAGGGCTCAATATTCGACTCTTTGGGCAGTTGGCACAGTCTAAATATAACTTTGTTATGTTGCACAACATCAGGTATTAAAAAATATAAGAGACATACAGAATAATATATATTTTATATATACGGGCCAGTTGAATCTATCCAAAGTGCATCTATTCATGGGTCTTAAGGTGTAGTTCGTTGTTTTTTATTTCATATACTCTGTTTTCTGCTTCTACAGATCGGTTACTGGGAAAGTGAGAGATCTGGAAGAGACAAGGGGAATAGAAGAGGTTTTAGACATGCCTGAAATTCTTTAGAGAGCAGAGGGGATTGCCAGGTGGGTTGGGAGAGTATGAAAAGACAGACAGGGCTGTGAATAAAAATAACGCTCTAAGCTAACTCATTTTCTATCATGGTGACCTGGCATTTACGAGACAACCTTGATAGAAATTTAATTCACCTGTTTTCTGCCCCCCTTTTTTATTTTTGACCTTAAGGGTCTTTTTCAAAATTACGCAGTGGCACTACTCCACTTGGATTGAAAATCTAAAAGTTCATTTAGACAACAAAACAATTACAACTTTGAGTTTTTAAACACCAGTAACTTAATTAAATATTAAATTACAGTAAATAAACCACGAAAGTGAAATACACACATGCCTCAACTGTCTAGCAACTGTCTAGAAAGGTTTACTTTATTACTAATGAGAGTCATTCTTTGTCCTAGACAAATGTTTTCCTTGACATGTAAAAACAGAAACAGTTTTGAGATTTTTCACTAAAAATGCATAGAAAAAGCTGTTTACCAAAATACCCTTGTACGTGTAGATATAGATTCAGCCTGGAGGTGGATGGGCTAAAGGAGCAGATAAAGATATCAAGGTCCAGCCCTCAACTAAAAACAGATATGTGAAGAACAGTGGAAGAGTGGAATAACACAGCCTGGTTGATGGATTTAAAGTCCCGTTGTAGGCAGTGATGTTAGAATCTGAATTTGAATTAAAAGCACATAAGAAAAACAACAGAGCAAAGGGCTGTAGGTTAGATTCAAACCCAGATCAGAAGTGCTAAACAGGAACTAACAATGGAATAAATAACCAAGATGCCAAGACTACAAAGTGGTAACGTGGTAAATACTCACCATCTCTACTTCTATGTATATATTATATAAACTGTAACGACACACAGGACCCAAATGTAGGAATAAAGCAATAAATAAATAAATGTTATTAGTTTGTAAGCCAAGTCCCACATAAAGTCCAGAAAGAAAAAGCATAAATCCAAACTTATTCGGGGAAATCCAAAAAATAAATCAGGACAGTTACAAGGGGGGAATCAAACACTTAAGCAAGACACAAGCATCAACCAGCTACCATAGTAAAACAGGAAATAACCCAAACAATAACAACTAAGCACTGAGATTAGAAGCGTATGCTGAACACAACACAAAGAAACACTAAGGATGTTAGATGAGTAAGGAAGAAATAAAAATACAACATAAAAAACTAAAAGACATCAGAATGAGCCTAAAGGTGGACCAAAGGCGCAGACTCACAAAAAAACAGAAGACAGTGAAAAGATTTTCTTTACACTGAAAGAAAAACAAAAGTAAGTGTGGCACAACTGGTGCAGACTTAGCAGCATGATCTGAAAGAGAAAGAAAACCAGAGTTAGAATGAAAAGGAGAAACTGTAACTAAATAAAATACAGAAAAACAAAGCGCACTTACTTGTCACACAGGTGTACAAGAGGGAAGGGGCAGGTTACCAAGATGCTCTCATGCAGGGGAGGAGAGATGGCTGCAGTGGAAGTCGGAAGGTAGGTGAGGGGGGAAGCCACTAGAAAGCTTGAGGTCTGTGCTGTGCAGGTCTTCTGAAAGTCTGAATACGGTCCTGAGTCAACAAGATGACTGGGAAACCACAGGAAAAACAAGGTTACTACTTGAAGCATGGAAATAACAGCATAAACTAGTGAGACATATGTGTTACTGTGAGGACTGTAGTATCAATCTGCGAAGAACTGCTGCTCCCGCTACTTCTTAAATACGCCACCCTGATAGAGATGAGACGCAGCTGCGAGACACTAACCTCAGCTGCTGCGGCGCGGCCCCGAGCGCACCTGATCATGCGGTTTCCCTTAAAAAAAGAAAACCAACCCAAGCCTGCCTGGATTCTCATAAAAATGTAAGCTGGAAAATGAAAAAAGGTAATTCTAAACAGAAACTCACATTCATATATTTACTTGGAAAACACAAAAAATATCTATAAAAATATCATAAAATATCTAAATATCTATAAAGAAATATCTATTTCTAAAATACTTTTACATATGTTTTAATTGCATTTGATCTAACACATGCAGAAATAGCGTGACGTTTACATAAGACTTTAGTACACACTGAACTGCAAGCTTAACAGTAGCCTAAATCTTATTTAAGTATTTAATGTACATTGTGAATAGTGCTTTGTGTGTGTCTGTGTGTAAGCTTACTGCTGTAAACAACCTTTTCAAAATATGATCTATATTTATAAGGCAAACGATATATAAAGTGGAGTAAAATGTAAATGGTAAATGACCTGTATTTGTATAGCGCTAAGGACCCCAAAGCGCTTTACACAACCAGTCATCCACCCATTCACACACACATTTACACATATAGTTAAAATACAGTTAAAAAACACACACACACACACAAAAGCTCCAGATATTAAACAAAACTGGTGTGGCGCTTGTCCCCATTTTAAGTCTCTAGATACATCTTATATTGTGTCTGCAGCTGGTTATTGCTGTATAATTTTGTGGGGGATTGTGGGGGATGTTACTTTATGATGACAATTAACAGTCTTATAATGGCTGTTTCTAGCATGATGCTGCACCATGCCCCTAAGCAACAGTAGTTTAAGATAGGTTTCATGAACACCACAGTGAGCTGACTCGACTCCAGTTGTTTCACCAATGACCAGATATAAATGTGATTAACTTGCAGCTGTCACCTCAACAGAAATAATGTAATAAAGTCGTGTCAGAACGGGACAGAATCTCAAAAGAATGCTTTAATATCTTGAGGGATCAATGACACCAACAACTGAAGCTGTTATGGGAGTAAAGGGAGACAGTGTTTTTAATAAATTTCTCACCAACTGTAGATAATCATTTTGTGTTACAATCCCAGCTCTCCAGGCAGTGACATAAACGACATGCAGAAATGGTTGAAAGAAAAATTGTTAGTTCTTTTTTAATGAATGAAAAGAGTCTTCACAAACAATGTTACAATTAAAAAAACAAAAAGAACACTAGTTGCCCATATGGAAAAGATATATATAAATCTTATAAAGTTTGTATCTGTCTTGTGTGAAACTTGTATGAAAAGCATATAAGAGTGAAAACAGATATAAGATCCCTTGAAAAATTATATAATGAAACTTGTATGTTTTGGATACTTACTAAAACAATGTATGAAAGTAATGAGAAAGTGGCCACTTTCATGAGTAAATCATGTAAGCCTTATATGATTTACTCATGAAAGTGGCCACTTTCATGAGTAATCACATATAAGTTTTTACTATTTCTTTTCCATATGGGTGTAGTTGTGTTGCTTTAGTTCCTCTATATTTGTATCTCTTTCTCTCTTCATTGCTAGACGGGAGTAAGGCGCAAAAAAAACGTGCTGAAGTAAGTAAGTAGGCAAAATATACAACATGGTTTTTAGTGGACATGTTTGAATTTTGAAATCTATTCATCTAAATTGGGAATCTTCATGAGCAAGCATTTGTGATCACATGACTATAAGAGGTTTAAGGTGTTAAAGAGAAATGGACTGCACTGTTTGATGGCCTGGAATGGGCTGTAGAGAAGATTTGTTGATGAGTGGAATGTCAACGCTGGTGAAATAGGTGCAACACACACGCACACACAGCCAGGGTCAAACTGTATGAAGCCTGCACATTTGCCAGCTAATTAGTCTGACAAACATTGTGTCAAAGATTGTATCTCACTGTCACAGCCTGCAGGACATAACAGAATAGATACATGCTTGCCAAAAATACTTTTTGTTTCAAGATATAACTTCAAATAATGTTAAATAGACAAAGGATATGTGGCATTACGCAAGTTTGTTATAGCGAGAACGAATCCTGTTCACGGTATAGCCTTAATCTTACCTATGCTATCACTGGGATTATATCAACACTTCACAAACTGTGGTTAGTCCATAAACTGTAACATGAAGCAGCTGAAAATAATAATTTAAACAGCTCTTAGTGAGGCCAAACATTAAAGCTACACCCAGAATATATTAAGGCAATGACAAGAATGACATTTTGTTTACCTATGTCTTATAGATTTATGTGTATAGTAACAAACTTTTTGGTCAGATAATCTTTTGAGTATTTATAAATGCTATGAAGATTTAAAATGTGTGTTTGTTTCTATACCACAGTGTGAAAAGGTCGTAGATGCATAGAGTGAGTGCATTCATGATGGGTGGACACACAGCCTACATTTACCCTGCCCTAATGTTTTGGATAAAACAGAGGTTGTCAGTGAGTGAGTGACACTGCACATACTTGAAACCTGTTTTTTTGTTTTGTTTTGTGTGTTTAATGGAAACTTTTACAATGCATTGGGCTCTGTTGGTTTTTAGGTTTTTTTCCACTTTTGAACAAGTGTTCCACTAATTTGGGTTATACTCAAGGGTATATGGTCTTAATTAATCTGCTAGCGAATAACAACTGTTGTTTTATAATTAATACCATGAACTAGCGGTGGGCGGTATAAACGGTATACGGTAGAAACGATATAAATTTGGCCAAAGGTAGAGATTTTGACTATACCGCGATAGCGCATGTTGTTGGTGTCAACGAGCTGCGCCTGTTTTGGTCGAAAGCATTGCAGCGGCTGCAAACAACATCATCTAAAAATTATGCCGGGCGACAGTAATAGGAAAGAGACGAAGCACTTTTGGAATATGAGGAAAGCCAAAAACTGCACTTCCTCCACTTCCCTACCATTGATTCATTAATGCTGAATTCTCTCGCAGCTGCTCTATTCCCATGTTGTTGCAGTATATTAATGACTAACCTGGTATTGTGGGTGGATTATCTCAGTTGTTCTCCTGACTGAAGTTTAGTCCGTTTATAGCATCCTGCTATGCAATTGCATTTGTCCTTAACCACCAGAAACCCTCACATTAACTTTTATCGAGTGGAAAAAAGTTAGCGTTCATCCTTTAGCTTCACTGTGCTAATGTTAAGCTAATGTAGCTGTTTTGCTAGCGATCACGTAGCACATCATTATATACCAGCTAGCCCAACTTCAGTAACCCTACAAACATCACTGCTGTTTAGTTTTCTGTCTTCATTTATGTTGGAAGTGATAGCAGAGCTGTACGTTTTGATTCTTTCAGAAATCTCTCAGTCAGAACATGCTATATCATGTTTAGGTGAAAACTAGCGAGCTAACTTCCAACTCCATTGAATTTAATAAATTCTGTTTTCATGGATGCCTGGATATTAAACTTAATTGTTACACCTGGTAAAGCAGCAACGCTGATCATTTTATTAAAGATGAAATAATTTAGACAGTTTTTAACTCTCAGTGATGTTGCAGTGATCGTTTGACTTTGGGACCTGAAGAAACGGAGTTTTGGACCCAGATTACTCTGTGAGGCTCCTGACTACGGTAGCCGTAATACTCCGGCAAGCCATCAAGTGGTGCGCCTTCATAGCTTACCAAAGTCGTACTAAAACATTTTTGACAGATTTCTGCACATCGTGTACTACATAAAATCTGTTTGAGGTCAGTAAGCACAACCAGAATTCATACATAAGGCACACTGTCGATTTTTGAGAAAATTAAAGGATTTTAAGTGTGCCCTATAGTGTGTAAAATACGTTATACAGAAGAAAAGAATATATTGTGATATATATCGTTACCGCACATGCTTCAAATTATACCGTGATATGGATTTTAGGCCATATCGCCCAGCCCTACCATGAACAGGGTTTAAACATGATGACCACAAAGAAAAGAAAATTGTTGAAAAATTGTCACTTAAAAATGATACAGAAGACAAAGATGAACATTGGGACTACTTTTGGAGCTATTTGAAGCAAACAGGAAATCATGACCATATTATTGTGATTTGAAGGACTATTAACAGTGACCACCGGTCCAAATGTTACTTAACCGTCAATTTCTTTGCCCATTTCTGTGTTTCTTCTCTTGGAACCCACTGTTAGTTAGTTTCTCTTTTCTTTCTTTTAGACTTGTAAGGGCAGGGGTGCACACCAGCAGTTTTCTTGTGGGTGTGTTTTTTTGTTTGATTGTTTGCTTTTTTGTTTTAGTTTAAGTTTAAGTATATGTTGCAAAATCAACAAAAAACTAAAATGTCAACAAAAAAAAAAGTAGTTGCTTTTTAAAGGGTCAAACAAGTGACTGATATAGCACAAACCACATTTTCCACACTGTCTACAGTAGCCTGCATGAATCAAAGGGATTTGTATAGGATAAAGATCATCTACACAGAGTATTTGCAAACTCACATCAGTAAATGCAATATTTACTTTCACAGAGTCATAAATATACTTAATAAAGCTTGTGATTTTAAACTGTTGAAACTACAAACATTCAGACCAAGTTTATATTATTTTTTAATAATTATTTGTGAATGTGTTTGTGGAGGTGGAAAGCTGTTTTTAGAGAGACTTCAGCAGTACAGGCAATGTATCTAAGACACTCAGGCCTGCCCTCTAACAGTCAGCTCTCATTATCTGAGCGTCACTATTCCTGCACTCACCGCTGTTGCCTCCTGCCACCACTGAAACAAAAGAGGTCATCAACCACAGGAGAATAAAGTGGAGAAGGAGGAGGTAGGAACAAAATTTAAAATGAGTAATGAATATGTTAAATAGTGCACAATGATCATGTGAGTGTAAAAGATCACAGTGGTATGGTAATGGCAAGGGATTATAAAAATGAAAAATTCTAAATATTTAGCTACCTAAAAAGAGTAAATGATGTGCTATGATAAAAACAAGTAAATGAAAGAACTATAACTTCACTGTAGATCAGCATCAAATGAACAAAGCTTACAAATGCAAATACACACTTCAGAGTCAATAGAAACAATAGATGCCTTGAATGGCAAATACTTCTGAATTTTGTACAACCTAACTCAGCTGAATGAATCATGAAATTTACAGACTACAAGATGAATGTGAAACTCCCAATGTGAGAATATATTGGCAAATTCTAGATGGTAAAACCTTTTCTTTCAGCTATTATTGGACATGACAGATGGAATGAAATTGCTGTGGATTAGAGTGTAATAAGAGACAATAAAAAGTCAAAATACTCTAATGTTGAGAAAAATAATTTGTATTAACTGTTTGAAACGAACATTGAAAAGGAGAAGTTGATTATAAAAAGGTATCATGGCTGAGAAACATTTACAAGTTGTGTCTAGTTTTCAAGTATCCAGTTAATTATGGCAGAGGGTTCTCAAGATGGCGCCTGTGTTTGGCTTTGCCGCTTGGGCCGCTAGTACAGCTCGCTGGTATAGTTTTATACTGGCCGCTATTGTCACTTGCAATATTATTTTTACCGTCCTGTGTTTTGATTTTGTCTCTGCCACCAATACTTATGATCGGGGCATGATGTTGTATATCAAAGATTCAATGGAGAGCTACTGTGACAGCTGGGACAGTTACAGGAAATTTTTCCCTCCACCCTTTGTGTGTTCCTCACCTGACTGCATGTTACCGTACATATCGGTGGGATTTAACACGAAGAAAAGAAGAAGTAGGGGAACCAGGGCCGGTGTCCAGGTGCGACTGAGAAGGTACCGAAGATTAGCTTCTTGGATGTGGGAAGAATCCCGGTGCCTACGACCAATTCATCTACTGTCACCTGGTGCCGACGCTACACTTCAGTTCCCAGCTCGGAATCTATGGTCTGATGGCCCCATGTTCACTTGGCGTCCCTCCTTCGACCGCCGTTTTGATGGCAGAGGTGATGTACCACTATGGATATTAGCTTCTGCTAGCCCTGAAGTCCCCGCCCGGCGTAACAGGTGTAGAGGTGCGCACAGGTGTTTAATTCGAGTGCCACTGCAGTCAGCTGTTGACTGCACCAACCAAACGTCTTCAATCAGGTTTGCCCTGCTCAACACTCGCTCAGTCACAAACAAATCGTTTATTTTAAACGATCTTTTTATAAAGGAATCTCTCAACTTCTTGTGTTTAACTGAGACGTGGCAACAAAACATGGATTATATACATCTGAAGGAAATTTGTTCGACTGGCTGCTCCGTCATCGGAACTCCACGTCTTTCGGGACGTGGCGGAGGTCTCGCTGTTGTGCACCAGAACAGATTCACATGCAGACTGATGAACTCGGATTCTTTTACTTCATTTGAAGTTCAGATGATCAAGGTCGGCTCTTTGCGCACCTTTTATTGTATTTTAATCTACCGACCTCCTGGCCCTGCCGGAGTCTTTTTAACTGAATTTAACGACCTCCTATCATCCATTATTAAATTAGAGAAGGTGGTAATGTTGGGAGATTTTAACCTTCATATTGATGATGCATCCTGTAATATGGCTGCTGACTTCATGACTATCACAGAGTCTTTTAATTTTATGCAGCATGTTTCTGGCCCTACACATGTAAAGGGTCACACATTGGACCTTGTTTTCTCCTTGGGTTTAAATATAAATGACATTCGTGTGGAAAATGTCCATGTGAGTGACCATAGCTGCATATATTTTAACTTGTCGTTTTATTTGGATCCCCTGGCTCCCAAAATAACGATTGAAAGGCGAATCATAAACCAGAACGCCGGCAAAAGGTTCTCTGCCATGTTCGACGCTGAAATGACTTACAATGATTTGGACTCTCTTGTCTCATCCTTTAATAACCAGTGTAATTCTATTTTAGACATAGTGGCACCTCTGAAAAAAAGTACTGTCCTACGTTTGAAATCTCATCCTTGGTTAAATGAAAACATTCGTAATTTCAGGAGATACTGTCGCAAGCTAGAACGTTTGTGGAAGGCTTCCAAGCTTGAGGTTTATAAGTTACACCTTAAAGAATCTATCCTCTTGCTAAATGACATGTGGAAAAATGCCAGAACAGAGTATTTTTCACACCTCATAGCTTCAAAAAAGAAAGATCCTAAATTCTTGTTTAAAACAATTAAGAGTATTGTTTCTCCTGATGCTCCTTGTGCACCAGTTCACTCAACATCCGAATGCAATGAGTTTATGAACTATTTCAGAAATAAGGTCATTGCCATCAGGTCTAATATCTCTCCATCATCTTCTCAATATCAAACTTTTAACTTGCTCTCCTCTGATACTTGGTCCTCTTTTACTCCTGTTACATTACAAGACATCAGAGGCCTGCTTTGTCATATAAAACAGACTTCAAGCCCCCTTGATGTCCTTCCATCTTCATTTTTCACTAGTGTGTTTGATTCAATTGGCCCCTGTATTGTGGAAATGATAAATACTTCTCTTCATACTGGCTCAGTCCCCAGCTTCTTTAAACAAGCTATTGTTGAGCCAATATTAAAGAAACCCCAGCTGGATCCATCTCTTCCTAACAGTTATAGGCCAATATCCAAATTGCCTTTTATATCGAAAATTTTAGAAAAAGTAGTACTAGAACAACTTAACTATTTCCTGGATAAAAATGCTGTTATGGACACTTTCCAGTCTGGTTTTCGTAAATTGCATTCCACTGAAACGGCCTTACTTAGAGTATCTAGTGATATCTTGATGGTAGCAGACTCTGGAGAATATACAGTGCTGGTCCTGTTGGATCTCAGCTCTGCTTTTGACACTGTAGATCACAGTATCATGATAAACAGACTCGAGAACTTGTTTGGGATTACTGGCGTTGTTTTAAAATGGTTTATATCATATCTGTCTGAGAGATCTTTTACTGTTTGCATGAATCATGTCACATCAGAATCAACAGTTTTGCCGTGTGGGGTACCTCAGGGATCTGTCCTGGGTCCAATTCTCTTTTTACTTTATGTATTTCCCCTAGGCCAAATTATTAAGCGCTATAAATATATCTCCTATCATCTCTATGCTGACGACATCCAACTATACTGTTCCTTCAAAATGTCCGAGCTTTATAAATTGTCTAATTTAAGTAATTGCCTGACAGAAATCAACAAATGGTTATATGACAATTTTCTCCAACTAAACTCTGATAAAACAGAAACTCTAATTATTGCTCCAGACCACATGGTCCCAGAAATTAGACAGCATATCAGCTTCTTAGACCCTTATGTAAAATCAAGCCTTAGAAATCTCGGTGTCATATTTGACAGCTCGATGTCGCTCGAGCAGCATTCTAAGCAGCTGGTCCGAAACTGTTTTTATCATTTACGGAATATTTCTAAACTCAGACTAATGGTATCAAAGCTTGAACTTGAGATGATTATTCATGCTTTTATTTCTTCTCGTTTAGACTATTGTAATGGCCTTTTTACTTGTTTTAACAAATCAGCCTTAAATCGTCTTCAGACTGTGCAGAATGCTGCAGCACGTCTCTTAACAGGCACCAAGAGAAGATCGCATATCACTCCAGTCTTGGCCTCCCTTCACTGGTTGCCTGTAAATTTTAGGTTTCATTTTAAAATTTTAGTTCTAACCTTTAGGGCCCTACATGGTCAGGCTCCTCAATATTTATCTGACCTGCTGAAACCACATACATCTTCTCGGGCTTTAAGGTCATTAGATCAGAGACTGCTGGTGGTACCGCGCACTCGTTTTAAAACTCGTGGTGATCGGGCCTTTCAGACTGTGGCACCACGGTTGTGGAATTCTCTCCCACTGTCTCTTCGCTGCACGGACTCCATTGATTCTTTTAAGAAACAGCTGAAGACATTTTTATTTAGAAAAGCATTTGATTAATTTCTTCTTATGCTGTTTTTATAGTTTTATTGTTTTACATTGTTTTATTTACTGTTATATTGTTTTTATATTCCCATTTCCTGTGTTGTAAAGCACTTTGTGATTTTTATCTGTGAAAAGCGCTATATAAATAAATTTTACTTACTTACTTACTTAATTAGGGGTAGCTAAATGGTAAATAAATAATGAATTAAAATTTTCATAAAGTGAATGCCTCTGATCATGTGTAACTGCACTGGTGCTCTCCTCGCATGTGTATTTGCTGTATATCAAGAGTGTGCGTGCCTATGAGTGAAATATAGCCATATGATTTTGTGTGTTCATTGTGCTCTAAATGGTAATGCAGCAGAGTCTATCTACATTGAGTAAATGCACAGGGAGTTTCCCTACACAAGCCTGCCAACTCCTCTCAGCCAGCCCCGATGGGTTATCAAAGCAGACACTTGGCAACCTACTTTCCGAAGCAAAGCATCTGCCCATTCAGAGGCAATGGGGCTAATGTCAGACTCTATCATTCTTACGTTCAAAATGACCTTGGCATCAGCATATACAGCAATAACTGATGCATGGATTTTAAGCACAAGAGGTAGAAAATATAACTGCAAATCAATTCAAGTTTCAACATAGGTCCTTGTGACAGTCATTACTTAAACAAAGTCACCTTCAGAGCGAGCAGGGGTGGCCATTACTTCTTTAAGAGGTGGGTTATTGATATTCTGTTCAGTTTTGACATGCTTGCTTGCATTGCAAGCTTTAGAATTAGTCTTCCAATTGGAAAATGCACACCCACAATCTTGACATAACTGCAAAAATATAGGTCGTGACTTCACAGCAGTAAAGGATAGACACATCCCAAAGACTTATTTCTGCCCCAGAAGAAAAAAAAAAGTGAATGTGATGAATGCTGAAGAAGGATGTTATACAGGCTTTGAATTTGCTGATGGCCCACTTCTTTCCCCCCGAACGGCCATCCAGAATACCAGCTTCTCCAAACAATATTGTTGCAGACCTGTCAGGAGAAGAGCGTTAGTGGGGATTCAGTCATGGCATGATTATTTTTATGTGTATTGACTAATGCTGAATTGACTAAATTTATAAATGTATCTGTGTGTGTGTGTGTGTGTGTGTGTGTGTGTGTGCGCATGCTCTTGTGTTTTCAGTATGAGAGAGTTTACAACGAGGATTTCAACTCTCAGAATGGCTTAGCTTAGTGTCTTTGTTGTGGCTGAGCTCCTTTGTCTCTCCCTACTCTCAGAGAGCTGTGTCTAGTGTTTTAAGTGCCTGACAGCCAAAAGTACACAACCTGTAGCTTCTCACCTCTCTGCTACTGCTTTGCAGACGGGTTTTAACTACTTTTCTTTTGGCAGTTTTCCCACATAGTAAGTAGGTAAAGGTCAGACAAAGGCAAATGATACTTTACTGCCATTTGTTTCAGGTATTAATGTATTATACCTATAATTAAGAAAGGATATTTAGATCATTAATAGTTATTGGCTTGATGTATAAAAAAAATGCTGCCTTCCCAGTCAATTATTGTTCCAATTATTTGATGATTGATCAGCTATGAAATTCTGCCTTTTCACAAATATACACAATGACTTTATGATGCAAAATGGTGATGTTTGTGTTCATATTTAAGTACACTTGGGACAGTACTCAGTAGCACATTGGGGAGTCAGATATTTGAAAGTTATCTTTAATCTCAGACTAAAATCATATGGAGTAGAAGAATGAACAGTTTTATTAAGATCATTTGGGTTTTTGGATATTTTGTACTTTCACAGTTAGCTTTTTGTTCACTTTTACAAGACCGCTGACATTTAAAACAGATATGAGAGATTTATTACTGAGTTGCATATGTTCATGGTTTTTCAAACTGATTTCAGTCCAGCTTCATCACAGCTTTTTAAAATATGATGGGCTGACCAAAAAGAGAGGATATTGGATATAATATTACAATCAAAGATTTCATCTTTAATTACCTGTCCAGTCACAGGGGCAGTCTGATTATGCTAACCTAGATTCCCTGTGGCTACAATTATGACTGTAGCCACAAACTCCTTACAGATGACTTCCATGTCTTCACTAATCTTACCAAATCAAATAATATCTGAAAATGAGTTGCAATAAATTTTGTCTGAAATAAACTTCTTTAAATTTCTGTGAAGTATAATATCTGCCCTTAATCAAGTTCATCAGCATACTCCTGCACTCTCTTGAGGAAAAACCTGATCTCTTCAAACTTGAGCTGGCAGAGATTCGGAGGTCTAAAACAACATTTAAAGACATACTGTATATCCAACCAGAAGGTAATATAACTACTGCAATTTGTCATTCCCAGGTGGAATGATAAAGGCAAGAAGACGTATTGAATATTACAAAATGTTACTAAAGCATAATACTCTTTAGTAAGGACCTTGATTTCTGAGCACTTAGCAGTAGTGTTAATGATCACTGCCAAATGTCTAAAGGTACAGTAAATGGTAAATAGCCTGTATTTGTATAGCGCTTCACTAGTCCCTAAGGACCCCAAAGCGCTTTACACATTCAGTCATCCACCCATTCACGGCAAACTACATTGTAGCCACAGCCACCCTGGGGTACACTGACAGAGGCGAGGCTGCCGGACACTGGCGCCACCGGACCCTCTGACCACCACCAATATGGCAGCCTCGCTTCTGTCAGTCTGCCCCAGGGCAGCTGTGACTACAACTGTAACTTGCCTCCACCAGTGTGTGAATGGGTGGATGACTGGGTGTGTAAAGCGCTTTGGGGTCCCTAGGGGGGACTAGTAAAAGCGCTATACAAATACAGGCCATTTACCATTTAGGACCTCTGTTCACAACATACAGTATAGTTTTCTCTTGTTGTGTATATTTCAACACCTATCTTACACAGAAGTTGCTCAGAAATTAATATCACAGGATATTATGTGTTCAACCAGCCAGGAATAAAAGACATCATTTACTACATATAGCAAGTCAGTTTTAAAATTGTTATAACAAAGGGAAAGATTTACATCCTATTTTTTTTAATTCTCTGATGAGAAAGAATGGAAAACACTGAACTGCTGCAGTGAACAATGTGTTTAAAAAAAGCTCCTTGAGAAGCACATGCAGTCTTTGAGTAACTGTCAGCTATTCAAGAAAGAGAATGTAAGTGTCTGGATTATCCAGCAAATCTGAGATATGAGCCATACTAAGAATTTCCCATTTTTCTTCCTCGAAAACAACCAGAGAAGTGACACTTTTGCAATAGTTCCCCAGTGTCTGGGGCCCAGTCCTGTGCTAGGCCAGCAATCTGTTTTAAATGAACTGTTTGTGTTCTTCTGACACATTTGGTGTTATTTTAATGGTCTGGAAACCACAGTGCAATATCGTAAAGGATTATTATACCTTTAAATCACCTGTGAGAAGATATCTGGGTGCATAGGAAATCCATTAATCATCTTTGCTAGGGTGCAGCTCAAATTAAAGACCTAGCCTTGTACTCGCAGGCACAGAAAATAAGACGCATTAAAAAAAAATACTCTTCCTGCATGTGGCGCTTTCATTCTCAAAGCCATATACTGGTTTTGTTTCAGTTATGTGATGTGACTCTCAAACTGAATGAATGCTAGTTTTTTTAAAAAACAATATTATGGGGAGAAATAATTAAGAAGCAAGAATACTTGTGAGATATGTTTTGCTTTGTGAGCAGTCATACGCTGGTTTCTGTTGAGCTTCACCTTGAACACCGAGAGGTTATTCTCCATTGTTCATTCTCAAATGTTGAAGGCTCTGGCTGTAAAGACTTTCTCTGTAAATTACTCTCCATAACTGATTAAATTAATCATGTATGTGTTACTTGCACAGAATGATTCAATTCTCAAGGGTTTTATTCCAGGAGATGTTTAATCTTCTTGTTCAAATTTTTTTTTTTTTCTTAAAGTCCTTTTATAACGTGAGCGCAAGTATTCTCTGAAGCAAATTATGATATCTCACAACTACATGAACTAACCAGATGTCATTTTGCTTTCCGAAAATGACAGTTTGGAGAGACTTCATATGAAAAAAAGAACCAACCACAGTCAGCCAATCAATAAATCAGCCAAAAGGAACTCCTTGCCAACATCCCTGTAATTGCCTCTCCTTCACTGAATGATTCAGCTTTTGCCGAAGGCTTTAATGAGATGTTGAATTTCACTGCGGGGATTGAAACACAGGCAATTAAAAGGCAGATGTAGCCAGGCCCAGGTGAGCTGAAGGAGTGATAACAGAAGACAGAGTGAGAGAGTTTAGCAGATATTATAACATGCTCCAAACTAGTAGAGAGAAGTAGGATCCTAAACACGATGAGCGCTTTTGATGAATGTATAAATAAAGTGAAGTTGCTGCCTCTATGAGTAAATTTAAATTCCATCTACTCCTTTGTTGTTGCTCAGTTGTTTCCCTATGAAAGACTTGCATATCTAGAGCTGGGTGTTTCCCAGGGAAACATCACCTGTAAAATCTTGAACTCTTATATATGGGGTTTGGTGTGAACCTCTACAGTATTTCACAGTGGACTTAGTAACACCAAACAAAGTGCTAACTGTATCCTTAGAATACTGCATGTGCCTGAGTATTGAGATTTCCTGGAGTGTTATTTTGACTTGACTAGCATGCAGGACACAAGGGCACAGCAAATAAAAGGTGATGTCAAACACTGGTAGAAAAAAGCTACTCTAAGCTTTTTCACAGGATTTTCCTAGAGGACAAGGTGGGACAGAGAGTCTGCATACAGAGTGAAACAGAGGTGAGGGTGGGAATGCAGCATAAGGTGTGTAGTTTATACTAAGTAAGTAAAATGTATTTATATAGCACTCTTCATAGATAAACATCACAAAGTACTTCACAATAAAACCAGAAATATAAATAAAATAATAATATAAAACAATGAAAAAATTAATTAAAAGCTTGTTTGTATAGAAATATCTTCAGCTGCTTTTCAAAAGAGTCAGTGGAGTCTACACAACGTAAAGACAACAGAAGAGAATTCCACAGCCTCGTGCCAGAAAAGCTCGATCCCCACGTGTTTTGAACCTAGTACGTGGGACGAACAGTAACTTCTGACCTGGAGACCTAAGTGCTTGGGAAGAAGCACGAGGTTTCAACAGGTCAGAGATATACTGGGGAGCTTCACCAAAACTGGAGTAATATGTGACCTCTTGTTAGTGCCAGTTAAAAGTAGATTTAAAAAAATATTATGTTTTACAGGTAATAAATAGTTCTCTTTATTAAAGAGTTGACAAATCATGACACATGAAGAAAGAGTAATTAATCCTAGTTTAGTTAGTCCTAGTTTCATATTATATAATATATATTACATGGTTTGCCAATGTTAAAAAGTTTTTTGTTCATCATTTACATTTACATTTGGTTTTAAGTTTTAAGGATGCTGGGAATTCGTGTTGTTTAAACACCAACACAAAAACCTAAGCCTACATGTAAGTCGCTTTCCAAAATTCAGCAACAGTGGTACACGTCGCTAACAGTTCCACATTTTCTCCCTCTGTACCTGGACAGTGCCTGCATGCAGCACCAAAGGACTCAGCAAGCAACATCTGTCTCGCCCTATGTAGCACCTGTCCCTCTCATCCTCTTTAGTTGCCTCATCCTAAACTCATCATCATATTCCGTGTTGTGATTTACTTTTGTTTGTGTTTGACAAGGTTTGCAGTCTTGCCACATGTGTCACAAACTGCGTCTTGGCTCCGTTTATGATCAACTATTATTGTCAAGCGAGTGAGTGAGCACACGTAAACTCTTTAGATGCATTTTTACAGCCATTTTTCACAAATAACTATGACAGGTGGAAGAAGTAGTTGTTCCTAACAGTCATTTAGACGATCCCAATAATGTAGTTACTTTCCACTGTGTTCCTGTTAAAGATAAATTTACCCCAAATTACTTAAATATCTATATTTTAATATGAGAATCGATTCTAGAACATAAATATGTGCTAACGGAGGAATCAATATTTCACTGTCGATCCGCACACCACTATTAGTTAGTCAGTAAGTCAACACACAGCAGTCCAAAATCTTGGAGGTATACCTATCCTCCTCTCTTCCGTCCTTTCTCTTTTGAGCAGCACTGTTTTTGCTAGACATAATTTACTGCACCCATAAATTGCTGTGTAAGACACATGCGAAAAACACAGTAAACAAATTCCTGTAGAGTTGACGACAACAAGTTTGGGGGCATTTTGCACAAATGTTAGAGGGCAAGATCAGGATAGTCATGTCTCCTGCACCCTACCATAAGAATTTTAACTTGCTAAATTAACCTCAGCTGCAACCCTTTAAGTAGAAGATGATGTGAGAGTGCTTACAACCAGTCTATTCTTTGCATTATGTTTGTCATAAGAGGTCTTTTGTGAAGGAACCTGGTTTTTTTTGTTTTTTTTAGAGGGACTTCAAAAAGACTACAAAAAGAAATAAAAGTGTTGTCTAGATTATATTCTGGTTTTGATTGTTTTGTAGTCTTAAATGATAGCTGTAGACATACAGATCCCAAAAAGAAAAACAAAGTGTTGCATTACAGTAAGCAGCTCAGCAAAACTATTGTGATTTATAGTCAGACAAACTCTCATTTATGCTAATGGAGCATAGCTAATGGGGAAGACTGAACACAGTCTGTTATCAAGTAATCACAATTTGTTCCCCTTATACTTAACTGGATTGGGAGGTCTGGATTTCAAAACACATGTAAAATGGACTCTAATTAAAGCTGTGAAGTATCTCATGGAAGAATGAACAACGGGGTAATAGATGTTGTGGCAGCGCACCATTTACAGATAAAGAAACCTGAACCTGAGTCTCTGTTGCTGTTGTGGGTGTATACTGTATAAAAGTAAATTGATAGCATGCATGATACAGTGTCGAAAGGAAAAGGGATCTTTTTAGGACCTATTAGACTAAACCTATTAGAAAAAAATGTACTGTGCATTTGAAAAAAAAATGCACAGTACATTTTTTTCTCTTTCTTTTTGGTTTTATTTTGGTTATGTTTTAGATTAATTATTTTTTTCTATTCAAACCTCACAAAATGTGTACATAAAAACTGGAACAAACAAAAAGGCATGGTATAGTTTAAAATCTGAAATGAGTACTTGGACCAGTGGTACTATACTTTTGATAACTGCAATGCATGTAAAGGATTTCAGTCTGTTCAGCAGAGCATGTAAAGCCATTTATATGTTGGAGCTATAGCCCTAAAATTCAAACTTTCATCAACAAATGTTAGGAGTCCTGGGTCGTCGACCCAGAGTTTGGAGTTTAAATTATTATTGAACTTTGATTTTGATATTATTTATTATTTCTAGTCTTTTGGTTTCTTAGAGTTCTGGTTTCTGTCTGTGTTCCTTAGTTGTTGTCTCCCCTTGTCAAGCCTGCGTCTCTGTGTTTTGTTTCCTGTTTTACTTTGAAGGTCCATGTCTTATGTTAATGTGTATGGTTTTGCTTCCCCTGTCTCGTTAGGCCTGATTTGTCCCTGCTGTGTTTCCCTGCAGCCTCTCATTCCCTGATAGCTCCCTGGCTGTGTCCCAATTCAGGGTCTGCACGCTTGAAGTACGCGCACTATACTATAAGTACGAGAAGTGCGGAAGTGAGATGCTTGTGAAATGGGACGGTCTAGCCTTCGCCGTGCTGCTAAGGTTGCCTAGCAACCATGATACTAACGGCGAGAAACGTCACATACAGCATTGTTTGACAGAAATGAAGGAGAAAAAATGTTTTGGTGGTCATTCATTTTTGTCATGACATCACTGTGATTAGTTGAGTATCTGAGGCTGAGACCACGGGACTGTAAAACATGATTGTTGGGCTTCATTTCTGTACTGAACAGTCATTTCAAGATTAGTTAGTAAATACCAATTAACTAATGTTGTTCATGAGACTAACATCATCTCACTGTGGTAATGTAAATAAAATATGGCCAATATTTTACATATATATATATATATATATATATATATATATATACACATATATATAGCAGTAGAGGCTTTAAAACCAAGTTAACGCTGACAGTACAAACATCACTAATGTCACACAACTTTGCCGACATGTGGCCAACAGTAATGTTTTAATGTTCTTCGTTATTAAACATTCGCACATAAATAAGTGACATCATATTCAGTACTTACTTTTGACAGTTCACTCTTCGGCCGCTCCCTTCTGCCATATTTTGCGGCAAAATTATCCACACCCGCTATGTGGGCTATGAATTGTGGGATATATGGGACCACGAAGCGTGCACCGGACCACGCTTGATATTTGGGGAAATTGACGGCGCATTTGGAGTATGCGTTTGAAGTGCACTTTGAATTGGGACAGCCGTCGTCGCGTGGCGGTGACGTAATCGCACTTAAAATGCGTACTTCAAGCATGCAGACCCTGAATTGGGACACAGCCCCTGTGTGTACTTAAGCCCCGTGTTTTCTTTAGTCTGTGTTGCGATCTACCCTCATCCTATGCTGTGTGTTCTGGTTGCCTGTGTAAGTTTATTTGTATTCTCAGTTTGGTTACATTTGAATTTGGCATTAAAGCTGTTTTGAGTTTATGATTTTGCCCCAGTGTCTCTGCACATTGGGTTCTCCTTTCCAGCACCTTTCCTGCCTGCACACAGCCTTCACATGACAACAAATAACTGTCATGAACTGTTTTAACAATGAGAAGACTATGAAACCTTAGTTTGCTCCTTAAAAATGCTGTAAATGCTCCTTAAAATATTTTTTGCCTTCTTAAATCATCATTGGTTGCACTTATTTTGATAAAATTCCTTGCAGCTAGCAGACAACAGACTGTGACTTTTAATTGGTAAGAAAAAAAAAAAAAGACCGCACAGACACAACAAGACAGGAATTTAAAAGTAAAGTATAAAAGTATAAGTTCACTAGATTTAGTTCTTTTAGGCAGTCATTTTAAAGCCAAAACACACTGTCAGAAAATCGATTAGGGGTATATAAAAATCTAAAAGCAATAACAGTAGACTTCAGGAGACATGCCTAATAACAACTTGCAACTAAAAGAAAAAACTTTTTTATAGCTATCATATTTGTGTTATTTGCTTAATGATGTCCTTAAATAAACTGGTGACCCGTCTAGGGTGTACACCTCCTCTTGCCCAGTGACGCTTACCCTGAAATGGGTTTAGGGAACAGATGAAACTAAAACTAAACTGAGTTGACTTGACTCTACTTTCCTCTCTTTTGCCTTCTTATCTACAGGGGTTTTCCTGTGAAACACGTTGCTCACCAGCTGCTCTTCATTGCCTGCAGTCACTTGTGTGGTGCCTCCTTAGTTCACCCCTTGATCTGTCATGTTATCCTGATCCCAACTCACCTAACTGCTTAACTACTATATCCCACAGCTAGAAACCCCCCACTTCACTTATGTTTCTTTCATTTTAATTTCTATTCAACTTTCCTTGCATGTCTCCTTTTTCCAACATTTGCCTCTCCTTGTACTGCTTTTCAGTCCCCCAACTTATTGCTTCTCCTCAAACCCATACCTTCATTTAAAGCCCCCCCCACACACACACACACACACACCACTGCCAGTCCCAGCCCTTACCATCTAATAACTCAGTAATGGTAGAGTTGGTCTACAGAGCCCCAAGCTATCAGCTTTTATAGCTCTAATTGTTTCTTCTGTGCTGTTACTTCTAAAGCTGCTGTCTAGTGAATACAAATTGGCCACAGAAGGGAGCAACATTGAGCACCGATCCAAGACTAATCTCAGATGTTCTCAGCGGACACAGAGTCAAAAGAGGAACCTAATAACATGATACTTGTGATCGTGTGGATGAGTTTCAGGAAAAAAAAAAAGAAACTCAATCATCTGAGGTCTTTATTATCTCAAACTTCAGTGTGTGCATTGTAAAATCTTATTCACTTCCATCTCTTCCCACTCCTCCACCCCGTTTTACTTATTGTCACAATTTCCAGTGGTAATGGATTAACATTTAATATACTCTCCTGTCAAGGATTATAGAACAGGTGACACATTTTCATTTGGAACTCACTCCATCAAAGAGGAAGCATACAGACACAGCATGCAGCAATATTTGATCTAGGATTACTGTAAAGAAAGAAAAATCACAAATGATACGAACAATTATGTTTGATGTAAGCTGCTTTTCGGGGGGGGGGGTTTAGTGCGCCTCAACTGGATTAAACCATTTCTCACTGATACATTTGGGCACGTTAAAGTCACAAAATGTAGCTCAAACAACAGCTTTTAATAAATACTCCTTGCAACAGATGTGAGAAAATATGTCCAGAGAATAATTTAACAAGTCTACACTCTGTATACCATAAATCTGACTGGCAGAGGGCCTATCTGAATGACAAAGCATATTATCATCTTGTTTGCTCTGCGTTTGGAGTCATAACACTCCAGCAGTCTCAGCTCATCAGTGATGTCAGACTGTATGAAAAGAACCAAAGTCTCTTGACACCATAAGTGTGGGTTTCACTGCTTCACTACCACAGATAACCACATGACAACAAAACCAGCCGGGGTATCACTCTCCACAGGCCAAAGGCTAATTGGTTAGCCTTCAGCCTGCGTCAGTGAAAGGCAAGGCTTGTGGATAATCACAGGCTATCAAAGAGCTCATATTTACAAAAACTGAGCAAAGTGAGGCAGCGCAGCCACTGGATTAGGACTACTTAGTCTTCCTTCCTTCTTTTTTAGTTGTTTAAATTTAAATGTATCATTTAAATGTGTTCAGAAATGTATATTGAACACTATTTACACCTGCTAAACCACATGTAGAATAAAGCAGGACACACCACACCCTTCCACACCCTATACTGTTTAATTTCTCCATTTACTTTTGAAAATTATCATCTTCTGTCCAGTCCACAACTGAAAGACTATCTGAGTTGATGTAAATAATGATAAAGTCATTCAAGATGCCCAAACTTATTACACTGAGCCCACAGCAGCAAGCTAACCAGTGTTGAACACAGGTGGAGTATTTTATTTCACCTTAAAAACATTTTCACAGATGCTTAAATGTGGATTTGATTTGAAGCATAGAATAGCATTGACTTTTTTTTTTTTAATCTAACGTCACTATTGAGTCTGCATTTTAATCTGAGTCCAGGTTTTCTGTTTGCAGTAAAACTCGTGCCGGTGTAGTCTTCTTCTACTTCATTTATTCTTACAGTAACATTAGAGTATATGTTGCAATATTCAGTATGAAAAAGTGGTGAAAATAGATACTAGATTTATATTTTAATCAGCTGCGGTCTGCAGATGGTTCTGGTTTAAAACCATTTCAGGGTTTGACCAGTGGGTGTATGAATTAAATTTGAACTGATGAGAGGCCTGTGGAGAGGTGACTGGCCAGACTTGAGACGTTGCTGAAGAGCTGAGGACTCCGTAACATGGCACTGAAAAAAACATTTGCGTTTCCATCAGGCTATTTCGGTGATACTTTTAATTGGTGCTGCAAAATAAAGAAGTCCTGAGGTCAAAATAATTTTTTTTCCAAAAAAAACCCCCAAACAACTGCAACGGTCACTCCAGTTTATAAAAGTGGAGATGAACATCTGTTCTCCAATTACAAGGAAAATTTACTACTTTTCAAGTTGCCAAACGATGAGAACATTTTTTTAAAAAGTTTTACCAAAGATTTGAATTTTCAATTCATTACAAACGGACAACAATGAAAACACTGTGGGGTTTGTATTGTCTTTTTAATAAAGCATCTGACACATTATTAAAAGCTAGAGGTGTGTGGTATTAGAGGAACTGCATGTTAGAGCAGGGCGATATGGCCAAAAATATATATCACGATATATATTTGAACATTTGCGATAACGATATAACTGACGATATAATTTCTGTGAGACAAAATACAACTCCACAACTTTACTAGCGCAAAAAAAAACCCATCCATTTATTTTACTTAAACAAGCAGCTGTTTTTTTATGTGCATTAAAGCTATATAAACATTTAACAGTGCAAATGCAAATTCCTTGCTGAAAGTTTAACCAAAAGGCATTTCCAGTAGAAATGGGCTGACATATACTGAGCATAACCATGTATAATATCCACTAAAGTTAAAAAGAGGTGCTTTGCTACATTAAACTGCAGTGTGCCAGATAAAAAAAAGTCAAATATGTATTTTTCGGACCATAAGGTGCACAGGATTATAAGACACATTAAGCGAAACAAAGCAGTCAGATAAATCAAACTTTATTCAACTCATTCTTCTTGCTTCCTCCACTTCTGTACCATTGATTCATTAATGCTGTATTCTATCACAGATTGCATTCTATCAATTCTCTCACAGCTGCTCTATTCCCATGTTGTTGCAGTATATATATAACTAACCTTGCATTGTGGATGGATTCTCTCAGTTGTTCTCCTGACTGAAGTTTGGTCCGTTTACAGCATCCTGCCATGCGATTGCATTTGTCTCTAATCATCAGGAACCTTCACGTTAACTTTTATCGAGTGGAAAAGTGTTAGCGTTCATCCTGCAGCTTCTCAGTGTTCATGTTATGCTAACACAGCTGTGTCGCTAGCGATCACGTAGCACATCATTATATACCACCTAGCCCAACTTCAGTAACCCTAAAAACGTCACTGCTGTGTAGTTTCCTGTCTTAATTTATGTTGGAAGTGACAGCAGAGCTGTACGTTTGAACTTTTTCACAAATCTCTCAGTCAAAACATGCTATATCATGTTTAGGTAACTAGCGAAACTAGCGAGCTAACTTCCGCTAACTTCCTGCTAACTTCTAACTCCGTTAAATGTAATGAATTCTGTTTTCATGGATGCCTGGATGTTAAACATAATAGTTACACCTGGTAAAGCAGCAACGCTGATCGTTTTATTAAAGATGAAAGAATTTAGACCGTTTTAAACTCTCAGTGATGTTCGTTTGACTTCGGGACCTTAAAGTACGGAGTTTAGGACCCAGATTACTCCCAGATTTACGAACATCTTAGTCCGACAAATACAGCAATAACGACGGCCCGCTTGCATGTTCTACAAAAAAAATGTGCTTTTTTGTGTATCTGACGGACAAACACCAAACCAGTTCAGTTGCACCATTTTTACAAACCAATTCTGGTTCATCCGTTTCACTCAACAATCTGCTTTCCCCATTCTCATTCTCGGTTACCGCTGTGCTTTTTCGGCACTGCGCATGCGCGTTTGATCCATATTCTATCGCGATATTTCATTTTCTTATTGTTGCCTAGCATTGTACCGGTATTACCGTGAACGGTATAATATAGCCCAGCCCTACTGCACGTTGAGGGCTACATAGTTACCTTGATGATAAATATCTGTATGTACAAACCAATATTGTTAAATCCAATTTGCTGACGGTTACTTGTGATTAGTGGTGGCAGGTAATTTTTAATGCAGCATCTGATTGAGCTCTGCAACTGTCACAAAGCATACCAGCTGTTTCTGTGCAGTTTTAAACAAATCTGTCTCGACAGCTAAAGGTAAAGTGAGGGAAATAACGCGACTGTGTGATAGCGTCACTGTCAGTGTTGGAGTAAGATGTAAAAATGCATGGTAAAGAAAGATGTTAGATTATTTTTCAAAGGTTATAACAAATTACAATTGACATGCTGTACAAAAATTTAAGTTAATGCTTATATGCAATTAATTTTATGTGAGAATACACTATGATTATCTGATTACATGATTACTGTTCGTGTACCATTTAGTTTTTTGTCATGTGTTATTTGTTATTTTTCTTCTTTAGTCCTTCGAGACACAAGGTAGTTATAAAAGTCTTCCCATTTAGATCATACTATGTGAAATATGCTAAACCTACAGCCTACATGTATTTGGTTAGTAATTTGTAGTCTTTCCACTTCTTTTAGCGTGTTATATAAAAAAGTAAATGAAGAACTGATTCACTTTTGTAGGCATTTTGTTGTGTTTGTACTGAGTGAAAAAAAACACAATTATTTTGTGCCCTTCTACACTGCGACTGGAACACCTCATCACCTGCATTCAAGGGCATCAATCCTATTTTAAATGTGCATGGTCTTGTGCAGCGGTCCCCAACCCCCGGGCCTCAGACCGGTACCGGTCCGTGAGTCATTTGGTACTGGGCCGCGAGAGTAGAGGCTCAGGTGTGAAATGTATGGTTTTCAGGGTTTTATTTTGTTGTATTTATCCGCGACACCTTAAAGGCCGGTCCGTGAAAATATTGTCGGGTATAAACCGGTCAGTGGCGCAAAAAAGGTTGGGGACCGCTGGTCTTGTGGGTGTTTTTAACATATCTTTTATTTGGTTCATACATATACAGCTGCAAAAGGTGCACAAAGGCAAAGAAGAGTTTAAAAAATCAAAGGTGGTTGCTTTTGTACAGTGTTTGACGAAAACTAAAACCAACTGCCTTATATTGTCTAGGTCCTCTGGTGCCTCTAAGTAGTATAGGAGCCTGTGTGCTGTGGGATTAGGTAATGGGGTATTACCCACGGATACTTCTTGTCCTGTAAGTTACAAAGTGAGTGCTTTGTGGACATTTTATTTTTATTTGTGTCGGGTCAGATTGAGATCTAAGTTAGCACCTTGAGTTCTGCAACAATGTTTAAGTATAGCGTGTGGTGTGTCAATGTAACATCAATATGAATTCATGGATGCAAGGTTTCTAGGCAGAAGCATGGCCAGGCAACAAACCCTCTTCTTCACAACCTGTTTCTCATAATGCATTTAGGTTATTTTCCTTTCCTAGGAAAATGACTCACGCGCATCTAGCAGGCCAAATGATATAAGAGAAAATATGACTCATCAGTCTAGGTCTCCTTTCTGTCCATTGTTCCATTGTCCAGTTCTGACATTTACATCAGAGTTATATGTACTGTTGGTGCAGGACAGGTTCAACATTTGTACTCTCACAGGTCTGCAGCCCCATATGCTGCACAGTTTTTTTGAAGCCTTATTGCCAGGATTAAGGCTTTCATATGCTTCTGCTACATTATCGCTAATAAATGTTAATTTCATCACTTATGGGTGTACACTCTCAGCCAATCAGATTACTGATTAATTTCAGAATTTACAGAGTCTTACTGATGGCAGCATTATGTTGTGCTATTTTTTTCCCTCCAATTCTCTAGGGCTTTTTTTTTTTTAACCTAGTCATGTGTCATGTCTGTAATATAACATGTATTAGCCCAAGAATAAAGTGAGTGTAACCTTGAAGTAAAAACCCAAAACATATAAAAGGCCCAAAATCAAGTGCTGGAAAGAGAAAGTCAGTCCAAATATTGTCCAAATTTCCCTTGAAGTGCAGCTATTTCTTCAGCCTGTTATACAGTTTAGCAGTGTGCCTTAAAATACAGGTAATTCTTGAGCAGTCCATAGTTTTGTCTTTGATGGTGTGTGTTATGAAGTGAGTTTGTTTGACAAAACCTGAAACTCCAGTCACAGATAATGACAGCTTTCATTGATAACCTAGGGCTTCTTCGTCGAACTCTGTGAAACCCATTAACAGAACTATTTAACTTGTCATTTGCCATTTCTTCTATTCTGTATGAACTGCTCGTGTACCACCTCACTTAACAAAAAGAAACAGGTCATGGGGAGAAGATATAAAAAGTATAACACCAAAACACAACACAGGTGCTGCAATTAAGGTGAGAGAGAGCAATGCTGCAGAAAACTGTTAATCTTGTAAATTCATAACTGAATACATTTATTTTAACATCCAGTGCACTCTCAGAACCACCATTTATTTCTACTGCGACAGCTGCACATTAGAGCTGTTAACTATAAACTTGATGCAAGTTGCCACTAAAGAAGTGCATTTAGGTCTTATGTCATTGCCCTTCTAATGAAGGATAAGCAAAAATCACTTTCGTTTGTGGCAGTGAATATTCCGTTTTACTGACTTAATAATCTCTTTGCTAAATATCAATAAATATTTATCTGTTTTCTAATCTGTGTTTGATTTGTTGAAATTCCACAAGTGTAAAATGGACTTGGCATCAATCAGAACTAAGCATTAAAAAAACATATGAATTCATTTTCTGTGTCACTAACTCAATGTGAATAAATTCCTGTATAACTGCACATACTGTTAGGCCCATATTTATTTGGACACTGAGACAAGTTTTATTTTTTTACCTGTTTACTGAAACATGTTTTAATTATAGTTACTGGACATGGACATAATGTGCAGACTCAGCTTTCATTTGAGGGTATCCACATTGAAACTGGACAAAGGGTTTAAGAGTTTAAGCTCCTTAGCATGTGCAACCCTCGTTTTAAAAGGATCTTTTGGGTGTGCTGTTCCATATTCCAGCTGAAATTGGAAAAGAGGCAAGGTACAGCCTGGGCCAGTTGCCAGTCAATCACCGCGCTAAAAAAGAGAGACAGTGCAAGCTACAACTTTCATTTTAAAACCTAGTAGCATATTTTATTGATACTTTTTGTTTGTTTTTTAATTACAAGTTAATCTTCTGCAAAGCTTTCCATTCTGCCATAATTTTATGACTTAATTTTCGTTACCATGACTAACTGGAGAGAGGTCTCATGCTTTCATGATATTTTTCTGCCTTAGAAAGAAAACAAAAATACCAATGAGACATCATGGTTTGTTCCGACCTATAGTATACTTTAAGTTTTCCAGCTATTAGGCAACAAGTTACAAAAAAGAGACGATCGCATAAAAACCTCCCTCATATCTCTTTTGACTAGATCTGAGTGTGAGAGACCAGTATGAAATGGGATAAAGGAGAAATAATGTGCTAGCATTTCTCTGAAAGATAAAGGGCTAATGTGTCCTTCTATGAGATGAGAGTGTTGGAACAAAAGCCCACGAAAGCTGTATTCCTCTAGTCAAAGAGCCCCTCTTTTCAATGAAAAAGCAATATAGAAGATGAGGTGTGGCAGCAGCTGAAATGCATTTCCATTAGGAGCCAACCTCCTTGAACTCAAATTGTGTGCTCTACTGTGCTTTTAGATTTTGCGTGTGAATGCATCTGTGAGAGACAAAGAAAGACACGAGAGAGAGAGAGAGAGAGAAGGACACATTCAGGTTCACGATGCATGTGTTACCTCTCAGACCCTGTTCTGGTGTGTTTAATCCTAAAATCCACACTCTGGTTCATTTCTTGTACTCATCCAGTACCTGTAACAACGGCTGCCACCACCCCCACCCAAGATAACAGGATTTGCCTCCATCAGACCTGTTTTATCATGACTCAAGCTGTATTACTGGTAGATTAGAGAGAGGCTTGGGGATTGAGCCATGAACCTTCCTGCTGGGCAGGCGGGTGACTCTGCCTACGTGGCTCTGAGTTGGCCTTTTCCAAAACAACAAAACTGGAGATGTGTGTAGATCCAGTTTCTTGTAGCAAAGAGAGGGAGAAAAATGTTTTAATCCATGTGCTACGAAGCAGGTCAATTGTCCTTTCAGTCAAAAAGTGCTGAAATTACTTTATTATTAAGAACAGTTCCATAGTACATGATGAAAACTTACTTATAACAAAGTCCAAGACATTCATGAAAGTATTTTTATTAGAGTAAATGGACCCAAAATACCTTACCCTGATAGCAGCATCTCTAATTAGAAACTCATATTTCTTTTGAGGCATCATTTGACACGTCACTTCCCAGCACACACTTGAGCTATTCTTTGCCAGTTTGGTACCATGTTTCTACTTTCCAATTTGTGTTTCTATTTTGTATCAAATAATACTTCTGATTACAATTGGAGACACCATGGAGTTTGAAGTTTTACAGTCCTAAGCTAATTAAACCCAGTCCTGCTGGGTTTAATTAGCTGTGATAATGTTACTCCACACTTTCCTGTGGAGGTCAGACAGAAGCAGTCAGTTAATTGTATTCTGTACTAAACCTTGTGTCCCAACCAATTTCCAACAAGAGCTCCGGAACTCAATAATTCCAAATTAAAACACACTGCAATCTCTGTCAGAGGAGCTGCATTTCTTGTGATTAACCCATAACATTACCACTTTCACCCTCAGAGTTTGTGTGTTTGCCTACACTCAGCATACATTTTCTTTTAGAACTTGTGCCTGTTTCTTTCTGTCCAGCCTTGACAATAGCAGCTGAAGCCAGTGCCTCTCAGGGCCATGCACACTTGAGACGACATCTTGTTTCTCAAGTTTAAAAACAAATATTTCAAAAAACTATTTGTGCATGTAACTGTAAGAGTCCGAAACAGTGGAAATAGGAAATTTCCCCATAACTTCTCCACTGACTGGATATAGTTTGATGTAAGTGGATATATTTTGACTGGTTCCTGTGTCATTAAGAACACATATTGTGAACTGTTTTTGCATTTCCATGCTCCAGTTCTGATTCATGAATGGCAGAAAAACTAATTGTTCATCAAAATATCAAAAGGTGCGACCTCTTTTGCAGAGCTGTCATGAAAACCCTGCAATAGCACAATAAATGTTGCTTTAACAAAACATGTCACCACGCTGCAGTGCCATGATGTTGACACCATGATGAAAAACTAGCAATTACATGTAAATCATTGGAAATACACATTATAATTGAGTAACAAAAAGGATAAATAAATAAATATACAATAATTTAGCATTTTCACGTCTATAGAGAATTGATTGCTGTTTTATTATTAACAATGTATTACAACTGGTCTAATATGGTCTAGTAACTAATGACTCAAGGCATGCATTTGTTAGTAGTGGAACTAGCAGGAAGTTTTTCCATTCATTCTTTCTTGTTTCTCTTTGTTCTCATTCTTCACTTCCACATTGCATTTCATCTATAGCAGTATTTTAACACATGGAATACCGTTAACACCTGAAACCTTTGTGCACCATTGCTGTCTTTTGTGATTTAACCTGACATTACTTGTACTTTATCGTACCTGTGCCAAACCCTAACATATATTAACTTCTCAAAAACTGCCCCTTTTCTGTCATTCTGAGGTATAGTGTTTGACTTAACTTTATGATTATAACAGTTATAACACAGAAAAGCTTTTCTTGTCTTGTATTGTAATTTTTTTTGAAATAGCTAATATTTCTATTTTTGTTTCCAGTTATCTAGAAATGAGATGACATAGGCTTAAATGTTGCTTTACAAGATGTGAAATTAATGTGAAATTTAAACTATGACATTATCTAAAACCTTTCATATAACATTAAAAAGGTCATATTCACGTTTTAAATTAAAAATCACTGACTGCTATGTTTTGAGATTTTTTAAGACTTTACTAAATTTTTGTATTCACTGTAATTCTAAAATTAAAAACAAAATAAGTGAAATGTTAGTGAAATAAGAGATGAACGTAATTATAGGAATGATTCGTGCTGTAAAATCTGAACATATGTTTTCATATTTTTCTATGAATAATGTAGTGACTATTTTAGCTTGCAATAGACTTTTTTAATGATGCATACTTTCAATTAATGTTTAGTTTGTTCATGATCAAAAGTTACATTCATTTTAATCCTTAATTCATCTTACCGCCTAATAATTCCAGTAATGATCCATGAGTAAAATCCAACAAAACATTCTTATTCACTAATTAACAGAGGGCCGAGCTGCTATACTTTCCCCATCCAAATTGTTACACTCAATTAGAAACGCAGAAACAAAAAAAGCACCACCTGGTGGCTAGAGATGTAAACACAAATAAATAACAAAATGGCCCCTGCATGTGACATTTCAGGGATGGTTGCTATATTGTTGCTTAGAGATTTTAAGTTAAGACAACTTAAGTAAAAATGTTTTGAATGCGTACTGCTACAAAAGAAAATACGTTTCTTCTGTTTAGGCAAACTTGCACTAAAATATTCCTTCATAACTCCTGACCTTTAGCTCTAAGTCTGAAAAGTCATGAACTGTTTGATGAAAGTAGTGTTCAGGTAAAGCAAGTGCAATCATGAAATAGTGGGAAATGAAAGTATAACTGCTGTGAGGGCAAAAATAGAAAATGTGACTGAGTTCAGGAGAACATGTACCTTAACTGGAGTAGAACAAATGCCAACTTATGTCCTGAAAAAAGACCTAAAGCCTCTTTCAGACCGAGGGCCTCTGAATCATTCAGGATCCTGCCACAGGCAGTGCCTCTGGGCTTTTTGTATAAGCCAGTAAACAACACATGTTGTTGAAAGTGGCTTAATGCAATGACTGATCACAGCATCTAGTTTTATTATCTGCTGGAGTTGATGCAGGCAGATGGCCAAAAATTGCATTTGTTGGAACCTTGTGCGTCGTACTTCATGATGCAATAGCCACATATTCTTGTTACATTACAGGCTCAGGTTTGTATGTCCTGTATAAGTGAGACATAACACATTTTTAAACTACATAATTAATGTGCACATATGCATTTTTACAAAAATCTGTATTATCATCAATGCAAAATGTGGTACAGATTCTTCAAAAGAATTCCATGGAGGTCAGTAATAATGCGATGGCCATATCATGTTAAAACTTTACCTAATAAATACAGATTGATGCAGTGATGACATGATTTTAGTGATAAATGTACATTCTTAGAAAAAAACAAAAAAATTACACCTTTGTACCAAGTTCCTGAAGTGATACAAGTTCATTAAAACATTTATCAAACTTTTAAAATTTTTGGGAAACATCTAACTGTGGACGTTAACAGTGGAGCATAAAGGAGGATAATTTTGTTTGTACATTTCCTACTACACCAAGAGATTGGAAGCAATTCTTGCAGGCTGCTTGCATCACCCACAATCTGCACATTGGCACTCCCATAAGAATGATATGTCACTCAAAATAGATCACGGGCTTTGATAGTGTGCGTGTGCTCAGAATCAAGGCTATTGTATCTCATCTTATGCCTGTGAAGGTCAGGATGATGATGATGGTGGCTTTCTCCTATCCAAGTTTGTTATTTTGTGGTTAAGCATACACACAGGCAACCACAATCATCATCATCCTTATACAAGAAAAGAATGTCAAAACACGAGTTAGTCTAAACCACAAAGAAATCAGAAAAAAGTACTTTGACATAAGGCCTTTGTGTTGGCATCATCAAAGGGAATTACTGACTGTTTATAAAAGGCACAGTGGGTGAGGTGAAAAGCAAGAGATGTTTCAAAAGCTAGCTTTTCAACCCTCAGGGGTATCACAATTGGAGCTTCTGCTATGGAAATAACACAAAGATTGTGGACTATTGTGAGGGTGACTGTGACACAATAGGTAAAAAGTACAGCATGTTACAGTACAACAGCACTATGTGAGCACTGGTGAGAACATCCTCACTTGCATTTTAAACTGGCAACTTAATTCATAATTACAGAATAAACTGACTTTTTCTTCCCCTAGTATAATATGAAATAACACCATTAGGTAACACCATATGACAACTTCATGTTTTTTCATGACAATAAAACAACTTTGTTTTAAAGCTTAAAGCTATGTTAAGGACTTAAGACTTAAGGATCTATTAGAGGGCAGGCCCAAGCCCCAAACGTTTCCACCACTAAGTTTTCCTTTTCAGGGTGTTTTCTTATCCAGACAGATCCCTGAACAGGCACACCAGGGGGGAACTTGGAAGGAAGACAAAACACCAGGGTTAAAATACAAATTTAAGGTAAGCCAAATACAATTTAATTAGAAACCAGATTATCACTTGTAGATGCAAAGTCTTGGTCCTAAAAATCCCCTACAGGTCATGAGTACATAGAGAACAGGTGTGCAGATAAATCCCAGCCACAGCTGCTGAAGACAAACCTCCGGGCCAGATCTCCTGGAGAGGAAATACCTGCAACATACAGTCAGGGAGGGAGAGATAGCTGGAACTGCCAGGTCATGACAATATATGAACACGTACAACATAATAAACACAATCAGTTAATGAGCTAAGTCTGTTCCCCTATGAGCAAGCACTTTGGTGACAACGGGAAGAAAAAACTCCCTTTTAACAGGAAGAAACCTCCGGCAGAACCAGGGAGGGGCGGCCAACTGCACTGGTTTCTTCCTGTTCAAAGGGAGTTTTTCCTTCCTGTTGTCACCAAAGTGCTTGCTCATAGGGGGTTGGAGTTTTCTCTGTATTGCAAGGTCTTCATCGTACAATATAAAGCCCATTGAGGCAACTGTTGTTGTGATTCGGTGCTATATTGAATTGAACAGAATTGAATTGAATTAAATCTGCATTGTTAAGTAAATCTGCTTTGGTCTAGACACTTTTCACTTCACTTTATATATTTGCTATATTTGCACCTTGCTTTTGTTGGAAATGCTACTATTTACATTTCTAATAAATAAACTATCATAATTTCATGTAAATTTCTGCTTTTTCCATTCTGTCAGATTTTAGTTTTTAAGCAGACAATGACTACAACCAACAGATTAACTTTTAATTATGCTGCAAGCCAACCAAGTGAATTTATTTGGAAGATCTCCAGAAAACTGTGGGTGTGAAGTCATGTCAAGTCAAACAAAACAAAAGGTCTTTTCTGCTGCTAATGCATGTATTTTAAAACATATCCATTTCTGTAACTATTCCAAAATCAACAAAAACAGCATAATAATGCAAAACCATTGATTTTCAAGAGCTCAGGCAACATATATAAGGCTATGTTTACCAATAACTTCAACAACAGCTGTAATTAAGGGGACTTAAATTAGAGATGCATTCCAGTCATCTTGCTGTGAAGGGTGGTGCATTACTTTTTAAACAAATACAGTCAAAAGCAGAAATTAGAGGAGGAGATTTCACACGTCTGAAAATATGCTTATTGTACAGATATGTTGGCATGTCACACATCAAAGTGGTTTGGGAGTCTCTTTTTAAGAGCTGGTATGAGTTGCAGGTGCTTCATATTATGCAGCTCTTAAAATGGATACGAAAGAAGCTAAATCAACCTAGCATTCTTTGAGCCTTGAAATGTTTTGTATTTCACCACTATAATATGATGCATTTGCAGTGAATCTCACTGCGGGAGTTTTTTGCTAAAAATAAAGTCACCTCATCAAACCTTTATCTTGCTTTACAAGATTGTTCATTGTATCTATTTACCTGTAAGAATGAAATTGCAGTAACACAGTGAGCCGTGAGACCTTTTTTCTTTTAAGAATTATAATTATCTATCAGTATAAAGGGCTCAGTCCCTCTTTCTCATAGTTTTTAGTAGTGTATGTGTACGTGTATGTGTATGTATGGTCTATGTTATAAAAATATGGCAATAATACATTTGAAAGACAGCCAGTGTATTGGTGTACAGTCCAATACAGGCTTATTCTTTCTTACTCAGCTTGATAAATACTGTATCTGGAATTTTGCTTTTTTTCAGAACTTCAAAACTGAGTTTGAGAAATTCGAATTGCTTTAGACATGTTTTTATGGTTTTAAGTGACACTTATCTTTTACCATATATATAAACAACCACATGTTTTTCTGATGAGGGCAGATGATAAAATTCTAATCATATGGAAATACATTAAATAATTCAAAAGCAAATAAGCCTAGTTTGAGAAAGTTCAATGATAGCAAGCGAGCAGAGATCTTTGCAAGATCATTAAAAGATGGTGACCAAAGAAAAAGAAGAAAAGACTTTTTGCACTACTACTGGTCAAAATTCTCACTGGGTCTTCTGATTGATATGTTAATTGATCATTTACTGACTATTAATATGGGGCAAGATATTCATGAACTGTGAAGAATATTTATGAGGCAATAAAAATGTAAAACGACTCTTACCCTCATCATTTGGCTAGTTTGACTCTAGACTGCACTATATTACTATTTTCTGCATTTAACCTAATAATGCATTACTTAGTTCTACTGAGATTTTCCCATTTTAAATTATTAAAGGAATAACACTGAAGTGCAGCATAATGTTTAACAAAAGGGAAAATGATGTATTTCTTCCTAATGAGACGCAAAAGGTCGGCAGATCAAAAGCATCATCCCTAAAGCAGCAAACAGAATACGAAAAATAGAAATCTTGGTGACTAAAGGCCCGCAAAAGAAAACTTAATCTGAGATGATTGATATAGCTGCATGCTCCACATTTGTGACCACATCAGCATGCAAATGATCAATAATGTGACTGTATGAAACGTTTTCAGTGACTCACAAACATCTCTCCGTTCTGCAGAGTAATGAGGAAAAATATTGAAGCACATAATAAAGCTTCAAAGATAATGAGACCGATCTTTAAGGGCACTGATCAAAGAGGTTGATGAAATTTCTCTTTGCTTTACACCAAAAAAACTGTTCAGTTAATTTTCACAGGAGACCTGGCAGTATCGCTCTCATGTCATTTTGTTTTATTTTGCATCATGTGATGTTGACTGATCAGCATTTTCATTCTCCATTTTGCTGTGGATATTCAAACTCCGGAGAACTTTAATCTTTGTGTTTTTCATTGATTTTTCAAGTATAATTTTTTCTCAGTATAATAATTGGAAATTACGTCTTGGAGTTTGGCATAATGATCATCCATAATTTGAATTTTAACAAAACATGTTGAATTTTGCTGCTGCAGTATCTACAGAAACGTACAGACGGTCTATTTGTGGAAATCAAGTGTCCAAATGTAGATTTCCAAAAGCTGTAGATATTTGCTAAAGGAGATACAAATATGTAACAGCTGAAAGTAATGAGTTTAGTTAAGTTACATTTGTAAATAACAGATTTCTATGAATTATTCTTAATAAGTTAGCATTTCACTTTGTCATTACTGGTTGCAGAATTTGCTGGACAAAAATGTTTATTTTTCAAATCCCAAAATTAAAGATATTATTATTATTATTATTATTATTATTATTATTATTATTATTATTTCTCAATTTTCTGGAGCATGTTTTTACAGAACTGTTTTTGCAAGCACCTGCTGGGGTTATGAGTCCTGGCTTATCTCTACATTCACCGCAATGGTCCAGTACAACATCTGTACTGCTGCTAAAGTAGAATCACTTGTTGGCCCTCACTTTTTTTCCAAGTAAGTTTCCAAGAATCATTAACTTGAAGCAGAAGCTTATTTTCAATTAATTGACTATTTGTTTCAGACATTTGTACTGTGTTTATATAGCCAGCAGCCACTTTTGTTAGCTACACCTGTTCAACTTAACACTAATCAGCCTGGCACCGGGCAGCACCTCTATGTGTTTAGACATGTAGTCCTGTGCATCAGAATGATGACAAAGGGTGATTTAAGTGACCTTGAATGTGGCATGGTTATTGTGCCTGACAAGCTGGTCTGAGTATTTCAGAATCTGCTGGCCTGAGTTCCACACAGCATTTACAGATAATGGTCTGAAAAAGAGAAAATGCCTTGCTATGGTCAGAGGACAATGGTCAGATTGCTTCAAGCTGAAAAGAAGGCAACAGTAAGTCAAATAACCACTTGTGCAAAGAAATGTATTCAGAAATGCTCTTTTGCATTTCTTTTGAATACAAAAAGAATCTTGAAAAATATTGGAAGCAAACTCATGTCATTATCAAACTGGAGGGAAACCGAGGCTGCAATTTACACAGAATCACCAAAATTGGACAACAGAATATTAGAAAAATGTTGCTGGTGAGACTAGTGAGTCTTGATTTCTGCTGCAACATCCAAATGGTATAGGGTTAAAGTTTGATGTAAAAAAATAAATAAATCTGAAAACAGGGCTCTATCATGCCTTGTGTCAATGGTTTGGGCTGACAATGATCTAATGGTATGAAGGTATATTTTGCTGTTATATTTTGGCTCCCGTACCAGCTGAGCATTGTTTAAATGCCACTGTCTACCCTAGTATTGCTGCTGATCGTGTCCATCCAGCAGAATAACATGTCATGTCACAAAGCTGTTTTCTTGAACATGGCGTTCACTGTACTCAATTAGCTTCACGGTCGTTGTTCTTGTAGTTAAAAAAAGAAAGAAATCATTATTTATGTGTCATGAAACTACTTGTTACATATTCAAAAAACTGCACCATAAACCAATAAAAGTCCTAGAGGACATGCTTGCAAATATATCTGTTTGCTGCTTTTAACGCTGTTACTGCCTCATATCTTTTGCTCTACTCAAAACTTTTCCACTCTTGCTCTTTTTTTCCAAATGTATGTCTTCTTTCCTTTACTTGTAAGAATTTACAAGACCTCTAAAAGTACATTTTATGTAAGACATCTTAGTATAATACAAGACATATGAGTTTTATTAGACTTATACATCTTATATTATACTGGCTGAATTAAAGTGCTTCATATTTTTCACATGCAGCATAATGCTTGCTTGGCTTATAATTCTAAAAATGATGTGACATGAGAAAAATATGAAAATGTAAAGATTTCCTTCATGAGTAAACTACATTAAACTTAAATATTACATCACAAAGCATAAACATTTATATCAATTTAAACTTTAAATTTAAGTCAAATACTTCAGATACTCTTTCCCTTTCTTGTCCTTTCATCCCATGTCCTCTCTGTTCCAGCCTCTTATTCTTTGCTGCTCCCCTTGCTCTCTGAATTATCATAGACAGCCGGGGGTGCATGTATTCTTATTGATCCATCAATTTTTAATGGTCCCATGCTTCCTGGAGCAGGAACCATCTTATGCAGGTTCCGTTGGACCAATGACACTGTCAGGTCTTGTTGGCACTCTGTGCTACTCGGAGCGACAGCAGACGACCTTGGAAGTGCATTACGAGAGTTCCCAGGGGACACAGACGTGTCCATCAGTCCTAGTCCCATATGAAAAATCCACAGATATCCCCAGTCGGGCTTTCCTAGACAAATCATGAGGGAGAACATCACACAGAAAATGAATATTACACATAGCCAACACATGAAAATACAATTTTATATATTAACTCAAAGATTGAAAAATATACATAAATCTTTAATGTCTTCTCAAAATGCTCTATTTTTTCTGTAAAAGTATGTTTTAGGCAACATCTACTAACCTCCATAGACTAATTTTGATTGTTCAATTGTTCCAACTGTTCAAGTGTCCTTTTATTCTTGTGTGGATTTTTCTTTTAGAGACTGCCATTCAGACACCAAAGATACAGAGACTAATCAAAATTTCACAGCATGTTCACTCTAAGTGAGAGTACCCATTATGAAGGAAACCTTGCTATGCACCCCAGACCCTGAGATCACAGGGTGCCATTCGGGCATAAGTAGAGAGACAGACTGAATACTAGACATATTGTGTGATTTATCCAGCGCTGATATGACTTTTTCTTTTCATATCCATTACCATTTGTGTGTATCTGTCTAGACTGGACTCCTCTAAGCCTCTTTTTTGTTTCTTATGTTTTCTCGGCACATTAGCTAATCTTCTATGTGATAAAGGCGCTGTCACTAATGAAGGCCTCAGACACTAAATGACCAAAACAGTCTGACTAGATGGCAAGCAGCTAATTGCTCCTGATTCACAGCAAAGATATGGGAAAGAGATTGGCAATGTGAAGAGGAAAATGAGGACACCAAAATGAAGGAAAATACAGTGAACGTGTATTATTTTGGCGATGAAAGGCCACAACCATTAAATTTAGGGTTTTATATACACTATATAGGCCACACCTCTTAATCACTGAATACAGTTGTTTTGTTTACTCCACATGTGCAAAAAATCAAGCACTTAGCCGTGCCAGTATTTTTAAAAACATTTGTGTAAATTTAACCTCATGACCCCAGTATTTGCTCTTCTGCCTTCACACGCACTTCATACTTAATTCATAAGGTTTAATGTGATGTCAGCCCACCCTTTGCAGCTACAACAGCTTCAACTCTTCTGGGAAGGCTTTCCACAAGGTTTATTATACCATTTTCTAGAACTGCATTTGCGAGGTCAGACACTCTCTTCTATGTCCCTGTTATTAAATGATGTAATAATTGATCGAAATGTTTATTTGTTTTGCCTCACAGAAACCTGGTTGCAGCAGGATGAATACATTAGTTTAAATGAATCAACACGCTGGAGTTATGCTAAGGGTCAGAATCCTTGAAACACAGAACGAGGAGGATTGGCAGCAATTTTTCACTCTAGCTAATAAACCGAAGACCTTGAAATGATTCATTTGAAAGCTTTACTCAACTGGAAAACTCAAAAATCTGTTTTATTCGTTAACTCTATTGTCTACCTGACCTTTATTCAGAGTTTCTATCCGATATAGTTAGGGTTAGGGTTAGAGGTATAGTGCTCAGCTGAGATAAGTATAGATGATTTACACAAAAATGCATCTCATATGACATACATTTCCTCTTGAAATGCATTGCTCACAAATTTGTTTTCACTGACACGAAACCCCCCCCCCATTACAATATGTATCCATCAAGATGAAAAAAAGTGCTACAAGAAAAAGTTGGCTACAGCTGCAAAGGGGGCACCATAACCGTAGCTTCTGTATTACCAGATTTAGAATGGGATGTCAGAAGAAATCCTATAGTATAAATGTGTTGGTGCCCCAAAACTTGTCCACATAGTGAATTATCTGGCTGTCATTTCAAATCAACTTAAAAAAAAAAAGAAAGTTATTTTAAGGAATACATTTTTCCACCTGATGTATGGATGTAGTGTAAAATGAAAATAAAACAGAATGTAAAAATTTGCAAATCTTGGTATTCCAACATGTATTCCTATACTTTTTTATTTAATTGACATAGGTACATGGTTAGAAGACAAGTATTATTATAAGTATTTTTAAGTGTTATATATATATATATATATATATATATATATATATATATATACACACACACACATAGGGTTAGGGTTAGGAGCGCAGTCCTGGGAACAGCTAAGATACTGCGCAGGACCCTCAAGCTCCCAGGCCTCTGGTACAGGACCCGAGCTTGAAGGATAAACCGCCTGCAGGGGCGAGCTGGGTGTTTTTTTTATATATATATATATATATATAGTCCAAATCAAAATTAATGTAAATAAGATGCAAAATCATACCAAATATGGATTATTGTATGTACGGCACATAAACACAACAGTGTTGTACACTCACAAACATGCACAGTCACAGAAGGGCCATCCACACACATGCCACATATCTTGAGTACTTATTATTGTCAGCCCACTGCAAGCAGCAGCCCTTTGGGTTTTCTCCCTCTCTGACAGCGTGTCAGGTGGGCCTGTTCTCCAGTTGCTGGCTTGTACTGAGTGAGAAGCCAGCCTAATGAGATCACTGGCATCCAATTCGGCGAGGGTCAGCGCTCATTTCGAGCAATTCATTTTTAATTGGTCTCAAATTTAATCCATTTCATAATGTCAGCTCCTGTGCTCATCTCACCCGAGTCTGCTGAGTGACACTGAGTGATTCCCTTGATGTTGTTTTCTTTGTGTTATTAGCCTGAAGAGATTGAGGATGTTGCTTGTCGCTTGGCTGGTTGTTGTCACTGATGCAGTGACGGTACAGTATTCCTTTGCCCAGTGCAGCACTGTTGCTGCCCTTCACTGCTAATCAACATGTGTAATAAGCCCGGAGCATAAAGATATTTCTCATGTCAATACGTAGGTTCAAGAGCATCACAATAAACCTGTCATTTCAAGGATGATATACATCATGTCACATTTCTATTAACTTTTAAATTGAACCATGAAAATGAATACAGCAAAATGAGTCATTCGCTTCACTTTCCCACAAACCGCTTTCATGACAATTTATAGTGAAGTGGTTCACCCCCAGCTGCTCAAGGAGGGCTAATCAGCTGTGGGCAGCCCTTTAGTGTCACTGTTCAAGTTGTCCTTTTCTTAAAACAGAAAATATTAAAACACACTATCGATCAGCAGAAAGAAGAAAAAAAAAAGAACTATACACTGGCTTTGTTCTGGACACCTCTTTTCTTCTATCATTTATTTTTTATATTTTCTCTCTTCACTCGTGTCCTTCCCTTTTTCGGTCTTATGTGACCAGCTGTGTTTCCAGCTTTGCCTCCATCAAAATGTCACTTCTAATTTGCTGTTTGTGCTGACTCCATCCCTGCTAGCAATCAGTGAAGAAGACATCCATTACTCCTAGTCGTGACAGGTCCCCTCAGACTCCCGCTGGACTTTAATGACACCTGACAGAACACAGGTTTACTACTTAGCAAACTGACCCCCCCAGGGACAGCCGACGGGGTCTATTTGGCTAACACACCCTTGCATGGTTAAGGACCAGATAGGGGAAGGTAACACGAGACATCTTGTCTGTTCATTTCTTACAAGGCTTTTATCTTGGCCCAGCAGGGAACTTTGAGGTAATTTGTGGACAAATGAGGAAAGTTTGCTGGATTTAAATCCCTCCTATTTTACAAGAAGATTGGAAACTATGGGATTAAGAAAAGTCTTTAAAGCTCAAATTAAGAGGACAAATTAAGTGGGCTATGCAACAATGTCTGTGTTTACACAAACTATGGCTTATTCTCAGACCCCTTTTTTGGAAAGAGGGTTTAATGTTTATATAAATCATCTTCAAGCTGTCTTGATTGCTCACTGCTTTGTGTGCAAGGCTGCAGGAGACTCTGTTTTTGCATATTTTATATAATAAAATGTTTTTTTATTTATTTTTATTTTGTTCTGTTTTCTGTTTGTTTGTTTGTGAAACTATGCATGCCATGTCTGTGTGTATTTTTTAATATAGGAGAAGTACCTTGACATTGTACTGAACATTTACCCAGGTTCTCGCAAAGACAGGCACCTGCTATTGTTTGAAGGATTGTGGGGGAACCTTGAAACAGCATAGTAGCAATCAGAAGAAAAGAAGTCATAGAGAGGTCAGAGGGTGCCTTGACACAGACATGAAATCTGTGACTGCAATGTAATTAAAGGATATAAAATCTGTTTATTTGATTTTATTTCGATTAAATTAACTATGAATTAAGTGAGATAAACATTAAATCCCAGCAGTTCAAGAGTGGTCGTACCTTTTTCACTTTCAATAAAATATATTTAAATCATTATGGCTGTTTTCATGTTTTTGGTAAAACAGAATATGATATTGTGTGACAATTCATTCAAAAAATGAGAGCTGAAAAACTTGAGAAGTATACTGAAACATTTATTAAGGATTAATCATCCATTTATTAATGTCGGGTAGGCTATTTATACATTCCAAATAGACTAGTAGTTTAAAATAGACAAAAACATTCTACAGTTTTTTTTATTTTGTTTTATTTTAGTTATAAAGCTAGGTACAACTCTGTACTCTCCAAGTACTGTACTTTTTTACTGAGTGTAAACAGAGCCTATGTAAATATTTGCCACCACACAGTTTCTCCTTTCAAAGATCATAAGAAGATGTTCAAAGTAAAGCGTTACAGCACAAAAGTGCTAGTTTATTTAAACTCAGTCCCTTATGAAGCTTCCTACACAACCACCGAGTCGCCTTGTTCAGGTCTGTGAGGTACGATTGCATTGTGCAAGAACTAAATAATTAAAGATTCAATAATTGTGCTCTTACGTTAGGATCATTCATTAACCTGTAGCTGTCAAATTTGTGCTTGTGAAATAGGTTGTAAATTGAAATTGGCTGTATGGTAGCCTATCTGTAAAAGTGTAATTAGAATCCATTATTTTGCTTAACAAACTCTCATAAAGTCTAATAAATTAAATTTGTTATTTAACTGAGAGCTTTGAGTGGACCACATTATATATGAAAATGCTGGATGAGACACACATTGATTATAATACAAAACCATATCGAAACACTATATATGTCTGGCACTTGATGTGATTCTCATTTCCCACTGTGGTTCTTGGTGAAACTGAATCTGACACATTTAGAGTCGATGGGGATGGAGTTGTTTTTGTAGACGGCTTTAAGTGGCCATTGAGGAACTGTATAGCAGTGCATATCGACATGCATAAGTCTGATTGGCCACAAAGCGTCTTGTGAGATGATTTATTATCTTGGTGTTTGTATCACTATAACATCCAATTTCTTTATGTCTCTATTAATATTCAAGTGCATTTCTGGGCTAAGCTATAGAGACACACACACACACACACACACACACACACACACACACACACACATATACATATATATATATATATATATATATATATATATATATATATATATAGATAGATAGATAGATAGATAGATAGATATATAGATATATATATCTTAAATATGTTTTGGAGATTTTTGATATTTTTCAGGTTAAATTATTACAGATTATATGCAAACTGTTTATTTATGCAGGTGTTTTTAGGAAAGATGAAGTGAAAATGTGTTACATTGTGCTGAGTTCTACACAATGTATTGTTTTTACATAATAAATTGTCACCGTGACCTTAAACAATTCAGTTACTGTACCTTTAACTGGGTAGCTGGAAAACTCAATGGAGTTATAAATCTTATACTACTTCTTGTCCATAGACAGAAACGGCTACTATTTGGCAAGTACAGCCTCCTCAGAGAGACTGACAGTGTTGAGCCTGAAGCAATTGCTTTAAATTACTGTAGGCAATAAACTAATAAGGTGATGAATGCCCTTATTACATCCTTAGGTGTAAAGTTTTAGCTTCATGATTTACTATTTACAGTTCATCTCATGTTAATTTACTTTTTTTAAGAGATGCTCTAAATTAAGTCAGCTATGCTGAATGACATCTTTATGAACACTTTTCTTTATTCATTAAATGAAGTGTGTGACTGGAACTACAGAATTTTAATGCATTCACAGAAGATTTAGTTATAACATTAGGACATTATCACATTACTATTGTGAATTGTTATCCCTGTATCTCAACAGAGCCAAACGTCCTGTTAAGAAAATGATATTGATATTGTTCAGATGTTCTGTTAATATTCATCATCACATGTACAGGCGGTTACAGTATTTTAACAATCTGCAATGTACGTTTCAAGTGTTACTGTCCTGTTTCACTCAACTACTTTCATGATTTTCAGCAGCAAAATAAACTCTAAAATCAAACTGTACACTTATTGCTCCATGCCAAACAATACTTCTTATTTCCCAAATACTTGGTGAAGACAAAGAACATTTTACCTCCTAGGACCTGGCGTTCACAAATGTGGACATCACATTTTGGGTTGTCTCGACCAAAATACTACATTTTGCTCTACAAGGGCCTGATATGCACTTACGAGGACATTATACTGCCACTGTTTTATTGAAATCTTAAACAAATATGCTCATATGTGGATCTCATTTTTCTCAGAAACAAAAATTAGGTTAATAAAAAAATCTGGTAATTCTTTGTTTTTACATTCATCAGGTGCCAATCAGCCCAAATATCAAAGAGAAATTAAAAATGCATGCCATGGAAGAGTTCGGGTCTTAGGAGGTTAAATAGAAAACAGAAGCAAAGTGAAAAGACAGAAAAGACAAAGATGTTTTGGACACAGATACAGTTTAATGTTACTTAGAGTATTAGCTGGATGTGCATTACATATACAACTTTTTTTCAACATAGAATATGATATGTGCTAGCACATAATACAGCATGAACCCTTTTTTTGTTAATGTATTTGTTAATTTTAATTTATTTTTAAATATTATTATAATTGATTATTGAGGTTTTGGTTCCTTAGGTTTTGTTATTTGACTTACAGTACATCAATTGTATAATTAAACTTTTGCCAAGAAAGTTTTTTAATCAGAATCAGAATCAGAATACTTTATTGATCCCTGGGGGAAATTATTTTTTTGTTACAGTGCTCCATTATAAACCAACATAAACCAACATTAAGACAAGACAGACAATACGCTAACTAAGAATAGTACAATATATACATATATATATATATATATACATAAGTCACTCATTAATAAATAGCTGGAAAAGAAACGTGTAGTTGTAGCAGTAACCAGTGTGTTAAGTGGATGCGTTGTACAGGGAGATGGCCACAGGCAGGAAAGATTTCCTGTGTTGTTCAGTGGTGCTTTTCGGTAATCTCAGTCTCTCACTGAACGTGCTCCTGTGACTGACCAGCATGTCATGGAGTGGGTGGGAGGTGTTATCCAACATTGTCTTTATCTTGGACAGCATCCGCCTCTCCGACACCACCTTGAGGGAGTCCAGCTCCATCCCCACAACATTACTGGCCTTACGGATTAGTTTATTAAGTCTGTTGGCATCTGCGACCCTCAGCCTGCTCCCCCAGCATGCAACAGCATAGAGGATCGCACTGGCCACAACAGACTCATAGAAAATCTTGAGCATTTTCTGGCAGATGTTGAAGGACCTCAGTCGCCTCAAAAAATAGAGACGACTCTGGCCCTTCCTGTAAAGTGCTGTGGTGTTTTTAGCCCAGTCCAGTTTATTGTCAATGTGTACTCGAAGGTATTTATAGTCCTCCACAATGTCAACACTGACCCCCTGGATTGAAACAGGGGTCAAGTGTTTCCTGGTCTTCCTGAAGTCCACGATCAGTTCCTTGGTCTTTGCCACGTTGAGCTGCAGATGATTCTGCTCACACCACGTGACAAAGGAGTCGACCACAGCCCGGTACTCTGTCTCATCATCCCTGCTGATGCATCCAACCACCGCAGAGTCATCAGAAAACTTCTGAAGATGGCAGGTCTCTGTGCAGTGGCTGAAGTCTGTGGTGTAGAGGGTGAAGAGGAAGGGGGAGAGGACAGTCCCCTGTGGTGCCCCTGTGTTGCTGATTACCTTGTCAGACACACACTGTGGGAGACGTACATATTGTGGTCTTCCTGTCAGGTAATCAACAATCCAGGACACCAGAGAAGCATCCACCTGCATCGCTGTTAACTTATCACCCAGGAGGGTCGGCCTGATGGTATTGAAAGCACTAGAAAAGTAAAAAAACATGACCCTCACAGTGCTCGCCGGCTGGTCCAGATGGGTGTAGACACGATTGAGCAGGTAGATGATGGCGTCCCCAGTTCCGAGACGAGGCTGATAAGCGAACTGAAGGGGATCCAGATGTGGTCTTACTATGGGTCGCAGCTGGTCCAGGATGAGCCTTTCCAGGGTCTTCATGATGTAACAACTAAAATAATGTTTGTTTTTCTAAATCTCCTATTTGTCTATGGAACAGATTAGACTTGGAACTGATTTTAATTTATAATTGACAGCAATAAAAGAAACATGTTGCTTTACAAATATAATACCTAATGCAGATATTTAAGCAGCTTCTATACCTGGTATGACATTGTTTTTCTAATTCTGCAAGTATCAGACATCCTCTTTTCTATACACACAACAAGAAACTTACCATTGTCCTTGATGAGGACTCTACGACTTGGCAGAATGGCGGGGGATGGAGGAGGAGGAGCAGGAGGAGGAGAGCAATGGCAGTAAAAACATGGCTGAGCACCTGCCCACAAAAGACGGCTGCCAGCTCATAAAGTCACTCTACAGCTCAGCGTTGCCTCATAAATCTTTCTGTGTCTACTATAGGCTCCACAGCGACAGATACGAAGATGTAAATGCAAAGTTTGACTCAAATTTGAGAAGATGCTTTGTAAAAGACTAACATGACTACTTTCTAAAGCATTCAATGAAGATTTATCAATTTCTAAAAGGATCTGATTTGATATGCTAGTTCATCATGACATGATGCTTTTTACCGTATTTTGATATAACAGAGATAAGCTGCTATATTAAAATGAAGACTTAATTGCTAAGAATGGTCAGATCTCTTATAAATTGCACAGAACTGTCCCAGCACTCATCCAGTGCCATGTAAAATTCACAAACTACAATGCCTTTGAATGGTTTTTGACCATGAAAGTTTATTGTAGCTTCGACAGTAAAGCACATTACATCATAAAAACTCAATTTTGGATTCACATTACCTTTAGGGCCCAGTTTTTATGTAATTTTATGTTTGGATGTGTGGTCACAATCTGAGTAACTATTGCAATATTGAACTAGTCGCTATAAAACGTTTTTTAAAAAATCATCATCAATGCATAATGCAGGTGTTTGTGTGCCCGCATAATCCCAGAGCCATGTTTATCCCCAACAACATAGCTCCACACACTAAGAGCAATTCAGAAAGACATGTATGTTGAAGAAGAAATCAAGGAAAATGGTTATTCAGGGTTATCAGCCCAATAACCCCATCAACCTCAAGACAGTCCTACTGAGCTTAGCTGCCTTGTGTGATGCAGCTGACAGGTGTCAACAAGCCAAATGGTATTGCAACCCGAGCAGTTGCTGGAGCAACAACTTGGGTTTATGAGGAGTTAAGGCCACAGAGCAAGACTTAAGCTCAGTTTCAAGACTTCCACTCTGCACTACGGTGGTTTGCAGCAAGTGTGAAGTACACAGGATGAGAATCAGTACCTCCAAGTCTGAGGCCATAGTCCTCAGCTAGAAAAGGGTAGATTACTCACTCCGGGTCAGGCATAAGTTACTGCTGAAATGGAGCAGTTTAAGTATCTTGTCCTCATCTCACCACTTGAAGCAGAACTTTTAAAACATTACAAATTCAGCAGATGGTAATTTTGTTAAGTGAAACTTTTATTTGTGCTTTGAAATGGTAAATCCCTAGGGAGTGTGTTTAATTTTAAAAGCAAGCTTGTCTTTAGAAGAGGAAAATATAGTCAACAGCAAGCACAATGAACCATGCTTCTTTTCCTTTGGGTGTGGCAGAAAAAAATATATAGCAAGTTTATGATGAGTTCCAGTTGCCCATTCCCTGGGGTGCAGTTTTGTCAGCACATCACCTGTTCCTGATTTCCGGGCCATCATCTGGAGGGTTCTTAAATCCTGCCTGCCACTCTCCGCCAGCTCGTCCTGCTACCATTGGTGGTAACTCGGCCTTCCTTGTGTTCGATATTCATGCTCCCCTGTTTTTGGATTAATGTGTTTTCCGTCTCCAGTTTTGTCCATCTCCTGCCATGCTTATCAGCAGCGCTGGTCTCATTTCCACCCAGCTCTCCAGTCTACCTTCAGACTAAGAATTTCACACGTAGCTGCTCCTCGGCCTGCCCTCCTGCCCGTTGTGTCAACTGTGGATATCTCTCCCCTGTGGACCCCCTGGAATCCAGATACATCTCACCTGCATATTCCTTCATCCCCTGGACACACTCACAGCTACCCCTCCTATGCCAACCGGCCTGCATCTACAAGTACTCCTCCACAAGTACTACTTACCTCAGCCCTCTCTCAACCTTGTAAACCTTGTACAAGGCTTGTACCTTTGTGCAACTGAGTCTGCTCTTTCCTCACGTTTCCAATCCCATCAAAAGTTTAAGACCACTTGAAAAATTGCAAAAAATCATATTTTGCATGGTTGGATCTTAACAAGGTTCCAAGTAGAGCTTCAACGTGCAACAAGAAGAAATGGGGGTGAGACTAAACATTCAATTTATTGAAAACAACGCTTAAAGTGAAACAGGCTGTTTTACAGCTGATCAAAAGTTTAGGACCACACCATAAATATATTGTCCTATATGTAAGACTGAATTAGAGTAGAAATTCAACCCCAATTCAATGAATTTATGCAGCATTTATGACACACTGTATTACCTTGGTGACTTAGGCATGATATTTTATTTTCATAGTTGCCTGTAACAACCACTGTTTTCAGATTTTTTTTATCATCAGGTGGCATAGGCAGCTGTGCTGTGAGTGAGCCAGGAAAATAACTTTCAAACATTAATGTTTCCTAGTGGAAAATGGCCCATGACAGCAGGGGTGGAGCAAATTTGAGATTACAGAACATATCAAGAATCCATACTATGGCCCTAAGTTCTGGAATACACTTTTTTTCTGTACAGCAACACTAGATAAATGTCTTTATAATGTTCCTTAAGAACAAATGGATGTCATCTGTGAAATATTAGGTCATTTGAGATCAAATAACATTGTGAGTGTTAATGTCTTTGCTCATTGGCAATTGAATCTGTTTGTTATGAGATGGACGTTTCATACATGCAAAATCCTGATAGAAAACATGAAGGTAATATGTCAAGTGTCTCAGATATTTTCCTAATATTATGAATCATTTTCTTCAACATGAAGTAGGGATGATTCTAGTAATAGCCAAGTAAGTCTGACACCCTGCTGCACCTTCAGAACACTTGAAAACATCATGCAATATTAACAATAATTTCCAGTTAGGTGTCTCATTAATTTGTTAATTTTCGCTGTAGCATTTTGCGCATGTACAGTATTGTATTTACCTAGCAAAATATTTTTCCTTACACATTCAATTCAATTAAATTTTATTTATATAGCGCCAAATCACAACAACACTCACCTCAAGGCGCTTTATATTGTAAGGTAGACCTACAATAATGCATACAGAGAAAAAAAAACAACAATCATATGACCCCTATGAGCAAGCACTTTGGCGACAGTGGGAAGGAAAAACTCCCTTTTAACAGGAAGAAACCTCCGGCAGAACCAGGCTCAGGGAGGGGCGGCCATCTGCTGTGATATATATATATATATATATATATGTGTGTGTGTGTGTCTCTTCAATAGCCTAATCTAAATATCTGCTGTACATATTGAGCAGAACAAGAAGAAACTAGACACTTTCACTGGTGCTAAGATACAGCAAATAATGAATCATAGACAAAAATTCTCTCACTTTTCTCTTACATTTTTGATCTATGATTTTTGATGTGCCAAGATGTAAATGTTTTGTCTAAGGACCAAAACTAAAATATTCTGTAATCAGTGAGAAGGAAGGAGACTACTCAAAGCAGGTCTGTCATTGATCAGAATCTAAATATAGACGAGATGATGAACAGCTAACTTAAACAAGTTAATATTGTTAATATTGTTTAATAAGCTAACATTGTTTCTCATGATCTATTTACCAGTGACAAAAGTTGAAAATGTATTTGTGTGACGTTTGCATGAGCCAATGAGATGCCAGCTGTGGCTCCCCTTCTTTACACTTAAGGTTTCTGAGATTCTTTGAACCTCTGTTTGCTGAAGTGCAGTAGGAGTGCAAAGATAACCAGTATTTATTTTTGAAAAAAAAATATGAAAAGGTGGCAACAAAAAAGTAATCTTTTACAATAGTGTGAAGTTATCTGAGATTATGTTACAGTCTAAACCAAGACCGCTAAAGACCATAGAAACCAGACAAGAGTGGTACATTTACATCAATTAGCTGACCAGAAGAATATCATTTAGCAATAATTTAGCAATTAACTTAACAGCAAATATGCCCATATCCCAGCGTCCCACTTCATACATAATATTACAATCCAGTTCAGTTTTATTTATATAGTTCCTAATGATAACAACAGGCGCCTCAAGGCTCTATTATACAAAATATCGTTGGGATTTGGAAAAAATAAGCAATGTTTTCAAATAATAATGAGCTCCTGAAAAGAAAATCAACTAAATATGCAGCAGGTGCTCTTGGTCTCTTAATATAATAATTAATGTTCAGTCTACAAGGTTTATAACGCCATTTCCTCAGAGCAGAAATAGGGTCGTGTATGCTTCTACCTGGTGTTATTCCCTGACACTGCCAAGAGCAACTAAAGTTGATTTGAGGACTGCTCTAAAATGACCCATATATGAACCGCTGTGTTCAGTGAACAAACACACAGACAGTCTATTATTTTCAGCCTGCACTAAAAGCAGTTAAATTATTCTTTAAGCAAAACAAAGAGTAAATACAGTCATCGCTCATGTTACAGAGACCAAATGAGAACAGTTTTTCTCAGTTGTCAACGTTGCATTATTCACCTGACCATTTCTGTATATAGAAAGGGCGAATTCTTAGAGCCATTTAAAATTGATTTAATTCTGGATAATAGTAGCACATTTGTAACTGATTAGCTACATTTTGTTCAGCTTTACTTTATAATGGATGAATCTTTATTAATACAGCCTCATCACTGTTAAAAATGAGTCGTGCATTTAGAATCATCTGCAAACTTCACATGTGTATTTGAGTTGCTAGCAGGCTGGTAATCAGGTAAAGATGGATTAGTCAGTGTGCAGAACACTATGGCTGGAGGGACTATGAAATTCCTAGAAAATGTGGCTTGGCAGCCAGTTTGCTTGAAATGATCTAATCGATAATTGTGAGGACAATGTAGAGTTGTTGGTATCAGAGAAAGCCAAACTTTTAAATCATTTGTAAATGACTAGACAGAATGAAATGCAATATGTATGACATGCTGTATAGGGGCAACACAGTAAGAAAGAAGGTGGTTGATATTCTCAACAAATGTGTATATCAGCTGGTCTCAGTCCTAAAGTAGAGACCTGTCATTTTATTGTTTTAAAGGCTTAATGAACTATTTGTTTACAGTCTATATGTGTAATTCATCTAAACTGTGAATGAGGTAATATATTAAGTTACCTCTAGCTATGCCTTAGGTCAGTGTTTCCCAACCTGTTGGAGCCATGGCACATTTTCCACATTAGAAAAAACACACGGCACACCACCAAGCAAAAAGCATATTGATAATTTGTCCCCGCACAACAGGTACAGAGGAATTGGTTCGGTTTGTCCCCAGTATACCTTTTTTGCTTTCTTCTGACCACTACTCATGCTTGGGTTGGAATTTTCTCCAGCACCCAGGTCAGATTGACTACCTTTTCTTTTCAAATACTTATCTGTTGCTATTAAGCTGTGTGTATCACAGCATGTAATTTCTTCATCGTCTTCTTCTGTTTTACTGGCAGTATTGCCCTCTAGTGGAAGAGAATATAATCATTCTGCCCATTACTCACCCTGATCGCTTAGAGTACTAATCAGGTGGAACCACATAATCTTCCACAGCACACCTGATTATTTCTCACGGCACACCTATGTGCTGCAGCACAATGGTTGGGAAACACTGGCTTAGATATTGCCAGTGTTAAAGGCCATGTCAGGTGTATAACCCGGTTATTTATGTGTCGCATTTGGTTTGAAAATAAATAGATTCTTTTCTCAGCAGTGATACTGGCTACACAAGAGTTAATGCAGAATTTTAACGAATTTATGTAAAAACTGCATGCTTTGTAAAGCTACAGGCAGTTTGCATTGGCATTGAGAGTTTTCTGTTTACATGTTCATTGACAAAATCTATTTAGTTTCCTTTATCAACCATACTGAAACCAACTGGAGTTCACCATAGATCTTGAAATATCTTCTGTTTTGGTTATACTTGACCCTGTGTTGGCAGAAAGGATATTCAGGAATGGAGGCGTGCTTGGCTTAACATTTGAAGGCTGGCCTTCCTACCCTACTTATCACTAAAAGATTCAGTAATCATCCCTGCATCTGTTTCCTTACAGCGTATCCAACCCAAACCTGAGTGGAACTTGAGCTTACCCGAGGTGATAGTGATAAGAGGTGGGATACACCCTCAGCATGTCTCACTGAAGCATAAAAAAGTGGATCAAACCATAAAACATGTAAAGAATCCAATAAATAAAAAGAAAGCAATACTGACATGAGAAACTCCACAGAGCTTGCTGCAGACATCAGGTCAGCATATATTATAATATGACACAATCAAGAATCCCGTAGTTGTTGAGTTTTTATACTCTTTGGTATTATATAAATAAATGTCTATAAAATCTCATCTCTCTTAGTGACCTCCAAACCCTTAAAGTCCTTAGCATACCTCCTCTAAATCAATTAAATGTAGTGAGCTGAAGTGCTTAAACAGACACTTCTCTCTTGTGTTTTGACAATACCTTCTGAGGATTCATCATAGACGTCGGGTCAGAATATCAAGCAATTGCTTGAAGCTATATTTTGTTTATTTCTGTTATTAATCGTGGAGTTGCCAACTGTCACTCAAAAGCCCACAAATTTACCATCATTCAATAAAAATGACAAGATAAATCCTTTCTGCAACACAATCTCCAATTTTCATGAAAGGTGGATCTCTCACCATATGACACTTATCCCTAAATTTCATTTTACTTATATTCAGCCCTGTTAAACCTTTTAAGGAAAGGACACTTTTGAGACTGCGAGGAACTAACGAAATTTGTTTCACTTAGGAAAGTAAGTAAAGACCTTCAGCAAATATAGCAGAACATTAAGCTGACTTGTGATGATTAAGCACCAGAGCTCTGTCATTTATTTCTGCTATTCATATGCATTTGAGTTTTTTGCACTTTATGAATTTCTGTACAGCAAAACTGTACCATTGTGCATGAATAGTCAAAATAACCATGGTGGTCATCAGCGTTATATTATATGTGATATCTGCATCAGATAAAACTGTAAATATACTGTATGATATAAACTAGGGCCAGCTTCTAATCCCCCAATGTGCCTTCTTACCTAAAATGAAGTTTCATTACATCTACATTACATTTTATACAAATTCATCTTACTTTGTTGCTCCTTCCAAAATTGGGTCAGCAAAGTCCCTTATCTGTAGGTATGATGTCATACTGTGTGATTACATTTTTTTTTATAAAGGCAAACATTTGAATACCATATTCCCTATTATACATACGATGTCTATGCAATGTTCTGCAAACATTTCTGGAAAAGGATCCAGTAATTTTCCTAATTCTGACCAAAGCTCTCTTTTAATGAATATTCTCTCTAAAGTACTTCCAAGAAGAGACCAGGATTTAACTAGTGTGTGTGTGTGTGTGTGTGCGTGTGTGTGTGCGTGTGTGTGTTAGTGTGTGTGTGTGTGTGTGTTTGTGTGTCCGTGCGTGTGCGTGCGTGTGTGTGTTAGTGTGTGTGCATGAGAGAGAGAGGGAGAAGTAGTTGCACATCTAACCCTAATTGTGCTTATTGCTTGTCCTTTTTATATTCTGATTTAAATCTGTTTTTAAAGAGCATGTAGTAAAATTTAGGAGATTGCATTACACATAAGTATTGCAGGATGAAATAAAACAGAAAAATATGATTCTGAATATTTATTAATTTCATACTTCTGGATATTACCTAACCACATGTTGTGTGTAGGTTTAATGGTAGTGGAACAAAAACACGATAAACTGTAAGAGCACCCAATAAAAATGCATGACTGTTGTAGTGGACAGAATTTTAAAAGCTGATTACATGCAATCAAAATCAGGACACCATTATTTACTTCTACAAGTGCCCCAAAATAAAACATATTTATATGCTACTTCTAAAATGTACTTATATGTAGCACTTGCAAATGTACCTGTTGCTTTTCACTATTGCCGTTAGCCAAACGTGGCAATAAACTCACAGAAACTTTAACTTGACTTTTGTCACAACCCAAAAATATGTATTTTTAAAAAATAATTAGCTATGCATTTGGGAAGAACAGCCTCAATCTCATATATAGACTGTCAGCTTGCTCCATCTGCATCTGTGCTGCATGACTGTTATTTAGAGATTGTAAAGAAAAAACTTGGCTTATACCATTTGCAAAGTCTTACAGTGTTTATCTGAACAACTCATTTCTATCTTAATTTAGAAGGTAACCCTACAACTGAACATAAATTTATTTGAACTTCTTAACTACAAACATTGTGTCTCATTAAAAGCCCAAAATGATTTTGAAAAGGCGGCAGGTACGCCACCCTGTGAATATTCTAGTAATGCAGAAGAAATTTTGTCTTGTTAAAATGGCTCTGGTTGCGAGTCACTGATGAATAAAACATTTGTTTGTAGGTCCCAAACAGCACTGTTGTGAATGTTAATCAGTACGGCTATGTCACATTTTGAGGAAAAGTTCGTTTCCACTTCTGAGCGCTAACACTGCAGCCTGTATATAAATATGGGGTTTAGATCATTTCACGTATAATAATATTTACACGTATTGTCAGCATATTCAAGCTTATTACAGCATATTCTAGTCAAGACTGTCCCTTAAACATAATAGTTTAAAAATATATAAATATTTGAAGCCTATAAAACAGTCCAAATGTGCTATCATCTGTCCCAAAAGGCAAAGGGTGATAACGCATCCCTTCCAAACCAAAATCCATATCCACAGATATACAGACAATTCCCACCCATACACACACACACACACACACACACACTCACACACACTCATGCACACACATTCGCTCCTTTCCTTCCTGCTTCCCCTCCAGTGTCTCTCTGTTCCTCTCTCCCCAGTTGGGATTATTTACCACTACATCCAGCAGACTGAAGCTTCACAGCTACTCTGCCCCGGGAACGCCTGCAGCCATGCAGCAATCAAAGCGAAACGTCATCCTCTACCACCTGCACCCATGGGAGCGTGGCAACAGAGAGGGAAGGAGAGTAGAGGGAAAGAGGAGGGAGAGGGAACGGTGAGGGAGGGATACAAACAGGGGGACCAAGAAGGAAGCGGAAGATGAGAATCTGAAACCTCTGGGATTGAGAGAATATAGAGGAAAGAGTCTGGGACTAAGTGAAAGAGAGACATTATCAGCAAATGCTGTGTCCCCACATGAGCTGTTCAGGACCCACAGAGATGGAAGTTAAAAAAGAAACGAGGCAGAAGAACAGATGGAGACAAAGGGAAACTTAAAAGTTGATTACAGAACAGGAGAACTAGCTGTAGACAGGAGATGAAAATGAGATCAACAGCATACCTGTTTGAGACATAATGAAAATGAGAAAAGGACCGAAAAAATTAAGAAATGAATGCTTTGAGGGGTAATAATTTTCAACAAAAATTAGGTTTGGGAAAAAATGTAGCTTTTCCTAAAGCCTGTGAGAGAAGAAAGAAAAGGAAAAGAATGAGAGTAAAGCGAGTTAAACAGGAAAATCAAGTCAAGCTGAAAAGATGAAAAGGAAGGCGGACATTGAGGCTAGAGGCTCATACATTAAAAGTGTAGTGAGGCCAAAGAGAAAAATAATGTAGGAATGATTAAAAAACACATTTGAAAGAAAAACATTGGCTGCATGACAGCAAATCAGTGCGTTTAGGCAACACGACCCACTGAAGTTCAAACTGAGGATCATAATGAGGAAGAAAGATCATATAAGTGACTTTTAATGTGGCGTGGTTGTTGATACCAGATGGGCTGGTCTGACTATTTCACAAACTGCTGATGTACTGAGACTTTCATCCACAACCATCTCTAGGGTTTACAGAGAATGTGCCAGAAAAGGGAAATTATCCAGTGAGCAACTGTCCCCTGGGCGAAAATGCCTCGTGGAAGCCAGAAGCCTGAGGAAGATGGCCAGACTGCTTTGAGCTGATTGGAAGACAACAGTAGCTTAGTCTCGATTTGTCCTGGTATGGTCAGAATTTGGTGTAAAAAACATGAAACTATGGATCCATTATGTGTTGTATGAACAGTTGAGGCTAGTTGTGGTGGTGTGATGGTGTGGGGGATATTTTCTTGGCACACATCTCATGGCTGTTTCCAGCAGGAAAATGACATTGAGTTTACTGTACTCAAAGTGGTTCAATTGTGGTAAAGGTTCAATTTTGAAGTAAACATGCTGGACAACAGCAAGAAAAGAGGAGATTATCCAAATATAAAAATGTATCAGTTTGTGCACATTTATTTATTATTTATTTTATTTTTAAATGGATAATCTGTTATCAAAAGCTGATATGACATTTATGCTAGCACCACGTATAGCACAGGAAGTAATGTGCGTCGGAGATTAATGCTTAATTTGGCTTGTAAAAGTTTTTCATCCTTGTACTGCATGTCTGTCTAAGTAGAACTGTAATTTAAAACTGTCAAACCTTTTGAAGCAGCATATCAAATGAAGTGAAGTTATGGTGTACCGCCGCAAGCACAAGCTTTTCCCCTAATAGCTGCCAATGCAGAAAGCTCTGTCGATCCCCAATTATACCATGATAAAGTTAGTCTCTCTTAATTGTCCATTAACGTAATTATCACACACAGTAATTGCCTTTTAAAATAATGGACACCAAAATGGCCCAGTAGCTGAATTTTGATAAGCTCAACACCTAATTTAGACCCATGATGTTTTACCTGAGTGATAAAAATGCACAAGGGAGTGATTAAACCACAGGAAAAACAGATTCCGAGATCATTAAATGCTTAAGTGGAGCAGTTTTCCTTTGAAACCACATGAACAAGGCCAGGAAGTCTCTAAATTAAAATTTGGACAAATAATAATGAAGTAAGGAGGCAATTGTCATCACAGCGAACGAATAGAGTGGAAGAAGAAAGAACGTAAAAAGAAAAACTTATGTGTGGAGTGGAGGCTGCATGAAAATAGAGATGAAAAGAGAAAAGAAGAGAAGTAGATAAGGGCAGTACGGACCTGAGAAACAAACACAAAAAGTGATAAAAACAATGAATGTTTGCAACAGACAGAGTGGGCAAAGGAGTGTGGGGATGCCTGCTGGGCTTCCTCCAAAGTGACAGCTCGATAAACACCTGAGACTCAGACAATGATGATGGGCGTCAAAGAGCGAAATGCAGCCTGGCTCTTGCTTGCTTCCTCTAGTCTGGTGATAATGGTAATAAACAGCAACATAAATGAACTGAGCACCAGTGTGTGTGTGCAGATATATATGTTTGCAGCATACATGAGTAAACCTCTTTGGTTTGACAGAGCCTTATGGATGATGTGTGCATTGCCAGGATAAAAGGCAGATCTATTTGTGCCTTATATTAGAAGAGTGTATGGGTAGCCATCATTCTAGCTACTATCTTCCTTCTGCTTCTCTTACTATCCTAAACCCTCTCCTTTGTTCACTCTTTGCTTCTTACCTACTCAGTTTCTCTTCATATCCTCTATACTTCTTCTTTTCCTTTTCTGTCACCTCAGATCTCATGTTTATTATCAGTTTAGTGGCATATTGCCTTTACATTCGATCTCAGATGGGCTCCCCTATAGAAATGAAAAATTCATCAAAAGAGATTATTACAGAAAAGCTCCCACAACTGATTAAAAATGCAAGACATTTATTTTCCATTGTAGAGTGCAGAAGTTAGGACAAAACACTGAAGTTTCACATCTGCCATGTTCCTTGCGTGTGGATAAAAGAGCAGTTTGGGTTTGATTACATTTCATGGAGTTGACAGAGCTGTTACGGAGCATAACAAGTGGATGTATACGCTGTTAGCCATGTGTGTGTTTTGCAAACAACATTTCAGAAAGTTATGTTTACTTTGTCTGAATGCCGTTGTGCAGTTTTCTTATCGTTTCACAGTAGCTGTGTCTGTGTGTTGGTGTGCAATATGAAGACTACAGGAACTTGGACTTGTCAGATAAATTAGTCAACAACTTCAGTAAAGGGTTGTGCAGATATGAGTAAAATGCTGTACTTAGGAAGTTTAAAGTTTTGCTTGTTAAAACACAACATAGATTAGACTTTGGATTTTATCCCTTTGGGCCCAGTTATGGGGAAGGGACGTGTCTGTAATTGGCCAGCCCCATACTGTAACTGAGTTTTAATGCGAACGCACTGAAGCTCCTCCCGTATCAGCAAAATTTGTGGATTAGTCTCTGACCAAAGAGCTGGCTGACCTTAATTATTAGTAATGAGATGCATACTAATGTACCAGAAATCTATAAATCCTGAAAGGGCTTATGACAGTTATTGCTCTAATGAACTCACTTTACCATTATATACCACCACTGATGACCAGTAGCATTGTATTGAGTTTTTGTATGTCTAAAAGTCTGTAAGACCACATGTAACAGAAGTGGTTGTAAATCAAAAGTATTGCCTACATCATCTTGATCATCATCTTGATTATTAAATTGGTGGTTTGATCCTTTGAGTTTGGGCTTCAAGACTGCATCAAGGTTGTCAGATGATCAAGAGGGTCAAGTGATGTGATCAGTGCAATTTCTCTATTACAGTGTAATAGAGTTGAGTAAAGTTTGACTTATTTGACTTTTTTGTGTCGCTTAATGTGCCTTATAATCCGGTGCGCCTTATGGTCCTTTAGCATATCCAGAAGTCCAGCTTTTTGTGCGGTGGTTGGCATCTTCCTCTGCCTTATGGGCCTTTGGTCACGTCCGGTGTGGCAGACGTGTGGAGTTTGTAGAAAGGACCCAAAATGCGGCAGCTCTGGTGCAGGTGAGTATTTATTGAACAAAAGTGGATACAAACAGAAATGGCGAGGGTGAGCATGAACTAAGAAAACCTAAACTGGAAAAACTAACAGAACTAACCAGAAACCAAGATGCAGGGAGGTACGAGGAAATACACGGAGAGACGGACGGAGAGATGCAGGGAGACCGAGGGGAACAACACAGACAAACCAGCAACGAGGACGGGTGAACACACACTATAAATACACACACCAGTAATCAGGGGATGGGAAACAGGAGGGAAACACACCTGGGAGACATAACAGCTGACGAGGCAGGGGAAACGTAAACAGAACCCACTGACATAACACAGAGACCTTCAAAGTAAAACAGGAAACACATACACGTAATGACACAGACTCAGAGATGCGGACTGAACACAGAGACCTACAACACTAAGGGGATACACAAGCAGGGAAGACACCAAACAGAGGGAACACAACTAAACCCTAGGAAACCCAAAACAACAGTCATAATACAAAACTATCAAAAGTAAAAGTACATAACCAAAAACACTGGGTCACCGACCCAGGATCATGACACCTTTGATGCCTTTGATGGTGCAAAACGTTTTGTTGACATGGTTGTTTGTTGGGGAGAAAACTTACAAACATACAGTTCAGCACTTCAGAGTCACACTGCTAGTGATCGAAGATGCAAATTTGATCGCATTCTGTGCTGTACAGGAGACACGCCATGGAGGAGATTGATTTACAATGGTCTACAGCCAATCAGGACGCAGAACGCAATGCCCTGAAAAAAAAAGCATGCAAAATTGCACACAAAAAAGCTGCGAAAGGTGACCCACGTTATAGTGAGGGACCACTGTATTTGTCTGTTATGAGGACTATCCTGGTAAAGAGAAGGTGAACACTCAGTTTGCCAGCTGATCTGTTCAGCCCTATCCTTTGATTATAAGTGCTAGGTAAAGACAGAAAAACAGAAAAAACGAGATCAAAATGAGCCGATTTTTGTGTGTCTGGATTCACCCTCGGGGACATGGAAGGCAGCACAAAGTGGAAAAAAGCCTGGGGAAATGTATCTCATCCAACGGACACTTTCCTGTGGAAGTATCCTGGGAGAACCTGGGCAAGACCCAAAACACAGCTGAAGCAGTGTATATCATTTCTGGTTTTGGACATGCATCTGGATTGAAAATAAAGAACGTAGATCGGTAGAAAGTCATTAATGTACTGGAGCCAATGGATGATGTTAGTTGGGTGGTCATCATTTAAATGTGAAAAGGAAGAGGGTATCCTACTGATTATTAATATCAGCATTTTATCTTATAACAGTGAGATTAGGTTTAGTAAAAAGTTTGTTGAGGTATGAGGGTGGTAAAAGACTACCTCAATCTGGCATATGTAATTTGCTCACGCAAATCAGTGTCTCAACTATAGATATATAGTTAGCTATATAGTGTGTGCATATATAGGTATATTTCAGCAGAAACTTTAGTGTGATCAGTCTCTGTCTAACATGGTGAGTTAGGAAAAATGATCTAACAGCAAAAAATGTGAAAAGTGTTTTCTTAGCAGGAGCAATTAAAGAAAAGAAGAAGAAAGCAGAAGAAAGTCACCTGTCTAATAAAAACAGCTTCTGTTGTGTCACTTTCATCAGTGGGGAGTCAAAGAGAGTGGAACACATGCAATATTAATAACAGGAAGCTGAGCGAGTTCAGAAGAACACCACTTCATAACTCTTGATACCTGTTTGTTGTTTAGTAATTTTCCAGTCTCGTTTTGTTTTAAAGTATTTTGATGCTACTTTTGTGGATGATTTGATCTTTGTGATGTTCGATGATGATTTTGAATAACCTGACCAGTGACCAGCTGGAGAAACAAAAGAACAAGGCTACAGCTTTCATTCATTAAAGCACATTTGTGATCATGCAGGCCTCAAACAAAATCCAGCATAAATCCATACATGAACCTGGATATAGTCTTTTCTTCCTTAATGTTATATTAATCATTTATTGTATTTTATTTTAGATAGAGGTTTGTATACAAAGCCATTATTATTTAACATGCTCATTATGAGATTTGCCCCCAAACCAATAATCCATGAGTTTTTCAAATTAAAATATATCCCTTGTGCCCACATAGACAATAGGCATGCGGCTCTTTAGTCCTTATAGTGCAGCTCCGCGTGGTTTGGGAAAATAAATTTGTTTTTTTTTTAAGTATTTAGCTGAAGTGTATTTTATTTATGTTTATTTATGTTCTTTTTAACTTGTAGTTCTAAATTGGAAGAGTATTGTGATATTGAAATATAAAATTATATTCTATTATTTTTTTGATCGCTCAAAATAAGCGTCACACTCACGGAAGCCGACATACCCGCCGAAACGCCGTGCCTTTATCGAGACTTTCAACCCCAGTGTTAACCATTCCTCGCCGTCAGTCCCCTGACCGTGGTCGGGAGACGCGAGGGGAGATGCTTCCTCCAGGGCCGAAGTTTGTCCTCCTTCAGGGTTAACTCCCTTCACTTTTCTGGAGTAGTGAGGCAGACAGAAATCAGCCGAGGCACCGGAGAGTACTGAAGAGATGAGGCTTTAATAACAGTATTGCACACTTCGAAAAACACACTGCATAGGCTGTAGCCCGTTAGAACGCTGCTCCCGGTCGCCTTCTCTACCCATGACACACTATCTCTCTCTTTTTCCTCTTTCGCTCCCCGCGTTTCCTTCACGCGCATGCTCACACACATCACATACACTCCTTACTGCACCCAGTCACACACAAGACGGCAATTCCCGCAACACTACCCCCACTCTGGATGGCAATTAAATAATAATTCCACTCCAGCATTGTAATGCATAAAACTGGTACACAATCCCCTTTACCACTTGGAGCCTACAGGAGATAAAAGTGTTAGCCATTACTGCATATAAGGTGAGGTATAGTATCAACTAGTGCACTTCAGTGACAAAGACGTTGACTCTAGTAATACATGTGCAAAATAAAGCATTTCAAGGGCTGTTAAGTAGAAAAGAAATTACACAATTGTAACTATTACATGGCGACCGGGAATAACTAACTTATCCTAGCATCTAGGAAGGCACAAATACAAATGGATAAGTGCATGTAGATAACCCCGTAGGTCCTTCAGATACTTTACTCACTTTTTTTTTTTTAATGTAAACACTGGAACAATGAAAAATATAGCTCTCTTAAACCATTGTAGCTAACAGTGTAGGAGGCTGAAACGATTTAAACTTGAACTGAATCTTCAGTCCTACTTGGAACTGTCCATGGTAGGTAAACCAAGCTAAGTGATCCACACTCCATACCGGTCTGGAGCTCTGAGCCGACGAGTTGGTCGCTGAAACTGCTGGCCCAGGTGGTCTGGCTCACCCACCACACCCCCACCATTCTCATGGTCTACATGGGAAGGGGACGATGGGACAACCACAACCAGAGCGGGATCAGCTGCAACTGAGACGGAAGGCTGAGAGGAGCTGGGGCCATTGCCAGTTGCAGTAGAGAACAGACTGTGCAGACCCAGATCACGGTCTGCTGGGTCATCCTCTAAAGCTGGTGGTGGGACCTCTGTAGGTGACCACTGATGAGCTTGATCAAGGACCCAGGTCTTGTCCAGGGGCTCGCGGCAGCGATAATGCTTCAGCTGGTCATGGTGGACAACTTTCACTTTAGACCTTGGGTTCTTCTGGATTCGATAAACTAGGTCATCCAATTGCCCCAGGACAAAGAATGGTCCTTCATACGATGGGAGGAACTTTTTGACCTTGTTCTTGATGTGACGTGTTCCTTTGATGAGATACCACACAGGATCTCCAGTCTTATACTGTGTGTGGCAACAGTTCTTGTCATATTGCCTTTTTGCGCGCTTGACTGATTCACCCAGGGCTTCCCTGGCGATGAGGTGGGCCAGCTCCAGCCGCTCACGCATTTGCTGCACATACTCTGGAGCTGAGGGTTGGTTGTCTGGATCAGGAGGTAGACCTGCGACAAGGTCCACCGGCTCACTCAGTTCTCGGCCAAACATCATGAAGTTTGGGGTGAAACCTGTAGCACTGTGTTTGGTCGCCCTGTAGGCCATAACAGCGTACGGGATCATCAGGTCCCAGTCCCAATGGCAACGCTCTGCTGTGGAGGCCAGGATCTTCTGGAGAGTGGCATTGAAACGTTCAACCTGGCCATCTGACTGGGGTCGGAATGGCGCTGTATGAGTCTTGTCTATGCCAAACAAACTGCACACCCCCTGGAACACATCAGATTCAAAATTGCGTCCCTGGTCACTGTGCAGTGCTTGAGGTATCCCGTAGCGGCACACCCACTCAGATGCAATGACCTCGGCAACGGTTGCAGCCCGTTCATCTGGGATAGGAAAGGCTTCAGTCCACTTTGTAAAATAGTCTTGTATCACAAGCACATATCGGTTTCTGCGCTCCGTCTCATTCAGTGGTCCCATAATGTCCAGCGCAACGCGCTCCATTGGGGCTCCTACCCGGACAGTTCCCATCGGAGCTTGCGGTGTCTTCTGGGGTCGGGCCCTGGATGCACAGCTGGTACAAGTACGGCACCAAAGAGCGACGTCTTCCCTCATGTGATACCAATAGAATCGGGTTCGTAGTCTGGCCACAGTCCTCTCGACACCAAAATGTCCACCCACTGGCCCTTCGTGCATCTGGCCCATCACTTCTGGTTGTAGCTTGCGTGGCAGTACGATTTGGGGATAGAACTGGGTCTTGTCAAGGCAGTAGAAGCGACGGACCAGAACTCCATCTCTGAAGTAGAGCCGTTTCCATTGAGCCCAGTATGTCTTAGTGGCTGGGCTGCATGGTGAAACAATAGTCCATGGGGGGCGCTCACTGCTGGCCTCCATCCAGGCGCGTATGGGTGCAATGTCTGCATCAGCGTCCTGGGCTTGGCTCAGCTCCCCCATGGTCCAGCCGTGAAACAGAGAAGCAGTATCAAGGGTTTTAGCCACATATACTTTCTCAGTCAGCTTTACAGTGTGTGTATTAGTGGAAATGTTCTGGTGTGATATGTCTGTTCTAGTGTGAATTATCTGTTCTGAGATGTCTGTGTTGGTAGGAGTGTTTTGACATAAAATGTCTGACTTTGTAAGAGCAGTTTGGTCTAAAGTCTTTGTTTCTGGTGTAGTGGTGTTATGACTTACCCCCACTAGACACACCGCTGTAGTAGCCGGTTGTCCCTCCACCCTCACCGGACTCAGCAACAGGGAGCTGGTGTCAGAGTCCAACTCGCATTGGACTGCCCGATGACTGGTCCCCCCGAGATGCTTGGGGGGGTCCTGCACTCTGCATGGACAGGACTGGCGACAGGGTCTTCTGGAGAGGCTATCAGCATTGGTGTGCACTCGACCTGGACGGTGGATGATCTCAAAGTTGTACTCGGCAAGCTTCTCGAGCCATCGAGCTAACTGTCCTTCTGGCTCTTTCATTTTTGTTAGCCAGCGCAGGCTGCTGTGGTCTGTGCGCACTTTGAAAGGCCGTCCGAGGAGGTACTGGCGAAAATGGGACGTGAAATCCACGACGGCTAGTAGTTCACGTCGTGTGGTGCAGTAGTTTTGTTCAGTTCTTGATAGCTTACGACTGCCATATGCCAGCACACGTTCCACGCCCTGTTGCATCTGTAACAGCACCGCGCCGATGCCAGTGTCGCTGGCATCAGTATCTAGTGTCATTTCTCCATGGTCAAGTGGATAGCCAAGAACAGGGGCAGAGGTGAGTCGACACTTCAGCTTGTCGAAAGCTGCTTGGTGCTCAGCATGCCACTGAAAATGTGCGTTCTTCTTGGTCAGGTTGTGCAGGGGTTCAGCTATAGAGGCAAAATCTTTCACGAACCGGCGATAATATGAGGCCAGGCCGATGAAGCGTCTGACCTCCTGGATGGACGTAGGTGTGGGCCACATCTGAACTTTTTGAACTTTGCTGGGGTCGGTAGCCACACCATGCTCGGATACCACATGGCCAAGATAAGCAACTTCGCGGCGAAAGAGGCAGCATTTGGCAGGTTTCAGTTTCAAGTTAGCTTGTTGAAGTCTATAAAATACCTGGCCAAGCCGTTGCAGCATCCCCGACACGTCCTTAGCCAGCACGATGATGTCGTCCAAGTAGACCAGGCAGGTCTCCCACTGCATGCCAGCCAGGACGCGGTCCATCAGCCGCTGGAACGTCGCCGGGGCATTGCATAGTCCAAATGGCATGACGTTCCACTCAAAGAGGCCTGTCCTAGTGCAGAAAGCGGCGGCCCTGCGTGCTCTAGGCGTCAGCTCAACCTGCCAGTAGCCTGATGCGAGGTCTAATGTGCTGAACCATCTGGCAGTTGAGAGTGTGTCCAGCGTGTCCTGGATGCGGGGCAGCGGGTAGGCGTCTGTTATGGTGCGGTCGTTGAGAGCCCTGTAGTCAATGCAGAGGCGGTATGTCCCATCTTTCTTACGCACCATAACGATGGGCGAGGCCCAACTGCTGCAGCTGCGTTGGGCGAGATCGCTCTGTAGACTGTCGTAGATCTGCTGATCAGCATTTTGCTGCTTTTCCCCTGCCATTCTTCGTGGATTTTGTTTGACTGGGGCACCAGCACGGGTTATGATGTCATGCTGCACAAGGCTGGTTCGGCCCAGGTCAGCAGGCCCTGTAGAAAACACATGTCCATAAGTGCAAAGCAAGCGTTTCAGTTGGAGCTGTTCATAGTCATTGAGGTCTGTGGAGCTCTGGGCATAGAGCTCCTGCAGATGCAGAGGAACCACAGGAGGGCTGGTCAGAGAGTCTGCAGCTGGGGAGACCATGGAGGGTTCCACGGCCTCAGCTGGCTGGAGGAGCCCGGCAATGGATCCTTCCTTAATTGTCACTGCTTTATTGCCGAGGTTAAAAAGGCGAAGTGGGACAGCTTTAGAAGGCTGTGCGTTGACTAGGACTCTGGTGATAAGTACTTTATGCTTCTCAACAAAACCTTTGGTGGGACTAAGCATCATGTCACCTCGAGCTGCTGCACCAGGATGCACATTGCCTTTCACCATATACTCTTGCCCCGGTTCCACCACCACAGTTCTAGCTATTCTCACTGCGTGTGACTTTGTACTGGCTTCGGTTTGGTAGTAGAGCACCTCTTCACCGAACAGGATGATGCGGCGTTTGCCGAAATCAAGACGTGCTTCAGCTTGAGTGAGGAAGGGATGCCCAAGCAGCACCTCATTTCCTGCTATATCTGCCACCAGGAAATCAACATCCACCTGTCGATTGTTGATATTGACAGGTATCTGGGCTTCACCTAGCACCGGCACGTCCCCAGGTCCCACACCAAGCAAGGTCTCAACAACTGAGGGCTGTAGTGGTGGCCTCACGTCTGGGTGGATGGAGTTGTAGTAGGGCAGCGGCAGCACGCTCCTCCGGGCCCCACTGTCCAAAACAGCACATACCTCCACTTCGTAGAGGCGCATGGGGATACTCAATTCTTGGCTTTGGCACTTAAGGTGGAGCACGGTCGGTTTTGGGCTGTCCCAAGGGCTACTGTTCAATGTTAAGGCCTTGGTGGTTTTGTGAGGGGAAGGGCACTGCTTTTGGACATGGCCCCAACCTTGACAGTTATGGCAGCGAACCCCACTCCTTTTAAAGTTTCGGTGATTGTTCGGTGTAGTTGAGGGTGTGTGTGGGACAAAACGATTCGGTGAGGGGCTAGCTGCAGGTGCATGCTCAGCAACAGTCTCATCTTTGTCTTTTTCTCTGACGACGGCAGCTCGGGGCCGGCGTTCAGCTGCGTTACGGGCTCCTTGCTGCATGGCACTGGTTACATAAGATGCAGCCCTTTTAGTGGTTTCGTGTCGGTGGGCTATTTCCTATGCACAGGCAAGTGTGGCTGGGTGCCTCTCTAGCAACTTCTGTACTATTTCTGCATCACCCAGCCCATTGGTGAAAACTTCAACAGCTATAGAGTCTTGTTCAATCTCTGCTCTATCACCATATGCAACAGCCACTTTCCCATAAATGTCATCTCTGAAAACATGCAGGGGCTCACCAGGTTTACGCACTTGCTGCCTCAGTTCTACAGCAACAGCGGCTGCATGGTCAGAAGAAGGGCCATATGCAGTTTCCAGTTCGTCCACCAGGCGGCGGTAATCCCATTTGGATGAGCGGGAATTTCTGTGGATAATGGCCCCTGCTGCTCCAACTAGGCAGAATTTAAGCTGAGTTGTCATTGTTTTTTCTGACCAATAGTTGGCTTCAGCGCACGGTGTGGTGCCGTCATATTGGCCCGGACGTAGGGTGGGGACTCTCTCTCTAGGATCACCGTCCTCTTCACTGTCAGATGGGGGCTGACGGGGCACACAGCGGGTCTTGCCTGGTTTCGAGCGGGGTTTATGCTGTGCAGTGGTTCGCCCATAGCTTATGGCTTCATTAAGGCTACTGGAAGGCATACATTGCATGGGTGTATTTAACATTGCGTTAAATTGAGCCGGTGTGCTGTGTACAAAACTGTCCATGTGAGCGGAGGAAAATGGGTTTGAGTCTGGATAGTGGATTTTCATTTGGGGAGTAGGAGCTGGATAATAGTTCATGCTGCTGCCTGTGTTTCTCTCACGGCCGTAGCTGCGGCATTCAGCATCAACGAAGGGATTCGTGCGGGAAAACTGCGGCTGGGCAGGACCATCGGGCGGCGCGAATACACCCTCTCCATTAGCATGTGTGTTAGCACAACTATCGCCACACGGGAATGGGTTCATATGTTCACATTTAGTCACAGCTCTGTCTCTGTTAGCTTCCCTAATGCTCGCGGCGGGTTGGAATAATTGGTCTCAAGTCCGTAGTTTTCACGTGAATGGCGAGCAGCGGCCATCGCGAGTTAGCTTAGCTACGGGCTAATACACTTGTAATTACGGTCACTCGGCTTTATCGTTAGCCGCTTTAGCCTGTCGGTTTTTCTCAGTGCTCACCACTCCTTTAACAACGTGAGAGGGTCCCTTCGTGGTCGCCAGTGTTAACCATTCCTCGCCGTCAGTCCCCTGACCGTGGTCGGGAGACGCGAGGGGAGATGCTTCCTCCAGGGCCGAAGTTTGTCCTCCTTCGGGGTTAACTCCCTTCACTTTTCTGGAGTAGTGAGGCAGACAGAAATCAGCCGAGGCACCGGAGAGTACTGAAGAGATGAGGCTTTAATAACAGTATTGCACACTTCGAAAAACACACTGCATAGGCTGTAGCCCGTTAGAACGCTGCTCCCGGTCGCCTTCTCTACCCATGACACACTCTCTCACTCTTTTTCCTCTTTCGCTCCCCGCGTTTCCTTCACGCGCATGCTCACACACATCACATACACTCCTTACTGCACCCAGTCACACACAAGACGGCAATTCCCGCAACACCAGGTAGGCCAATTATGGATCTTCGGATCCACGTTATGTCAGCAGCTGTTCTCCACCGTGAACTATGTTAAAAACAAACACCGCTCACGCCTCATAGACGACAGCTTACAGTCCTGCGTAAAGATGAAAGTGACTTCGTACAGCCCCGATTTGCAGACGCTGTGCGCCGAGGTTCAGGAGCAGAAGTCCCATTGTAAACATACCACGGCAGACCCGACGATGTTTCTATGAACATGCTTTTCAGCATCTACCACTTTTCACACACGGTTGCTGTATACGCATACAGCCGGCTGCAGCTTTTCAGCTCACAGCCCGACACACACCAACACAATAGTATAGATAGCACAGACGTTAAGGTGGCGAGGCATGATTGCGGGTGCCGCTCAGGTGTGTCCGCCTCCCCTGCAGCGGCGCTGCAGACCACGCCCTGCCACACACCTTAACCTGGTAAAATACATATTTAGGCAAAATTTTGCAAATATCTATTTTTCTTTTTTTTTTTTTTTAGCAGCATAGTGTTTTTTTTCCCAATTATTTTGTTAAAAGTCAGGTCAAGGCTCCAAAAGCCCAAAGGCATATAAGGGTGGCTGCTCACAGCAGTTTTTGTTTGCTACATGGATGATTTTAGTTCAGCTGGGTGTCTTTCCTTTTGTTATATTTCTTTAAGAGTTCAAAATATGTTAATTACATAAATAAAATATAATTTTCTCTGTAGCATTTCATGGATTTCACAAGCAATAGACCTTAGTTGTTCACACAAAGCATAAAGGTAAAAAACAATATATACAGTGTTATCTTCATTTTAGATGTCAAAAAGTATTTGCGGCTCCCAGTGTTTTCTTTTGCGTGGAAATCGCGTCCTAATGGCTCTTTGGGTGTTAAAGGTTGCTGACCCCTGACATAGACTAAACAGAATTAAATAAACGTGTTACACAAGCTGACATGATAAACAAACACAGTTTAGCCCTTAATCCATTTTTGACTGTACTGTAATGAGCAAAGATTAAACTGTGCAGTTCTGGACACATTTTTACAATGCTGGAAGTTTTACTGCAGAGATATCAGTCAAATATGAGCAGTTATAGCTCATTCAGATGCTAAAAGCAAACCAGTCAGCCAACCAACCATTAAGGCAGTCAATCAATCCATCAGCCAGTCAGTCATTCGACCAGTGTATGACAAATTGAATATTTCTGTCTGCCCATTACCCATTCACCTCATTCAAGAATAATCAGGTGTACTCAACCTCATCACCTCTCTCTCTCTTTCTCTCTCACCCTCTCTCTCCAAGACTTTGCTAGAGGCAATGTAGAATCAGTGATGTGATTCCTTTTGTCATCCAGATAACTTAACAATTTGCAACTAGGATTCCTTCACACTGTATGCCCACAAGTAGAATTTTAGCTAAATGAGGCATCAGTAAATCAGCAGGCAATTTAATGAAATAAAAAGCAGCACACTTCTCTTTTATTCTTTTGTAACATCCCCAATCTCGCTGTTCTATGTGCTGACTGTGCAAGATAGTGACAATTAAGGTTTGAAAAAGACCTGATTTATAATGTGCAATCTGGCAAGACGGGATATTTTACTTTTCATGGTCTTTTAATATTTAATGACTCAATTTGTATTCCACAAAATAAGTCACAGAAAAGTCCTAAGCTATGTTGTGTTCAATTCATTAGGTCATTGCCCCTCTTTATGAAAATCTAGTGCTCCACAGATGAATGCATTTTCAGTTGGGCTGATTATGTCAGGTGACTTCATTGCCCAGTCCACAACTGTTCTCTGCGAGTCTCGTGCAGTCCCATCCCATATACTGTGTATTTTCATATCAGAGTAAGTATGATAAAATTATAAAAGTAATATTTGTTGATATAAAAAAAGAGCAGTTCTGACTGCATTTCAATGTGGAGAGATCATTTAGAAGTAAAAACAATGATTTACTGATGTACAGAGCATGAGTAACAAATGTAATTTCACAATAGACTCACATGAAGAGACATGGCTGAGTAGCATCTCAAATGAAGGAAGGAAATAGGACAGAACCCCCAGAGTCTTGATGCTGTGGTGGTGGAGCAGATGGCAGATGGAGACTTGGATGAGACTTGCTGAATGTCCAGGATAAGATGGAGATGGGCTGGTGGTATGTTGATGAATGATGGCTTGCAGAATGGCAGAACAGCACAGAGTTTTAAAGAATGGAGAACAGTGTGTGTTATTATGAAGGGGGGGGCGGTATATCCATAGACAACAAAACTTTTTTTTCCTAGGGTACAAATATACCTTTTAATGCCGTTAAGTGAGGTATAAGAGTCTATAGGGATTGTCATGCTTTTGGCACAAACCTCGGGTGGCCACTCCAGGAACTGCAGTTTGTGGTAGGCCTATTTATAAACTGTCTTTCTTTTCGAGCTCCAGAGGTTGTTGTTTGGCAAAAATGCAATGCTTCCAAATACCAAATAAACCACAGCCTCTAGGTTAACAAACTTGTAATCTATTTGTTTACCTCAGGAAAAATGTGCACAGCCAGTAATATGTCAGTTAATAAACAACTGGGACATGGTTTTAATATCAAGAAAAATATTGACTAACTGTGTTCATCCAGTGTGTAGTTGGGACTGGCATCTCTAAGGAGACTGTTGCAGATAGAGCAATAATACTCAAAGGATACACTGAATGTGTATACACTGTGCCAAGAAAAAGCATTTGGCCCTTCTTGAGTTCTTAGTTTTTCTGTGTATTTTTCACACTTACGTGGTTCAGATCATCAAACACATTTGAATATTAAGCAAGGGCAACCCAAGTAAATACAAAATGCAGTTCTTAAATGATGATACTACTTGTTGAGGGAAAAAAACATCCAAACCTGCTTGGCTTTATGTGGAAAAAGTAATAGTCACCTCTTGTTGAATCGTAAATTAACTATTATTAAACATTTTTTGGCATGCAAATTTCTATTTCACTAGCCACACCCAGGCATGATTGCTGGTAGATATGTTGAATCAAAACAACAACTGTCTGATGAAGTAAAGTATGTTAAAAGAGCTCAAAAAGCAACACACCATGACTCAAAGAAACAGCTGAGGATGTGGACTGCGAACTATGGTGACCCATTGTCCGCAAGTGAAGAAAACCTCCCTTCCTAGAGGTGTCCAGCCTACCAAAATTAGTTGAAGACTGCATCAACAAATTATCTGGAAGGTCACAAAAGAACCCAGAACAGCATCTAAAGAAATGCTGGCTACATTCTTTTCCTAAAGACCAAAAATAACACAAAGCTTTTTCTCACTTTTTCAAAAAATAAAAAAAACATTTTGGTGATCCTCAAGAGCATTCTGTGGACTGATGAGACAAAAGTTGAACTTTTTGGGAGTTTGAGTCCTGTTACATCTGGCATCAAACTAACTCAGCATTTCATAAAAAGTACATCATACCAAGTGTCAAACATGGTGGCAATAAAGTAATGGTCTGGGGCTTTCCTGCTTCAGGACCCGGACAACTTGGCATTATTTATGGAAGTATGAATTCTGCTCTCTACCAGAAAATCCTGAGGGAGAAAGTTCTGCAAAAATAAAGCAAAATAAAGGTTTTGTTGAGACCTTGTCACAGTCCAGATTTAAATCAGACTGAGATGCTTTGGTATGACTTACAGATTTTTCTATAGTGCACTGTGCTTACCAAGGGGTCACTGACTGGCTTCAAGGCTTCCTGACTGGGGCTTCAGTAATCAGTCTCACAGAAAACCAGCAACCTCCAGCAACTATTTGCTAACCACCAAGGAATACACATTTTTTCACTGTTGGATCACCCATCGGGCCTATGTGACTGAGGTCATATGAATTGTCAAGCTGCTTTGGTGTGCGAGTGAGGCAGCTCCAGTTGAGTTGAATTTTGTCTGCTTCACACTCCCATATTTTTTTTTATTAAGAATATATGATTAACACAAAAACACACTGTATGTATATAAGTTTTTAAGTAGAAAATTCAGTACATATTAATGCTGCCGGATGTTTGTGTTAGTTTTTTTTACACTAATAGATGACAACAATTAAATATTTATTTTTTCATGTTTTTTTTATGGCTATAGATAACCGATAAGCACACCAGATAGCTAACCTGCTGCACATAGCACTTTAGGAATTGCCTCAGAGATCTCAAACCTTGCTGATCACAATAAAGAATGGTGGCAGAATCAGTAACTGTTGTCCACTATAGCAATCACATATCAAAGACCAAGGCTTCTATTGGTGAGTCTGGATGAAAGATGATCTCACCCGTTCTGTTGTCATACAGTGTCATCGTCTATATTGATTCAGTGACAGATTACTCCCACGGGGAGCAGTATTGGCAGATTGTGTGTGTTTCTTGTTTTCATTTCTGGGTTTCTTGGCATGATGCAGTTGACATAGGGTGTATTGATTGGGCAATTATTGCAACACTTGAGACAGCTGGGATCAGAGGGGTTGGAATAGGAGGAGCATCTGTAAATGTGTTGTTATAGCACCAGGAAAATATTCTCTTTTGAGCAGCAGCTACACCTTGTACACAGAGGCATGAGCACATACGCCCTCCTCAGGATAAAAATGTAATATTATTCCCAAAACACACAAATTTAAAGAAAATTAAATAAATAAAAGGTGTACTGGAAAATAATAAAAATCAATCCTCATCCTCAGCTAAACGACTTGTTCATTAGTGTGACCAGCAGCAGTAGTAAGCAATATACTGTTACATCCGAGTATTGATTTGAAGTGGGGTATGTATAGCCTTTCTCTGTAAAGTGCCATGTAAACCAAGAGAAGCAAAGCTGTTTAATAAGAAAGGGCTTAATTGTTCTGTGTTTAGAAAACAGCTCGGTCTATTCTCAAAAGACCCCAAAAGTCTGCCAAACTGATCAGTATTCATGTGGATTTGCAGATATACAGAGAGCTGTAGCTCATTCCTCACATCCTGGACCTTTAGGTATCTGTGTGATAAAAGTTGCAAGAAGCATTGTTCACCAATTAAAAACAACAATTGCTGCAAATAGTGTCTTAAATCGGCTCGTGTTGTCACTGTATCACAGAGAGTGGATCGTATGAGGGAGGGAGACAGAACTGCATTGCTCTATATCAACTCTCCAGAGGCCTGTAGTGAAAGGACTGCGCCAAATATAAAAAAGGGACTTAACTCGATGTTTTGATTGCCTGTGTGTTAACAGCGCTTGAGATAAATGAGCAGCATTTAAAGAGCGAATTTGAATCCGTAAGAAAAGAAGTAGTAGACTCCTATCACACACAATCAAACCTGAGAATATTGATTCCATTGCGCTTTAAAATATTCTCTTAAAAAGTAACTTTTTCTACTGAATCAGTAGAAAAAGCAACATATATTATATATTTCACTAATATAATATTCATAACATATAACAAGCAAATAATGAGCTGCAGGAATATAGTGAATACCATCACTAGACCATCTGAAACACAGTTACTAAAGCATTGCCTGAGGCAAGGGTGAGTTTCATTTACATCTCTCACATTTATTATTCACCTAGTTTTAGAGAGTCTGGCGAAAATAGGTGGACTAAAGATGATCAATATGAACAGTATTAATATTTACAGTACTCTTAGAGATGCTTAATGACTTAAATTAATATTGTATAAACTGCAGAGCTGAGACACGATAAAGGCATTCACTGACTACATATATGAATTCATATAAAATGTGCATGCACACCGAAAAATAGATTGACAATTCCTTTTTTGGACATGTCACTAAAAGATAGACCAACATATAACACACCTGTACACATATTCACATTCACACACACTTTGGGGCCATGTTCCAGACATCCTCCAGAGTACGATGAGGGCAGAGGAGACAGTGATGGATTACATGCACATCTGGGCTGTAATAAGTAGGCCCCATATCCCACCTGCATTCAGCAGGAGGCAGAAATCCTGCATAATGGCTCTGCATAGAAGGCCAGGTACCCCAGGCTGTATAATGCCTTGTCAGCGTGCATGTGTGCGTCAGTGTGCACGTGTGCGTCGGCGTGCACGTGTGCTTCTGTCATTACACGATTTACAGCTCAGAGCAGAATAAAGTAGTTCTCAAAACCATTCACTATCACAGCTGTACCTGAAAAAAAGACATGCAGAAATAAACATGAGGTGTATTTCTGATCTTTCTTCTGATTTTGAAAGACACAATAAGGGTTTTCATCTGTTGCTCGTCATTTAAAGGGATATTGTTTGAATTTGTAAGCAGTAGAACACATATGTGTTTTGTTTTTTGTTTGTTTGTCTTGGTTATTGAATCAGTTGCTAAATGTTTCCAGAGTTCCCATAAAGGATTTATAGGACATGATAAACTGTGAAGAAAAAAATCTATTCCAACGCACAAAAGAGACGTCTCCTTTTAAACCCCTAATAAAATCGCTGATTGAGATCTCGCAGGTGCTGGAATGAGACAACAATCGATGGGCCACAAAAAGCAAGACACAGAAAACTACCACCTGCGATAATCCTTGAGCTTGTTTAGCAGGGCAGTCTATCCTCATCACACTGCAGTGCATCTACTAAGGTAGCCTGTAGCCTCAATAGCTCCTTAAACCAAAGACACCTGGGGGAAATATTTCAACTTAATTTATTAGTTGCTTGTTTGGTTTTTTATGCCAAAGAACTTTAGAGATGATGGTGGCTTAAATAAATGGTAGATTAATATTTATCATTGATCATTTTAACTAGCTGTGTCCTCTATTTTGTGTTATGCCTCTTGGAAAATTAGAGTTTATTTTGTGGCACTTTTACATACAATGCAACAAGATTTTCATGTCTAATTGAGCATGGGCTTTTCACCACTTATAAGATTAAATCTATAAATTCTATTTAATTGATTTCTTATATAGATTTCCATTTTATCTGCCAGCAGTTTTTGTATTAAATTATTTAGGTATTTTTTAAGAAAAACACATAAAGTGAAAGAAAAAATAAAAACTTGGGCTCAACTACATAAAAAAAAAAAACACATTCTCTGTAAAATCACCCAGTTTATCTGGTCTATAAATACAACAGTGTGTACAAGAATGTGTATAAAAAACCCACCATGACATTCACCTCTTTCTTTGCTGGCAATCACTTCCACTGCAGTATGTTCACGCTTCAATGCCCTGGCTGTTTGGGAGCCACTGACCCCTTACCACAGCTACTGACCAAGGCTGATGAAATCCTTGACAGGTAGGTTGTAAGATAGGTTAGATTAATTAGGTTGTGGTTTAGCTGATGTTGCAACATGCTCTAGAAGTATTATTGTGGGTGTGTAACACATCAAGTTGGGCCTTGACCTTTTTAGGCTAACGTAAAGAAAAACGCTAGTTATGATGAAACAATCCCTGGAGGGGGAAAAGCTGCTGTTTTCCCAAGTGGGTGCAAGCTCTCATCATACTGCATGAGTCTGCATGTGTAGTTTTGTGTGCTGTCTGATGAGAAAGACAACTCAAACAACTGTGTATATGATATATCATGTTTTCTCGCCAAGAGTCTTTACACAAAAGTCATGTTTTTATGCTAAAGAGGAAGCTTAAAGCAAAGTTACCATAACTTCCAGTAAAATTACACAGCCTATCCCAGCTTCCACCGGACAGGTGGGGTACACCCTGAACAGGGTCACCAATCTGACTCAAGGCTAATACTTAGAGACAGACAACCATTCACACACACATTCACATCTAAGCATGTAATATTTTGCTTGTCTGTTTTAAAAAGAAAAATGTAATGCAATGATTTTCAATGATTTGAAACCCATATTTTATACAAAGTACAACATAGACAATATAACAACATACGGTTCTTAACAAATATATATAAATACATCACGTTTATCCCACAGCTTTACTAAATTAACAGTATTGGTAATGACCAAAACCTTTTCCTTTTAATGTTTTTGTAATGGAATGCTTAATCCACTAGTATGTCCAAGCTCTATAACTGAAATGAAAATTTTAATGCTAAAATAAAATGATTGTTGTTGTCCAAATTCACATTTCAAATTCAAAGTTTTACAAAAGAAAAGGAAAAAAGTAAACCACATTATGTTTTTTGATTATGATTAAAAAATATAGTTATTTACTTGCATTACTGGAAAAGTATTTACTTTTAGTGGTTGAATGTTATGCAAGATTACTTAATGTGTGATAATCTCCAATATGCTATGTAGCTGAAATTTGGGGTTAAAACATTTTTATATTTTAATCAAATGCCGAAAAATTTTATTATTTTACAAATGAGCTCATTTGATGTTTCATGGTAGGATGAACATGTCTCCAAAAACTTGATATTATGGCAAATGATAGCGTGGCAAAGATGGGCTCACCATAAGCTCACCAACCCCTCCCCCCAAGTTAAATAATGCACTTCACCATAAAACTGTGAACACAGAATATTTCATCAACAACAGCACATAATATCATCAAAGATATAGAGAATCTGAAGAAACCTCTGTGTGCAAAGGACAACGCTGAAAATCAACGTGGGATACCAGGACCTCAGGTGATAGTGCATTAAAAAAAGGCTAATGTAAAATGGACTCAGGCTAAATGGAAAACTGTTCTGTGGACACACACATCAATTTTTTGTTGTTGTTGTTGTTGTTGTTCCTCCGAAAACATGGACCCCATCGAGGAGAGGGGCTTGTTATTCTCACTCACTTCTAAAGCCTGTGTCTCTGATGGTATGACAGCGCATTAGTGCCTAATGAATTGGCAGATGGCACATCTGGGAAGGAACCATCACTAATGAAAAATATATACCGGTTTAAGAGGAACATATGCTCCCATCAAAATTACATTTTTTTCAGGAAGGCCTTGCATCTTTCAGTGAAACCATGTTAAACTACATCTATTAAACCAGCTTTTAAAGCAGCTTTGTAGTCCTCTTACTGTACTGAAAACACCTGGGACAGTTGCACAGCTAGAATCATATATCACACAAAAAAATGGGAGGCTTCAAACTTAGATTCTTCCAAATGTCTCAGTCCACATGAAAACACAGAAAACGCTCTTGTTTTAACAAGAGCGTTTCAGAGCAACAACTGGCATTATAACCCTAAACATGAACAGATGTTGGCCAATCAAAAGCCCACAAACAATAACAGTTCGCACAACTGACGTCAGTCGCGCTTGGAGCTGAGTGTAAAAACAAAGCAGGAGATGTATGCTCCAGCAGGAAATCTAAGTCACAACGTCAAACCCCTCTGAATTCGTATGACGTACATAACCCAGTATGCACCTCCCTGGAAATGCAACAACACATCACATCGATGTGCCCTGCAACTATTGTCACAGTAGATTTCTTTTTATTTCTAGCTACTTTTTTTACTCTCAGTGAGATAAAAGCCAACATCATGTCAATGACAATAGCTATAGTATCTACACAAGAACTCACAAATGTCAGCATGTGTTGGAGGGGGGCTGCTACAGTAAAACAGCTGGAATAGGGAAGACAGAATGTAGAAAGAAGTGGAGAATCTAAAGTGACAAATGTTTGCTCCTGCAAAATACTGATAGCAACAAATAACTGGGAACCCAAACAACATCACATGGTAATTAACAAATAATGCGCCAGCACAAGCAGAAATACCGGCAACGATCTTGGCCCCTTCAGTAGGTAAGAGGGCACTAGTGATGGGATTTCTGGCTCTTTCGGCTCCGAACCGGCTCTTCAGGTTGTTTTGTTGCTTTAAATAATTTATTATTAACAATAATATAAAATTATGCACAAAAGGAATTACTAATGTAAAAAAAAGTGGTTTTATTTATATATGTTTATATATAAATATATGCGGTGGCCCCTAGAGACAAAACACGTACAAACTCCAAAAAGCACATACAAACTCCAAAACACATTTCTAGCGTTAACTGAACTTCCAAAACAGCGCTACCTAGATCACTTAAATTACACAATTGAAAGCATATGTGTATTGTTTGTGTATTTATACACAAGCACTCATATATATTCAAATAATAAAAAAAAACTACCACACACCAAATCCGGTCGTTGGTACTTCCTGCCTTGTGTAGCCACTAGGTAACAAAAGCTCAACACTGCGCCTAGCATCCCGGAGCACTTCTGTTGTGTTTTGTACGTGTTTTGGAGTTTTTACGTGCTTCTGAGTTTTTACGTGTTTTGGAGTTTGTACGTGCTTTGTCTCTAGGGGCCACCGTAAATATACTTTTATTTATTCACTCCACATAAAATGTAATAAATAAATCATATATTACAAAAGCCAACTATTCACAGTTCAGCTTTTAACTATTTAAATTTTCAGCTTTTTCCTTTTACACAAATTTAAAGTGAAACAACACAAAACACTGCAAACCACAACACAATTAAATATAAATTAAAATATGAAAACAAAAAGAAGATGCATATCCTCTGTCATATGGTCCTGCATGAATAAACTTTCTGAATCCTTTATCATCCGCAACTGAAAATAGTTGTGGATGATTACTGTACCTTTCTAATGTGAGGTTGTTGTCCCTGGCTCTCTTTCTCTGACTCTCCCTCCCCTCTGTTCCTGTGCTACTGAGTGTAACTACCGCCCCTCCCCCCTCTTCCCGGCGCAAAGCACAAGGCTCGCGTGCGGAGTGAAGCGGGAAGAAAAGTGTGAGAGAGAGGGAGAGAAAGAAAAAAAAACAAACCGCAGGGCTCGCGATAAGGATCCGGCTCGCGTCGTTCACGTCAAAGATGCGGCTCTAACAGCCATTTCGTTCGCGACCGACACATCACTAGAGGGCACCTCCTAGGTGGGGTATTCTGGTCACAGACCCAAGACACGCAGGAGACGGTACATCTTTCGGCTGGCATGTGAATGCCCTAGTGTTCTCCTGGACAAGATGGGACAGGGAGGTCTTGGCTTTGCGACTTTTACAATAGAATGAAGTTATCTGAGATTATTTATAAGTACAAGTCTAAACCAAGACAGCTATAGCCCATGAATCTAAACTGTTCAGACAAGAGTGATAGATTTCCTTTCTTTTCAAAGAAGATGATAAAGGCACAGTTGGCATTGCAAGACAAAAGCTCCATTTTCCTTGTCTACATGCAAACACAGAAACAGAATCTTCACCAACAAACATAATTAAAAGCAGTCTTCTGGCTACATACAGTAATTTGCCAACTATGCACACTATGTTGGACATTGTTACACAGCCATTTATTTCTTTTTAGATTAACTGCATTCATAATTTGTAATCTAAAGCCCAAAAATGTGTTATCTTGATTGTGAGGTAATCTAAGTTGCATTTTCTTCTTCGGAGTTTAAGATTTATGTTAACTGCAGAAAACGTGTCTTTCGTAGATGCAGGATTCATTGGTAGTGTTTTTACCAGACTCATTAGCATCATTACTCATTAATACTTTCAGTGTGTTAGTGAAATGTGATCTTACAACTCCTTTCTTCCACAGTTTTTATAAATTGTTCATATGAATTGCTATATATAATGTAGCTTCTTTTTTTTTACTCCATCAGAAAAGCTGCTTTTCTCCATATTCACATTTATTCTCTCTGTAGCAGTTCATGTCCCCTTTTAAATTCACTTCCTCCTCAGGACCATACTTGGAGACTTGTCACAGTCTGCCAGACGGCCAAGACAGATGATTTGTGACCCCTTATCTCAAGGCACCAACACAAAGTAGCTGTTTTGCTGTGTTGCATTCGTTTGATAGTAATCTCTGCTCTGCAGGCTCTACAGGGGATGGATTAACAGAACCTGCTCCTGTACAGGTTTTTAAGTAGGAAACACATGTCATGAGTTAAAGGATAATGCATTTCAAAGGTGCTAACATTTTTTTGTATTGTTTGTTTATTAAAGACAGTGATGTTAATAATAAACTCACTCTGTAGTGCAACCACTGACCACAGCTCTCTCCTCCATCTGGCTAGGTTTCACCATTCAATAATATGACAAAAGGGAAACACAAGCAAGCGCATTTCAATTGGTGGTGTGCCTGTCCTTCACTCTTGGATGTTTTTCTTCTTCTTATGACTCAACCCATATCTGCACCACTCTCCATCTGGTCCACTTGTTCCAGATGCAACTGCCAGACTTTTTTCTGGCTGGGCCATCTGGGCAGCTCTCTACTGGCACTCAATTGAAAGCAAATATAGTGCATTTCTTGTTGGATTGCTCTTTTTTTAATGTGGTGCCTCCCAAAACTTGAACACACATTCAAACGGATGGCACAGATAAATGGAAAAACCGCCTTTTGGGCAGAGTGCTTGCACTCCCTTGTCCTGAAAAAGAGAGGACAGTGTTATGCAAAGAGTTTGATCGTGCATTGCTGGAAACTATTTTTAGAATAAGGTCACTCATTCTCCATATGAATAATGATTTTAACGGGTAAATTTGTTGTCTGTGAACTTGTCTGGCTGGATTTCACATTACATACGTGAAATCAAGCCAAAAAACACCCCCACTATCTCTCTTTCACTTGCAAGCTTTGTTGTATTTGCAAAACACTATAAACATAAACACCTTGGTGAAAGGCTCGGTTTATTTATTCTTCATTTCCTGAGCAATAAATTTCATCCATCATTTCCTATTGTTTTTTCTTTCTTCTTCTTTGGCAGCACTATTAAAAACTCTCTACAAATAGAAAAATATGTCTGTCAACGTATCTAATAAATTCTTTTCTATTCTGCCTTCAAGTAACAAAGAACATGCAGTCACAGCATGGTAAGAAGTAGAAAAATAACAACTGAAAATCAAAGATTTACTTTTATGGGGCTTTTTGAACTTCTGAAGATAAACACTTTAGTCATATTAAACATTTGCTGTGATTAGTCAGTGCAGTTATTAAAAGCCACCCACATCTGACAATACTTATACATCAATGCATAAATATACATTCAAGAGGCTGAGACAAAACAAACGCTGCAGTCATCTGTCTATCAAAAACATTTTGAAAGACTGCTGCAAAAAAAGCCTGCATCAGAGAGAAGGAGGGAGAGAACATTTCTCCTATCCTGTCATTTATCTACAAAGTTCCATCGCTTGTTATAATAAAAATGCCCCTGATACAAAGAGTTAACAAATTAAAGAGGAAACCAACACAAAATGTAACTGTCAGGTTGTGGGTTGCTATTCATCACTATGAAACCTGCTACCCATAGATCTAATGCAACTTCCAAAAGATTCCCTCATATGGTAGCACAAATGCTCACTCAGGGAACTGCAGATGGCTTTCCCTCCCTGACTCTGGATCTGGCACAGGTTGTCTTTTTTTTTAATCTATAAAGGAGTTTTTCCTTCCCAGGGTTGCCAAGCGTTTACTCTTAGGAGGTCGTCTGATTGTTGGGGTTGTCTCTGGATTATTGTAGGGCCTTTACTTTACAGTGGTCCCTCACTATAACGCGGGTCACACGCGGTCTCGATGTTTCGCTGATTTTTTTTTTGTGTGCAATTTTTTTATTTTTTTTTTATAACAGCGCATTGTGTTCTGCGTCCTGATTGGCTGTAGACCATTGTCAATCCATCTCCTCCGTGCCGTGTCTCCTGTGCAGAGCAGAATGCTTGTCAAATTTACATAAATCTTTGATCGCAAGCAGTGTGACTCTGAAGTGCTGTACTGTATGTTTGAAAGTTTTCTTCCCAACAAACACAATGTCAACGAAACGTTTTGCACCATCAAAGGTACCTGCGGTAGCACCCAAAAGGCAGAGGAAGATCCTAACCATCGTACAAAAAGTTGGATTTCTGGACAATGCTAAAGGAAGGTAGAAGTTACCGTATTTTTCGGACCATAAGGCGCACCACATTATGAGGCACATTAAGCGAAACAAAACAGTCAGATAAGTCAAACTTTACTCAACTCATTCTTTTTGCTTCCTCCACTTCCATGCCATTAATGTTGAATTCTCTCGCTGCTGCTCTTTTCCCATGTTCTAGACCTGAAAACAGGGTTTGATCTTTGTTTTCATTCTATAATACTGGACTTATTTTTCTACGAAGGTTTGAACTTTGAGAGTGTTTAAACAAGAGAGAAAAGTGTGAAAACGTTCATGCCTGTCTGAGAAAAGTGTATAAAGGGTGTAGTGAGGGGTTTTACAGCCTTAAAACATCTATAATTATTGTTAAAAAAAAGCTGGCTACTTTGCAGATTTCACCTGTCGCGGGTTATTTTTGGCACGTAACTCCCGCGATAAACGAGGGACCACTGTACAATAACTGTTGACCTGGGGCAATTTGAAGTGAATTGAGCATCTTTTTGACCTTCATTAAAATATCGTATACAAAACTTCTATTTTTATCTTTTCAACTTTTCTGTTGAACTACTAGTGAAAGTTATTTGTATGAAAAAAGCAAAAAAACAGAAGTTAGGTTAACCCTTTCTTTTGCAGTCATCTGATCTGGCTGCTAATTAATTAGGCAGAGAAAAAAATTTTTAGTTCTGATGTATATTGTTAATATTTTAAATTTGAATGTAAATGTTTGTGTGCCTCCTCTTTAAGAGGATGCAAACTTTTATCACCTGCTATTATAAAGGACTGCATTCTCAGTTTGTGTGTATTTGCTACTAAATAGATTTTAATTGTCTGTAGTAATTAACTAACAATGCATAATTTCATATATTTTTACTGGTAGTCATTTATTGGTGGACTATAAAGGGAAGGTTTACTGAGCTGACCACAAATGTAGCAAACAAAAAAGCCTGTTAGAAGCATTCTATTTTTAATAAACCCAGAAATTTGTGTTTAGATAAATAACACCAACACTATACATAAGAGAGCTTTTTTCCTCTACTCTACAAAGTATTCCTCTTGTTGCTTGAAAAACAGCTCGTATACTGTACATGTGCACCACAATGTTTCCCTTTGCTTGGGATGGAGTGTAAATGTAGAGTTTAAATTTTAAGTTCCTTTATTTAAACAAATTTCTTTCCCACGCCCAGTCAGTAAAAATGAGTTATTTTAGGTTCACTTTATTATTTATTTATTAGATGTCACACTAACTTTATTTGTCAATGAGCCTTCACTGAAAAATGGCCAATCTTTGGCTGGTCTGGCAGTGATAGATCTTTTTATAGGATTGCCTCTATAGCACTGACAGCTCCTTACCACAGTAGACTCATCATGCCTGGGCCTGGCTGGCAGGTCCCGCACGAGGGAACATATCAACATGAGCATAGGCCTTAATCACCAGTTCTCATCAGGCTGTCAGGCATGTCAGGCTCTTCATAACCCCCTCCAAATACCCCCACACCTCTAAAGTAGTCATACTCCTACCTTAGAATATACAGTATCTGTACTGTGTTACTGTACATATTGCTGCATTAATCCCAAAACTTACATTTAAACCTAAAACAACTACAATCACAATTCCCACACTGAGAAAATAAAAAGTGATCTTAATAGTGATCAAATTATATTGTGAGTACATGTTTTACTAAACACACTATACATTGCAATGACAAAATTCATTGCCATTGAAAAAAGACAGATGACTGCATAAAGTCACCAAGTGGTCTAACAGGGAGCAGACAACGCTTTAAAAATAATGACTGCATAGACCACAGTTGATTTTACTTTATTGTCCATTTTTTGCTCCTCTTGGGCTGTGCTGCATTGATTTCAGGTGGCTGAATGATTAAGTGATTGCACTTATCTCCGATGTGCTCCCCAAATGGGAAATCGTATACCTGAGGCACAAATCCCTCAAATAATCTCTCAGCAAAATATTGGGCACTTGCAGCATAAGCTCAAGGTGTACTGTAGTTGGTAAACACACTTGACCAGATAAGATCAGAATCTGGTGTTAAGCCACAGTGTGTGTGTGTGTGTGTGTGTGTGTTTGTGTGTGTGTTTTGTGTGCCAGAGGCAGATGGCAAGAATAATGTTTTTAAAAAAGAAGATTTAGAGAAGCAGAGCGACAGCTCCATGTATAACTGGAAGAATCAGGATGATCAGAGGAGAACATATGAGCCAATCAACTGTGGGAAGACAAGCAGAGCAATATAAAGACATAAGAAAGAAGTGAGAGGCTTTCATTACAGGAGTCAATATTCAACAATGCAGTGTTTTTTCAGACAGGACAAACTTTACTAAAGAAACATTATATACAAGAAAAACATATGCAACCAAAGGAAGTAAAGCAGACACCAAATTATCTCTTATCACATATTTTATGGCTTTAATAGCTTTTATTATCACACACAATGGTATCTCAGCTTAATATACCTGGGACGTTTCTTAAACTTCTGCTTCTTCATTAAAATAATTTTAAAATATTTATATTTTGTTCCTTTTAATCATGAAGTCAGAATGTTTTTGATATACTTTTATTAGTCCCACAAGGGGAAATGTGCTAGCTGAACCGTGCACAAAAATGGGACTCGTTTGGCAGATGAGTTTTGCCCTTCACCTTGACACTGTGAGCAAATTGGAGAACAAGCAGAAATGACAGATGGGCAAAGAAGAGTGTTGTTTCCATCCAGAGGGTGGTATGATTGACCTAGTTCAACACATCCATACTGCCCAGCCACAGCTCAGATTTTGTCAGTGGTTCAAAAGGGTCTGGCACTGCTGTTTCTGCATTGAGGGAAATGCTGACAACGTTTGCTTCTCCTATCTGCATATATTTTAACATTAAGCACACATGATTTTGTTTCACATGATTGTAAATTAAACATAGTTTATTTTTAAGAAAAATATATAATTATAAAATATATAAAATATATAAACCTCTACATTACATAATAATAAATAACTTCACAGCAGCTGTGCCACACTAAGCTACCTTATCTATGTAAGAATATAATGAAGGGAAATTACAATTTATTTTTCACTTTGAGCTCAAATGTGGGCTCAAAGGGAATCCCATTTTATGCTAAAATTCACAGAGTTAAATATTAACAAATACCTTCTCACTGGATTGATTTTAAATCCATAGATCAATGGTGCATGATCTTTTTCCAAGTAATAAGCCAGCCCAACAATAACATTTTCTATGAAGAGCGAATCTAACACATGTTTTATTCCTTTGATCTGTGCTTTGATTCAGGGACCACGGACAAATATCTCTAAAAGCTTCAAATAACTTGCCTTACTTCATGTTAATAATCAAAAACTGGCATTGCTGCAGAACGAATGCAGGTGATGCACCGAAAAGTGTAAAACTTTCAAATTAGCCTCCCGAGACCCTATTTCCTCACGTGGGATGTGTCATTCTGCTTAAAAAGTGTTTTATACTTTATTAAACAGCAGTTACTGTTTATAACTGTAGCATGATGTAAATAAACTCACTGTTTCCTTGTTCAGACATGACGCCTAGTTTTCTACTTCTAGTTCCAACTCAAAATAATTAGCATTTTACTTGTTGAAATATAAATTGTTAACAAATGTCTTGCTATAAAATATAATTGTTTGCAATATTTATGCGTGCTGGAATAAAATGTTTAGGATCTGTGTATTTCATCATGCTAAATATTGTTTATTTTACTTGAATTTTTTCATGTTTACCTATGAATTTTCTCCACATGTCACACACACACATACACACCTGTTATTATGTATTCAAGTCTATATGCATGTATTCTTATCCCTGTTAGGTGGTGTCCACAAGCATCATGTGCTAATACAATGCTGACATTGCTTATTAAACAAGAACACGAGTCATGCTTGTTTGATTAACATCAATACAAATTCTCCCTCTCATCTGCCTAACTAAAGCTATGGCCACACAGTGTTTTCTCCTTCAATTTGAATCTCAATGCTCACTCCTTTCCACACGGCGGCATCTTTAATAAAGGCTGCTGCTTGTCGGCGAGGGTGTCCTGTCTCTAGTGAGATGGTTAATAAAGCAGAGATGTTCTGCCCACATCCACAGGCTTTGAAAGGGAGGGGTGGGAGGAGGGGTGAAGACTATTATTCAGTCAAGAAAAACACGGGGGCTTTACATACAAGCACCACTGTGCAGAAGCAGTGGTGAACTTTTCTTCTTGTTCTTTTTAATGTGTTTTTCTCTTCCAGAATCTAATAGCTTCCCTGGACCCAGACAGCTTCACATTAATTGGCCAAGGAGGCGATGCCAAGGCTATTCTACTCAGGTCCTCTGGCGCTGCCACCGCCAACTCAATATAGACCTTGAAGTTCACTCTTATTCTCTGTGTCTGCCTGTTTCTCTTTCTCCTTCATGTTATTTTCCCTTTCTTTTTTCCCCTTTATCTCTGCATACCTCCCCAGTCTTTGCATGGGTGATTATTTGTTTGTTTCTCTCTCTTTCACAAACACACACACACACACACACAGCCTTTCTCCTTTCATTGATTCCACTTATTTTTCTCGTCATTGTCCCCATCCTCCTGATGTTTTCCCACTCTCTCTTGCTCTCTCTCACCATGTCTTTATCTATCTCTTTCTCTCTCTCCTGGTCATTCTCTCTCTGCCCACCCCACCTGCTTTGTGGGAAGCATATAAAGGAGGAGCTTTAAGTCACAGCTAATTTGGACATTGCCCAGTGGGACTCATACCAAGGCCAGTTCAGCAGGATATCAACACTAGAGGTACCCCGCGGGCCTCTTCTTTCGTTCTCCCCATACATGCACGCATGAAGGAGTAAAGTTTTTTGGCCTTATGTGTCGGACACCATAAATGTTGGATTACATTCCCTTTCTTGTACTTTGCCCACTGATAGTCTTTATGTTTGTGGAAGGGGAATTTTACAAGGAGAACATCCTTGTCTTCTATTACTTCATGTTTTGTCTTGCTTCAGTGTGGATATCCCACCAGCACTATTTTGACTGCAGCCTTTATAACTTGCATCACCTGTTATTTGTAAAGGAGATATATTGGACGGTTACAAGTAACAACAGCTCTGACGCTGGTCATAGAACAGATTGTCCAGTCATTGCAGAGTTATGGTTCAATCCAGGGTTGTTCAACATACAAAAGTGTCCTCGGTCAAGCTGTTTCAACACAGTTCCTTGTAAGGAAGGTCACCTGCCACTGGTGCCCGGGCATGTGTGCGAATGAGAAACATATTGCACCACAGAATTGCTAAAATAAAAATGTACTGTTTAACTTTAACATTACATGTAAAAAAAATGTGAAACAAAGCCCTTAACTAAGCATGCAAGAGGCAGAAGAGGAATGGAGCTGGTTCTGTCGTGGTTCACTACTTTAACACCATATGTTCAACAAAATTCACAGACGCAGATAAATGGCACAAAAATATGAGCATTGGTATGTTGCAGTGGGGAGCTTTAGATCCGAGGACTTCGTGTTGTTCTTTCTCAAACCCTTCCCATGCCGACCACTGTGTGAGATAAGAAATGAAGTCAAAGATACTAAAAACCGAACATGACAAATATCTGCACTGTTTCTGGAAAATTAAATCAATCAATTTAATGACATTCCAAAGTATCCACAATAACGTATGTGATTTAATTTTTTTCCCCATATGCAGTGTTATCCTAATCCCGTCTCATATAGAGTACAGTAGTGTGTTCCTGGATTATTTTTATGACAGATTTAAGCACATTTATACATGCAATTGGTATTTTTTGCACACTCTATTAGTAAAAAACAATTTTTGATTCAGTATTGTAATTGCCTATGTTAACCTGCCTCATGATGTCATGAGGAAATTAAAAAACAAAGACCCTTTGGCCGGACTTTTAATGATTCTTCAGATGAAGTCTGGGCCATTCATTTCATAAGTGACCCCAAGGTTGTCAGAACTCTGTGAGGAGACAAACCAAAGACTCTAAGGAGCCACAATTTCTTGACATTTTTAAAAAGTGACTTTGAACAATAGTTCTTAAGGCTTTCTCAAGGCCTACTTTTTGCTCCTTCCAATCCTTGTACCTGACCATTTGTGTGTGTGTGTGTGTGCGTGTGTGTGTTAAGCCACTTAACATTGACCCAAGAATCATTCAAACAGGCTCTTTGTGTGATTCTAAAATATGATATGAATGATAAATGTAAAATAGGGTTATGAGCTTGAAAAATCACGTTTTAATTTCACACCACAATACAAATGAGGACACCACCAACACAGCCAAAAATGTGCCACTGTCCTAATATTTCTTGCACAACTCACCCATTGTGTGCCTCTCAACTTTTGTAATGTCTCTTGAAATGGTAAGAGGGGTTGACAGCTCATTCACCTTAAAAAATATATATATATATAAACATGTCAGTTGGTGTCAGCAGTTGCTCAAAGTCTAGCATCCCTGTGGAGCACAGAGTAATTCAGTCCATCTATTTTGAAACAGTGCAACACTTAGCTTAGTCACAAGCCTGAGCAAAGGCAGACACAGTGCAGAAAGACGTCTATCGATCAGAGACAGGCTGTCAGATGTTTGAGGGAGAGGTTCCCTGGAAATCGCCTCTAACGAGCTCTGCTTTCCTCCCACTGCAGCTTTTGATTCATTGGCGTTGGGAAGACAGAGAAAGACGTAAGAGATGTGCTATGGTAAATGTGCGGTTTAGTGTCACAATCAATGAAAACAGCAGCAGCACTCCCTTCTTAGACACGAACCCGAACACACACCCTTTACCCAAGCAAAATCGTTTTTGGAGTAGAAGCAATAGAGAGGCAAGTGTATTGAGAACTAATCAAATATCCTAACACAGTCCGTGTATTGATCAGAATTTCAAGGCAGAATTAACCAGCGTTCCCCCCTTGTTTGTTCAATATCTGAGAAGAAAACAGATGTTCAGAATGAGCAGAGTGAGGAAAAGGACAAAGAAATTACAATACACAAGAGAAAGTATCTCGTTGCAGTGTTGAAAATTCACCTTTTCAGACATAAAAATGAACGTGAAAAACAAAGAAAAAAGAAGTTTTATTTGAGCAATGAATGCAATCAAGAGCAAATTTCCCCCACGTGTTAATAACATTGTAATTAAATGAATCTACGATTGTAAAAATTATAATCTGTTATTCAGTGTCAATTAAATTAGAGCAGGAGAAAAATTATACAACATGTTTTTAAGATCTTTTCATTAATCACCTAGAGAAACAAGAGGATTTGATAACTGGCATAACACAAAAGAAATGTTTTTTCTCTGTTAATGCGCATCTTTTTACAGTTACCCTTCATAAATATTCGCTATTTAAAAGGCTTTTCTGACATATATGTTGGCTGGATTGTCACTGAAAAAAGCCCTCAACAAAACAGTCACATGACAAATCCTTAATGAAAACAATCATTAGTAGTTTGAGTCAATTATGAGCACATTAATTGTAAAAAAGCTAGAAGTTAAAATTTGCTGTTTTCACTACACTTGTGTGTCCTGTGTGATAAATGGCATCTTCCATTTAACACTATTTGTATTTGCCATCTTCTTCGATCCATCTATAAACTCTCCCACACTGCAAGCTCAGTTAGACTAGTGAGTGGTTTGCTTAGATGCTCCAGAGGGGACATGGATGTGTCAGGGAGGAGGACAGACCTCTAATTAGTTTGCTTCTTTCTCTTGGGAAGGGAGTGTCTCTAAGACGCTGTCCCTGCTTCCTAATGAGCGCATTGGAGACCAGTGAGACAAACCCTCGCTAGGTAGACCAGCAGTGCAGATTTCTGCCTAAAGTACACTTAAACCTCAAACTGTTTGTCCCTAAAGGTCTTACTTCTTTTTTTCTGTCATTCACTTTCTTTGTCTCCTTCTTGCACTCTGAAAAGCTTGACCCCCACCCCTACTACTCTCAAACAACAACAAGCTATTCTTTTTCTCAGGAGACTATAACACACATAGGTGAGTGCGCACACACAAAATCAACGCCCAGGTATTGGAGACAATCGCACTCTACAATGCCCCATTATTGCTGCGGTGTGCTAAGCAAAGCATCAATACACAGCTCCTTAAGCTCCTAGAAAGGAGGTTTTAATCTGAAGCAATAAGACCACTGAAGATAATAAATTACTTGAGAGTCTGAACATACTTGCACAGACGATTACCTTCTCAGTTTGTGGGAGAGCAGCAGGATCATCTGTTGACTTGCACAAGGGAAGAAGTCTGCGGAGAGAAATAATTCACACCACCCTCCCACTTCCTACCCCCCATACAAGAGATAGCTTAGTGGGCTGTGTTATGTTGGGGTTTGATTAAAGAATCCCCTCATTAAAAGGTTCCCTCCAGTTACTAATCAAAGCAGAGTCGATATCTGGGAATTAGCTCGCCAAACACTCTTGCCCCGCTGTTTTCACTCTCCTTCCTGCTTTTACTTACTCTCTCTCTTTTTCTCTGTTCATCCATTTCCTTCTCTATTCTTCTGCCCAACTTTATCTGCATTTTTGTCCCTCCTTTAACCTCACAGGCTCTTCCATCTTCTTTATCTCCCCTTTCTTTTCCTTCCCGTTAAATATCCAGTCTTCTTCTCTGTCCATCCATTCTGCATCTGTCCTTTTATTGCTGGCAAATTAACCGAGAGACGGAAGTCCAGTGATGTCAGTCAGCTGTACTCTGCATATATCTTTAGAGACAGGAGTCAACCAGCCAAGGAGTTACACATTATTTTGCTTTAAATGTTATACACTGAAAGTATTGATCTTGAGTTTGGTCGATTGCACTCTATGGTTTAAGGCTGTTCAGACAAACAACAGTTTAGTAAAAACCAACCCGAAAGCATCAGTCATTTTGGGGCAAGTGCCCTAAAAAGAACTGTTTATGTTCAAATAACTGTGCAGTTGAGCACCCCAGTAATTACAATGGGAGCAGGTCACATAATACACTAATGACATGCAATGTTTGCAGGGGTAGATTGGAGAGATGCCCAAAAAATGGACTTTACAGACTGTTGATTGGAAATTGAGCTGATTCTTATTTAGTTCTTACCTTCTGGTTGGAGGTTGTGCGATTGCATGATGTACAAAAGTGTACTTCTGTACTTTTTCAGATCAAAACATCCTGGCAGAATCCATGAATGTGCAGTCACATTCATTTTTGTCACTGAAGTTTTGATTAATTGCAAATATATGCCAGTATGAAAAACTTGCATATATATTTGTAAAATATATTTGATGGCTTATGAGTGGCTGGTACAGTGAAAGTATTTTGTTTCTGCATTGAAAGTAGCATGAGAATATACATGAACGTCTTTTCAGGGTTGGTGTAGTTTAGTTGACTGATAATACAATAATCCATACTCTATTTCCCACATAGCCAAAGAACACCACATTTGACAAAAATTAGATTTAAATGGCAGAACTCATGTGGCTCCCTTTATGTTTTATCTTTATCGATCTATCACTGCTTGACCTTTCTTGTGTATTCAACAAAGCATTTTAAAGGTTTCCGTAAAAATCCATGCACTCTCTTTTGTATGATCACGCCCTTCACTAACCACTGAACACAGGACAGCATGGCTCCCACCAGAATCTCTGTCATACCTCCTCTGTCTTTTACCCATTTTGTATGAGTGTTAGATCCTCTCTCAGCCTGTCCCAGACACAGGGGGTGGAGTGGCATCAACAAAGAGACTCGGCTTCTGTGGACTGATCTCTGCGTCCTTTTGAGTTGACACTGTTTTCACGAGCTGTGTAAAAAGCTACAAAGGTTTTCTGCTTCACACTCTGTTGGCTAATTGCATCAAAGCATTTGGAGTCTGTTGTCTCAGCCCCTGTGTTTGTACAAGCATCAAAAGGAAAGAGCTTCAGCATGTGGAACCTGTGCCAGATATCATCTATCCAGCACGGAGGGACACAAGAATGCATAAACCACGAGAGCGTGACGGTGGCATTTGTTTGTCTCGACCTGTACAACAAACACAACCTGACAGGAAATTTAGAAATTCTGCATCTCTCTCTCTCCCAATAATGAAGGAAACCGTATGGCACAGTCTGCCTAAGACAGAGCGAGAGAGGTGTGAAGAATGTGAATTGAAGACGACAAGAATGAGGGATAATAGTGGCAAAAAAAGAGAAATTACGAATATTTTCTATAGCAGGCTTGCAGTTGATTAGACAGTGTATGAAAGGGGCTCCTTGCAAACTGACATGGAATTTCTTGCAGGTTGTGTTTGTCTGCACGGGCCTTCATGTGATTCTGTTTTCATACCCATGACTAAGTATGATCACGTGCATACATTCTGCACAAATGCATGACTGTGCATAGAATGAGAATCCATACACTGTACGGTTTTTCCTCTGCACACTGTGTTTGTGTATGACAGCAGGGTGAGCCACACAGCGCAGGGCTTTGTTGAAGCTAAAATGCTGGCGGTGTGTGTTCATTCAGCCATGTGACATGATTTATGTGTGAGATACAGAGTGTAAATGTCCTGCCTGTGACCAGCAGACCAAACAACAGACCAAACCTGAAGATGAACAAAACTGATTATACTGTGTTTTCCACCTCACTCATATTTCCTACCACTCTCCCTCTATCTCTCTCTCTGATACCATGTCTCTTTATCTCTGCTTTTCTCTCTTTTTTTTCTATCACCCTATCTTTGTTTGACCTGAGATCCCTCACTGCCCATGCCGTGATTTTCTTCACCCATATGCAAGAAAACTTGGTTAGATGTGCTCAGCCTCTGGGTATGCTTAGCTACAGTCACAGTCATTGACACCACTGTTTTTAGAAGTTGCACATGTGCAGTGTTGCATTGCCTCGTAATGTGTTTTAAAGATGTGCAGAGTGAGCAACGATCTTGATGTTAGGCACAGTTTCTCTGTTCTTTTGGTGTAGACAGCAATGAAATGACAGAGCTAAAAGTGCACAATCATCAAGTATTAACTAGATTTTACACAATGTAGTTAATAATCAATGTTAGTAACTTTTTAAGAGTTTTATTACCTTGGAACCAACATACATCATCAGTAAAAAGTAACAAATAGTGTTATACCACATAATTCTTAATCTGCTCTCTATATGTATCCCTTTTGTTTTAGAAGAAATAAGTACTATTAGACTTTGTTATAATTAAAATAATAATGATAAATCAAATTATATAAATTGAATAATGGCAAATTTGTGGTATACCACAAACATTTTGAGAATTAATGCGCCATTACAGTTTTTCTCAAATGCTAAAACACATGTCACAAACGTTACCACCAGGTCCCCCAATGTCCAAACACAACACCCTTCTCTAAAGTTACATAAACACAACCACACCTTCCCACTGCAAAACCCAAACTCCCACACCAAGAGAGCAGCTCGAAGCTGTCAAAACTGTAAACACTATACACAGCATTACACACTACAGCAAAACAATTGAAAACACAATGCTCAATTTGAGAGAAGGTTCTTTGGTTCATAACTGCCAATGCATATTTTTATAAACTGTACAGTAACGGATCGTCATAGAACCCTGCAGAGGATTAGGCATTTAGATTTGTGAGTTTCACATGAAGACTATAAATCTATAAAAACATCCTGCATGTACGTACACTACTGTAACACAACTCAATGCAAAAACAGAATCTATCGCACACAACAGTACTCTCGGAAACATGATCAGGGTGTGAAGTCTTTTTTATTGTCTACACGGTCTTTTTACAGTATTACACACAGTCACTGTGCGGCATCATGTCGCCGAGCTGCATTGGGCCACATCACCTCATCCACATCACAGGCTATATTGTCCCTTGCTAGGCACCGCGGGAAAAACGCCCTGGAATGGCGAATCCATCCCTGGAAGGCCTCCACTGGGATGTCAGCACAGGCCAGCTCCATTGCCCGTACGAGGTTCTCTCTTGTGTATGGCTGTCTGTCATACACCTTCCATCTCCATGATGAGAAGAACTCCTCTATAGGGTTCAGGAAAGGGGAGTAGGGTGGCAGACAGACGTTTAAAAAGTGGTCACTGTTGGTGGTGAACCACTCTCTGATTTGGTGTGTTTTGTGGAAGCGGACGTTGTCCCAAATGATCACATACATGTGATGTGCTAGCCTAGGATGGTGTTGTTGACGGTCCAGGAGGATGTCTTTTAGCTCCTCTAGGAAGGTGAGGAGACGTTGGGTGTTGTAAGACCCAAGGACAGCATGCCGGTGGACAAGCCCCTCCGTACCCATAGCTGCACAAAGAGTAATATTACCCCCCCGTTGGCCAGGAACCTCAGTGATGGCTCTTTGGCCAATGATGTTACGGCCTCTTCGCCTTCGTTTCTGGAGGTTGAAGCCAGCCTCATCCAGGAAGAGGTACTCATGGGGTCTGGCCATCGCGTCCAACTGCATTATCCTCTGAACATGGAAAAGCGTACAGGTGTTCAGAACGATCAATCAGGTAGCACAGTATTGTCCAGAAGTAATGTAGGCCACTAAGCAACACAGTATGTCCACTAACTGTACTGTGGACATGGATGTATAAGTACTTGCACATACTCGTAACGTTGTTCTATGTGTCGCGCAGAGTTGCGCTCAAAGGGAACCCTGTAGACCTGTTTCATCCTCATCTGTTGGCGCCGGAGAACTCGGTCTATTGTGGACACGCTGACAGCATCAATGTTCTCAAAGTTTACATTATCTGCAATGAGGGTTTCAATGAGGGCTTCTTCTCCCACCTGGACCTTCTCCTCTCTCTTGTTGGCCTCCTTCTCTTCCTCCTCTACTCCGAACTCCTCTTCTTCTTAGGCCTTCACCTCTTTGGCCTGCAGCTCTTCTCCTTCCGCACGCTCGAATGCCTTCATCCATTGTGATTGTTTGGCATCTTCACCAAACTATGCTTTTATAGGTGGGGTCACATCATTAGCAACAGGTGTCTTCAATTTTGAGTCGTTGTGTGTAGTGACTGACGCCAGGTGTGTTCCCTGTGTTCAAAGATTGGTGACTGTGGCAAGCATTTTGCATCACATGGGCTTTCATTTGAGAATATGAGCAGAGTTGTTTTGCAACATGTGTTTTAGCAAGGAAAAATGTGTTTAGATTTATGAGTACAGAGGGTTGTGTTTTGTGAATTGTGTCTTCATGTGACGTGTTTATGGTACTGGAATATGGTGGCTACATTTAGTAAATGTGTTTAGACTACTGGTCATTTGGGTTACAGGATTGGCTTTTGTGTTTTAACATTTGAGAAAAACTGTATCTGCAATGACTTTGTCTCTGATCTCTCGGAGTCTAATGCAGTTGTTCTCACGGACCATATCTGCAATGAGGGTTTCTTGTGCCGCTGTGAATATGGCAACCCTCCCACCTCTATGTGGCATCCTTTCAGCTCTAAAGAAAGAAACATGTGTTGTCAATTGACTGATTTATATGTAAAACTACATGTAAAGTAACAGACCACTTTCACAGGCCTGTAAAACTGTAGTGTGACAAAGAAAGCAATAGCGTACTATACCTGTTGTGTTGTCTAAATGCCTTGATAATGGTGGCCACGGTGAACCTACTCAGGTTTGGATGTACTCTTCGTCCCGCTTCAGCCATTGTCATGCCATGGCCAATGACATGATCAATTACTGTTGCTCGCATATCATCTGTTATGATGGTGCGAGGTTGTCTTCTTCTCCCACCTGGACCTTCTCCTCTCTCTTGTTGGCCTCCTTCTCTTCCTCCTCTACTCCGAACTCCTCTTCTTCTTAGGCCTTCACCTCTTCCTCCTCTGATCTCAACCCCTCTTCCTCTTTGGCCTGCAGCTCTTCTCCTTCCGCACGCTCGAATGCCTTCATCCATTGTGATTGTTTGGCATCTTCACCAAACTATGCTTTTATAGGTGGGGTCACATCATTAGCAACAGGTGTCTTCAATTTTGAGTCGTTGTGTGTAGTGACTGACGCCAGGTGTGTTCCCTGTGTTCAAAGATTGGTGACTGTGGCAAGCATTTTGCATCACATGGGCTTTCATTTGAGAATATGAGCAGAGTTGTTTTGCAACATGTGTTTTAGCAAGGACAAATGTGTTTAGATTTATGAGTACAGAGGGTTGTGTTTTGTGAATTGTGTCTTCATGTGACATGTGTTTATGGTACTGGAATATGGTGGCTACATTTAGTAAATGTGTTTAGACTACTGGTCATTTGGGTTACAGGATTGGCTTTTGTGTTTTAACATTTGAGAAAAACTGTAATTAAAGATTATCAATACAGCAATATATTTAATCTTGAATCAGGGCAGCTCAGCTGTCTGTAATACCAAGTGTAATGGCATTTTCCTGCATGACACTAACTATCATTTTAATGCAACTGTCAAAAAAAAAATCTAATATTAAATGATTCTGCAAATGTCTGCACCAGGCAGCAGCAGAGCAATCATACATATGGAGAGATGGTAAATAAAATGTGGTTAATGACAGATTTACTGCAGGTTTACTATGGTACTGTAAATAAAGTGGCAAATATCAATAGCTATAGTGAATGGTGCAATATGTCCTGCACTGTAAATCTTAAGGTGCGGAGGAACTTTGCAACAGTCGGTTGGCTCTTTAAAAGGGTTTTTCTTTGATAAATTGCTTTAAACAGGTTATAAACAGGTGCTTTTTGGGGGGTTTTTTTGGCTGGGGTGGTTATTTTTTCTCATCAAATTTGTCAGTGAACATCAGTATTATGTGCTGACTTACTTAGACTTAGATCCTCCCGCGCCGATCGGCGCATCGGGCGACAAGGGAACATCATCGAACTCGGTCTATCGTGGCAGTTGTTGCTTCATCCCATGACAGTTCCACGGAAGGTAAATCTTCAAGGAAAGTCTTCCTCCATGTTATTTTGGGTCTTCCTCGCCGTCTCTTTCCATTCTTTGGGTTCGACAGAACCGCGACATGGGCAGGTCTCGGGTCCGGTAGCCGAAGGATGTGACCGGCAAATCTGAACCGACGCTTGGTGACTTGGACATGGAGCGGCTCTACTCCCGCATGGCGATATACTTCTTCATTGGTAACGCGATCCCGATATGTGATCTTGAGCAGCCGTCGAAGACAACATTGTTGGAAGACGTCAAGATGGCGGTTGATCTTTGCAGTTGATTTCCAAGTCTCCGCTGCATACAGTGCCGTCGGTATCTTCAGGAGCCACAACTTGGTTGATAAAGGCAGTGCGGTGGTCATCCATATAGGTCGTAGTCGTTGAAAGGCTGCCCATGCTTTCCCAATTCTGCACTTAACCCTTTAAAACCGGTCAGAGCGGGCACGCTCCGTTTTGCGTAACTATTTTTAAATCCCGGTAGCACTGCAACCACGTGAGCTAGCACAATAATTTTTTTTGCATATGAAACCGGAGGAGTTGTACTTACATCTTATGCCATCAGCTTGTCCTAGGTCACGGTTTCCTTCCACATATAGCTTTGCAAAAACTGCATAAAAGCACTTGCAGCAACAAAAACATAATATTCCAGAAACTCGCTTTGCCGATCCGATCAGCTGTTCATAACACTTCCTACGTCCATCAGCGTGAACTATCGCATGTCCGCCATGACAAGCCCGAAACCGGAAGCGACGTCATTTTCGCAGAAATGTAGTTTTTTACCATCAAGGCCTCATGAGCTTATACTGGTGTTTTTAAAAGTTATGTTTGACTTTATGACTTTCTGTGTCGTTTCTGGGATGCTTAGGACTCATATTGCACTGCTGGAAATAGTTCATTTTGATGCATATGCTGCTTTTTTGCAAATTTGCACTATAATATTTATTTTCGTTTTTCCTGCAGTATATAAAAATTGGTGTATTTCAAAAATAAAACTATGAAGACACTCAAAATAAATTTCCTGTGGTGGGAAACTATTTTGTGCAACTTTTTTGTATTTACAGCTTTGAGGGATAAGCCTCTTAAATTTCTCTAACTAGAAATATATGTTAAAAAACAAAAACGATTTTACATTTTTTTGTAGTTTATTGCACTTTTTTGCAATTTATGTAATTACTATGCACTTAATGCATGCATATTATTAAAATTTAGGCTGTAATGGTTGTATTGATGTATAGCAACTTGGAATGCTCCCAAAAATGGCTCTACAACATGTAAAAATATAATATAAGCTCTGGCGGACTTGGTTCTATGGTAGGTCTTAAAGGGTTAACGTCATGCTCCACGTCCCCGTCACTGCTAAAAGTGCAACCCAGGTACATGAACCGGTCCACCTCTTCTAGCTGCTGCTGCTGCTTCACAGTAACCACTGTGTTTGATGGTGTAGCGTAACCAACGCGCATAATCTTCGACTTCTCACCGCTGATCCTGAGTCCTATCGGTGCTGCTTCGCTTTCCAAAGATGAGGTTGTTTTCTGAAGAGCCCGGAGTGTTGGTGCAATTAAGGCTATATCGTCCGCAAAGTCCAAATCTGTGAACTGCTGCAGGGGATCACGTCCGGCGATGCCCATCGTGTTTGGTCCAATTGCTCGCCATTGACGAGCATGGTCAATGGCGATGTGCCATTGACCATGTCATAATGTTGTATTATGTGCTGAATAGTATGTAAAGGCCCTTGTTATATTTGTAAGACTAAGATGAACAACCTTGTGCGTCTTACACCTGAGACACTTGGGAGAATGTTGGAATACAATAAGTCTCCTTGTACCCCAGCTTTTCATGAAATTTGAAAACCTCTGGGGAAAAAAAAAAAGACACGTTCAATTCCACCTGACTAAATATGCCAGTTAGTGCTTAAACAGTGACCTTACAATAAGACCAATGTTATTTACGCACAACTCACCTAATTTAACAAAAAGAATATAGCACAACAAATGTTCCATTGAGTTTAGTTATACTATTTAACTCATCTTCAATGAGCTTCTTTTGAAAATCTTTTAAAATTATTCATTTTTATGATAGAGTCTGAATCTGGTACGAGAACATGAAAGTTTACCAACCTGATGCAAGTGTGGTTTAACGTCAGTGCTGGGTGGATGAATGCCAGCATTTTAATATAAAAATATAGATTAACTGTGCTCTTTCTTTTCATACACAGTATTGGCACGGCATATCAACTTTGTGTCACAATTAACTTTTAAAATATTACGTTAATAACCAGAACATTCAATTTTCAGTCGCTAAACTGTTTGTACCAAGGTCAAGAGTGAATCGTCAAGCTTGGCATTTTACTTAAACGAGTCTTTGAAACTTTGCCCTTCAACAAGGAATGTTTGAATTGTTTTAGGCACAAAGTTAGATGGGATGAAGGATGTGAGGGGAAAGGAGAGTTGACAGCAGATGAAAAAAGTATAAAGTAGATAAGGGTTGAGAAAGAGAGGAAGAGGATAGAAATAAAGGACACAAAAGAAGATTAGGGCAGAAGGGAATGTCAGTGTCCATGTGTCCAGGTGTAGAAATGATGGGGAGTGGCAGACTGTGTGTGTAAATTACGGGCTGGCATGTTGAATATTTATGAAGGAGAGGGAAGCGCAAAGGGAAGAGATGGACACAGGAAGGAAATTGGAGGGGACAGACTATCTCCTCTGATGGATAATGACGGCCTCAAGTCACAGATTAAAGCCTGGACAACTGCTTCAATAATGTTAAATCCACCATGGGGCTCTTTTCAATGCATTTAACAGAAATAGGACGGGAAAAAAGACTTCAAGAATGAGACATTTCTATAGAGAATGTGAAACATGATCATTTAATAACGACTATGTTTCAGATAATATTCTCAAACCAAGACTACAACAGCAGTCTAACTGAGTTCACATTTATCATATTTAACACGCTTTATGATAAGTAAATAAGATTCAGTTAAGTACTAAGCAACTGAGCAAACATGTGATTATCACATTTATATAGTTCAAATAAATAGTATGTATGTATTCAAAGATAAACTAAGGTCACATTTGATATTTAAGAGGAACAAATTCACGTGTTTCTAGTAAAAATATTTAAAATATACATAATGATTTTATTTCTTAAAGTCGCACATCCACACTCAGGTTATTGTATCAACACTAGTAAAACCTGTCAAGCAATGTATAGTCTTCGTACTTAGGTTGATAAGAACACATTGTAAGTACTTTGATTATGTTCAGTACAAAATAGTACCAAAAAGAACCTCACAAATACAAACTTTTTTGTAGATCATTACGTGTAGGGTGCAGGACTGTGGATGTAATGGGCCAAACGCTTTACAGAGTGCTCATGCACATGCATAGTGGCACATATAGTGATGTTTAATTAGAGCAGCAAGTTCCCTTTGGCAATGAAACCTCCTGGTTTGGGAGAGAAGCATCTGGACAATACTATCCCAGAGGCCCACATGCTGGCAACTAACTGAGGAGTCCCCACTGTGTTTGAAGACAGAATACAGAGCAGAGCAAAGCTGCCTGTCCAGAATAACACATCAGTCAGACAACTGGGGCCAATTCACATGTCCAAAGGAGCGACATACATAGAAAAGAATAGAATTAAGGGAGGCGGTTTTGACGATTAAGTTCTTTTTGTGATGAAAAAAAGAGTAATCAGAGTACATCACTGTACATCATGTCTTCAAAGCTGCCTATACTCATCTATGCTCATACTGGGACAATGAGGGTTTATACTGTATAAGCTAATTTGCTAATAACCAGATATGTCGTATTGCCATATCTGTTTGCATATACAATGTGCAGACTGTACTGTCTTTCTATTAAAAGGAAACATTGTTATTAAAAGTGCTCTCATCTACTGTCGCATATTTTTGTGGCAATGATGAAAGAAGAGGAGCAAAAGAAGAAACAAAACCACATGGAAACAGATAGAATGAGGACAGCTTGGACCGGACCTAGAGCAGAGCAGCGGTAGCAGCTGTTCATATTTCCTGTTCTCTCCAGGCCTATATACCAACACATCATGGCAGCATACCCTGGGGATAAATCAGAGAAAGGCTCTTAAAACAAAACCCAATTAGCACAATGTAGCAATAATGGGTTTTTCTCAGGTGCATACACTGTTAGGTCTGCCATCTGCACTCACATCTATATAGCCCAGCTTATTGCATGTTAGATTTAAGCTTACACCAAAGCACATTAAACCAGTTGCATATATTTTAGTCATTTTATCAGTGTTGCTGCGCTATAACCAATTTACTTGTCTTCATGTTATAGAAAGTTTACTAATGCATAAGATGAAGTTTAGCTTCAAACAAAATAGTGTTTCAATTTGAGCTGGTTGAAAATACATAGTAAAATCTTAAAGCAGCATGATTATAAAGGGATTATTTTCTTGCAGAAGATTCTGTTTTGTCCCGTGGGAGTCAGCAGATAGACAGTAAGCAGAGCCTGACATAATGCATGTTCTGAAACTTTTGACACAAAGAAATATAACAAAAATTCTGACAAAATAGAAAAAGGGGGAAAGTAACATCGTGGAATATCTACAGTAGATAAGGTTGGGGGGGGTTCAGCCATGCAGCAGTTTCTTTTCATACTGCAGTGCATAGGAATGAAATATCATCTGTTTTTTTCTTAAGGAAAAAAAACAGCTTAGATATCTGATAATGTGGTTTCGCTTTTTTGTGTTTCCAACATCCACTTGTTATTTAGGTTGGGCAATTTTACATATGTTAGATATAGAAATACACACATAGGAGAGTGTAATCTTTTTTTATTAACCAATTAGTTAGTCACTTGATGCTTTATTGTCATCCAGAAAGGTCGGTATTATCTTAAGATTGGGTGTATGTTTTGAAAGTTACCCAAGAAAAGGTCAAGAGGGCAGACTAGAGGGAAATGGAAATATTAAATATAGATGGCGACTGCTGACAGCAGAGTGGAAGAGAAATAAACTTTCCAACCATGGAACACCCTGTCAACAGTGTATGCCCACATCCTTATTATCAAGAGGACTCATGTCAGCTCTGTCAGCAAGCTTGAAGTGTCTTGCTATCTGTGGAAATGTGTTAAGTAGATGTTGATCTGATGCTCTCCCTTTGCAGCTCTTCACATTTTCAGAACTGTCCAGTAACTTGGTAATAAGACAGTTTTACCACATGCACATGCTTTTTACTAATAAAATAAAATTAATCAAAACTCAAATTTATATAAAATGTTCTCTAATGTGTTAAGCAAAGTGACTGGTTACTCTCAGGGCATGAAATCATCCCATTTACTAGCCACATGCTGTATAATTTATGGCTGTGGTGGGTGACTCAGGCTGTCTCACTTTTAGCCTGGCAGGTCACAAGATGGTTTTCTAAATGTGTTTTTACAATTCTATAACCTGAGCTGCTAACATGTTAAATTGACTTGGAAAATTTGGTGTCAGTCAGCCACTGTGATGGAAAAAGTTTCTTGGTCAGGTCTTTTTAAAAATAACTACTGATAATAAAGCCTCGAGGAAAGCAATCTAGTCAGCAGGGCTTCCATTATAAAGAGCCAGCTATGGCACGAAACCTATAGAGTGATGTTCAACTTTCAAGCCAAATGTTCTTGTTTACAATTAGTACAAAATACCCCTCACAATGCTACGAAAATGTGACATCAGTAATCTTTAAGCTCTGTTTGGATTTCCAGATGGACACAAGTCTGGACACAACTGAATCAAGCTCCAACCAATCAGAGCAAGAAAATGTGTTACTATATGTAATTGAGCAACTAAAAAATCTATAAAGATTACATGGTTATATCTCTGTATTAAGCCTGCTACACATACTTACATACATTAAATGGTTTTGATAGGCCTAATAGATGGAAACCTGTTTTAACGGGAGGTGGGTCAAACATGTTCTGTCTGACCAAACGAATCATGACCTCTCTAGTTCCCAGGCTACTGAATACCTGAGGTCATGGATTTTTCGGAGGATATCTCTGCACGCATCAGCACAGACAGTGTAAGTGTTGCTTCCAGCAAAAAGAACATTTCTTTGTGTAGCACTTGTTACCAAAGTTTATGTGGTTTTCAGTTAAACTCTGAGGCTTTAGCTTCATTTTTATAGCGTAACTCAAAGTGAATTAAAAACATTTAGCACGACTTTTCAGCTTAGCCCCAGTGATGGTTAAGAGACCAGGGCACAAATCACCAGAAGACACCACTTGCCATCTGCCTAAAAGATAAAGCTATTCCAGAGGTTACCCTCACTGAGGTACTAATATGCCATCATTTCATATCACACACAGCATGGTGGCACAATTTTCCCAGGAAAACCAATTTGTAACACAACTGCATACAATATGAATGATAAGTGAGAGCAGAGAGAGACACTTAAGCAACTTGTAATACGTCACTTTCCTGAGATAACTGTCAAGAGAAAGCACCAAACCATTAAGTCAAAATGAATTTTTTTCACCAGGGTACCATCGCTACGACTGGAAGTTCAGTAAGTAACCTATCAATAGTGTAATGAGTTCGCCTATTATTTGATTTGTTCAAGTACGCAGGATTTGTAGTTGTTAAGTTTGCAGTTGACACATTTTCTTCAAGTAGTTATGCAGATATAAAACTTTTGTCCTCTTTCAGCTGCTCTATTTAGGATTCACCACAGTGGATCATCTTCTTCCATCTCATGCGATCCCTTGAATCCTGTTCTGTCACACCAGCCCTCTGGATAAAGACTTTAAGAAGTAATGAGGACTGTTTCATACATATTTATCTACATATTTATTGGTATTTGTCTAACTGAAATCCCACTTTGTGTGTGTGTGTGCGTGCGTGCGTGTGTGTGTGAGTGTGTTTTAATTATGAAACTGCAGCTATAGCACTGTGGTTGTGCTGCCACAAGAAGGCTCCATGAGTGACCGCAAATAACTGCTAGGAATCGATGATAAGACAAACTGCCTTATAGTACATCGCAGGAGAAAAAAAATGGGAGTGCTTTCTTGTTCTTATATGCAGCATGAGGTGTGATCAGTGAGCTCAGAGACAATTCCTGCTGCACAAGAAGAGGGCACAGCACGGTTATGCCAGTAGGGTGCAAGCTCTAACTTTTATTTGTGTGGATTTTTTATCATGTTACGCAGGGTTTAAAGTGGGATTTAGCATGTACTGGGGTGGCATGTGTAAAAAAAGGATTACTTAGAAATATGTCCTATAAAACTAGTTCTGTGAGGCTGTGATCAGGTAATCTGTGGTGCTACCACCCGGATTCACTGCTCTTTGTGGATTTAGCCAACTGAATTCAACAAGATAAGCAGATGTTTCACAAGCTGTATGGCTGTGCATAAAAAGCTAGTATTTATACAAGGTCTTGTTCAGAGAGCAAATAAAAATTAATCACCTTGAAAATTAAATTGATGTCAAATGCAAAATTGATGTCTGCAGTTTAACTCTGACCAAGAACACCATGTCTGCTCTGTACTAGTCCAACATAGGGTGAATTACAGTAAACGTCATCACAGTACTGCAAACTAACTAGTTTGCTCTTAACTACTTAGCAGGTCTACATTATAATCATGCAAAGTTTGCATAACACAGAATTAGTATAGGTCAATTTGTTTTGCAGAAAAGTTCAGAAAAACATATTTCAGCAACAGATCATATATAGATCAGATATCTGATTTCAATTTTTAAAATAAATTAAGACAGGAAGATATCAATAAAATTTCACTTGCTGAACACTCCTTACCAATGTTCCCTCTAATTTTTCATGTGTCTGAGCAAACACAAACTCCCTGAGCCGACACTTGGACCACTGTGAGCGACAGCAGACGTGTGCACTGTGGTCACGCCAGCATCGAATCCATCCAAGTTACATGGTTTATTGAAATAATCAAATTACAGCATTTAAAAATCTTGTTCATGACCTGTGTAGTATGTTAACACTATTGGAAGTAAAAATAACTTGAACTCCAATTTTGAAAACACAACTTTCTTTTTCTTTTTTTTTTTAATAATGCTCTGATTTGTATTGTGAGTCTGTGGTCTGGGAGAGAGTCCTGTAACTCTCTGTCTGCAAAATACAGTATATAATGACCAATGTTGGGCAATTAATTATATAGTTACTTCTTCAAAAAAGTTACTGAGTTATGCAAACAAGTTTTGCAGCTGTTTACCTAAAAATACAGCCAAGGCGTTTTTTAAATAAACATTTCAAACTATTTACAGAACAATCAGCTGTTCTGCATCAAATCTGATGCCACACAAATTATTTGTGCCACTCCAAAAAATAAGTTCTGTCCACTATGAGATAAAGGAGAACAACAGCCTGATACCTGCAGGCCTAACAACAGGAGATGTATCACTCCTGTAACACCTGTAACATTCAGCAGTCGCCTCATTGTTCTGACACACACAACAAAACTATTGACTACACTACACACTAACTACACAAGATTTGCGCTAAACGTCGCAAATCTCTCACATCTCAAAACTGCCGTCACTCCTAAAACTTCCCCCTTCCTAAAACTTCCCCCTTCCTAAACAACTAAATGCCATGTTGCCATATCATTTTTTGATTGATCGACATGGTACATTTTTCCACCAATAGGAAAGGCTGGGGCTTGCTCACAGGCGGAGAGTGCTTTCGAGCGTTTTCCTTACCGTTTCTTCGTGCAGTAAATATAAACACAGATAGTATTCAGGAAGTACGGAGCCCCGCAAGGGACATGGGAGAAAAAAAAATAAAGATGAACTTTTGCGAGATCTCGCATATATTTTTATCATAACTCTGGTTTTACGTGGCCTATCAACACAATTTAAAAACTGGTATTAAGTCCACACTTTTTCCGTCAATTGTTCCGTCTGTCCTGCTCACATCTCCAATGGTAGTACAGGTTGACATTAACGTGGCTTCACTCCACATCAGCCACGCCGCTTTGCTAGCTAAAACACCGGTGTTGGTACATAAGGACGCTGTCACAGCTTGTCAATGACGTTGATTAGCTGCGTATATATGAATGTGAATCGCATCATTGGCTGGACTATGGGATAAGGTGGTATCGTTCTAATCCCATACAGGAGCAGCCAGTCACTTACTAACTAACACTGCAAAACAGAATTGTTAAAGCTTTAATTTTAATTTCAATTCCGGTTAGATTTATTTTTGTGCGCAGCGCAGATTTTCTGTGTGCAGAGACCGTGCCAGCAGTGTGCAATTGCGCACACGCGCAGTTTAGAGGGAACATTGCATCTTCCTCTCCTGTCCTGACTGCCTTATATATTTTCCATCTCTGAGTTTCTCTCCAAAGGAAACGTTATTGCTGTAAATAAATGTGCATTTACTGTCAGACACAGTTTGAGACAAATTGTGCATTACCTGCCACTAAAGGAAAGAAAGAAAGTTAGGTTGTTTATACCTGCTTCACTTCTGTAGCTAGATGCTGAGGTACCATGAAGGCAACTTTACATGAACTCATCATGGAGATGAAAGGAAAAAGGGATATGCTGAAAGTGTAAGCAGGCTGTGGGATTTCATTATATTTTTATTACTGATCAAGTATCTCCACGCCATCACAAAAAGCAGTGCCAGGCACATGGAAAATTAACTTGTCTGAAAGAAACATGTATTAACCCAGCGTTCTCCAACCTTTTTTGCGCCACGGACCGGTTTGTGCCCGACAATATTTTCACGGACTGGCCTTTAAGGTGTCGCGGATAAATACAACAAAATAAAACTAGTACCGGTACCGAAAAAAAAGAAGATTTATTCATAACACACGTGAAAAGACCCAGGAAAACCGAAACAAAATAACTCTGAAAACCATACATTTCACACCTGAGCCTCAACTCTTGCGCCCCGGTACCAAACGACTCACGGACCGGTCCGAGGCCCGGGGGTTGGGGACCGCTGTATTAACCTACATATCAGATTCAAGAACAGGTAGGTTCAGGGATCAAACCACCAACGTTCCGATTAGTGGGTGAGCTGCTCTACCACCTGAGCTACAGACACACCGTATGTGGGGATTCAAGTCTTCATGTTGAAGATCAAACAGCCATCTTCAAACTGAAAAGAGACCACAGGCTCCAAGGCTGAAGAGGGTGTGTCAGGTTAGAAGTACAAACAGGAGCAAGGTCAATGTTTTCTTCATCATTAAAGGAGTTGTGTACTGGTAATACTTACCCCAGGGTTAGAATGCTAATGCAAACTTAGCTATGCTGTAGCATTTATTTGTGAGAGAACACTACCTAATCTCTGGCACAATGGGACTTAGAAAACTGGACTTCCTGGGAATATTCAAAGTGTGACATTAGCACTCGAATTGCCATAATGCAAAACAAGTAAGTATTTTAAAGGGAGTGGCAGTCAAATTTAAATCAGGTCATTTTTTTTAACTTGTTTGAACTGAAAGAATCACTCGATGTTTTAAGTTACCCCAGTTGTGTTACTCCTTGTATTTGTGAAGAATGAACCCAGTTTGATAGTTAGGGGTTTGATTGCTGTACCAGTCACACGATTCAGATTTCAACTTTACATATAATCTCTGTGATTTTGTTGTGCCTATTTACAGAGTATTTACTGAGTACCAGTATATACTGGCATGCATATTTTGTGGTGGATGATTAATTAACTCATAGTTCTCCCCCCCTGGTGATTTTAATGGGACTGTGGTGCCACAGTTTGTGGAAAACATTTTTTTCTGTCCATGCATTTTGACTTTCAACTGTTGACATTTCCTTTTTTTCAACTATGAAAGTTAAAAGCCACATTTAAAAACTAAAAAAAACAACAACTTTAAATTTAGCTTGTTTTTCACTCCCTATAAAGCTTTGTGAAGCTCTCACAGGACCTACTGTATGTATGCAACTTCTTTTGGTTCTTGTCAATACTCATCATGTCATAAACTTATAGTAAAATATCAGTGAAACGGGGCTGCATTCTTTGAGGTTTTTCTGCTTTTCCTCTGATTTCACTCAAACAGCATGTCCCCGTGGGCTCTGAGCTGGTGACTGATTACAGATTCTGTCGACAAGCTTAGCATCAGTTTGAACTGTGCGCATGGTTGCATAAATACCCATTTCATTATCCTTTGACAGTGACTCCAACACAATATTTGCCTGCATCAAAAAGAGCCTTTTCAGCCTCCTGGGTGATAGTGTTGTCTGTAAGCATTAATAGTAAATTCCTTTACAAGGTTTGTATGATGCTTCTTGTTCTCAACAAATAATATAACCACTGAATCACAACGTGTGTATTAATGCGATATTTCACACAGTGTTTATTTAGTGCACTGCTTGTAATCTGTTTATTTAATTTTAATTTTCACTGGGATTCATTTTATCACATATTTGAGATGAATTCACAACTATTACAAGGCTCGTCTTGTCTAGTTAGGGAAATATCATCCAGCCTTTAGCCCATTGCAGGAGAGGTAATAAAAGGTAAATGTTTTAAAACCAAACCCAAGCATTTGGTTGAGCAGAGGTGGCAGAGCAGACAGAACCCTGCTCTGAACCACAAGTCTCATTGATTGTCTCTGTACACTCAGTCATCCAGAATAGCTGCCCATTTGGGTGTGTGTATTTGTGTGCAGCGCTGTAGGACCCAATGATCAGCCAAACACATCTTCTAAGGGGTTTCTGCTGTTTGTAATAACATACATATGCAAACATCAACATTCATCACCCAAAAGCCCCACTGGAATCATCAAATCTTATCTGTCCTTTCCACAAATAAACTAAATCGACTTAGGTCCCGCTAAACCTGAACATGGTCTACTGAAAATGCTTTTTATACATACACCACTTAACTCTTGCAGAGGCACTGACTCACGTCCAGGAATATCTTGTTAAAGTATGTTTCTTATTAAATATATTTATTAAAAAACACACAGTATATATTTTGTTTACAGAATGACCAGTAGAGGTCCTTTACACACTGAGCACATTATTGCCAATTTGTCATTTAACATATCTGAAAATGATGAAAATGCACACACACAAAAAAGGAGTTGATACCAAGCAATGAGGAGCCTGTCCTCATGTTTCTAAACAAGAAAAGGGGGAAACTAAGATTCTAGGTTCATCCAATTCTCAAGAGAATGCAGCAGCAGGGAGCATTTCATAGTTTGATCCAGGAGTTGAAGCTGTATCATGACTGCTTTCCTACATATTTCAGCATGTCAGTGGGGCAGTTTGAACTCTTGTTGGCAGAGTTGGAGCAACATCTGAGGAGACAGAGAAATCATTTCAGAGAACCGACTGACCCAGAGCAGTGTCTAGATGTGTGTCTGAGGTAAAGTAGTATTATTTTAATATTTCCAAATCACTGTATATTCCATACCTGTGCACGTTTTATGCAACAAGTGCCCTTGTTCCCAAATGCAGTGGTCTGATTGGTCAAGTCTGTTTATTCATATCAGGAAAAATCAAGCTTGTTCTGAAAACTCTGCAAATTAGTTCTATGAAGTTATGCTGTCAGTGTGTACAGCTGCACTAAGGTGAGTCTCAAAAATATTTTTTTATGTGTGTGAAGGTCTCAGTGTGTTCCTGCAAGCGGAAGATTGTAAAAAAAGTTCAGGTATCCTGGGCACACTCTGAACTCAACCTTCACTTTTAAAAGTCATGTTATAAATGTGTCCAGCATTGTTAAATTGCTGCAAGTATGTTCTTACATCCATTTATTCTTTCACATATTAATTATTTTTTCACTAACCGGTCATTAAAAAACAGCACTTAATGTGATTTGAACCAAATTCATTAGAATCATAATTCAAAAAGGCCATTAAAACTCATGATAAAAAGTCATTTTCATTTCATTACTGTAAGAATTTTTTTTTAAATATAAGTTTCTCGGTATTTAGAATTTGAAAAAAAAATCAAGTATGTCTATTTTATATATTAGGTTTTGCACTGGAGGTGGAGCTCACACAAGGCACAAGAGTAGATGGGACTGTGAGGTGCCTTATAGGTCGGTTGCATTTTTGACTTATTTCTGTCTTGGTGTAATAATTCTATTTCTTTTTATTTGTTCTTGTTGCATGTCTTTTTTTATTGTAAAGTCTTTATATGACCTGACTTGGGACTACAGATTTAGATTAGGATAGATAGATAGATAGATAGATAGATAGATAGATAGATAGATAGATAGATAGATAGATAGATAGATAGATAGATAGATAGATAGATAGATAGATAGATAGATAGATAGGGAGCTCCATTTTTCCTGAGTGAAACTTCAGAAAATAAGTCCTGAGTTCATCTTCAGAAACCTGAAATGTCAAAATAAAAGCTCTGAGCGCTGAGAATGAGCTAGTTTGTCAAAATAAAAGCCCCTAGGACATGACAAGATTAGTTTTAAATGTATAAACGTCACCTTAAAGTAAAAAAGAAAAACAGTTTAATGTGAAAACTGTCTAGAAAGAATTAAAAAAAGATTAAGGCAGAAGATACAGGAGATAGTCTGAAATCTGACATTCTGTGTGTGTGTGTGTGTGTGTGTGTGTGTGTGTGTGTGTGTGTGTGTGTGTGTGGTTTTGGAGGTGCTCACTAATCAGCATTTGTTGCATTACTATTGATATTTTATACATTAGTAATACAAGGCTGCAGAAGCCTGACAGAACCTTAATCCAATAACAGGACTTGTATTCATGCACGCCTCTGCATCTTTCCAGCTGATCAATAGGAAATGACACTACATCAGAGAGGTCAAATCCTTTGTCTGTACAGAAAAATCCATTTCAAAATTATTTCTTCTGTATGCATACATAACAGTCACAACAATAGCTTTTGTAGTCTGTGTTTCTTTTCAGCATGAAATATAAATTAACCAATTAATGTAAATTAATCTTTTATTTATCTTTGCGGCTGATGCCACAACATGTTTTTGTTTTTTCTTTCTAGTTGTGTAAAAAACAACCTATGTTACAGCATCCTCTCGTGTGAAATTTGAGAGTGAGTTTTTCTTATGTTTACTGCAAGCACTTCACTGAATCAATGAATGTATGTGAAATGACTACTCCATTAAATTCAGTTTTTATAAAGAAATCCACATAAGCATCAACAACATATGAACTATATATATATGATATATATGATGTCTGTACAGGTATAGCCATATTAAATATAAATAACATGGTAAACTTACCATAGGGTCTGCCTTTCATGGATTCCTTTGAACATCAAGCTCCCACAGCCTCCTTTCAATATTAATCCCTGTATCCAGCTGTGAGAACCTAACCTGTTTCAGTTGGAAATCAATAGCCTGTGTGAATCCATTGCTTTCCTCTTGCATCACATCCTGTGCTATGAAAGCAAGTTATGAGAGGTGTGCGAAAATGTTGGATGTTTCTACAACATGCTTGTCCCGCTCTGCATGTAAAACACAACTTCATTATCATCAGCATATGTCATGCTAAATTCACATAACTACTGCTATTCTTACATTATAGCTTTACTATAAAAATTTGTCAGAATGTTGTTTTTAATAATCGGCCATTAAAGGTCCACTAATGATAATACTGTAAGCTATTATGTTTTTGTTTAAAAACAAGCCAAACTAAAAGTAAAATTCATTTCAACAATAACATTATTTTTCAGCTCTGCATACTTCAAATTTATGTGATTTGAGGAGCTGATTTTGACAGGAAAACCTTTCATCTAAAACTTTCTATTAGTTTAATAATCTTGCTTCTTTTTTTCTTTTTCTTTTTTACCTTTTTTGTCATTTCTTAAACAGTTTTAGAGAGAGCACTATGGAATCTGTACACATAATGTCAGGCACGGTGAGTAATGCATTACAAATGTAAACATGGACATGCAGCATCTGTGTATGTGTATGTGTGTGTGAGTGTATGTGTGTGCTTTTGTATGCTGCTGCAAATTTAGAATTATCTGGCAGCTCTGTAGATTATATCCCTTCATTCTGGAGCTTAGCCTTGTATTTGTCAGATCCATGGGATTCTGTAGAGCCCCTCCTTATTATGAAGTGGCCTAAATGATTTAGACCTCTCTTTCCTCTAATCAAATAATTGGTTGGTGGTGATAACTAGGCTATGTGATTGAGACTAGAGTAATAGAGCATCACAGAGGCAAGGAATTTAGAAATTTGCCCTTGTCCTAACTTCTCAAAGTCCTTATTTGTTCCAAGTCAAATGGATGATTTCTGTAGTCTGGAGAGAAATGGAAAAACTGCAATTTCCAGCAGTCTTAGCTGGTTGATTTTGTTTGATTTACATGAAAGGGATACACACGCATAATTAAAAAACCGAGGGGGTTAATGACGACTGACTGAAAGTCACTAGTGCTTTGTTCTCAGCATCTACAGGGAGCTTACTCATAAACCCTGACACACAAACGTTTTGGCACCCACACACACATTCACAACAGGTTGAGCTGCCTGTCAGTCATGTGCTTCATCCTTAGCCTGTTTCATAAGAGATGAGCATGGTGTTGTTCAGTCAGCTTCACAACAGAAAGAGGATGTGGAGATGGAGGCAAAAGACGAGAAATATCCATTTTTGCATTCGGCAAACAGCCAAAGCTTCACTGAACCGCAGCCACTTATTTATCAACACTTAAAACAAATATGCACATGCATAAGCATACTGTTGACATACAGTACATCTACCATATGCAAACTCTATTCATACACCCAGCCTTCTCCTTTGTCTTTGAATACAAACACACAGACAGAGGTTAGGCAGAAATACATTTAGCAGTTTGTTATCGTCTGTCCACCCATATTTAACAAAGATGTTGCTAGCCTCCACAGAATCATGCAAAAATTAGTCTTTTAATTGTGCCAACAGAGCACCACCATTATCCCAGTGTTAATGTTTCACTGGGTGATTCAGAGCTCCCTCACTGTACAGCTGCATTATCAGGCTTTGTGGGGAAAAAAATTACATAATTTCAAGAGTTGTGATCCACTGACAGGTTAAATACTGATGAGAGCACATGTAAGTTACATGTAATTTCAAGCATTAACAGAAAAGAAATTCAAATTGTAACATTTCTAATTCTGTAAAGTCTTCTCCATATCACTTCTCATTTCTCACCATTTTCGCCTAAGAGAAAACCGGTTGTCAAAAACTGTCACGCTCGTTGGCAAGACCGCTGACGTTGGCACGGTGTGTAATGAGGGACTGTCGCTGGAGCACTGAGGGGAGACGGCAGCGACACGCCAGCGTGGGAAACTCATCTAAATCACATTACCAAACCCTGCCCCGAAGGCTCACATGGCTGGCAGATTAACCTGCATGGGCTGTCACCATCGCCTCTACTGCTTTCTCTAAGTTCACTGTTTTGTGTAAGGGTGATGGGTAATAAACTTTGTAATCTGGTCCACAATGCTGAATTACTTAAGTAGTAAATTAAACCAAATATAGAAGAATCAAAATTAAGGTGCAAGAAGATAAAATCACCTACTGAAGACTTCTGGGGAATACTGATGAATCACTCTTATTTACAATGAGTGAATGAGGATGCGTGACACGCAACAGGTGTGGGTGCATCATTAGGTGACCAAACTAACTGTCAGTATTTGCAGCCAACTGGCTTTTTACTGTTGACAGCACACTGCATCAAGAGCCAAGGTGATTTTATACCTGCATGGGGTAAAGCTCACCTCCCTTTCCAACCAGCCACACTCTTATCTCAGCTGTGATTTGCAAGATGCACTAGTGGTGGGCTGCCAGTTTTGTTAATCCTGTTTTTCTCCTGCTTATTTCATTCAAGAAAGTTATGTTGTAATTTCTTTTAGTTAGCTTTTGTTAGGTTTATTTGTTGCCTGCTCACTTAGATTTGGCGTGTTTGTTGTGTTGACCTAGGAAAGGTATTTCCAGCTCTATCATTTTTACTATGCTGTAAATAACCACATCAGTCAAGCAGTCTGTCTTCTTAGGTGCTTGGAACGTAAGGAAAAAGGTGTATTTTATGTTGCTGCTCTGGGTGACGTATTGTTTTTGGTTAAATTTCCACATTTTCAGCAATATTTCCATTGCTTATTATTAAAACTCCCACATCATGGTTATAGCCTATTTTACAGTAATATGTGACTTACAGAAAAATACTTTTTTAAGTAATCCATATTAAGAGAACCAAATAACATATTGGCTCAAACATCTATTACCAGCTGTCAAGCCCAGTGGCAGTGATGATGATTTAGACTTGTTTTACAGCCATGGGATCTTGGCATCTTGCAGTTATTGAGTCAGCCACATACTCCTGTGTATACCAAAGTACTCTGGATTCAAAGCTTGGCTGACATTGGGTCATGAAACAGGACAATCATCTCAACCATTCCAGCAAATAGACAAAAGGATGGCTGAAAAATTAAGAAATCAAAGTTTTGCAGTGGCCCAGTTCCAGTCCAGACCTGAAATGCTTGAGAGACCTGTACAAATAAATACCAACAAAGCTAAAGGAACTGACGCAACGTTGTAAAGAGTAGTGGGCTAAAATTCCTACACAACAATGTCAGAAGCTGAAAAAGTCATACAGAAAAGAAAGTGGTTCTACAAGCAACTGAATCATGGGGTGTACTTCATTTTCACATGGCTGTATTTACTAGAATCTTAATATGGAACTATGGACTGGAACTCTCTCCCTCATACATTAAGAACTGTGGACTCTGTAGTTGTTTCTAAAAAACAATTCAAAACTCACCTTTTTAAAACTGTTTTTGGTTAAATTTCTGCATGTTTTATATTGTCTGTTTTACCCTTTTATTATTTGTTATCTTATGTGCAGCAATTTGTCATTCTGTCTAGAAAGGTGCTATATAAATAAAATTGTAGTTATTTATTACTTTTAATATTATTATATATAATCTTAATATTATCATGCTGTATTTTTATTTTCACCCTCTTAAACTTGCTATTAATGTAAACACTGCTGAAACACGCAAGATGAACAGTGCTGAGCTTCATTTTAACATTTTTATCATTATTTAATTAGCTCATCAGTGCTGTCTGACATGGTGCACAGCCAGTCAGAGTGGCAATTACTGCTTTAGCAGGAGTCTAGAGTGGCATCATATGACATAAGTGAGGCACATTTAGCAAACTGTAGATACTCTGGCCAGAGAGAGACACTCTGCCACCAGGGCTAAAAATTCATAATTCAGAAAGAGACATGGAAATTCACTGTCCACAGTGCTATTAGACTGATTGGCAAGGTATATTACATTTTCCTCATACATTCTTTTAATAAAAACATCAAAATTATTCAACCACAGGAGCAATAAGCAGACTTACAGATAGAGTGAGGCAGTTTTTTCTAAAGTGCTAACAAAAAAGGATCCTTTTAGGCATACCATTTGAGATCCAGCACTGCAATATCATTCATCAGTTTATCCATCCAGGGATAGTTTGCTGACCACCCCTGCCCTTTTGCAGCAACAAACTGCTTCAAATTCATTGGCTCAGTTACACACATTCACACCTGGGATATAACCACTGAAACCACATAATATCTTGCTGTTTCTCTTGTACTTGACAGGTCCGTTGAAGCAGCTGGGGTTAAACACACTGTTCAACAGAACCTTGACAGAAATCACTATGGGAGGATCTGGGGTCATTTAGTTTACGCACCCAGACTTTCTGGGCCCCTGTGGAGTTTCCGGTTATGTCTGTTAAACATAAAGCACCGCAGTGCGTACATAATATATCACACATAATATGAAGAATGAACAAACTTTTCTACGTATTTCTACAATTATAAATTTGACACATGTTGTAAAAAAAAATCGTTATTTTTTAATCAAGCTTTAATTAAGGGACCGGTAAATTTATGTTATGAATCTTTATACTGGGAAAATGAAGACGTTTTAAACTCTTCAAATTCAAAGGATGTCAAGAATATTGCTCATCAGTACAATATTTAAATGAGGGAAATTCAGAATTATTTTAGTTTGGCCATCATGTTGACCTACGTTAACCTCTATTCACTTAATTCCAATGAAGGTCACTAAAGCCACGCAAGCTGATTTAAATATGAGTTCCATTCAATATTGAGCCCCACACTAGGGAGCAACCTTCCCTCGACATTTAAGCCAGACTTATGAAAACCTAGACATATATACCTAGTGACTGGTGTTAAGTGGAATGAAGCCCAAAGGAGCTCGGCAGGTTTTGGCCCTTTGAAGCTGACAGGCCTGCTCCCTCCTGGCACGCCATGACTCCACTTTCTGCTTTATGGGTAATTTATTCAGCTGAATAATTAAGCACCAGTCGGCAGCAGAAAGCACGAATAGCAATAAGCACAAAAAAGTGTTAGTTTCCTTCAGCTTGTAAAGCCAGGCTGCCCAAAGCTAACCTGAGTCTGAAATATTATTTGAAATGGATTTTAGCGCTTTCTTAGGAATGACTGATCTTGTGTAGCATAGTATGTAAAAACTCAGTTTTTCTATTCTGCATTTACTGCAAGGTTCACTGCAAAGTGAGCAATAGATTGTCCTGTATGTATTTATGTTTTAGTGGTTTTAGTGTTGCATTATTGCCATTAAATAGCCATAAGACATAAGACAGTTTGCCTTCTATGTTTCAAATTATTGATAGTTTATGACTGAATATTAGCAAGTAGATATTAGCAATTACCAAGGTAATAATTTAGGAACATATTGGTATTTAAAAGACAGTAGTTACAGCAAGGGGCCAAAACCACAATTAAAAGGCCCAAGTGGAACCAAGATAGTAAGGAACAAAGAAATTTAATTTAAATTGTTAGATTAAAATGGTAATACAGCCAAACTTTTAAGACCGTAAGCTGCTGATAATAGAATAATGTATGTCAGGTTTTGTTTTGTGTTTTTAAATCAGTGACACCTTAAAAATAAAATGTAAGTTTTAGAAAGATAGAATTGGTAATTAGCATATTATAAAGTTTATTTTATACACAAGATGATATTTAAAAATCGTCTTATTTGTGATTGTTTTCAATCAGTATATCTCATTATACAGTATTTAGAAATCATATCAATAAATCAAAGGAAAAACCTTTTGTTTATCTGGTGCTAATACACGATACCTATACAGGTTTTCCAAAAGGAAAAAATGTAGGTGTTTTTTTTCTTTGGTTTTGCACTTTTAACGCCTTATGAAACTAATCATTTTTGCTGTCAGTGTAACTTTACACACTTATCTGTGACAGTGGTTTGGCCATGAAGCGGGCTAAGTGTAAAAATCTCAGCCCCAAAACTACAGTATGAGAAAAATGGCCGTGGTAGAATGCAGAATAACATTCTGCACAAATTATAGGAAAACCCACCGATCCATTGATCCAGAGACTTTTAAATAAATTCTATTACTGTCTTACAGTGCTATTTTACCAGAGTCTGACAAATATGGACAGACACACACATATGCTCTCATGCTCCTGGCTCTGTTTCTTTGTAATTGAGGTCTCTGTGATAAGCCAGGGTCAGCAAAATAATGGAGCACAGAGTCCATTTAAAACATGAACACAATTAGGTGGGAGGCAAACACTGCTGATGGCTTCTGACCCCACTTCATTATTGTGCAAATGGAATGACTTTACTATCTCACTCAGTCTCGAACATAACCACTTGTTCCCTGTGTTCTGTACATACTTACTACCAATTGCACATGCCAGATAACCCACTTATCTCCCAAGCCAATATAATGATTTCAGTCGCTGTTAGACAACAAACATATACTCAGACATACAGTACCACACTCTTATTTGAACGCCAGGTAACTACATGTGGAGAACAAGCATAAACTGTCTCAGGCATCCTCTCATTAGGTGCATTCACAAAACCATTGAGACTTATACTGATCATCAAAAGGCAATTTAACTCTACTAAATTGCCAAATTGAAAGGATCACACAATCCAGCATAAGCAATTACAGTCCAATAGCTTTCTGCCCTGATGTCTTAATGCACAGAGAGGGCCCTTTTTTTTCTTCAGGTATTTTTCACAGACTATTTCATTGTCTTTGGAAAGACACACATTTACAGCAGATGTGAAACCTGTAATTTTGAAGGAGATCCCCCGCATGTGTAATGAGGCAGCTGTCAGACTCCTCTGGCCAGTCACTGATTGAGCTGTCAGTTCAACTGGGCCTTTCTATAGACATGAGTCTAACCGGTTGATACAGCTCAACAGCTACGACAGCACTGCGTATGCAGGATAAATGACTCGTGAATTAACTGCACGTGCATAATGCCACTTTAATTTTGGTTTAATTTGAGTATGCAACTCAAATCCAAGAGCAATTTTTTCTTTGTTTAATCTTCTACTTTGAAATGCGCTTCAGCTGGCTGAGATTTGCACACTTTTGTTTCTGTCAAGCAGGTCGGTCAGAAAGGCTTCAGTCCCCGTGACAGTTTCTCCAGTATTTCCTGTTAAAAGCCTGATTTGTCTGCATGATGATGGAAGGCTTTCATGTCAATTATACAGTCAACTTTTTGGAAAATGGGAAATAAATTTCAGTTTGTAAAGCAGATAGGGTGCCCTTTATGTAACCAATACTGTGTGTGTCTTTGAGAACCACAACTTTATTGGCATCTGTCAATCAATAATAAATAATAAGAATAAAGCACAAGAGTACTACAAAGACATGTAAAGCTATGGGGAGCTCAGTATGTGAGTAAAGTCATTTTGCAAAATTTTATTTACATGATATACAGTGTGCCATCCATCCATCCATCTATTTTCTGCCACTTCGTGGGGTACAGGGGATCGTACAATCTCATCTGTTTTCAGAAACACTTTCAAATTATTAGTGTTCTAAGAAATATACGTTTTTTTATTTGATGCAGTAATAGAGGGGATTTGATGCCAGTTAACAACAGTCACATGATCAGCCGTTTGCTGATTTTGTAGCATCTTTGCCAAAAATGAGTTTCTCCAGTAAGTGCCAAGATTCAAAGACAAATGTGAAAGTGAATTTATTTGGCTCCCAGGTCTTATACAATATGACATTTTGGCATTTTGATATTAATGAGTTTCTGTGTCATTTACATAGTCTCAAAGACATATTGGATTTATACAGGATAGTAATATTTCAGTGATGGAATTTTAATTTGTAATTGTTCTCTCTTTTCTGTTGTTTTGTCAGTTTGGCTAAGCATTATCTCATTTTGAATGACATGTCATATCCTGTTTGTTCTAGTCTCTTTCACTATTTGCCTTTCAACAAACCTGTCTGTTTTTTCTGTGCTACTCTTTATTTTTGTTTTATCATAATAGTTAATGGACATACAGTATATACACAGGGTCCAATTTGTGGACAAAAAAATGGGAATGCATCATTCACAAAGTTGTAAATGATGGACTGAATGACGGTCAGGTTGGGATTAATCTTAACAACTGGGAATCTGGCTGCTCCTCCCTATCAGTCCATCACAGCAACTTTGCACCATCCGTTGCAAAGCTAACAAACAATTCATGCTATTTCTTCAAAGACACCTTTCAGAAAGCCGACTTGGTGCATATTTGTAATTTAACAAGATCAAAGAATTCTGATGTCAACAATCCAGAAAGTGGTAGTATGAATATTTCCAGAATTTGTTTGGTGATTTTTCTGATACTTTGAATCCAGTTCATTTTTCATTTACTTAGTTAATTGTAGTTTTCACACTGAAACAGCAGCACCATCTCTACTCTAAGTCATAACCACATTGTTGTTTGAGCTCTAGTCTGTTTTCAAGAAGCAATACTATGCATTTTTAAATGCAATACTACATTCCTATGTACAGAAGTTGTACATGTTTTTTAAATTAAATTTAATTTATTTATTTATTTATTCTGCCAAAATAAACCACACTCCAGAAGCAGACATCGATCTCTAGTAAGAGAGTAGGAAGCTTTGTACTCCTAGCATCCACCCCAAACAACACCTGCCCATGCAGATGTAGTTCATGAGTATCTAAGATAAATATGACTTCTGTGTTTAATCTAGTCAGAAATTACATAAGTATAAAAGTAAATGATCTGTAGAATAGTAATAAGACTTGACTGTTCATACATTAGCTTCTTGGTATTTCACCAGAGGAGAAATAATAAAGGTCTGTTTTCTTTGTTTGACAGCCAGAGAGATATTAATCTGAACATTCAAGGGCATCTGGTAATGTTTTGATCTAAATCCATATAGGTTATAAAGGCGATACATCTAGTTAAATATCACAGAGAATTGCTATTTTCCTGAAAATTTTATCTTGCACAATTTGTTATATAATATGTGGGATTGATTTCATATGGGATAGGAGCACATCCAATAATTGAGTTAGAGCTCTTTCACTGTCAAAACAATAGTCGTGTTGGTGCAAACAATTAGAGTCTGTAGCGATAACAAAGCCCTATTTTATAGTAACTGTAAAATGTTTTGCCAGGCTGGAAATCATTTATGTAATATATTTGACTTCCAGCAGTCAAATTGTAATGCCGTTAGACTAATGGCTGCCCTCTTACAGGCTTTACAACAGCATTGGATGATAAGTATAACAGGTTTACATAAATAAACAAGCAAGCAACAGTATAACATTCCCATCCCCATGGGTGTTCTAAGTCGAAGTGATATTTCTGGGGGCAGGTGTGGTCTGGTGGAAATGCTGCAGTACCATATGCTGCATGCACCAGTAGTCACCAAGCCTTTCAGGAATGCTCTGTGATCATATAGCATAAAGGCTGTGGATCTATATAATCTAATGAATGGTTCAAACTCATGGATAAATCAGGTAATCCAGCTTGCAAAAAAAAAAAAAAAAGAAAACAGATCAGATATTGTGAATCCTATGAACGTAAGGATTTTGAGAAACTACGTGTAGAGGCATATCACAAATGAAAAATAGAGTGTAGTTTGTTCTCAGCAAACAGTCATGGAGTAAATTAGATAATAGTATCTATTTTTTTTGTAAGAATGGCCTTGTACTTGTAGTTTGTTTTCAGGATTGCTTCGTCAGCCAGCCAAGGGGAAAGCTGCAGATCTCTTCCCTCCCTCCATTCCTTTCTTTTTATTCTACTTTGTCTGTAGTAGTACCTAACAAAAGGCCCTTAACAATCACAAAGCCAATATGAGAAAAAACAAGTCCTAATATAGAAAACTTGTGACTCTTAAGTCAATTGTAAAATGTGTGCTTGCAGACAAATAAGGAAAGCTGAGCTCCATTCAGACCCAATCAAACTCTAAATAAGTAAGCAATTGAGTGTTTGTAAAGTAGATCTATCGTAATCCAGAAAATATATGTACTATAAAAACAATGTGTTAGTTTACAACAAACAACAATCTAAAACTCAGCTAATTCCATACAACATTAACACTAAGACTTGAAACTAGCACACCTAAATGATCTTGCTTTTCCCTGACTGTGACTTGTGTAGACAGAAGTTGCTGAAACTTTTTCTCTGTCTCATCCATTATCCCTCTCCTTAGTCACTGTCTGTGCAGCATCTGTTTTTTAAAACTCATACATCTACAACATTTTTATTCTTCTTTATCCAGCATAGTGTACTGGGCCAGAATATATGTATCCTTTTTGAAAAAAGTAAGTTGATATTTTTGGAAATGTTATCTGTTTGTTTCATTGCCATCAGTTATAACAGTTAGGTTAACTTAGCATAAATGGAGAAAGCAGACTCCACAAATGGTTGCTGATGTTTGTACGATTCTTCTGTGAAACTGTTAATTTCAGTACTGAAGAACAACCATGGACAGGGTGAACCACGATCTTTCATCAAAGACATCTGTATTTTTGAAGCATATAATTAGAAATTTATGTGAGGAATGTAGTTTGTATGAATGATGCATTCTTGAAACTCTTGATCATAAAGACAGGTGTGAGAGACAGGCAGTGCATATCTAAAATGCACCCATGCAATTGCACCTTGTATATATATATATAAAACTTTCACATTCAAAATTCAGAGTCAGTGTGGGAGTGGGCATTTTGAAAATCCTGATGCAGAGACATAATTCAAACATGTGCAAAACGCTAAAGCATTTGAGGTCATGTGTAAGTTTGATCCTCTAGCAGCAGAGCTATTGAGCCACTGCCACTGTTCACACAGAGATCAGTGACTAACATGGCTTTTTGTCGATGAGTTGTAACTGGTATTGAATCCATGTGTGCTTGTGTGTGTTTAGGTGTGTGTGCTGAGGAGAGCGGTAGCAGTGAATGATATAAATTTTTTAGCTACATCCAAGTCTACATTGATTTTTAAATATGTCCTCGAGGGCACAGTTCACTTTGATGTGCAGCTGCTTGTGCATACAATGCAATGCAATTGAAGGCAGCCAGGATGGTAGAAAAATAATTGAAAGGAATGCAAGCACAGACACACACTCACGCAGATGTAATTTCTACTTCACCTAGAGTGGATAGAAGGTTTCATGTTGGTAGCCTTTTCCTTGGTCATGTTGCACATTTGGTAAAATAAGCCAAAGTTAGTATGGTTACGATCTACATCCCCCCTAAACACACACACACACACCCTCATATACAAAGGACATGCATACTTAACTAACACTTTCAAGTCACACATGGGTTGAAGGTGGGGGTGGGATTACATCAAGGATCTCCTCTGAGCCCTTTCTTGTTTACAGTGGTGATGGACACTTTGACAGATGAGGTGAGGGAGTAGTCTTCGTGGACTATAATGGTGCAGCAACATTGTGATCTGTAGTGAGTAGGGAGCAGATGGAAGAAAGCCTAAAGAGGTGGAGGCATGCACTGAATGGAGAGAAGAATGAAAGTCAGTAGACAATAAGACAGATGTAAAGGTGAGGCTATATGGAGAAGAGATAGTGCTGTTAGATGAGTTTAAATACTGGGATCAAATATCCAAAGCAATGGAAATGAATGAGAGAGTTCAGGAAGGTGTGAAGAGAAGAGAGTGGGTGAAGACACGTGTCAGGGGTGATTTGTGACAGAAAGATAGCAGCAAAATCTGAAAACGATGATTTACGCAATAGTGTAAGTGCTGGTAGTGGGATCTGCTATGGCATGTGGTTCAGAGATGGTGAGACTAACAAAAAGACAGGAGGTTTTGAGGAAGTAAAGGTATCCATGAGGTGAACAATGGGAGATAGAATCTGATACAAGATGTTTCTGATGCTTTTTACTGTGTCATAAAACATAACACACACATAACATACACACACACACAACACACAAAAAGACAGACACAACCTAGTAGTTAGGTTGCAGTAAACATTGTTATTTGTATATTTATCTGGTAGAATATGCTCAAAACGTCATATCAAGTATCAAAGAAAGGAAAATGTACTACAAGAAATTTGCAAAGTAATAGGGTCACGACAAAGGCTGTGAATACACATGAACCGTACATGTTGTGGGTTTTTGTTTTTGTTTTTTACAAATTTGCAGGAATTTTAAGCAATTTTTTTCACTTTGTTATTATACAACACTGAGTGTAGAATTTTGAGGTGAAAATGTAATTGATCTTTTTTCTTTTTTTTTTGAATAAGGCTAAACTATTACTTTTATGGTATCACACACTGTAAAGTACTTATTTTACTTGCTGGTATTTTCAATATTTGTTGTGTCATGAAATTTGACTTATATATATATTTCGTGTCCCTTTGTCTTATTACCTTATTTCTCCTTCCTGTTCATCCAGTGGCTTTCCTTCCTGCATCAAACAACCCACTTGATTCAATAATTAGCTGTGTCTGCCCGGGTGTAATAATGTCGAGGGCACTGGCAGGTGCGACCAGATACAATCTGTTCTTTAGCATGTGAAGAACTTCCTGTCTTGGCCAATAACTTAGTCACTGCATTACAAGAAGCTCATTGTCAGTGTCAGAGACATGCACACACACTTCCTTACACTCCCGTCCACACACAAACATAGAATCATCCACCGTCAGTGTAGGTATGTACGTGTGTGTATCTTTCTTAGCCCTTTACAATTCTGCCCCCTCTTGGTAGCTGTTATTGCAGCTAAGTGTCCATTGAATGTAAACCACACCTCTACCTCTACCAGGGGAAGCTCCACTCCGCTTCCCACTCCAGCATAGTGTTTGCATTCACATAGCACTTTGACTTTAATAACTCTAAGATAATACATGGCATGAAATTATATTAATGATAGTAAAAAAATTGTGTGATCTTTAGAAAACCATTGCGCTCAAATTTCTCATCTTATGTCAGTACAGAAACAGGCAACAATAAAGGCGTTTAATGCCATTAATTAAGAGCCCTGTGGTAACTAAATAACTATAAAAAAATCACATAAGGCTTGAAATTTTAACATTTACTGCCTAAAGCTGTCGCACTATCAAAATTACATGCGGTCTAATCAGTTCTGCACGGGCTTCATTTGAAACACACTAAACCCCACAGCACAGTATGCTTATTATGTGGCTAATTAAACACACTAAACCAAATGCTAAATTACCCACTGCAGACTAATCATAGGTAAAGTATCCAAACAATGGTGAAATAAAATCCTTCGAACCATTGGGAAATTGGGTAAAAACAAAAAACAAAAAACAAAATCTGGGAAGGTAGAAAGGAAAATAAGTGATGCAAAGTCACAAAAATTTGTTCCAACCACTATGAGTCATGACTGGCCTGTAATCAAATTTTGTTTTTCATTTGTTTTTTAACTCCTTAGGAGTAAGTCTTAAAAGTACTCCAAAAGCCACAGAGGTACAGCTTGTGTAACACAACCAGTGTCCCCACTTTGATTTCAGGCGGAACATTTTTATGCTTTCCTCTTCACTTGTGGCTGTCAAATAAAAATAAAAGAAGAGAAGCAAGACAGAAAAAATCTGTACTATGGCAACAAATGCAAATATGCAAAAGCAGACAGCAAAAAAATGGACAGAAGATTATAGGTATGTAAAGAGAATCAAAAAAAAAGAAGTGTGAAAGGAAGTGAAAGCACAGGATGTGCAGGGATCGATGTTGAGCAGCTATATTTACCATGGTCCAATTAAACAGGAGGAGACAGGAGCACACTAATGACCTGACATTTACACATACTGAACCCTTGATTTGTTTTGATTACAGTGTGTGGGTGGGTTGGTTGGGTGTGTGTGTCTGCGAATAGGAGAGAATGAGGATTTTTGTAGGTGAACCTAGTGAACTTATCACCTAGTGATAGTGGACCTATGAAAAGCAAAGTGAAGATTTAGAAGTAGAATTTAAAAGCAGCTTAAGTTCAATAAACATATAAATCCATTAAAATGTCCTCAGACCAGATATGTGATATGGGTTTTTCTTTTACTAATAATAAGTTTATAATTTCCTAAGAAATACATAACATTTAAAGCACCTACAAAGTTAGCTGAAACACTAATGCCATGAGCTAAAAGCCAAAACTAGTATCAGTACTAATTGAGCCAGTGATGATCTTTAAAAATATATCCAGATCAACCACTGTGTTTTTAAACAACGCCCATGTGGTCACTTATGTAAAACACAAGGCCTTTCTGAAAAGACAGTGGTGTCATCTGTCACCTCGGTCCACTGCTGGCAGCAGTTCATCACCTGTTGTAATCTGCAATCACTCTTCACAAGATTATTCAATTAGCTACAGTAACACCTTTCCAAACTCTAATTAATATCCTTGTGCCTTATTTTTTCCTCCAAGTAATAGAGCTCTTTCTGTACAGTTCTACCTTCTTGGTGTAACAGCCTGCTCTCCAGCCATTCTCCCAAATCTGTTACCCAGGATTTAAACCTTAAAAGTCTTGCGACGGTCTCATACTTTGGGACTTTTGATATTTGTATTCTGCCTCTAAGTGAGTTATGTTGAACTGTAGAGCAATTCAACATAACCAGGCTTTCTCGGGTTAGCTGGCTTGATAAAACCTAAAACCCCAGAGATAATGGGTATCACCACTGTGGTTAGCAACCTTTTCTGTTAACCCAGACTTTCTTACTCAGACATTTTGGATGCTCAAATAAAAGTGGCAGTTTGATACATTACTAGGTTTTTCTCCGTCAAAAAATCAATAAATTGAGCATTGATTAGACATTATCGGACAACTGGGTCATAGAACTCTAAAAATAACATTACATAAAATATTGGAAGGTAGTGATGCATCAATCGACCAGCCAGGGAGTGGAACTGACTGATTTCCAATGTTCTTGCCCTGAACCAGCGACTGCCCAGTCACTCTCCCATTACCATCACCAATTATGAATCTGTTTTATATATGTTCAATACGTGCACATTGGTACAGGCAAATACCACTGTGCACGTGGTATAGGCTGGTACACTACTTGAGTTTTTTCTAAGGCAGAATAGAGTCCTAGATGATTGCACATGGACATTACCATCAAAACTTGTGCTGTGACATTTTCTTCCCAGCCATTGCAGCCACATACTAACATATTGTTTACAAGAAGATATGTTACATAGACGCAATAAAGCAGATAAAGAATCTCTTTATGTCTATATGTCTGGTTTTAGAGTCTCTTGATTCAATCTACTTTCAAATTCGGCAAGTGTTTTTCTTGGGACTCAAGAAAAGTGCATTGTTTGAGTTGTTTGGATAAGCAAGCTATTTTGGAGGTTTGTTAAATTTAGGGTAAGAGTATCTAAGTTTCGTATCGACACAATTAAGGCACCGTAACCTCACAATGGTGTCATCAGTTCATTGATTTAATTTTTACATAAGGTTCCACTAACTTTGATATCATGATGCTAACATTCCAGTGGTAGCAGTAAAATATACAAGAGCTAATATTATCAAGACATTTTAACCAAAACTCAAATATAAATATTCTTTCCTTTGAGCTGTAGCGTTATTTTTCCTTCTAGATTATTTTGGTACATGTTACACAGTTTTAACAATAGCAGCTGTAGGACTGTCTGCCTTCTCTTGAATATGACAGAGCTAAATGTTGCTTCCCCTGTGGTGCTCAATGCACCAAAGGCAGTTCAAGGTAATTCAGTGATTATGGCCAAGTATATACTATAACCATGTTGAGAATCCATCAACATAGGGTTTTAAAAGAAACAATACCCTCCTTTGAAATGGACTTAATGCCCAACCTGCCACCGCCTCGTACCTATACCTAGAAAAATCTTTTTCCATCTCCAATATCTCCAGATGCCTTGGCCGACCGCATCGTAATCCATATCCCCCGGCCAACACCTAAAGTAATCTCTCACCCTTTCTTTTACATCATTCCTTATCCTGATATTCCTCATAGCCTCTGCCTATTTCCCCACCTCTGTCCTCATTTCTCTACCAAGCGCTAGTGAACCATTGTCCTTGCCCAGCTCATTGACGGTGCTACTAAATCACGCTGGATTCTTTCTCGCATGGAGTATTAGCTTACTTTGCTCTGTTATTGCTAGCTTTGGCCCACAGGCATCTGGGTTCTTCATGGTTCTGCTTACGACTGTCCTTCTGCCTCCACGCACACATATGTGGATGCACACCAAATCACATTCATGCACACATCCCAGATTATGCTCAGCATGTTGCAGAGGAGATAAATGGCTCCTCTGTTGCACAGCCACAGGTTGGCCAAGCCTGGAGGGAAAAGGATCCATTTGAGAGCTCTGCAACATGGGGCAGGGTTTAGGGGATAAGGGACAAAAGCAGAGGACAACTAAAATTGAATCATGATGATTTCCAGAATACATGCTCCAGGACGATTGGATTGGGAAAGATGAATTAGTGGAGAAAATAATGCGATCTTATCCAGAAGGAAGGTATTTTATTTTTTCCTTGAATGAAAACTTTGAAATGTAGAGTTAACCATGTGTCATTCAAGAATAGTGACCCACCAAGAGAAGTTTATTATTGTTCATAAATATCTGATTACTGAGCTCACAAGAGGAGGAAGACAGCAACAATATGTCCTAGTTAGAGCCATCTGCCTCACAACAGGAGGAGGATCTATCTGTCTGGGAATTACCTGCTGATGGGAAACACCTGAAGGGAAATATGATCCATGTGAGTCGTTGAGAAGTCTAATTATAAACTGCTAATAAAAGGATGCTTCAGCTGTATGTATGCTTTGAATTTTTGAAAAGGCCTTATTTAATATTTCCTGATTTTACTTTTATAGCATTGCTTTGTTAATCATAGACTGACACCTTACAAATATATATTCATTGTTTAAATTTACAATAGTACTCAGGACAGTATCCTACCTTTTGTTTGAGACCTGAGCAACAGCAGCACATCTGTGTGTCAGGGAATTATTCATACCAAAATAAAAACAATGTCTTTTCCTGCCCCCACTCCCCACCCCTCCATTTTGCCCTGATTTCAGTCTACTGTTAATGTCACGCAACTTATGACAAGAGTTTCAAAACTATGCTGTATTTTAAAAAGCACTCTTTGTGGACAGTACTATACAGCTCCTGTATAATCTACTGGTCCATTGTGGGGCCCTAGGTGAACTTGACATACAAGGCCGTCCTCATTGACATGCATGCCCATGAATCACTGTCAGAGACAAAGCTATTCTAGTAGTACTGCACTCATGAGTTTGGTGGAATACAGTTTAAACAAGTAAAATAATACAGTATGGTCATGCTCATGTACATTGCTGTTGCCATATGTAGTAGCTTAATTATTTAAAAGTAAATGTGGAAACGCTGGAATTTTCAAGTTGATATTTTAGACATAAACTGCAATACAAATTAGAATTATGTTTCCATGCTGGGCTGGTCAAACACTCCTCAGCTTACTGTAGTATGCATGGTCTTGTAACTCAAACTAATGAGATGGATTCAGGAAGACCAACAATTCACATAAATTGATTAAGTGAAAGTCACTTTCTTGCCTTCTTGGCTGCAAACTCAGTAATAAAATCCTTGTAATCCAGCTTGAATGCAACATTCTTTTCAACCGATAGCAATGCAACTGCAAAGCCTGCAAAGTCTGCCCTGCAACACGAAGGTGTGCAAAGAGGTTTTTCTTCTTTTTCTTCTTTAGCTTTCAAAACCTTTGTTTCCTTGGTTTCACAGTCACTGGGATAATCAATAGTTTTGTGGTCCCTTATTTCAGGATAGAAATGTACTGGGCCTGTACTATGAGTTGAGCTTACTTTACGATAATCCCAAGGAGAACAACTACAGCGCTTCAAACACTTTGTTTTATCGAAAGAACCGAAGGAACTCTCTCAAAAAGTAAGATTAGTCTCATTCATTATACTCGGTTTGGTCAGATCTGAGAGAAGCCGGCATTTGTTTAAAAAAGCAGTTTAAAAAAGTCAGTGAGACTTTGGATCACTATCACTTCAAAGTAGTATGTCAAGATTTTATTCCAGGTTTGCAGTATGTTCATTTGATTTTGATTCACTTTTCTTTCCTGGGTTTGTTTTGATTACAGTTTAATGTCTATATCAAAAGCAATCTCTGATGCAAAGAGTTTTACAGCTTTTCTTCTGAGCATTTTCCATGGCTAAGTAGAGTCTAAAATGTCATATGAATCCAGAAAAAAAACGTTCGGAAAACAATTTGCCATACTCAACCCATGTTAAATTCTGGGTGTGCCCACCACATTGCATAAACCAACTTCAGGAATAGGGATTACTCAGATATGAGTTTGATTTTCCAGATTTTTGTTTTATCGTGTCCTTGGCCCCAACAGGCATTTATGTTTAGTCCACAGGCCTCTAGTTCAGCCAAGAGTTTATTGGGATGAAATCAATAAGGTTTGCTTCTACATTTGCTTCTAATGATGTCATATTGACAAAACAGTCGTCATTGACATTTACTCTTAGTGGCAAATACCTGGTGTGCACTCAATAAGCACAGAAAAGGATCCTGCTCATGTGCCATAGTTTGTGGCCATGAAAGAAAGTATCTCATTTTCATTTTTAAAGCCATAGATAATGTCTACATTTCTGATACATACTGTTTGGTTTTTTGTTTTTTTTTTCAAATCTGGCAAGCTTCTCAGTAACGAAAAAAAAGGTCAATACTGTTGTCTTCATGAAGGTTTGCTTTTGTATCTGTAATCTGTATTACTTACTTGTACAATTTACAACAAAAGCACGATACAAGCCAATATCTGAATCTTTCTCACACAATAATGAAAATTTAACTTGGTGACAAGCTCGTTTTCACTTTTTTCAAAAGAAATCTACTGTCTTGTCATACAGATGCAATGGCCAGTAAGTTTGCTCATTAACCTCTCAAAGTTGCACTGACACTTTTTTCACTTTTGAAGAAATACTCTTCATTATCAAGTCTCATCTTTCACCACAGTCTGCAGTAAGTTGTAGTAGGCAAAGGAATTGATTGTCCGTACCAACTTATAGTTAACTGATACCATTCAAAATACCAAAAGCCTGGGTCCCAGTGTGAGTGGTTCTAATAGTTGCTGTATTATCATTTTCACAACTGTGGACTTCTCAGCCACCACATATCAGTGAAGGGAAAGGGTGACTTTATTTTTCTTATTTTTGTAAGTATCTGACTCATTTCTGAGAACTTAGTCACACATTGCAAGATTCCATTTCTGCTCCATTTCACCAGCAACAAGATCGAGCCTGCACTACATAAAAAAGAAAAAAAATGTCAGAGAATATATTAAAGCTGAGGGATCACAGTGTGATACCAGAAGATGCATGTCTATTTAATAATCATCACATGCCGATACCATGCATGTGTGAATCTTAGTCTCTTAACCTCATTTCTTAACATTAAGTTTCGTGAAGGAAATGCAGAAAAGGTTACAGAATCAAACCTTTTTTCAGTGCTTTAGAGTTTGTTTATAATAAATATATAGAAATATAATTTAAAAAAAACAAAAACTTGCCTCTCTTTTGTTATCTGCCTTCTTTTGGATAGCGTTCATACTAAGGGGAGCGATTTTGCTCTCGATGCACAGTTCCCACTGGGATAATTGATGGTGATACTGAAACCCTGGTCTCCTACATAATCAGTGGGTTTGCAGCTTTTGGGGCCCACCCAGTAAGGATGTTACTTCCTGTATAAGATCTGCTGAGAGATTCTTTCTCACAGTGTCATGTTGTTCTTTCATCAAAGAGCCTTTAAACATCAAATGTTTGTATCTCCAGTTTTAGTTCCAAGCACAATGTGTCTTGCAGCTGCAAGGCTCAAGGCTGCAAGCTGCAGGGCCGCAAGCTGCAGGGCCTTATCAACAGCTCTATTGTTATTGTAGAGCAAGTTTTTGAACCTTTGACCCAGTAGAGATGGAAAAAGTAGAAGTTGATCATGGTGACACATCAACAAAGGTTGGCAGGACATTACAGGTTTAATCAATCCAAGTGAGCTTTAGGCCCAAGGAGAATAAGCTGGTTGTGTCTAGTTCTTAGTCTGCTGTTCTCATGTATGAATAGGGCCACTCCATCTCAAATCAACAAATTTTTAAAACATTTTCTGCTCAGCCATCTCCAGTTATAAATAGTGGGACATTCAAGGCTATTTGACCTTTTTTTTTTTTTATTATTTCTAAGTAATATATTAAAACAATTTCCCTTTGAAATTAATTTTCCTTGATTAAATAAAGTGAGACATTACATTGTATGTAAGAGTTTTGCCAAAACATGTTTTAGCATAGTAGCCAACATGAAATTTCCAGAAAGGATTTTTAATACAAAAAAGTTTAAAACAATAATTTAAATACATCATAGTGAGAATACTTTATCAGTCCCTAAATAAACCATGTGGTTGCAGTTGCTCCAAGACAATTAAATTAAATTAAATAATACAATATGTTACTGTGATGGCATGCCACACATGGTAAGCTCCACACCTCACCACCCGTTGATTCACTTTAGTTTAATTTACAGTCACTACTTTAAAATATTCTACTTATTTTTCAATATTGTTTCTTTATTAAATGTATTTATTTTTCCATCACACCCTCCAATGTTTATATGGCGTGCACACATATTAACCTTGCAAGGTCAAAGTTCTGTTTTATGTTATATTAATACATCTTTCTTTGTTTGAGTTACCTGGGGATTGGCTTCTCCTCCTGTCTGGCAAAAGGTGTGGCAAAGGGCTGGGAGAGCTGAAGTACCACTGACAGCCTAATTGGATAGCACCACATGCTTCATTGGCTGGGGGGTGTTTCATGTTTGTTTAATTGTTTTGTATTAGTTGGTTATATGGCAGCCATCTTGTTTTCCCCCGTGTGTGTCATTTGGTTTAGCTAAACCAGTATTTAAGTTCCCCCGTGTGTCATTTCAGCAGGTCAGTTTATCTTATGGTTGTTTGAGGTTTTGTTAATTACTATCTTGAGTTTAGTCTATTGAGTTGACCTCTTTTATTGGTCTGCCTGTTTAAGTTTTGGCTTTGTTAAATATATTTTCATATTTTTGGGTCAATAAAAACCCCTTTTTGAATTAAAACACCTGTGTCCTTTATGCTTTACTGCTTGGTCCCTGACAATTACAAAGTTACAAAATATAAGAAATACCTTTATTGTATACAAATATCTTAATCATGAATATCCAGAATACTACAGAGATTAAATATATGATGATATGATTTACATTTTACTGTAAACTGTAGAAGATTGTTATTTGTTATTTTCACTGTAAAGATGTGCAAAAGGTTGGCAAATGTTTGCAGTCAAGGCAACTTTTTACATGTCAGCTATGTGCAACTGTAGCAATCTGCTAGGAGCCAACGCAAACACAAAGAGGTTTTGATGCTTTTGATCTTTGCAACTATGTTCCCCTAGTATTCCACTATTTCACCTAACCTCAAATAAGTAGTGTAGCTGTGACTAGTCTGGGTTGGTAAAAGTAATGGGTGATTCTAGGTTCAAACTTATGGTTGAAACTCAGCTCCCAATCATAATGTCATGCATGCAATTAATATTAATGGAGTATGATTTGTTGCAGATGTAATCAACCCTTTTCATACACCGTTTTAGAGTGGAGCCTTTAGTTATCAAACCAGATGCAAAGGCCCAGTCATTAAATAAGTTAAATAACTTTAAATAACTATTTGCGGCAAAGCAGACAAGAAACATGCATCTTTCTACTGATGATAGTAATAGTCTAATAATAAAAGTTATTAGGTTATTAATGACAAGCCACACCTCTGTGTGAGCACACTGTAACATCATGACATCAACCACACTGGACATAAAACCTGTTTCCATTCTATCCTGTACTGTCGCCAGTAGAGAAAATATAGAATTTGAAGGTGATTCCAGGAAATAATACTAAAATATGCTATTATTAATACTATTAATAGTTATTTTTAGTGGTGCTTTAATCAGATTCGGGGGTGCTCAAAAAGGGTCTTAACTCACATATGGTCATAGTCAAATATTGTTTAAAAATGATCTATTATCAGCAAGAAAACATCACAACATAAGCCACGAGTAAAGTTAAAGTTTGGGATATAAGAATATGGCCAAAATGTTAGCCGTTATTAATATTCTGCTGGAGTGATTCTGTGTCTGCGTCCGCTCCTACTCTCTCCCTCTCACCAACTGTCTGTTCTCTTAATTGGAGCTGGGAGTCTAGGACCACTTCTCTGACCGTTGCACACACCCTTGGGAGGCAGGTCAGTACAGCAGCTAACACAAATATCTGTGTGTGTGTGTGTGTGTGTGTGTGTGTGTGTGTGTGTGTGTGTGTGTGTGTGTGTGTGTGTGTGGGAGAGAGAATGAGAGAGAAAGTGGTCGCTGTGAAATAGGAAATTGGCTATAAAAGAACCGAATAAGACTAATAAAAGGCATATCCTGCAAGATTTGCTGTGAGTATTAAGCCGGATATAGTTGGTATGATGAGGAATTACATTATTTTATTATTGCTAACTATTTCCTGAATGACACATCATATCAGTTAGCACACATGTTAATTTTAAAGAGAAGTATTAAATAGAAATCTCTGTATGCTCGCATTGTGTGCTTCATCGATACATCGTTCATGTTCAAATCAAGGTTGTTTTTAAGGGCTCTGTAATTTCACTCATTATTTTGTAAGTTCACTCATGCATTTTTTTTCAAGAGCAGTTTTAACAGTTCACTCGGTACATCTCCACACTGTAAAAAGAAAAGATGAAGTACACTCAGAATGAGGGCTTTTTCCACTGTACATCAAAGAGCTCAACATCTTCCATTTAGATGGCTTATTAGTAATCAGGATTGTGAGCCCTGAATGATGGGGGAGTGGGAGGTGATTGGCATTAGTTCATATCTGCTGGAGTCTGTCATGTTTTAGGCAGATTCTGTGGAGTGCAATTTTCTAAGCTTCTGATTCTGTGTGGGACCGTTAGCTGTGAAATTTGGTAAAGTGCTTTCAGTGAAATGCTTTTTCAGTGCCTGTTTTGCCTAATGATGTGGGACTGTGTTTAGAGAAACAGCTTAGTGAAATGAGAATGTGGCCTGGGTGACCACTGTGGTCTTAATATAGTTTTTTGGCAAAGCCTTTTTGGACATGTTTTGTATTTTTCCAGTGGTTACTGATGTTTATCTGTTTTAATATTTTCATTTTGTATGTGTCACAGCATTTGAACTATGTTCTGTACATCCTTTGGCCTAATGCTCATTCAATATAAGTATCTTTTTGTCTCATATTGTCTTTGTGATTCATGTCTGTCTACAATGAATACCTTTCATTACATCATATGTTCCATCCATCCATTTGCTTCCGCTTATCCTTTTCAGGGTCGCTGGGGTGCTGGAGCCTATCCCAGCTGTCATAGGGCGAGAGGCGGGGTACACCCTGGACAGGTCGCCAGTCTGTCGCAACAGATAGAAAGAGACAACCATTCGCGCTCACATTCACCCCCATATTCACACCTATGGGCAATTTAGAGTTTCCAATTAACCTAACCCCACTAACTGCATGTCTTTGGACTGTGGGAGGAAGCCAGAGTACCCGGGGAGAACCCACGCAAACATGGGGAGAACATACAAACCCCACACAGAAAGACCCCGGCCGGATGGTGGAATTGAACCACCGTGCCACTGTGCTGCACATCATATGTTTTTACTGTAATATCTTTTAAGTAATATTAAAATAGGCACACTAGAATAAGGGGATAACAAGTCAGTTTTTTTACACGAAACACAAAAATACTTAAGTAAATACAAAAATAAGTAAGTTAATTTAAGTACTGTTCAGTTTCATGGTAATTTTGCAGAAAAATAAACAATATTTCCCCATCTTACATTGTAAATGCTCTGTATATTTCGGGGCACAAGGATTATGAATTATCATTATGGTGTAGATTAATCTTGCCTCTTTATTTTTTGGGGGGGGCTTTACTTAACAGTAATTATGCATAATGGATGTTTTGCTACTCAATTTTCCAGTTATTTTACCAATATAAATGTGGTAAAGACTGTTATTACTGTTATCCCTTACCAACTGACAATAATAAATAAATGCCATCACAACTGGGAGGTCCATATAACCTGATAATGATGAAGCTAAATCTAACTTCATTTCTCTTTCCTTTAACGATCACTATTCAAGCATAACTTTCTAAAGGAGTGTTTAGAAAAGGAGTGTCGTCTTTACTGTAAAATACATGGAAGTCAGGCAAGGTTATTCCACTCCACAATGAAAGTACAGTGTCATTTGTGTATCTTTTCCTGTAAAATACCTGAAATTTAGGCACTACTTAAATTTACTAACAATGTAATGTTACATTGTTAATGTTAATGTAATGATGTTATACACAACTTGATATTATTTATTAAAATTACTTACAGAATAGTTTGTGTCTCCTTTTCTGTTAAATACCTGCAATTATGCAAAAATTAAAATTACTCATGAACTACCTGAAATTATTATCACATTAATTAAAAGTACTTACACACTAATTAAATTTACTCACTATATGATTATGTCATCGGCGTAACTTTGTGCTGAACATTGGGGGGGGGTCAAGACATAGATAATTGTAATTAATAGATACCATTCAGCATCACTAGACATTTAAAACTGTTATTTAATGGCGTATTTGTGTATATGGCAGTATACAATGTACCTGTAGCAGCACTATTAACTTTGGAAGACTCACCCTTTGTTGGGGTTTGTTAGTTATTTTCATTCAGTTTCTGAAGACACACACGCACACACAGTTTCAGTTTAAGCATTGTTTTCAAAAAATTGCTTGCTCAAAAAAAAGGTTTTGTCTCACTCACATTTCTTCCTGTTGCATGTTGAAGCTCTACTTGGAACATTATTAAGATCCAACCATGCAAAATATGATTTTTTGCCATTTTTCAAGTGGTCTTAAAATTTTGATCAGGACTGTATACAGTTTTTTTTCCCCAAGTGGCCAATCATGTTATCATGTTTTTTAGTTAACTGATAACCCTTATTGATGATTCAGAATGATGATGAATAATTACTCTGCTGCATGCTCATGTACAAGTAAGTCCTCTCAGCAACATAGGATTACTCATCTATTGACATATGCAATAAATAAAAGGTCTCTAATGAGGAAAAATCAACATGTCATTTCTTAATTCATCTTTTTATTGATAGATTGATTAAACACAAGTTATGCGTGCATTAGGCTGTGCATTTACGCGAGTTAGATTAAATTACAGGAAGCTCATGGAGGCTCCTCTGCAAAATTAGAACTAAAGAATGATCTGAATGTTGCGTATGATAGCAATAAATGAGCTCAATTATGTATGTGTGATTGAATTGCTCAACCACTGTGTGAGACACTCCATCTATGTACGACAATCCTTTCCTCAAAGCAGATGCTGCTTTTTTCTTGTCTCTCAGCTTAGCTACCGCTTAATGCGAATCCCATCTTGATCATAAAGCACATTATATTTAGGTGCATGTATGCAAATATGTCAAAAATAAAAAGAATACAAATTTAATTAAGTTTCATTTAGTTTTACATCATGTTCCTTTAAACAGATGTCTTCATGAGTTTAGCGTTCCAAAGGAAACCCAAAGGAAATGTGACTAGAAAACAATTATTAGAGTAGGATTTTTTTTTTTAAATCATTCAACCCAAGGCAGCACAGACATTCATAAATTTGTACCAGATGAGACAGATTTATGAAAGAAGCTGCTGTTGATTAGATCTCAGGTAGTCAGAAAACATCTTCTTGTTTAAAATGCAGCATGCGTTTCTGCTTTCAGATTGTTCAGTCCTCTGAGGACCTGTTGAATCTAAACATCACCACCGTCTGTACAAAGAACCAATGAAACCATTGGTTCTTTGGTTTCATTGGTGATCGTGGCTCAAGAGTTGGGAGTTCGCCTTGTAATCGGAAGGTTGGATACAACGGACAAGGACACAACGACCGCTCGGACAGTCTCGGTCGTTGTGTCCTTGGGCAAGACACTTCACCTACTGCCTACTGGTGTTGGCCAGAAGGGCCGATGGTGCGATATGGCAGCCCCGCTTCTGTCAGTCTGCCCCAGGGCAGCTGTGGCTACAACTGTAGCTTGCCTCCACCAGTGTGTGAATGTGTGTGTGAATGGGTGGATGACTGGGTGTGTAAAGCGCTTTGGGGTCCCTAGGCGGGACTAGTAAAAGCGCTATACAAATACAGGCCATTTACCTTCTTAATATTAACTGCAAATGATTAAATGTATAACACTTTGTCACCTTTGTAACTTCTCTAAAAGGTACAAATTTTGGCAGCAGTGCACTGTGAAGTAAACATGTTGTTTGGCTGTGACTTACAAGACAACATCATTTTAGGGTTTGGATTTCTTTTACTCCAGTGACAACTCGCCACATGTCTGTTGTCTTCAGCACGGAGTCTCTTGTTAGCTTGAAGTGCTGCTATGTTATCAGACTCTCCTCAGTCTGTCTGCCCAAGGCTGACTCACTGCTTGGCATTCACTAATGCCACCCACACCAAAAACTCCTCACACACTCTCTATCACAGGAGAGCTTTATCTGTTTACATCTGTCTTTCGTGCCTACTTAGAGACATACACATCGGGGTGGCTACCTCAAGCTTTTAAGTGTCAGAGGGTAAAAAATAAGGGCCAAAATTTTTAGTTTTTGTACTTTTCTTTTGCATTAGTCAGGAAATCAATTTTTTGTCATTAAGTTGACATTATTGTATGTCTTGTCCTGTGTAGTGTTCTGTATTGATTTAATCTATGACTTGGTATGAGTTGATGGGTTACATGAGCTGTAACACTTCCCCTCACACTGGTTTTTACTGTTTATTGTACTTTTCTTGCATCTCTCTTATTTTGTTGCAGCAAGTATACTGTATTTAATAAAGTTTCTGGCAAAGACAAGAAGTTTGCCTTTGTATCTGTAAGATTTTGCCTACAGCATTACATGTTATATAATTTTGTAGGGTTATCGTAGCCACGCTGCCTCTCGTATCTTCTGACCTGTGGCACATGGGGTTATTCGCACAACACAGTACAATGATCTACTCACGCACACCAACAGAGACACATATTTTGTCTCTCGTTCTCTTATCTGAAAGTAAACACGTCTTCATTTTGTGCTGGAGGCTGCATGTCACACAGTGTCTGTTGTAATCTGCCTCCTCCTGACAATTCTCAATTCAGATGCATCTGAGCGGCAACACCAATCTGTTTTGTCATACATCAATTTCACAATCTGTATCAACCAGCGGTCTGCAGCAACTTCTCCCTTTCTCTTCCTCTCAGCACTGAATTTCTCTCCCAATTCTTACTCTATCTCCTTCCTTCAATGTCTTTGTAAATTTTGAGGATTTCTAACTTACAAATAAGAATTTCAGGCTACAGATGTTGTCATGAATAAGTAAAAACAGGGCATGTCGATCCCAGTCCAGCAGCCAGACCCGGATCTTCAACAAGTAACAAAAGTAGTGATGAGCAGTCAGGCTTTAATTCTCCATTTCTATCTGTTCATGTTTCTGCAGTAGGATCAATGTGGTGATAGCTTTGAAGTCTCTATGAGCTTTTTTCATATGTGCTTTGTGTTATTGGCTTTGTGTTCATAGGTAACAATGAAAAGAAAGGTCATACATGTGTGCTCATTAGGAGAGGGATTCATGTTGCTGTGTAGGACTGTAGCCTATACATTTATGCTGTTAACTGGTAATTATGTGACAGTATGTTTCAAATCATTTTGCAGAGTAATGAGAAAGTAATGTAACGAGAAGTGTTAAATATTACTTTCTCCAGCAAGTAATTAAGTAACATACTGCATTACTTTTAACAAATGTAACAGGTAATATGCAATGCATTACTTTTCTTGAGTAATAACCCAGACAAGCTGAGAAGTTTTGGAGCCTGGGGTGACCGTGGCTCAGGGGATTGGGAAGATCGTCTGTAACTGAAAGGTTGCCGGTTCGATCCCCCTGCTCTCTCCGGCCTGGTCGTTGTGTCCTTGGGCAAGACACTTTACCCTACCACCTACTGGTGTTGGCCAGAGGGGCCGATGACGCGATATGGCAGCCTCGCTTCTGTCAGTCTGCCCCAGGTCAGCTGTGGCTACAACTGTAGCTTGCCTCCACTGGTGTGTGAATGTGAGAGTGAATGAATAGTGGAATTGTAAAGCGCTTTGGGTGCCTAGAAAAGCTCTATATAAATGAAATCCATTATTAAGGGCTGGGATTAAATAATTGTGCACTTTTCCCCCCTCCTCCTAAATTAGAATACGTTCCATAATATTACAGTGTATTTTCTTTTGTTTTGTGTCCATTTGTTGTTGTTTTTTCCAAGACTATTTGGATTATCTACCCATTGAGGAAAAACGAACATATGAGATAAGAAACTGTGAATTGTGGGAACTCGTGATCCATATTCTGCCCCAGCAGCTTGTTTTTTAAAATCCCGGTCTATCCCAGAACTCTAGTTCAGTGACATTTATGTGTATCTTGGAGAGCAAGGGTGTCAAAGATAAGGCCCAGAAGCCAGAACCGGCCCAGCAGAGACTCAAATCTGGCCCACTGGATAGTTGTGAAACATGTAAATAAGGTCATAAATTTTAGACTTTTAACTGCATTTTCATGAGTTTAACAGCTCACTAAAATAAGCTCACTCAAAGCCATTTATATTACACTAGAGTAAATAAGTAATTGATAAACAATCAAATGACAGAAAAGTCCGTTTTTTCACTACCTATTAAAGAAATGTCATTTTTTACACTGGGTTCACACATGCTCCTTCATCTACATATTATAAAGATGGGATGTCAGTCCATTAATTCACAGTACTGTGAAAAAGTATTTTTCTGACTTTTTTTTTAAATGTGCATCTTTGTCACTTTTACTTGTTTCAGATCAAAGAATTTTTAATACTTGCTAAAGATAACCTGAGTAAATAAAAATGCAGATTTTAATTGATGAGTTAAATTTTTAAGGGAAAAAAGCTGTACAAACCTACCAGAGACGATACTTTTTTAACTTTCTTTTACTAGATTGGACCTATTACGTTTACATAATGCTTTCAACAAAGCAGAAGTTTGCATAGAATCACATTAACAGGTAGACTCACACCTGTTAATGGGGGTGGCTTTTGCTCAGGTGGTAGAGCAGGTCAGCTACTAACCGGAAGGTTGGCGGTTCGATCCCAGGCTCCACCAGTCTGCATGCCAAATATCCTTGGGCAAGATACTAACCCCATATTGCTGTCCGATGCGTTCATCGGAGTGTGAATGTGTATGAATGTTAGACAGTAAGCACTAAAAAACTGTTTAGAAAAAGTGTTTGCGTGATTGGGTGAATGAATTAGTTGTGTAAAGCGCTTTGAGTGCTCAGATAGAGTAGAAAAGCGCTATATAAGAACCAGTCCATTTACCATTTACAAGATAAGGATTGCTTGTTTCCCCCTAGAATCTCAAGGTCCTCCAGACTAGGGATGGGTATTGATAAGATTTTCACGATTCCGATTCCATTTTCGATTCTGTTTAACGATTCGATTCTTTATCGATTCTCTTATCGATTCTTTTTAAAAAAGGAGAGCACTAAGGTCGATTAGCTTAGAACTTTGTTTTATATCTTCTCTTTGAACAAGATAGAAATTTAGGAGTAACATGGCCTTACAAACCCAGCAGTGAGATCTTAAGAGATCCAGCCTACGGCTCTTCAATGGGGTGTCACAGGGTCCCCAGGAAAAAAAATTGTAAATGTAAAATAATAAAATAAATATTCTTCTGTAGCAATAACAAAGTATAACATAAATTATTCTGTAGCAATTACACAAGAATATCCAGTAATGTCCCTGCCTACAATTAAACACATTCACTTACCGAAAATCGGGGGCATCTGCTGTGGCAAATGGGTTCAAGCCTTTGACCACAAACTTAGTCACTGCTCGGTGACATTCGTCTATCCTGGCCTGAAAGGAGACGCTAACGGTAGACTGCAGCGACAACTGCCAGCATCTGAGCCAGCCAGACTCTGTCTGTCTCTCTCATCATGGTCACCTAAATGCACAGTAATGGCAGGTTTTGTAATAAGGCAGATCGCGCTAACATAATATGCACTGTTAGTTGATTATTTACCTGCCGCATTAACGGGAGAGGACGTGCAAACGTTACCGCTGCTGCTGGGTTGAGATTCACGAGTCCGGAGCAGAATTAAAAACACAACATTCATTTAAGGTTATCACATGTTTTGTGAGGAAATGCTTTTGCATATTCGTAGTGTTTCCTCCCTTAAATGAAATATCTACTTTGCAAGTATTGCAAGTTGCCCTGTTGTCATCCGTTCTCGTAAAGTATAATCAAACTTTTGAGCGTTTGAGCCGCCATGTTTCCTGCCAGGTAAATGACGCTCCGCAATGTGGTGACATCATTCGGGGCGACTGGAATCGATAAGGTAATCGTTTGCAAAAATGGCAAACAATTCCAAGGAATTGAAACAGTGGGAACCGGTTCTCAACAAGAACCGGTTTTCGATACCCATCCCTGCTCCAGACATTAAAAGACTATTTTTGCTATGTCTCATTTTTGTGTGTTTTTGTTTCTTCATACAGGAGAAAGAACATTTTTAGCACAAACATCACACTTTACGACCATTTAGTTAGACGTGCCCTTTGACCTCTCCAAAATCAAAAAATACAGTTCACCTATATTTTGAGTTTTCAGGTTTTTCTTTCATAGTTTCACATTTAATACAAAATGGTTTCCTCTTCCCTTTATTTCATGCATCAGACAGAAGTAAGATCTTTTTCATGAGCTTCTCCAAAGCAAAAACATTGTGCACTTTTACGCTTAGAACATCAGCGTTACCTTTTTTCAATTAGGCTGTTTTGCCATGACAGATCAAGATCCAACACCAAAAGACATGGTGTTTGTAACATCAGACAGGTGACCTGTCATTTTAATCCACGGTTTAATAATTAACCTGTGTATAGATGCACTCCCAGTAACAACACATAGGATGTGGTGTCTCTAAAACCCGTGCAGAATACATAATAGAGAATGATTACTGCAGCTCATTTTATCAGTGTTGTATGACTGTATAAATGAAGCTGCGAGTAAAACTGGTCTGAACAACCATCAGATTAACAGATGAACAGACATGACTGAAAGTAGCTGTGTTCTGGCAAAAAGCCATTCTAAGTCATCATCCTCCCTCGCGTTTACTACCTCATGCAAACATAGGCTTCTTCCAGATGTTGTTTCAATCAGTTTCAGGTACCAGCCTTCAGCTCACCTGTGTTTCCTGTGCACTCATACCTACCTTATACGGGTGTGAAAAATTTTGAATCATTGTGGCTAAGAAATGACACATCTGTGCAGTAATTGTGCTCGACTTGAACCACTTGTAGTTGCCATTATGTATCTCAAGGCATCATCATGGAAAATGTGTTTTAGTGGTGTGTCAGGTTTAGTGAAAAGAGCGATTAAGATGTGCAAATTTTGTCTAAGTAGGTGAAAATGGTTTATAAAGGCAGGATTGATTCAGTAAATCAGTTTAGGACAGAATGCAAGTGGTTCAGAGGATGGGATTTAGTGTTATAGCAATTCAAGAAACTGTAAGAAAATCTGTTCAGGCTCTTCTTTAAGCTATTGCTCTTAGACTACTATAGAAAAGACAGAACAGTTTATTATTCTGCGTTCAGCTGGTATTATTCTGGTTACAAGATGGAGATTTCGAGCCTGAATATTTATACAAAAGCCGAATAAATACATGACTGCCTGAAAGATGAAAAATGGTTGGCAGTAATACAAAGAACACAGAAAAAAACATGAAGCCATCAAAGCACATACACTGTTTAATGTTTCGACTATAACTGTGTGGTCATTTATTATTAAAACCAAAATAATACAGAAGTATCCCTTCATACTTCCATGCAGGGAAGACCACTCTGGTTCTGTTGTTACCATCACATTGTTTGTGGACTAATTCTCTGGCTACACTTTTTAATGGAGCTTCTGTGCTATTAGGTCGAGGATAAAACCTATGACACAGAACATGGGTGAGCAAATTATAAAGTGAGATGCGCAGAAAAAACAGTGTGTATGCAGATGGTGAAGAGAAGAGAGGAGAAGGTTTTATATTCATTAGTGTTTTCTACCTGTTCCATTACTATTATACTGCTGCTGCCTTTACTTTTCCCATTTTTGTTTTTAGCTTGCACAACTCAAAGCTTCAGGATTGTTTTTCTCCCTCTGGTTGTCCATGTGTGGGAGCTTAATGAGGATAAAGGTGAGGCAGGTATCAGAATAGCAAAAAGGATACGAATGAAAGAATGAGCAAGAAAAGCAGTACCTATGCAAATGGACTTAATGGGTGTATTGAAAAAGGGTGAAAATGTCTTTCCTTTACCTGGCCTACAATCTTATTGGGCTTCTGAGCTAAAACATGCATGTAGAGGATGTGTGCACTGTTTTAACAGCCTGAGGAAAACCTTTTAGAATTTTTCTTTTTGCTTTACTCCAGAAGTAAGAACATTGGTAGTTAGGCAGGTCTCAGTGCCATTACCTGTGTTTCCTTTAGTGACTTTATCCTTTAGTTATCATAGATTCTTCTGTATTTAGTACATGTGTTTTTGAGCCACCTCACTTGATGCAGGCTTAATTAGTTTAAGAATAAAAACAAAACAGTTTTTAGAAACATTACATTGCACGACATTAATAAGCCATCATTTGGGATTATTAAATAGCCAGAGACTTGAAAATAAAATGTCTTTGCGAGCTAACACATTTTTTGCACATGACTTTTTTAATCAACTCATTTTGAGTGAAATGTCAATTTTAAATAGTCCAAAGACTGACTCCCAAAAAACTGATGTATCGATCCAACTTTTCCAGTTCTGATCTGATACAGATACCTTGGCTATGGTATCCCACTCTGACAAATTATTTTTAATGTGTAAGGTAACATCACGTTTGACTTAAATGTTAAATCAGGACTCTAAAATTACTAAATTGGTATTCATAGATAATCAATTAAAACAGGTGCCCCAAGAAATTGTACAGAAATTTAAATTGTACTGGCATTATTAATTACATTTTTTTATACTAATCTCATTTCAGATCAAATGCACACACACACTTACACACAAACACATCTGGGTCTTGCACCCAGAGTTTCTGAAGTTCTTTTTCTGGATTCTTGTTACCTGTTGTGTGGCTGTGCTGGTTTTCATTGTCCTGTTTGCTCTCCATCTTCGTTCGTGTTTGAGCTTCATTTTTGTTACTTTTGGAGTAGTTTTTGTTTCTTAAATATATGTTGATCTTTGTTTTGTTATGATAACCTTCCCTGGTTATAATGTTTAGTCTGCTCTTTGAAATTTTTGATTTATTATTTGGTCACTTGGTTGGGATCCTCTACAGTTCTTGAGCTCTTCTTTTTTGATTAGTGTTACGTTCTGATTCTATCTCTGTGTTTTTGGTTTGCAGTGTATTTATGCTCCAGTTTACTAATTAGTGTTGTTGTTTAGTTCCCTCACTGTTTTCTCTCGGTCTTCATGTTTTCATCTTAATTACCATTTCTACTGAAGAGTCTTGAAGAGAGTGTTCCCCTGCATGCTGCTCTTTAATTCCTAGGTTGTAGATTCGAGATTGAGTTTAGATTTCTTGTTTTTCTTTAGAAATTTGGGTCACAGACTTTCTTATTATGCTACGGTAGTTCTGATTATCTGGTTTCTATTCACATCTTTCTAGGGATGGGATTAGTTCTATTTGTTTCTTTCTGGTGTTATGGTTTATGTCCACTATTTGTAGTTTTTATCATCTTTCCTTTATCTCATTCTGCATTTATGTCTGCATATATTTCCTGATTTACTTTATTAGTTTCCAGTGATCTGCCATTTCCTGATTGTTTTCTAGTAACTGTTAATTCCGCCTACATCTGGTCCCTCACATGTTTATCATTTCCAGTTAGATCATTTGTACTTATAGCCTCTGTTTCATCTCCGTTTTCCATCATGGAGTCTTTTATCCTCCCGTGTACATGTCTGTCTCATGTTACTTAGATCAGTGTTTCAGGACCTTTTAGGCTTTGTTCTTTATGGACTTTCTGTTCTTTGCAGACCTCCAAAGTCAACTCTCCCTTTGACTTGCATTTGTCATGCATTTGGGTCTTCTCACAACGCAGGATGTGGTTATGCTATATTTAGCCCCCAAGTGAGACTGTACTGTAGCTCTTCTAGAGTCTCCTGAGGCATGTAAGGCTTGAGTCGCATAGGTGTAAGACGAGTCATTGACCCACTTGCTGGAGGTTGTGGAGGTTGCTGGCAGTCACTAGGTAAAACCGGATGCTAGCACATTGCCGATGTGTCCCACAGATTGTATGGAAGATACCAACTTGTCTGCAAACACTTGACAGCTATTCACCAAGACGTAAAACTGTGACATAACCAAGATCATTCATATTCAAGGCAAAAATTGTGTCTCATGAAACTTGTTAGCTACAGCAGTGATGCATGATTTACCAAATGATAGGTGCAGGTCATCAAAGGTCACCAGAAAAGAAAGCAAGGCAAGTAAACCAAATAACTGAATGGAAATCCAGTGATTCTAAACTAACACAAGCCACATTAAATCGTTATAACAGCCAGTCAAAAAACATTAAAAAACAGTAACTAGAACCCAAATAACAGAAGAACTAATGCTCAAGATACTGGAATGATAATGAAACCAGAACAGCAATCAAAACCTCAATCTCACAGTGATAAGACACTTAAAAAACAATAGAGTACTAAAGAAGAGTCCTAAAATGCCAAAGCAACTCAAACTCCTAGCACCAAAATCTTGGTTCTTACAGCTTCTGTGCATCTTGTGCTCTACGCCTCCTCCCTACACCACTTACTATCACACAGCAGGTTGTCTTTCTGCTGTAGTGGAGGACCTGCAATCTCACCCTAAAGAATTTCATCCCTTCTAAGGTTTACTCTTTTCTTTTAATGGCAAGTGATATGCTGGCTTGCCCCTTTCCTTTGGTCATCACATCACACAGTGGCATTTTTCTCTGGAGGTATGTGACCTTTATCAGGGAGCAGAGCCCAGTGTTGCTTCAGCTAACTACTGACCCTCTCTCAGGGAGCTCATTAGCCAGCCACACTCTCAACTGCCACTTTCCAGACACTTGGGCAATTAAGCTCTTTACAAATACCACCAATACCTGAGGACAGCCAGCAGCAACGGACAAACCAGGAGGGCAAAGCCGATGAATGTGTGTTTTTGAATGTGTGTGTCAGCAGGAGGGATGAGTGTTCAAATGTCTGTGTGTGAACACGTTTGGTCTTTTAGCTGTAAACACAACAAGTGCGTGCGGGTGCACACTGAGGTAATTCATGCCATAGCAGTGAAATGTAAACCACACTGGCACGGCCTGGATGTACTTAAACACCAACCAAAAACTGTACAACAACCTTAAGTTATCTATATCTCAACCAAACTTTAACATTATAGTAATAGATCCATCTTAAATTAGTCTGTGATTATCTTTTCATTATGTAGGTTTCTGTCATTTCTGTTAAAAAAAGAGACTTTTGGGGGTTTTTTGCTCCTTCAATTTGGTGAGTTCTCACTGATCTGGAAGGTTCAGACTTTAAGCCTTTTTTATACAATGACTGAAACCAAATATTATGCAGTCAATGAAAGTATCATTATAAAACAGATAATGATAGATAAATATATATATACGGGTCGCTGAGAGCACCCAAAAGAATAAACATGTGGGGGAAAAAGAACAACATAGTTTGGTTTTTTTTGCACTGCTGAAGTGCAGAAAGGCTAGAATCAGTTGACCTTTGTTTTGATATCTCGAAATCTCATTACCCAGCTATATTGATCTTGTTATTGCTACTTGTTATCCAGAGTAACAACCACAACCGGTGCCTGAATGATTATTAAGATCTCTCATTAACTTGCAACTCTAAAGGCTAAAGTGCTGTTAACTCTGTGACTGTTGAGTGTTTGTCACTGGAAGCCCAATTTGAAGCTACTAAATAACAAGGCTGATATGATCAGAGGAATGACCAGAGCATAGCACAGTGTCCTGTCTGTCACTGATTGGCAGCTGTTTGGAGAAGTTAAGCCTCAGTGGGCTGTAATATTTGGTACGTACTTGCAAAATCTTTGAATTTGACTCGCAGTCAACCACCTTCTGTCCTCCTAGCTTTCCTGTCACTCACATGACCACAGCAGACTGTCCAATTAAATAAAACTGTTTTAAAAGTAGACAATTTCTCTGACACTCTTTTGATCGTGGACAGTGTCGTCTAATTTGTGAACTTGAAGAGCTTTTTGCCAAAGTTGAAAACTAAACACAGAAACTCTTAATGATAGCACACAAAAGACAAATTAATGTAATGTATTCAAAGAGCTGTCAAACTAAAGAGAACTTGGGAAAGTTACACTGCAAAACTTGCAAACCCCACTTTGCATCTCCTGTCCTGCCTGTTGACCTGGAAGACACAAACTCTGTGTGCACTGACGAGGTGGTGTGAAGACAACGATGGAAGGAGGAAAACAGATAATGAGAGAGATAGAGGGATACTCCTTGAAGCAGCGTTACACTCCAAGGTGAACCGAACACTCGATCCAAGACTGCGGTATCCTTCATTAGACAACCCATCTCATTAAACAAGTCTCGCTATAGGCCAGAGATACGCTGAAAGAAACACGCTTTTATTTAGGAAGCAAGGCCAATTAGCATTTTCTTTGAGAAATCCATCTTAATGAGGTAACAGGCTTTGGCATTCAGCCACTATAGTCCAGTTAAATGATTGTTTGATGCTTTCGTCGGTTCTCCGGGGCACTGTGTCCTAGGCTGTAAATATTTACAGTTCAGAGCTTCTTACTGGTTGCATTAATGGCAGTGTTTTGTTTGCGGAAAAGGCTGAAGTTCAAAATGCATCTGCAATGCAATTATTTGTGTAGTTTTAGTAATGGTAATCCAGCTGGCTCAGAGGATGTGGAGGACACCTTCTTTGGAGACACTTTCCCCTTCTCTCTCTCTTCACTTAACCACTGAATCCCATCTTGAAACGGTGAGATATTGTGTGACCGGCTCTTCAGCAAACAATCCTTAATCCTATCACCTCATCTCCGGTCTCTTGTTAATCCTGGACAGAGAAAAGTATTAGGGAACAAGGGGGACATGATGATGGTGTGGAATACCGACCTGTGAAAACAGCTCGCTTAATGATTTATCGCATTCTGATTTAGCTGAAAGCTTAAATTGAACCATTAAAACCATTTTTTCTATTAAAGAAAAAAAGAGTGTTTTTTGTTGTTTTTTTTATCCAAGTGGTAGTGCAACAGATTTACATTAAAGTACAAATATAGCAGAAAATTGCAACACTTGTCAAAATGTGATCAACTGGAACAGAAAAGGAAACTAGTGTTTTTCCATAATTCTCCACTGTCCTGCATTTCATGACAGTTTCTCCAGATAATAAATATGTCATGCTGAAGGAAAGCTAATCAAGCATTTTATGTTTAAATTCTGAGATATCAGCTTCTGTCTGCTCACGAAAGGCAGCGTTTGACTGTAAAGTGAAAGAAAAAGGAAATTAAGACGTCTGTATTGTTCTCGCTTTGCAAACTCTTCTGACCACAGGAATGGGTGCTCCTCGCTATTCGCTGAGAGTCTCTTCTGCCCCCTGCTGATTCCTCTCGGAACGGTTTGGTTTAGCCAGAGAAGAAGACAGAAAAGCCACATGAGCTACAGGGTTTAACTCATAACCCATGCTAGAAAACAAGCTTTCTCTAATCCTTTATTTTACTTGTCTTTGTTTTAGGGAGGTCTAATAAGACATAGAGAAGGAGAAGGGAAAAGAAGGAAAATAACAAGTCAGACAAGATTGTGAATTTAAAGTGGGTGAAAAAGAGAAAGGGGCAAACATGGGGAAAAAATAGAGACACCTAAGAGCGATCTAATGAATACCATGCTCTTTAAACCATCTTCTGTCCAGCTATTTGATCTGTCGAAAGCATTCTGTCAGTCCCTATAACCAGCCCTGTTGATTAAAAGAACGATTTTAGAAAAAGGAATATAAACAGTATCTCGCTCTCTTTCTGCAGTACTCTCTTTGTAACTCTCTCTCCTTCTGCTTCTTGCTTTGTCTTTATAGCCATGGGCGATGACTGAATAATTCTGTTTGAGATTTGTAAAAGTAAGGGAGAGAAAGACATCTTGGTGTGCTGAATGTGAAAACAGTGATCGTTGAGAGGTGAGAAATATCTTGTCTGCCAGAGGTTGTGCCACAGATTCACAGCTGAGCGCTGAGACATTATTTTGGTGGAGTTTGAATGGCACAAAAGAGAGTGCACTGTGACATCCGTATTCTGAAATTTGCACTGTTGGAAAATTAGAGTTGGATTTCCAGCACTATAATAGCATCTGTTGCTTTGCTGTTGGTGAAATTACGCAGCAGGGGTTATTGGATAACAATAAACTTTAAGAATCTAGAAAGAGTCCAGCAACTGCTGTTACTGTTACACAAAAATGTGTGCGTTTAACTTGAAACTAACCAAGTGTTTCTTGTCACAAAGTCACAAAGCGTTCCTATTTTAGAAGAGATGTGACCTTAAATCATTGCATTTCTGTCAACCTTTATAGTTTTCGTTTGATTAAGTGTAAGAAAATTAATGTATTCTGTACTCTCCTCTATTTACTTTCTACTTAGTAACCTTCTCTATGGAAAAGATGTGTGTAATGTAGAGGAGTAAACAAGAAAGGACACCTCTGACCACACATCAACGTCCACATAAAATCCACATATGATACTGGATGCATGTCTGCATCCATATATAGAATTAATATTGTTAACTTGTTTAAAACTGAATTTTAGCATGTCTATTGGTCACTTACTTACCTAACTAACTATAAGGCTGCAAGAGGATTAGACCTAATTATGAGGGAACTGAAAAAGCAGGAAGAAGGAACTAAAATTTACATCTTCGTCTGCAATATTTTCATGTGATAGAGCTGTGTGTATTGAGATTCCTCTGAAAAAAAGAGAAGATCATGTTAACATGTGCACTGCTGGGGTGCAACAGTGTGATTCTCTGTTTGAGAGCTGATTGCTCTGTGGTCTCCTGGCAAGGGTCAAGAGAAAAACAAGATTTCCCCTCATTGTAGGAGTCAGAGAAGTTGCAGCAATATTAGCAGCACTAGCGGATGGGTGGAGCAACAAGGTAGATTGCTAGAGCGGATCCTTGTTATTCCTCCTCTCAGTTCTGATCCCTTGTTAACCCAACTCTCAACTCTTACCCTGGGGAATAAAAAGAATAACTTTCATATTTACTTAATTCCCTCAATGTTACTCTGAAAGTACTTTAAAGTAATTCAATTTTTTGTTGTTGCTTTAAATCCTGGTGCTGTGGTCCTCGGGGAGTTTCTGTCTGTGTATTCTAAGCCCTGGAGTTGCCCCCTCCCGTATTATCAGTAGGCATAAGTACCTGTCATCGAATATTAGTTAACTAAACCTATTAGATAGTTCGCTAGAAGGCCAGAAAAGTTCAACTATGCTTTAAGGTTTACCATCACTCTTTGTCAGCAGAACAAGGAAAATGTTATTACTTCATTTCAATAAGGAGAAGAAGACTTGAACACAAATAATTATGCCCAAAATCTTCCACCCATAAAAAAAATGGAAATAACAGAGACAGAAAGAAAGCACCAAGAAGCGAAAAACACATTTATGTTCATGTTAAACATATCAACATAAATCCATCTTAATTCAGGACAATTATAACAAAACCATGTCACTGATGACTCCTAAATAGAAATCAAATTGATCTACAGGAGACTTTTGTGATGGACAGAGTGAAACCTTGTGCAGCTCAACAGCTCAGCGGCTGTTTCAGGGAATTATGTTTTAGTATTCTTTTATTTTAATTATACTCTGGAGGAGGGTTAATAGGATGGCTAGTGCTATAAAAACCACATCTATATTTGACAGGTTTTCCTCTGTCAGCAACTGTATCATTACAGTGTTGCATCTCAGAACAGGAGTGCTAAATGCAGTGATTATGTGGAACATCTGTCGGTAAAACAATTTCTGGTGCAACAGGAGAGGTTTGAAACGCTGCCAGAGCTGTAAAAATGTGACTGAACACCTGCTGACTGATTTCTTAATGTGTCTGTTTTTCTTTGCAATTGTTGTCATTCGTATCAATTTACTGCTTGTGAACAGAATATCCTTCCCTTTCCCTCTCCTCTGAATAGTGAGGTTCACGTCTTAAAGATAGTAGAAAATAACTAGCTACAGCACTGTGAAGTTTTAGTTTTACTCAGGTGACAAAGATGCAAATTTACTGCACTATGAGCAGTAAGGACAGAATTAGGAAATGTCTGTGACTACAGTCTGGTAAACGCCTACACTGCAATGCAAGCTGTTTCTTTATTGTCATGCTTTTCATGTCATGGGAGCTGTAACTGAGCTCTTGGTCTGACCAGTGCTAGATAAAGAAGCAGTCAGACATTTAAGAGACTCGCCAATATTGGGATCGTGACTCAAGAAAAGTAATGCATCACACATTACTTGCTACTACTAAAGTAATGCAGCACGTTACTTAATTACTCACCTGAGAAATGAATTTGCTATGGCCACAAAGATTTGAACAAGTTAGATAAAAGCTCAACAAAATTGAGGTTTCAATTACCTCTGCTCTGCTCAGTGCACCGCTGTCTCACTGTGCAGTATATATTAAGAACATTAAAGTCACTGAAAGCATATTCATTGCATTTTACTGGCTCCTTTTGTTTAGAACGCGTTAGATCAGAACTGTTTACAAAGATTTACAATAACCCAATGCAGCTTAATAGCTCTGCTACAGTTTACTGGCAAAACTGGAAGAAGACAGCTAAACAGACAAATGGATTTTGTTTACTTTGATCAGTTGTTAAAAGGAACTCTGGTCTTGATTAGGTGCATTCCTCAAGGAAATCAATCAACAGCCATAAACAACTTTAACTATAAAAGAAATCCCCCGGAGTCCACTATTTCCTTCGCCTTTGATCACCTTGCATAGCTGAGTGCAGCCTGCTATTTCAAAAATGACTATGAATTTTAAAAGGAAATTCTGCCATTTAAGAGAAAGTATGACAAGACTAACATGCACAAGATTCTCAAATAATTGCAACAATAAATGCTTTGAACTTTAAAGATCTTCAGTCCATTTTAAGGATGCCTGGTCAAATTGTTGGCCCACAGGGAGTGGAGAGACATGTGCCCTCTCTGTCACACATGAAGTTGCCGGCCTCATCTTCTCAGCAGTGTATGCAGACCTTGAGAAGAATGTCATTACCCACAGAGGATTCTTACGATGCCCCCCACTTTCACCACCCACTGTGCAGACATCCTAACCAAGTGGTAGGAGTTGCTAGGGCAGCAAAAGGCCATCATGGCTCAAAAAGTGCATAATATACTGGGAAAAAAATGGCCTGTGGGCAATGAAATGTGACTAAAAACTCACAGCTTAAGCCTTCATACAAGTAAAGTTGGATTTAAGTCATCAAAGTGGTTTATTCTATCTTTTATCTTTCTTCAAAATTTAAAAAAAGATGCATGAAAATTTATGTATCCGCTTGTTAGAAACTTTGCCCAACATAGTGACAGACATGTGGGTGGAAAGACAGATGGACAATCATAATGACAGACAGCAAGCCTGGCTGTGAAATCAGCACGATGTCCTGAAATGCAAATATGCAGAGCCTGCAAGATACCCAGTAACATTTTAACACCATGAGATTATGTAACTCTTCACATTATTACGTGAAAAAAATGTTAATGTTCTATTTGCTTATCGTCTCTTATACTGGAAAAGAAGCAGTTTTGCTTGTCAGAATACAAACACAAAGAAAACTGACTAGTGATATCGTTGTTATTCTTGTGTATTCTGACTGATTGAATCTGCACTATGTTTCTGTCCAAAGCGTAGAAGTTTCATTTCAGTGTTTGCTTACTTCACAAAATTTTATAAGGGAGCATTGAAGTAGCAGACTGGAGGTCTTGCTTTTGAAGCAGAACCTTTTTCCTCTGAGGTTCATGTGTTGGATGCAGCTCTGTGTCACAGTCACAGTCAATACACACTGCTCTCCATCTCCATCATCACAGCTCCACGGGGACTGGGAAGGAAGAGAAAGGGGAGAGACTGTGTGTGCATGTGTGCGCATTTGTAGACTATGATTGTTGGCGCCTTTGTACCAACAGGAAATGTGTGTGTTTGCTGTTTGGGATGTGTGCGCGTATCTCTGTGTGTGTTTGCAAGTGTGTGGGAATGCATGTTTGTCTCTGTGCGTGTGTGTGTGTGTGTGTGTGTGTGTGTGTGTGTGTGTGTGTGTGTGTGTGTGTGTGTGTGTGTGTGTGTGTGTGTGTGTGTGCGCCAGACTCCCAACTCTCTGTGGTATTCTCCACTTCTCTAACCGTCATCCTTCTGTCTGCTATCTGTCTAAGCTTAAAGCGCCAGTTGTTTTCTAAGGGGCCTGTGGGAGAAAAAGAAACAACTGGGCGATTACGCTTTTTCTTTTATCCTCACAAAGATGTTCTGCTCCTCCCTGTCTTGCTTTTCTTCCAGGAGGTCTTTGCTGTGAGGCTTTTCCCTTTCTGCCTTTCAGTGATTTTATTTATCCATGTGCTGCTGCTCAGTTTCTCTCACATCTCCTCCCTCTCTCTTAAATGATGATGTTGACTTTGCTTCTCAGTTAAGACTCTCCCTCTTTTTCCATTTGTCTTTCTGCGCTTCCCTCATCTGCTGTGTTTTATTTTCTTTTTAATGTCTATTGAAGCAGCTAAAAATATTCACATTTGTTTCTCAGTGATTCGGACTGAAAGGCTACAACTTGTTTATGTATACCAATATATATACATATAAAACTTTCAGAAATTTGCATGCTATGCTCTGGTCATTACTATTCCGCTCAGATTTTGAATCTGATATCCTGCTGCGCTCTACATTTGCCTCATATCCTTTTGATTATGAATAAACATCACGGCCAATCATGGTGCATCCATTTACCTCCAATTCTGATGCCCCTCACACACACACACACACACACACACACACACAGCCATCCGCTGTATCGTGTTTGAAACACACATGAATACACAATGCTTACCTAGGAGATAAACACAAATTGCATCTGTTTAACTGATTAGGATTTGAGTGTCGTGGCTGAATGGACAAACCCACAATAAGACTCTGCTGAATTATCATTTTATTACAAAATATAAGAAAGGTCATCCATTGCTTTCTGATAACTAAAATCTGGACGGCTGATATTAAATTGCGGGAGGGGGAGTGACATTAAAATCCACCTCAGGATGGTGTACGAAAAGAAAAGTAGTTCCTTATCTCACCAGAGCACAGTTTTATATTCCTGGGTTATTGGAGAGCCGGAGTTGAAGCTTAACTTACTGTTATAAAAGTTGTTCAATTTCTAGGTTCTATATCAACCATTTCTGTAAAATTATACTTTTATGTGTGTGTTAAGTATTTCTATAGGGTGTGCAGTCAGTTTCATAAGCATTTAGAAAATGATAATTTACTGTAAGTGCAGACATTCAGCTTTAATTCAGGAGTTTTAACTAAAGTTTTGCATTAATGTTTAGTAGTTTTGGTACATGGCTGTTTCATGATCCCTGCCACAGTTTCTGTTCTCTAATTATCCATTAAAAGATTAATGGCATCCACATAGGGAGTAATCTGGAGTAAAGTGGTGACTAGAGACCACAGATTGACAATAACATTCACTGACAAGGGGTTAATTAGCTGCTGAAAACATGAAGTTTGTGGGTTTCAAGTTAAACTTTTCTCAGCTTTGAGGCAAGAAGTTGAAGTGACTACCAATGAGAGGAAAGGATAACACTGATTGACATATGACAAGGTAGTAAATTAGTTAGTAGCCTACCTAGGAATCCAGATCAAGGAGAGTCTGCTAGCAAACAAATTTCAGCCCCAGAGCGATGCATGACAAGCACATCGGTTACTGTGTGGATGCCCCTGTAAGCAAAAGCAAAAGATAGAGTTCATGTGGAAACTGCATTGGGTAGTTGTTCTCTGGAGCTTTCAATATGAGATCCGAAGAGATATGATCATTTTTTAATTTTTAAACTCCTGGAATTGGGGACTACATACATAAAATTAGCTCTAATTCCTAAATTCCTAATTCCAGGTACTTTTGTTAAACACTTGAATTAAGACAAGACAAGATAAGATAAGATAAGATAAGACAAGACTTTATTGATCTTATGACGGAGAAATTTGTGCGTTACGACAGCTCAGGTACAGATAGCAGAAGAATACAAAGAGTATACCAGAATATAAAGTCAAGAAATACAAATAAATAAGATAACACAATATACAATTCAGTGCAATATATACACAAATACCCTGAATGTGTTATGGATAGAGGGTTGTGGAAATATGCAAGTAATAAATTTCAACTATTCTACTGCTAGAATATATATAGATATCTATAAGTATCTATAAGTATAGACATGTACATGCACACATACAACATACTCACTAAATACACATATGCATTTACATGAACACGTCCATACATATGGAATTAAAGCTGAAAGTCTGCTCTTTGATTTAAAATCCACTGTGGTACTGACAGAGGTGAAATTCCAGAAATACTGTCAAAATACTTATCTAAGTATACTTTTTTTTATTTTTTTTTATACCTTGCAGTAATGTTTAATAGGCTTTAATAAGGCTGAAGCCAGTTTTAGTGACTGCGCTCTCAAAGAAGAAGAAGTACAATTTGATAAGACGTACTATCACCATAAAGTTTCACTTTAACAGCTTGAAATACAGAGGAGTGAGCTGCTTTCGTATGTGAAAAGGCAGAATAGTTTGACTGCTGCTTTGCACCCTGTCCAGTCTGCAGCAATCCTCAGACACAGCACCTGAAGCAGATCAGGAAAACAGCTCTGACCTTTAAAGCCAGCCATGGCATCAGGAAGAGCAGAACCAACTGTCTAATGGTGTGTAGCCCGATTTATTTATTTAAATACTACAGAGAGTATAATGTAAGCTGTCCAAAGACATGTTGCATTGCATGTGTAAGTGAAATGGTGTAATGCACCACAAGCCCATCACACTAATTAAAATGATCAGTTGACAAGGAGAAAAACATTATAGAGAAAATGACAGAAAACAGGCACAGCTGGAAGGTGACACAGCATTCCTTAGGAGACAAATCCAGGGTCTGCTTCATGAAGAGTTAATGTGGAGGCTGATTTTGTGGGTCCCTTGGCAGTGATAATGTACCCCATGAATCCACGCTGGAAAATAAAATGACCCACAAAAAATGACTTATGATAAGTGACAGGTGTTTTTTGTTTTTTTCATTTTTTCTCACTCACTGTCCAGGGATTCTGTGCTGGCAACAGACTGTTTGGGAAACATTACTGAGGTCGTTTCGCACTCGGGGAAAAACAACAATTGTGCGTCTGGGGAAATGAAAAGGACTGGAGAAAATCTTGTAAATGAAGTAACAGCCATATGCACAAATGCAAATGTGGAAAGAGAGATTCCCCTACCTTGAAAATACAATAGTTACAACTAAAAGGCTTAGAAAATAACTGTCTTTTCTCTTTATTCTCTATGATTTACGCAATATTTTTACTTATGTCCTGTCTTTCCATCTGATATCTTCTTTTTTTCCAGTCAGATACGCTATCGTTTCATCTTTTACAGGTATGATGTCTTCTTTTTCCCTTCCCCTCTCTATTTTTGTTCATGGCTCCGTGTCTCATCTTTTTGTAAATTCAGTATTCTCACCCTGTGTCAAGTGGAAGGTAGGAGACACCCAGGTGTAAATTGCACAGCTTGCGATGGCTGGAGAAAAGCACAAAGCAATTTCCACACCATTTCTTTGTAGGGTCCATTGCCTCTGCTGCCAAGCCCTGTAGGGACCTCAAACGAAAAGAGAAACCACCACTTAACCGCCAGCCAGACAGCATGGAGGAGATTAGGAGAGAAGAGCGCAGCAAGAGGGAAGGAGAAAGACGTTATCGCAGCTCACCCTCGACTAGCAGTCAGAGCCACCCAGATTACTGTTATTGCCACAGATTTTAAACAACTGAATCCACACTGCGGCTGACAATAAAGAGTGTAAACCCCGCTGTTTAAGGGTGGTTCCACATCCTGGAGCAAATAATACGATTCTGAAAAGGACGTGACTGTAACCACCCAGCCTAAACAATGTGTCTGAGGCTGCCTTTATTATACTGCTGTTGTCAATGAGGTTTCACAGCCACAGGCCAACGGTGCAAACACCCACAAAATGAAAACTTAATTTAAGGTCTCTGAAATTTTTGATTTGGACAAAAGAAATAAAATGAATTGAATTTGAAAAATATTTTGAAATCTATATATGACAAATACCAATGCAATCTTCAATATAACACCCATCAGACGCTCTGAATCATAACTGATTTGCATGTCTTATCCATCAGAAAAAGCTTATGACTAAGCAGTTTTGGCTTTAGTAAAATCTGATGAAAGATAGAAATGGGATGGGAGTATCATGCAGAAAAGGTGAGCTACCAAGCTGCCAATCATTGGACAAGTTTACTAAATCTCAGATTACAAGGTTATTTTGCACTGAGTGCTATGTGTTATCCATTAATGGCAACCTAAGTATGATTAATATTAGGTAAAGACTGTGATTAAAATTAATTAAGGTATTGTTGGTGAGAATAATTTTTAGTCTTTAATAATAATGTAATAACCTTCGTTGCAACCTTATAATGGAAATGCAAACTCTGTTTACGTCCATCTACCATGTCAGACTGCTCCACATCCCAACCTTGCTACCTTCCTACAACCACTGAATGCTGACATTGGTTTAGCTTCAGAATCAGTCAATGAAGATGAAATTCCTCAGAAATTCCAGAAAAGCAGAGATTTATACTGTTTGTTGTTTACAGCAAGAACCCTTAGGCCACTTGCAGACTAACAGTTACCATGCATTTAAACAAAACCCCGTCCTTTCAGTCATTTGAATAATGTCTTTCCAGCAGCACAGAAACGTCACCAATTTTGCCTCTTAAAAATTAAAGCTTACTTAATCAATTAATCTTCATCACATAAAACGTGCAATCTTCTTATATTCTAATTAGCATCCTAACAGATGCTAGTTTATCACTATCAGTCATCTCTGTGTGCACAAGTCACTTTTGTAGATAATATAGCACTTCAGCTATATAGATGCAGATGCTATTAAGGCAAAAAAAAATAAAAAATCAGAAGGCTATCCTAATGTTTGTCCAAAAACTGCAACAACATGCCACAAAGCACAGTTAAGGCTATAACTGCTAGACAAAAACACATATTTTCCCTATGTACACCACCAACAATCAATATGATTGAAGTGAAGGCTTTCAGCTTTAAAGGACATTACAAAAAAATGTATTAGGAATTACACCCATTTTTATAGACAATTTCCCATTTTCAGTGGCTCAGAAATAATTGGACAGTTGACTGACAAGCAGTTCTGAAGCCAGGTGAGGCCTATTCCCTTGATATTTCATGACACTTGAAGCCGTTCTAATGTCTAAAAGATGAATGTGAGTCTTGAATTTGTTATTTATAGTTCCTCATTGTAATTTTTAGTATTAATTTTTAGTAGAGGCCTATATTAACATAATGATAAAATAATATCAGTAGATGGGAATACAAACTTTAGCTTTTTTTATTCTTATTATACTCAGCTTGAATCTGAAGCAAAGGAAGGAAAATGTTTCTCTATTTTCTGTTGCCTGCATTGTAGAGGGTGACTTTGCCTGTAAATGGGAAAATATATACATTTACAGGGAAAGTAAATGCTGTCTTCATATTAGATACTATAAAGTTACCTTTTAATCCACCTCTCCTGTCCTGTCTTTCTTGCCTTTCTCCATCTCTGAGTCAAGTTAGCTCTTTCTTCTCTCTCCCTGTGAAATACAGCAGCTGGACCTTTAGCTAGCAACACACTGTGCGACAAACTGCACACAAACAGTGCGTGTTTGCTGATGTTTGTTGAGCAGATCGAAATGTTGTGTTTGAAATTACCTGCCAAAGTCCTCTCTTGTAGTGCTAGCTGGATGTACCAAAGTACCACAGCTTTGGGACACCTGCATTTGTTCTGGTATTGTGACAAAAACAACAACTAGAAAACCCTGACTTTGGCACATGTCATCTCGTTTTGTGCAACATCTTGTTATTTATAAATGAACAGCACTGCCATTCATGTGTTTCTGTTTAGGTTCAGATCGGTTTGATGTTTGAAGGCTCACAGTGACGAAATAATAACTCAATGCAAATGCATCAAACCAAAAGTAACGAGCCTGTTTTAAAATGTAGGGAGTATAAAGGACAGATACTTGTTTAAAGTATGTATGTAGGGAGTAAAAGTAAAACGTAGACAGGAAAAAAATACTCAAGTACCGATACCTGAAAATTGTACTTTGACCTAAATGCATGTTGTTGCAAGAGGAAGAGAGAGAGGACAGTCTCGATTAAGCTGAGAAAAACAAAATAAACCTATCAGAGAAACTTTAAAGTGGCCAAATCAAGAAACTGGCCTATATTGTTTGAAAGCCTGGATGCACTTACCAGCTCAGCAACACTAAAGGAAATTATTTATTATTTTCATGGTTAAGAAAAACAACTTTGCAACATCTAGCCAAGTCAAGAACACTCTTAATGAGGTGGGTGTTTCAGTGTAAAGGGGTACAATCAAGAGACACCTCCGTGAATGTAAATATGGGTGGTTTACAAAAAAGTACAAACCAACGGTTGCACTCAAGAACGAAAAGCCCAGACCTGACAGAAAACATCTAAAAGGCGAGGGTGAGAAACAGCTCATGATCCAAAGCATACCATATCCATATAATCTGTCAAACATGATGGTGGCAATGTTATGGCATGGGCATGTATGCCCGCCAGTGGAACCAGGCACACTAGTGTTTACAGATGATGTGCCTGCAGGATGAAGTAGCAGGGTGAATTCTGAAGTGCACAGGGCTACACTCTCTGCTCAGATTCAGCCAAATGCCACAAAACTGATCAGACAGCACTACTCTGCTGTATGCAAACTACTGTAAGATAAATGTAAATGTTTGTGATCCATTAAACTATTGTCAGTGGTAATGTGGTAATAAACAATGAGAATGCAGGTCCCATCGAGAAATGATCAGATTGATATGGTAGAAAAGCATAATATTATTTTATTTACCTAAACAATTGTTTTCAGGAGCAACCAGATAAGAGTAACTGGGTCACTGGTGCATTTTCTGCCACTAAGCATGCAACTTTTACCATGTGTACACTATACATACTCTTTGTGTCTGCTGTTTTTCAGAAGTAAGCTGTAAATAGATCATTGCCTCTAGCTGTTTATTCTTTCTACTGCTTGTTTCCTATCTACCAGTCCAGTCAGTACACTGGTTATTACTGCTTAAAAAAATCCATTTGCAATAATTGCAATTGCCAAAAGCCAGTTGACCTACAAATCTCTCAAAAGCTGCCTGTAAAAAGCACAGACAAAGGCTGTTTATATGAGATAGCGGTTCTCACAAAGCAATTGGGGGTTCTAGTTTAATCTTTCTGCGGCCTACCTTTTGTTTTGATATAATCTCTGAGAAATATGGTTTTGACAACAACATTTACAGTATATCACACTGAAAGCTTTTAAATAAGGACCGCAGTGCTGAAAAAGAGACAATATTGCTTATTTATTGTAGAAATTCTGTTTCAGAGCTGCAGGGTGGTTCGACAGACTATAATAACTTCCCATGGAAACGTAGTGAGTCCATTAGACTACTGCTCCTATTTAAAAACATCCACACAGGCAGTTTTTGGCAATAATTCAGTACCATCCAAGCTGATCTATTAAGATGTATTACACCCACTAGAGACCTACGGGGGATGGAGAGGTCAGATAAAAGTGAAGGCCTCACCTCAAGCTGATGCCCGACATCCAAATCAGCATTTCAAAATCACTCAGCAAGATTAAAAAGGCAGGGAATGGAAGGGATGAGTGGGATAGAGAGGTAGGGAGCTGTAGGATAAGAGAAGCAATCTAGGTGCTCCTGCTTAACTGTTGGCACGATTAGATACATCTTGTTCCATTATGCATTTTCTATTTTCTATTGCATTTTCTCCAAGGAGATTTGAAACATTTCTAATAGCTTTTCAAATGACTTGCTGTCTATATCGCTTACTTTAAGGCCACTCATGGACACGGAGACTGACGTGCATACAGAGGAAACATTATCCGTCTCTTTCTATTTGTCTTTTGATTTTTTTTCATCCCTCACAAGTTTTTCCTTCCTTTGTGGTGTCACTCTTTTCATCTTCCTGTTAATTGGCTTTCTCTCTATGTGGTTAGCTGTTTTTATGTTACCATTCATGTTGTTTGAGCAGGTTTAAAACAAACACGACCCCAAGTAAAAGAGGAAGGAGTGAAAATGCATAAATCTACAAACCCACTGACACACGATAAAGAGCAGCTCTCTGTGCTGCTCTACCTGACACATTATCACCCTGTCTGCTGTTTTGAAGACACTGTTACAGGGGAAAAGACCGATGCTGTCGGAGTCTAAAGCAAGAAATAGCAGGACAAACAGAAGGAGAAATTTGCACTTTGGCATATGTTATTACTGGTTACCGATGTACAAAATTATTGCTTATTTATAATATTTTTTAAGAGTTGTAAATACAGACATAACACTGGTTACATTTCTTTATTGAAACCCTATAAAGCAGAAATTGATTTATTATATCAAAAAGCAATTTTAAAAAGCAAACCTGTGAGGAACTGTGGCAGGCAGAAAACATGTTTTGAAGAAATAGTAACACATCTGCATTCAGCAGAGTACCCGGGTAAAGTACAACCCTGAGATATACACACGATGGATAAACAAACTCTAGCAGCTCATATTTTCTTAAACACTTCAAGCTAAACGAGTAAATACACTACAATGTGCATATGAGTAAATTCCCTAAGGAATATTAGTTAAAATGCAGAGTAGTGCAAATGTATAAATAATGCTAGCTGGGTATAACAGGTGCTTCCAGACCACAGGAACTTTCAGTGTTGTAATAAGTGTTGGAGGTAGAGCTCTCTATTGTTCTGTGAGAGCACTGCACCAACAGAGAGCTCTTACCTGACTGCAGTGCCTCTCAGCTCTAGGGAGGCTTTTAGCATCTTTCAGGTGGATGCTTTGATTTCATGACCATAGCATGGGATTTCAATTTTACCATTTTGGTTTGCTCTCACTTCCACCAGCCTTATAATGACGAAATGAAAACAAAATCCTATATCATATTTGTTATTTTTAATTCTGAACTGTATTTTTTAAATGTTCTGCAAACAAAAAACGCTTTTTATTACTGACTTTTCTATCCAGGGTTTGATTGTATAATTGTAATTTTGTGTTTTTATTGTTAATCTTTTATTTTAATTCTAGTTACTGCTTAGCTTTTAGTGGAGTCTCTGGTGTCTGTTTGGATTGCTGCAATCCTGCTCCCTGTTCCTGTTTTTTTTTTTTTTGTTGTTGTTTTTTATTGAGCTTCAGTTCCTGTTTGAAGTTTATTTCTTCTTGTTCCTGCATGTTCCTCCCTCCGTCTCATCTATCTGTTAGTGTCTACTGTTCAGCGCCAGTCTTCTTGTCTTTGTTTTTAGTAACTGCCTTTTGGTTATTTCCTGATTTCTCTTGTGTCTTGTTTCACTTTTTACTTCCTGTCTGTCCGATTGTCTCACTTGTATTGATTACACATGGACCAATCCCCTCCTTTTTCTAAACAGTCACCCAAGTTTAACCTCATGCTCTTTGTGCCAGTTTGGTTTTTGAACACATTTTTTGATATTTTTTCCAACAGACACTGGATATGTACTTTGTATCTGGTAGTGTGCTATATTTGGTTCACTTCTAGATCACAGTGTGACAAAAGCATTTTTAAACCTGTAACCAGCACAAATCAAATTACAACACAGTGTTTCAACTAAGTTAATCATACTGTATATACTGCATTTTCATTATGACCTGTCACACAGTATCGTTATTTTGGTTTGTAGATCTTGAATCTAGGAGCATGGACTAGTATCCATCCATCCAGAGACACATAGATATCCATGTATGTATTTATGTTTCATTAGTTGGGGAGGGGATAGATATATGAATATCTGTAAATAACATGCAAACTATTCCCAGATCATAAGTTGCCAGAGCTGTATTAATTTAACAGCTTGTTCTTGTGGTAAACTGCAATGTTGCCATTTTTAATCATTTTCAGTGTAGTTGTGTGAAACATTGTCAGTCCTAGATGCACATTTTAAGCAGAAATGTATACGTCGCTTGTATTTTAAAATATCCATCTCATTTTTACTTAGAAAAAAAAAATAGAATATATTAGATTGTGGCCTGCTCTCCATATGTTCATATAAAGATCCCTACAAATGTGAAAATGCTACCAATCCTACAAAGTCCTACAAAAATGCACACCCGCAAATGCAACAATATGCTAGACAGGAGGTGACATAACACATCCAAGTCTCTCCCTACAGTGATGGATGAGTCCAGGCATCCCAAAGCGAGTCGAGGCGTTCCACAACATTGACAGAGAGAGACAGAGATGGGCATTTTCTGTGTGTGTGAGAGGGAGAGTGACTGCAAGAGAAGGAGAAGAATGATTTTTGTGCATGTGCGTGAATACAAGAAAGACAGCGTGTGTTCTCATGAATTTATGTGCACACGTGCGCGCGTGCAGATATGTGGGTGTTGATGGTTGTTGCTGAGCGAAGTAGAGCGGAGGGTGACAGTGATAGAGAGGTTCACAGGAGGGGAAAGGGAGATGACTGGAGGGAGAAGAGCAGTGAGAAGGACAAGTTACTGCCGTCGGTGGTTGATGACTTGAGGAAAAAAAGGGAGAGGAGAGAAAGACATCATCAGACGGGGGAGGGGAAAAGCGAGAGAGGGGTCATGGCTGAAAGAGAGGGAGATTCCATTACTCGAGAGAAGGAGTCGGTTGTCTTTGGTATCATTGAGGAATGCTTCAGAGCGTAAGTGAAGTCACAAGCTCACAGCCTGGAAAATGTGTGTCCTGCTTGAAATAAGTTTGATTTCAAAGAGAGAGTACGATTCAAACATGGGCAATATGTCAAGACTGTGCAGAAAGGCTGTTTTGATCAACTAATTTCACTTTTGCCATCACATTCATCTCTGCCACTAATGCTGATTTGGGCTAAAAGCACATTTTAGATTTCACCAAACTGTAACTAAAAAATATTATTTTGATCCAGCAATAGTATCTTTCAGCAAATGCTCAGGTGGGTAAAATGTCTCACAGTTATGACTGTGACCAAGGAATGATTGTGTAATCATTAAATTATAATGCAAAATAATCAGGGATCAGACAAGCAATGCAAATTATAATATAAGATGCAATCAAGAGGAAGAAGTGATTTCCTGCAGTTACTGATAGGAGAAGACAGACTAACAGTCAGCTGGGAGTCTTTGCTTTAGATCAGTACCTCGATTTCAAAAGAGAGCATTGATATTGGAGAGTTTTGCAAAGCGAATATCTTTGTTGTGATAATTTAGTGCCACTCCAGCTCCGCTATCTTTAAAATTATTTATTCCTCCAGAACAGGGCTTAGCTTTTCATCCCATCACTGAAGGCTGAGAGTGTTTGATGTTTAGACTACAGCACAGAAACGGACTGATACAGGAATGAAAAAGTTGATGGTATCCTATCTGCTCACCGCAAGCTAGGATGCCAAATAGAGTACGAAGGCAAAGTGCATCGTGGGTGACGGGTACTTTACCAGAAAAGTGACAGGAAATATGAAAGGCAAAACAAGCCTTGTTTTCTTCTCGGAGCACAATAACGTCACCGGCATGTTTTGTAAAATGATGGGTAAGACCATAAAGTGGTTTGGAATTTTTTTTTATCTTTGTAAATTTCAGTTTCAGATTAGCTAATTGCAGCTAAAATCTAACTGTGCATCTAAAGATCCAGACATCAACATGAGGGCTTGATAAATATAGAACCATATATGTGACCAGCATCATACAGAGCCCTGCAGATTTCTGTTGCTTTTCCAACACTAACAGTGGACATCTAAGAATAGGTATTGCTGTTGAATAGCAGCCCCAATGTGTAATATCTGGGTTTTGGACAAAGGCATATTACATATTCTCAGTTTGTGTAAAAGTCTTGAGCCACCTTCATCATAATTTGCTAGAAAATAAGGAAATAGGCATAGTGATTTATTAAGACATATACAAACATACATGGAAATGCAGTATGTAAGGCAAAAACTGAGACTGTACATTTCTGATGAGCTTGAAAGTATGATCATCATTATCATTATTTAATATAGACTAAATTAATTAATATGACAGCTTCTACTATGTTTTACAGATGGCTGTAGACATCTCCCTCCTGATCTACTCTGTACATATTGACATAAGTTTGAACCTAAATCTGCAAATTTAACTTTATCACTTTATAAGACCTGTTCATAATACCTCCACCGACTTCCAGTTCCTTTCTTGTAAATATGGCAGACCTTCGCCTTTCATCCCCTTCTATCTTCCTTGTGAATGGCTTCTTGACAACCAGGCTTCCATTAACACCATTTCTGATGGGGCTTCGGTGAAAAGCGAGTAGTTGGATGAATCTCTCAGGTCCTGAATCGGGTCTTTAGGATTTAGAAATAGGCTTTGTTCCTGTTTCTTAAAGAAAGACTATGCTGCTTATGCTTTCAGAAACTGTTCAGTTCCTTTACATTTTTTAAGGACACACTGCATATCATGCTGAGACGTGCCAGTTTTGCACCAGTAGTTCTTTGTGAATCACCTTGTTATTGCCAATTCTCTCAAACTGTGTTATCTTTAGCATTTTTCTTAAATTCAACTTAAGAAACAAGGACAAATGATGTGTTTTTACAATAGACTGCCAGTAAAAATGTGCTTAAAAATACAATTTATAATTGATTCTTTGCTGAGATGTCTTGTACGTGTATAACACAGACAAAACAAACAGAAAAGAAAAAGGTCAGGTACAAGGACTGAAGTGAAAATGAATGAAAAAAGCATCCAGTATCCAAAGAAAAACTTTCACAATGGCTACAGAACTATTGTTCAAGACCACGTGTACAAAACTGCAAGAAGGTCTGGCTGATTGGAATAAAAAATGAGGAGTATTTCAGATTTAAAAGTGACCTAGTACTGTGCATTTTAAAAATCTGATCTCAATGACAGGTAAACAATTTTTGCAGATGTACAAAAAAATTGTAATATCCAGTAAAGACAGTTTAGCATAATAAATTGTGCTTCATTTGAACTGTAATACTTTTGTAATTGTAATTGTAATACACTGTGTAGGCGTACCTAATAAGCTGGTAATATAGTATAAATCATATTGCAGCGCTAAGTTTGGTCTCTGATTTAGTCTATTTAAGCCTTTTGTTATCAGCAGGGAAAAAAAATTCCCTCCCTTGATGTCGAAGCATCAATGTAATACAAAATAATGAACACACAGCCTCCCTCGGCTTGCCTCCATCTCTCATAAGTTGAGCAATTAACAATGCATTACATGTGTTAGGATTTTATTTATGACTAACGAGCAGTTAACAAATCATAATTTCTTCCATGACTGAGTGTAATGTCAGGTCTCAGTGGAAATTCAGCTGAGTTACAGCAACTTGACAGCTGTATTTCATAACGACCTGGCCACGCAAGGCTCAATAACGCTGATTTAAGTCCCTGTCTGTACCAGCCAGCGCACACACAAAAGAGCTGTATCACTTTATCACACCCAGTATCCATCTCCCACAACAAAACAAGCTGCAGAATAAGCACAATACGAGTTAAGTGGTGCTAAAGTTAAAGAGATGTTGATTTGTTGCCTGGCTGGCAGTTTGTGTCAAGGGAGGTAATAATGAATGAAAACAACAGGAATGAGAAGGTTAGTGGAGAGATAGGGACAAACAGAAAAAGTACAGTGAAGCACAAAGGCAAAACAGTAAAAAAAAATTATAAAGTAAAGGAGCAGAAATCGCAGAGCCAAAAAGAGAAGAAGCAAGCAGAGAATGCAAATGAGAGGGGAGAATATCACGGAAATGATTGCCTCTATTACAATTATCATTAGCATGTGTTGTTGGCAGTAAGTCTTCTCATTATGGTGGATCCTATCATCAGGGTAATTGTGGAGGATGCCGTGTTTTAGCATGCAGGGGGCTCTCTCCGGTATGAGGGGGATGGTTCACTACAAAAACCCACACGATAAGCTTAACTACATGGCTGACGAAGACGAGCAGATAATGCAATCTCCTTGCGTGTAGTTACACGTCGCAAATGGAGCTGAACAAATCTGGTCACTTATAGCTCATCTCCTTATTTACAAAAATAAATCTGTAATAAATTTTACTATTAGTTATCACTGAAGAGGATCCATTATTTTCTGTCTTTAATCATTCTGTCATTCTGTCTTTAAATTAAAGTGGTATCCTTATTTTATCATCCCTGGCACACAGCTGTGACCACATTAGCTCCACCTACCTGCTTTTCAAGCCTCATATTTACAAGCACGAGCAAATCAGGAGGAAGTTCTCCTTAAATTGGGTTTTGGCTTTAAAGATCTGTTTGTTGAACTGAGTAGCTGCATCATTCCTAGTATAAGATAAAAAAAAATTACATATATCGTTTCTAACTATGAATTATGCTACTCTAAGATATTTGACTTGAAGAACAAATAAAAATATGGCTTATGGAAATCCCCATCATATGTAACCTCTCAGGAGGAAGCTACATAGAAATGAGCTGTTTATAGACTCTTGCTTTGACATTAAAATTATCTTTTCTAAAAGTCTAGACTGAATGTGAGAGATTATCCAAATGTTCATTTGCTTGGGACAAATATGGGTTCAAACTTGTAGTAAACTTTGTAGTTTTGTCTCTCTGCCCCACTTCATGCACAGTAGAAGCCTCACATTCCAAAGCTGCATGTTTCATTAGTTTGCCAGCCCATTGCTGGCATATGAAACATTATATATGACCCAAGCGTGTGCTGGCTGGCTGGCTTTACCTTCTGTACCATTAATATAATTTTGAGTTTCCAAGTTTGCTTTTCTCTTTTGGACCATAACTAATAGGGGAAAGGGGGGAATTACATTTGTTGAGTTGAGAATTATAGACTACACCTGTAAATTTCAAAAGGGATGGAATATCTTGTATTAATTAATATAAGGACACCAATGAGATTAGGAAAAATATTTATGTATGAGGATGAAATATGTAAAATCGTTTGAAGCCATGCCAGTATCAGCACTCTACAGATTGCACTTGCTTAGCAAGTTGTTAGCGAGTGTATGCAGAGAAGTTCGATACAAACTATAGGTTACTGTGTCAATTTCCTAGCAAAGGAATCTCAAGGTTTTCAGTGCAACATCTATATCTCACTGTGACTTCACCCAGTGACAGCAAAAAACCTCCCACAACCACTCACCAACCGTTTGGGAAATACACATTTTTCCCAGCCGGAGGTTACCAGTAGGTCACTGACCACTCTCAAGGCCTGCGTGACTGGGACTTGGACATCAGTTTCACAGTGATGTCAGCAACCACTCAGAAGCAGTCAGGGATACTGTTTCCCTAGCAACTGGTGATTGCTGCACAATCACCAAATGTTCTCCAGTCCTGTGTGAGTAGAGCCTAACATTCTGCAATAGAAAGCTGATCAGTGTACAGAGTACAGTATGAGAAACTTTAACACTGTTATTGTGAAAATGTTAGGATTGTGACATTTTGTAACTCACAGTTGTTTAGTGCAGACTCACAGAGTCACTTGCATGTCTTTAAATTGGTCTAATATGCTGGTGCATGCTTTTTCTGGACTGCATGCAAATTATCTGGTCTTATAACAGGGTTACATTGTCAATACCAGCTTAAATTAGTCACAGGAAAGAGGATCTTTTTTATTTTATGATATCACACTTCATTATTCCATCTATGACATTTTCTCAGATTAAAAACAAAATTTGGTTTCTGTAATTTTCAGTCATGTTATTAAATCTGAACATTGTAATCCTGTGTTTTTTATATCAGCTAGCTTAAGTGACTAACATAGTGATGTAAATATGGATAAAAAGTGTAGTGAGTGAAATAAGTGTTCATTTATCCTCTTGACCTGTGAAGTGGATATTTACTCTCCATTCTTTGCCAGGTCTGGTGGGGGTTTTTTGTTTTGTTTATTTTATTTTATTTTTTTATAAAAACACCCTCCACGTTCACCTTACACATTAACTTTTATTCACACCTGAAAACTTAGAGGCAGCAGGTTCACTGAGAGGAGACTTTCTGGCCTAAAGCTGATATCTCATATGTACATTTAGGCACTAAATGCAGGTTCTTGGATTAACTTGCGGCAGTATGCAAAAGCAGCTTGAAAACTTGCTAATTTAAATATTCTTGTTTAAGGCCCAAAAGTTCAGAAAGTAATTTGCCAAGTGCACTCTGCCCAAGGGAATAACAGTAAAAAATTTCCAGTGGAAAATACAGTAAGCAACTCTCACTGAGGGAGGCAGCTCTGCATTTTACATCCTGATGATTCTCAGTGCTTTAGCCTCTGGTTTTGGTTCAGGTTCATTAATATTAATTGGACAAATGTTGACCAAAGAAATAACACAAATTCCTAAAAATGGCAGTATTTTCTCAGTGAAAGAGAAATTGTTGCTGATTAGTACTATATACATCACATATCTATATATACATGGTCTATATAAATATATATATAGTGAGTGAGAGAGATAGATGCTCTCCATTCTCTCCATTTGTGCCTCATGTGTTACTCTGTGCCTGATTGCGGACTTGAAGAGAGGTGTCCCAGAACCTGAACAGAGCCCCGCCAGCTGCAGCCACTTCAACAATCAAGTTTGCTTCAAATGCACTGCTTTGCCAGCTTCTCATAGCCGAAGTTTAGCCTCGACTCTAGCAGTTTGTGATCAGTTTCATTGTTCTGTCTTTATTCTGCTCAGTTTGTGTTTCTCTATGCCTGTAGTCACTTGCTACCCCTCTTTTGCTCCTGGGATCGGTCTCTGGGCGACTCCCCTCTGCACTCCCCTCAGGCCCCATCCTCAGGCTTTGGTTAACTCTCAGGATGTGATTTCCAGCACAAGCTTCCAACCACAGCTGCCAGGCCTCAACCTCAGATTCCCAGTTGCCATCCTCAAGCCTTAGCTCCAGATTCCCAGCTTACAGCTCAAGCTAGTATTACCTGTGTTATCCTGTTAACAGCCTAGCTCTTCTCCAGCCATTTCCCACATCCACTTGAAACTCATCCACTTGAAACGCAGCTTTCTTTTCTGATTTTAAACTGCCCGTTACTGCTCCTATTTCATCTTTCTGTGTGTGCAGCTACAGCAGGAAGTGGATTATTTTATCCAGTAGGTTTTCTTTAGAGCTGAAATGCATAGTGCAAACACTACTTAACCATTTTATTCTATTCAATTCAATTTTATTGATACAGCGCCAAATCACAACAGTTGCCTCAAGGTGCTTTATACTGTAACTACAATAATACAATTCTAATAATAATTATAATACATTTTTATTTTAACATGTTTTTGCATGTAAGTTAACACCATAAAGTGAATTGTTTTCCACTGACTCGCTACACTTTTCATTTCTCTATTTATGCCACCTTTTTTCCTCGTCTCATTCATCCTCCTGCCAGTGACCAAGAAAGCCACCTGTGCACATCATCTTAAAGGATGTCTCAATACTTAAATATGCATCTGGAGGAGAGAGAAGAGAAGGCCTGGTGAAGAAGCTATGAGTGAGGAGGCACAGGTTCATTGTTTGCAGCAGCTACAGAAATGAGGCATGACACACATCTGGACTAAGATTAACAACTATGTGATCAAACCCTCTGTTTGTTATGTATAATGTATAGTAGCCATATATTCTAGTCCCATCGTGTCATTTAATTAATTTAACCTATCATTGTCAAAATGTACTTTTTGACATTAGTTTGAAATGTAAAAAATAACAGTTAATGCAACTATATGTTAGAGTAAAATACAGCTACAGTTGAGATTATGTGTATTTAAATGGCAACTGTGTTGAAAAGGCACACAAGAGAAGTGACAACCATGCTGAGCATCAGGTAGCATTTATGTACACATGCTCAAAATAATATGCTTTCTGGAGACCAGTGGAACCTTTTTTCACTCCAGTGGGTGTGATATTCAGAGTAGTGGTTATGATATGCAATACTTTATAGCTGTGAGCTATTGTCTGCTGAAACTTGAAAGAAACTTTTGAGTACCTGACACTTACATTGCCTTGATCTAATATTGGACTTTCAGGAATTTAACTTCATATTTTGAAAACTAAGCTAAGAATACATAAATAATACTTGACTTTTTCAGCCTAATGTAATGATTTTAGCAATTTTCCACAAAAATTGTTTCAAACCTCAATGACAGCTTTGTCCTTACAGTTCAAGAAATGACTGCAATCATGGCTGTTGCTAGGGAGGTAGATGCGTCAGGATATATATGCATGTTCTCTGTTTGATTTTCCCATCCAGTACAAGCCATCAATCAAGCTTTAATTTTAGTTCAAGAAGGGAATATTAAAATCTTAACTTTAACAAGGAATGGCTGAAATTTAGAGTGAAAGTTTTACTAGTAAAAGTATTGTTGAAATCTGAATATCATGCAGTGCAGCACAGGCCTCTTTGTTTCTGCTAACTCAAATGCACAAGACTTTAACATACTTTGCAGTGTTAAAGCATTAGGCACACAGAACATAAGCTGACATAACAAAAACAGTAGAAAGATCATTTTCATTGCAAACAAAACACTACGAGTATAATATATGTACTTAAAAATATGTCTTATTTGCCTCTGGATGTTTATATGCTTATAAAAGTTTTCTTTTTACAGCTTTGCATAACACTTTTAGTTAAATTTGAATCTAGTGTAAAATAATCAAAAATAATAATCAATTATAATTTCCTTTATATTTTGAAGGCTTCCTCTTAAATTTCAATTCCTCCAATGTCAACAATTTACCTTGACATGGACGATAAATACTTTTATTTTCGTCCTCACCATAAAAACTCCACATTCTCTGATCAGTGCTCTCCCGTCTTAACAGTAATAAATTATCTACAAACATCTACTAGCAAATGCCAGTAAAACCTCAGTGCTGTGACTGCTCAGAAACTGGGAGTGTGACTCAAAGGTGTATTTGAGCAATATAATAAATTTGTAACTGTCCCCTGCTTTTCTGTTGGGTTTAATTTCCTTTCTGTGTTTTCGTCCAAACTGTCAACTCTAAGTTGGCATTAGATGTGAAATTATTTGTCAGTGACCTCTCTACTGGGCTTGAGGCCATAAAGATCCTCAAGAGGGTATGGCTGATAGATGGAAAAAATTGTCAATGTCCAAGTCTGTTAAACTGTGCCAGCTGTTTATGATATTTTGTTATCGAATGACTCACAAGTATTATTTCAGCACACCAGGGGAGCGAAATTAAAATGGCCAAATGCCATAACTGTACAGAAATGTGGGAATAAGTGATACTTACAGAACTCATAGAACATATTCTTTATAACTATAGCCAGTAGCCATCCTCAATAGCTGGGGATCGCATAGGGCCCTGGTAAACCTATCCCAGGGTTGACTGGTTAGACTGTTCCCTTGATTTAGTTCCTTTCATAAGACTCGACTGAATCACTCTTCATCTGGCCTCTCACCTAGGAACAATTTGATTTGGGAGACCCTACCTTGGGGCAACAAAAGCAGCCCGACATCTGCAGTGATGCAGATGCTGTACCAGTCAATTCTGGTAAACCGAGCGTTGATTGATTTACCTGATGATCCACATCCCTACCCTCACCTATGGACAGGAGCTTGAGTAGCAACCGAAAGAACAAGATCACAAATACAAGTGGCAGAAACAAGCTTTCTCCAAAGAGTGACTAGCCTCTCCCTTAGAGTAGAACCTCTACTCCTCCACATAGAAAGGAGCCTGATGAGATTTTTTGGGAATCTGACTAGAAAACTCTTGGGCGTCTCCTGGGTGAGGTGTTCCAGGTATGTCACAGCAGGAGGCTTCCTTCTGGATGGGTGGACAGGCTGTATAACTACATTTACCCCGACTAAAACCCCCTACAAGACAAACTTCTGCCCCATAACAGATACAGTCGTGTTATTATGCTGATGACAAACATACAGAATACCTGGTTGCGCAATCTATGACACACTCATTAATCCACACACACACACATGCTCAGATACAGCACAAAAAGACACACCTGTAGACACATACAGGGATGCAAAATGCAATGACACAGATGCTTTGTGTGATGTGCTCTGTGCACCACTAAATACACACAGATACACATTCAGGATAGAAATCAGTTACCTGGAAGGAAGACTGAAATCAGATTCAGCTCGTGGTTGTCAACGGTCTCAGTAATTAGCTGTGTTATATGCTTGAAGCACACACATAATAAACCAAGAGGGTGGAGTTGTGTGTGTGTGTGTGTGTGCGTGCGTGTGTGTGTGTGTGTGTGTGTGTGTGTGTGCCTCTTTTTTTTTTTTGCTTTGCTTTGAGCATGTTTGATGTGCTGTATGTAGGTTGTGTGCATGTCCAAAGTCCCCCTATGCATTTAAGACCCTTCATCGTCAGTCTCAAAGTCTTTTTCAAGTGTGTGAAATGTGTGCTTCCTCATTGTGTGTATGAATATGTGCATGCGCGTGCCTAGTTGGGGATTATTAAAGTCTTCATTGATGTTTGTGACTATAAATTTCAGGCCCCAGGGTAGTGCCGATGCTACCAAGATATGTCCTCATATAAAACTGGACTAATGAAAGCCAGGAAGTAATTGTGGGACTGAAGCCCTGACTCACCCACCCCACCACCCATTTCTCATTTTCTTCTCCAATCTAACTGCAATCAAACTCAATCTCAGGTGGCAGTAGACTGGTGGGTGCTTGTATATATGGCACCCATGTAATTAAGTTTTCAGGTTCCCTGACTTTATTGTGCTGCTTGGACTGCGCACTGCCAGCAGTAGTAATTAAAGCTGAGCCTTCTTCTATGGATGTGTTTTACTTCCTGATTTAATTACCTTTATTAATCAGATAAATGATGGAGAATGAAATGTTAAAGCGAGTGGATCTGGGTACACTTTAACTGTTTGTTTTTAGTGTTAGGGAGATTGCATTGAGATTTTGTAGCAAAAACGGAGATGCAATAATGGTAAACGATAAAATATAACCATAAGAAGGTACTTATTCTGAGCTGGGATAGTTATACATCACAACAAGAGTACAGACAATTTACTAAAGCTGGTGTTGTTGGTGAGGAATTTCTCAGTGGCTTTTCGCCATCAATTACTTTTATTTCCATTAAGAAAAAAGCATAACAACAACAAACAAGTCAACTATACCTGCAAAAGAACAGATAAGCCATAATGGTGGACTGTGTTTGAACCAGGCTCATAAAACAAGCAGAGAGGCTTGCCGAGACCCAGGGAGCGTGGGTTTATGTTTGAAGGAGACTTGCAGCTTTAAAATTGTTCTTTGCTGTTCTCGTCATGAAGCAAACGGGACCACACAGCTCACATCCAAGCAAGTCTTTTGGTGTTTAGACCTCTGTGCGTCATCTTTTTATGCCAGTCCAAATACTAGCCAATTTCAGAGAGTACAGGGAACAGCGAAGCAAGTGGGAGACACGAAAGAGAGAAAAGACAGAGACAACGCAAGTCTGACCCTCACACTCCACTTGTCAGTCAAACATCTGGAGTGAACGCTTGGAGGAAGCAGCCTGTCAAATCCTGTTAATTATTCCCTACATCTCTACTTCTTCTTCCCATCTGACAGGCTGACAATTGGCCAGACCATGAAAAATTGTTTTGAAATATAATAAGGAGCATATAGTCTATTAATATTAAAGACATACAAAAATAAACTCTTTAATCCTGTCAGTCAGCTTACTGTGCTATAAAACCCCCATAGTATATTTAATGTTTTGTATATTTAATGAGGTGATGGCAAGAATAGGCAAAGCACGAACTACTTTTCTGATCATTAAGAATGTTTGGAGCTCAAAAGGGATCGGAAAATCCACCAAACTGAGAATATTTAAGACCAGTGTGAAAAGTATACTCCTCTGTGATTTAATGGCAAAAAGACCACTCTGCAAGCTACAGACATGTAATCAACGGCTGCCTCCGTTGAATCCTCAGAAGATGGTGAATCCTCACACTTCAGCAGCCAGACTTATCCTAAGAAAAAAGTGGAGATAGCTTGGTTGTGGATTTCCCCACAAAGCTGCAAAAAACGGCAAGCCATTTTCTGATGGGGGAATTAATCAGAAACAAACAGAAGCATTTCACCCCTCTTCAGGTGAACAGTAACACGATCAAGGGCACTGCGGGAAATATGAAGCTTCAGTTAAAAAACAGAGTGGACAGTTTTGACTTTTTCTCCGTGGATCTGGACAAGAGTCGTGATGTACATGACACAACCCACTTACTCATGTAACATCTACTCTTACCAGCAGCAGTTTAAAACAGAGATAAAAAATTATTATGGAGCAGAATTAAGTTCTTCTTATCAGTATGTCCTTCCACAATAGTGCTGGTATCTCATGTGGCCCCTTGAGAAAATTAATTGCTGATCTAGCGCAATGCCTTACAAAAATGTTTTCACCTCTGACCCTCCACAGGTTCTGAAGAGGTAAACAAACCTTTTTTAATGCTGTAAAGCTGGGCATTTTACTAAGTGATTTACTCGCTTTTAGAGCCAGCCTCAAGTGGACACTGCAGTTTTTGGCACTTCAGCACTGGCTTCATTTTTCTGCCCCGGAGGTTGCCACTTGGACAGAATAGGACAATTCTATGCTCCCAACGCTGCCAACACATAATTTGTGAGACACAGTTTTAGCTAATGACACTAACACAAATAATGAGGAAGATTAAATGAATAGTTCCACAGTTTAGGAAACCATGCTAATTCACTTGCTTGCCAAGAGTTAAATAATTAGATCAATACCACTCTTATATAATATGAACCTGGAACCCAGAGGCTAACTTAGCATAGCACGAAAACAATAAGCAGTGAGGTGGTTCTATCCAGGGTCACCAACTTATCCTAACAGGGCGTCTAAAACTCAATACTTAACACACTATATTTCATTAGATAAATCCCACTGTGTGTTTTTTTGACAGTATGTATTAAGAACTTGACATGCGTATGTATATTTTCATTGCAAAAAACAAACAAGCGTTTAAAAAGAGGCTGTGCTCCGTTTAGCTGTGCTGTAGTCTAATTACCAACTAGCAACAAACAATTAGCAGCTAGCATCGGTGGCAGGTAGGCCCGAATGGTTCTTAATTCCACAACAACCAGGCAACATAAACAATCTGATGAAAACACGTGTAAATCGGGCCTCTATACACAGAGAAGCCAATTAGCAAATGAGGAGCAGCTGTGCAGGCGAGTGGCTGATAACAAGGGCAGTCAACACAGTGAGTTCTCAGTCCCGTCACCTCTTTTGATGAATGAGGACATTTAGTCAATATGGTTTTACCCCCTATCCCCTGTATCCCTGTATGGATAGCCAGCTTTAATTATTGATGAGGACTTATACATGGCTTTTCTTTACCATCACCTTATCATTTAAAATGAGACAATGCTGGTTAGACATACAATATCCTATACAATAGTAAATTTGTGTGGATGTAGGTTTATAAGAATATTAGTGTAAAGTAGTAAAAAGTGTTCTTATAAGGTAAATAGTGACAATAAAATGTGTGATTAGTATTTTCTATATCAGGGCAGTGTTTGAAGTAATAATAATAATAATAATAATAATGATGATAATGATAATAATAATGATAATAATGGAACACCTGATGAATGACTTTTTTATTTAACTGAACAGGAATGTTCTCACTTCGTAAATGTATGACCTACAAATGTCTAAATTCAAAACCTTAGGGGGTGAAAAAGGGGGACAGAAAGAAAGAAGAAAAAGAAAGCAGCCAAATTTCTTCAGCCTGCAGGTCTCTTGTCATCATGTCACCCAAAGGGACTAGAAGGATGTGTGACAGTCTAAGAGGCTAGCTGGAGCCCCGAGAGAGCTGAGATGCACTCAACATCTAATACATCATGTAAGACAAATGTGTGAAGATAAAACACAGACCAGCCTGAACAATATCAGTGTGTTTGTTTCTGTATATGTGTACTTGTTTTTTGGTGCATATGTTAAAAAAATGTGCACATGTGCGTGTGTTTGTACATACGTGTCAATCTGTTTACAAGCTACGTTTTTAGATATAACTATAGACCACAATAAAAGTCAAGAAAAAAAAACATATTCTCATGTTAAATCTGTAAAAGATGCCAGAATCAGGCCAATCCCAGCATGAGCTGATGGCTTATTAATGCGCAGGGACCTGGTACCCAACATATTCAGATTGTGCATTTAGCTTTTTGCCCCATTACGGGCAATATTAAGCCGAAGAGTGCAGAGCCATTTCCAAAGAGCCAGCCTGTAATGAGAGATCAGAGGCAAGGTTTTATCATAGGCAATAAAACATGAGAACTGCGTGTCTGTTAATAAGACCCCGAGAGGATTGGAGAGAGGGGGTGAAAGGCGTGGGATCCTAGGATCAAAGAAATGTCTGCCTGGAGAGGAGAGGAGAGGAACGAGTGAGAATTTGCAGACAAGCATAGAAAGAGTGGACAAAAGGTGGAATGAATTGTACTTGAATCCAATAGAAAACCAAAAAGTAATGACAGATTGTAAAAAATAAAGATCTTTTTCTAGTCATCCTTACATTTATGTGTTTTATTCCATCAGCTTTTCTTATCTGTTACAGCAGCAGCATTGGTTCAGATTAATAGGAGTGCTGATTCCTTTAGATGATTGCCATTCCTTTGTTATCCCTACAAAGTCCACTGACATGCCTTTTTCATACTGATGTTTTTCCTGCACAAATGTGGCTTCAACTGCAATTAAAATAATTCAGTTAATACGATTTTCTCAAGCTGCCTTTACACCTTGCATTACACTGAACTTGGATATAACAAATTTCCATCTGAACATAATACTAATCTAATGCATAATACTGGAATACTTACATTTTTTGTCTTCTCTTTATCATAAACTGTCACTCATTGCTTTTTATAAGATGTTTGAAAGTTTATTTTGAATGCTGGACTACATTTTAAATGCACCTTTTTAAAATAATGTAAAACAAGAGGTGGGCTGTAATGTGTGTTTTCGTTATATCATGTTATCGTATAACATGTTGGGTAGATTAATAGCATATAGGAATGCATTTTTTATATGGTGATAACAGGTTTTTGTATGAAATAACCTTTATAGTAACTATAGCTTTAAAAAGTCTGCGTAAAATATTGCATGGACACATAAATTGCCAAAAAGGTGTAGCACCACTTTAGTGAGCGGAGGCCCTGCATAAAGTCTTTTTTCATAAATCTTCGGGGAGGTCAGAAATGAAAACATGACTTTGGAGCAGCTGCACTTGATGTGACAGGAGCCTTCCCAATTTATTTTGATTGGCCTTGCTTTATGCAAGCCTCGGGTAGATTTCCCATGGGCAACTATATGTTCTCGCTAAGACTGGGAAATTCAAAATGTGTGATGCCTACAAGCCGAAACTACAAATGAAAGCAAAAGTATCATCCAAGCGGACGTGTCTATTAGTTTCAGCCGAAACGTGTTTTGAAACGCTAACTGTGTTGTGTTCATTTTAAATACTGATAGCAAGAAAGTGACATCATCTTTATATTTTAATATTTACTGTTTTAGTACTTACTGTGTACATGAACATACAGATGGGGGGGAATCACCATGGCAACCATATTTATGCATCTACTCGGAGTGTCAATTAATGCGTTTCTCACCAGCTGATTGATTTTAGTGCTTGTTTTAAAATGGAGGGCAATTAGCCTGGTGAGAACTTAATTAAAGATCTTTAAAAATTATTCAGCAGAAGCTAATTCCAAGTGTAAGACGGGCTAATCAGTCTGACTGGATTTATAATTGACTTCAGCCCACATGCTATATATTGTGCGGAGGTGTGGACCTCAGTTTGATCCTCATTTGCAGCTTCACCGCCACCCTGCTGTCTTTGTCAAGCATCCCAGCTCGTGTTGCATAGAATCCACATAAAAAGGCACAAAACCATCTGATCAGTATGAACTGTGCATAGATTCAGATGTATAATTAACTGACAGTAAAAACTGTGGTTTCCCTGGAACCGCCAAATCACTTTCAAGCCAAATACACTGCAACAGTTTATGATTTCTCAGCAGTGTCTCTGATCAAATAAAAAACTACAGATATATAAGCAGTTAATGTTGAAAATTCAAAGAGCAGATGGTTCTGTGCTGTTTTTAGATATACTGTTTAGTCTTGATTTCCTTTCTGGGGGAAGCAATTGTTTGAGAGGAAACCTACAGGAATGCCCGTACTGGTCCAATGATTAGAGAAACCATCCTTTTGCAGGGAATGTGTCTTCATTACTAATGCCTAGACCTTTATACCAAACTGGGTCTCAGAGTAATATAATTTCTTTAAAAAAAAAAAAAAGCAGAAGGAAATCTAGCTCTCTTCCACCCACAGTGACCATGAATCACAAAAACAAATCTGAGCACAAATAATCAGCTTGCTTCTTATAAACAAGTTAAGACTCACATTTGAAAAAAAAAAAGAAAAGAATTAAAGCAGTACCAGATTCATTACTCTGTGCAGTAACACCTAATTGTGTCAGATCAGGCCTGGCTATTGTATTGCCCCGGCCCTTTGGTTGTTCCTAGCTGGCCCACATGATCAGGCAGTAATGTACTTACTGAAAGAGTCATTTATTCATGGAGGTAACTGCATGCTTGGGCTGAAATAAGATAAACTTGCTGGTGCTGGAACCAATAGCAAAGTGACCAAAGATAAAGTGACTAAAACGAATCCAAAAAAAACTAAAATTGGTATTTTTACATTGTATTATATACCAGGCTAAAAGTGCTGTTTTTACTGTACCAAAAATTTACCTTTTGGTTGATGTTGTAGCTAAAATAGTTAACTTGATTGGGACAAGAGCACTTTTGCACTTATGAGGTGGATGAGATAAACATGGGCTAACACACTGTTGTCAGGTGCTAAAAAAAACACTAGAGGACCTAAAGGGCAGAAATAGAAGATTTTAGAAGAAAAGCAACGGCATCCAAGTTCTCAGATGCAGAATGGATGGCGGACATTTGTTGCTGATGTGATGGCACTAAATTATGAAACGTTATTTTAAATATTCTTACTCACATGTCAGCACTGAATATGTTGGTTCTGTTTGGATCTGTTTTAATTTGTGATCAAAAAAAAAGTTTAACAAATCCAGATACAGATTGTCTGACCTGTTCATTGTACTTTGCATTTCCATCTCATTGAACCTCACTTTGATGTACTCATTCAAGCCCAAAACCAACTAAAATTCACTCAAAGTAGAAGAAAAGAACCATTGACTTGCAGATGAAGCAATAAAACTACATTAAGTTACTTGTATAAGTTAGTCTTCAAAATTTAGCAAAAACTTGCACATTTTCTTTCACAATTGTTTTTGCAATTATTGATAAAATAGTGATAAAATACTGGCATTTCTACTATGTCTGCGTCACATTTTCATTTCCTAATTATGACATCTACTCTTAAAATTAGCAGTTTATAAAGAGATTTAAAAAAATATTGAGCGGGATTTAGTTCAGCTGAAGGTGTGGCACAACTGCCCTCCGCTGTGTTAGATAGCAATCGGAATCCTAATCCATGACGCTGGGTGGGTCAAGGTGGCACAAAAAAGTCCATAGCCTTCACTCAGAATATTTAATATACTGAATATATTATTCTATTTTCGAGATATCTAGTCCAGATTTTCCACTCCGGCTAAGTAAATATAGTTGACAGAATTGACAGACTCTGTCGGTATTGAAGTTATTAGATTAAAATGTTTCCCTTTGGAGTAGACTTCACAGTCAGATATAAAAATAAAGTTGAAGTTCGACCATTTCCTTCTGCTGATATTTGCGCATGCACTGACATACACAGAAGCACAGATGCATGATTCATTACCATTTTCATTAGCAAGAATTGTGGTCACTTTATTCGAATCCCCTCCCTTATTTCCTTATTCAGTACCTCAATTTAGTATTTAACTTTAAAAAGCTTTGAATCAGCAGCTAAGTTAAGTCTTTTTTATGATTTGCTTTTCTACATGGACTTTCCTTCAGAGGGAATTGGAAATTCATAAACAGGGCTGACTCGCCTGCCCACATCAGTCTGGAAGGCATATTCTGTGCTGGTTTCACTTCCTATTCTCCATGTCCTTAATGAAGCAGGATTGATAGCATGCCAGTGGAAAGAGATCTCACCTCATCAGCGACCAGCCAGGGGAGGGACGCCCTCCAATAAATAGTGCAGTAAACACACAATTAAGGGCCCACATATCACTGCTCCATTATTACATCCTACCAATTAAGCGTCAGGGGCAACCTCCTCATTTGTATCGCTTTAAGCCTGTAATCAGTAATTTAGTAATGATGTGCTGAGTCTCAGCTGTAGGCTCAATAACCAGTCAAAGGTTGAAAGTGGGTGGTGGTGGAGATGGTGGAGCATTTGTCTGCATAAAATGCAGCAACATTTAGGTGAACAGTTTAGGCTGTTGTGTATTAGGTCTTACTGTTGGCTTTTAAAAAAACAAAAACAAAAAAAACAACAATAAAATGAAAGTTTCTATATGCTAAAGTGTATGAAATTTTATCCCTTTTTTCGAAATTATCCACAACCTCATTATTCATTCTGAACAGCCAGGGGGTATTAATACATTTAACTGATGTGCTGCTATATAGGCCAACAAAAGCACACTCACTTTAATATTGATCATGTTTCGAGCTACAAGGCTGATTTTTAACCAAGTCGAGCTCCGGGGCTGAACGCGGTGTGAAAATAAAAGGTAGACTGGAGGGGATGAGCGCGTATTCATAATCTGGTTTTTTAGCAACATGTCTGGCACAAAAGAGATGTGGCGTCTTCACAAGAAGCAGTTCCCATCGATGGATCTGGGCAAGCCTAGCGTCAGCTGCTCAGTCCAGTAGCTTTTAAATGTTTATGTTTGTCTGCCACCTAGTGCAGGAGACTGGCATTTGTCATTATCAGATATGTGTATATGTGTCATCTGATGTTGGTTCTATCGCTTTAAAATACTTGAGTTTTTGCATGTAAATCGCTGATGCACCTTATGTCCTTCCCAGTTTACCTTGCTGGTGCAAGCTTTCATAATCACTGAATAAACATTTTCCAGTCTGTTACCAGAATAATCCAAGTCAGCAGATATTCCTTGTTTGCAGAGCCTTGACAGAAAACAGTGCAACGTCTTACCTGCACCTCCTCAAACCTATTAAGTGATCTCTTGTGGATAACATGAGAATATACTGGATGTATGCTCATGTGGGTGGGTTTGAAGGAAGATTTCAAAAAACTAAAGCGTAATATTACCATCCACGACAAATTTGAAAAGTATTCAGATAATGTTAATGATTTCTCCTGATCTCAGTCCTGCTTAATGCCACAAGAACGTCCAAAAAACACCCACCCGTACACCCTCAGCCATTACACTGATAAATGCATGATAAGATTAAACACTGACACAACAGTTTCCCAAGTGAGTAAAGTTTCTTTTTACCAGCGCTGATGGCATTTAATAATCAAAAGTGTAGAAGTTTTCACAGACAGCAGGGGGCTTTTATTATTCTTTAGGGATTAGAATTTTTCTCCAAGAGAAATATTATCACCCATGAATATGAGTTATGTAAGATAATGCCACTCCGTATAGACCCCCGTGGGTGTTCTGTGCCAAGTTAGCATATTTAGGTTGTCTTCTACTGTATATGCTCATCCCATTGCTATAATGTTTCCTCTGCTTGTGCTGGTTGACTGGTGACTGTTAAAGCGTGATTCAGTAGGTCCACAGTACCTTTATGGATGCGGTATATTCATGTTTGTCTTACAGAAAAAGGGTTATTGGCTGTTAGCTGGCAACCTGTACGGGGTACACTCTGCCCCTCACACTATGACATCACATCCAATTCTGAACCCTGCAGTTAAGAAAATTGAAGGATGGATGGATGGATCTTCCCAAAATCTAATTCAAAGGAATCAACTTATCTTCTACTTCTTAGTAATTTTAGTTGTACTTGTTATTCTTGGTAATCCTCTGAGTCAGCTCTCTTAGACTGAACCATAAATTGCTGGAGGAAAAAGATTCTAGGGGGCAAATGTCTTTTTGTTTTATTAAAAAATCCAAGGTTGAAATTATTACTGGTCCTCAGTCACAGTTTGATCTCCACACAATAATAAATATCACACAGTCTCTCTATCAAATTTGATAAGTCTGGATGCAGCCACCTTTATTACAGTTGTCTTTGAAGCAATAAAAAATGATTAAAATATCTAAAATCTGTTGCTTTAATTAACTATAACAACTGTATACAGTTACCATATTAGAGCTAGAAGAAGTGTACATTACTGTTAAGCAGATTGGGTTGTGTGTCTTGGCTGTAGTTTCATTGTCTCAATCTCAGCTTCCCCCCTGACTCTGTTGTCTACTGTCCCATCTATATGTTAATGTAGGACTTTTAAGAGAGTAAACAGAAAGACTCCACCAGGTTGCATTTTCTTGCTAAACTATTTAAAGTTCCTTGAGGATTTTCTTTTAGTAAGTTCCTCAAATTAACTAACATTTTCTCACATGTTCTTGCTATTATTTTCTCCCTGAAAAAGCTTCTGTAATATACTTTGGATTTCCATTGTACATTTTGATTCATATACAGCCAGTTTCAGAACATCCAGATATCTATGATGGCTTTTTGTCACAGATTTATATAGCACGGGGGACGGAGTATACTTTCCATAGGTGATATGAGTTAAAGAACCACCTTTCAGTGCAATGTTTACATTATTACTGCCAAAGTTTTGGGGGGGTTTTAAGTTATAAAACACAGTTTGAGTGGCTAACTTTTTCATCATCCATCCATTCTGTAGCTGATAATGCTCATGGGAATACAAACAAACAGCAGCTGTCATCGGGTTCATGGCTGAATAATCTGACAAGAATGAAACCTCTGCACATCAGTAAAGTGGCAGAATGACAGCTCCGGTTAACAATTAACTGAGCAAATGTAGACCTCAGAGTAATAGAGGAATATAGATACATCCATGAATAATCTAACAGAGTCATCTGCCCTTAATAACATTTTTTAAATCACAAGTAGTTTAAACAGGTGATGGCGTCAGCGATAATTGGATTGATGGATGGATGGTGTCTGATATTTTAGATAATTGAAAAACCTTGCCCACAGATTAAAAGATACATACATAAATACTGTATTTCAGCCTCTCTTTTCATTTCATTTTTAATTTATCCACAAATGTCACAACAAAATACTCTTGCTCCATCTAAAGCCCAGCCCAGAGGAGGGATAGAAAACCATTAGAGCAGCCTTGTGGTGGATCTCTGCTTGATAGCAGTGACCCTTCAGATGTGCACAAGTGGTTTTTAGATACACAGCATTACTAATGGACATTTTTTTTTTTTTTAAATAATTCTCTTCTTATCTAGTTGCCCCTTTAACATCCATCATTGCAGTAAAAAAAGATGTATATCTCTAAAGAGCAGGTGCCTGTCAAAAGTGGGATGTGCTGTCATGAATGTCAATCTCTTTGGGGCAATGGCACTGGGTGATGTCTGTGTTAAAGGCTGGATGTATTTATGCATACTTGTGAATGTGAGTAACAAACTGTAATGAAGGAGAATTTAAACTTAATTTGTGTTACATTTATTACTTTGTTGCTTTTAAAATAAGCATACACCAAACATCAGGTTGATGTTGTAGCAGTGCTTTATGTTACTAGATGCCCTTCTAACCTCTGAGGATGTTCTTCAGGATAAACAGTTTTTCAGACAAATTTATTTCATAATTTCCTATTTTTAGCTCCAGGGCATGGATGATAGAGAGAGGAGGACATCTACATTGGAGATTGAATGTAGATTTGAGGAAGGGAACTGTAACCAGAGATTGATAAAAAGAAAGAAAACACTAAGAGAAATTGCGGGTTGATGGAATCAGATTTGTGGTAATATTGTACCATTTAATAGGATTCCAGGCTGATTTGAAGTTACACCATTGTCTTAAAATGTTTTTAAAAAATATTAAATAACATTAAATTTAAAATGCATGATAGCTGAGATAGGTTCAGGCAGCCATCGGGGCACTTTGGGTTATTTTGGGGCAGCTGCACACTTTCCAATGGCAGATCCCATACCCTAACTCTGAACATACACTTTTCCTTAATCCTCTCTTTCTTCAGAGTCAAACTTTTGAATGACATACAAGTACATATAATGTCTAAGGTCAAACTTTTATCTTATATATATATATATGTATATATTAAAAAATATGTACTGGCAGATCAGTGTGCTCTCCTGCAGTGATCACTTTATTCCCTTTGCCGGGGTGAACTACGAGCTGCTTTTGGTGCAAACCCTACGAGAAAAGGGTTTTGCTTATATTATTAAAAATAATCAGCTCCGAAATTTGTGTGATCTTTTGAAGTTTCTCGCATCCTCTCACCTCTTTACTTTGGAGTCATACTTTAAATGACTCACCAGCGCATTCGCTGGCTAATGTCGGCTGATCCACCCACAGTCCTTGAGTTTTCTTATATTCACTCATCCAATAAATGTTCTGATGATGAAAAGAAAGCGCTATCCAGCTTTTTAACCATTAATGAGTTTACTTCAGCATGGAATCATTTCTGACAAATAAAAGCACATTATATTCTGTTTTGTATGCAAAGGTAGAGCTCCTCGGCTGACAGAGATTTAAATACAAGTTTTAATCTAAGACAACTGAGTGACACTGGAATCTCAAAGCGTTTGCAGTGTCACTCTGTTGCGTAAAAAAACAAGGTATAATTATTTTTTCATATATTTGTTGTTTGTTTAAGTCTGTCTTATTGGCTTGCAACTTATGCTAGCATCATCAGGCTCTGCAACGACGTAGACCGATGGCTGCTAATGGTCTCCACTGAAATGACAGTGGCTCACATTCAATTAGACAGTGATGAATTATGTGATGACTATGACCTGAAAAGGAGTTTTAAAGGTCACAAGACAGCATATGCTGTGGTCTTACTATTGGCCCATAACCTGTAACTGGAAGTTGAGTGAATAGACTAATATTGAAAATGTATGTTTTGCAGTCCTTTGCTAACTTTTACAGTTAATAAAGTTAAAGGGAGGTAAAGTCCTCCCACTGATTTTGTGTCCATCCCAGCAGGTGAGATATACAGCAAGTATTGTGTTTGCACAATTCCAGTAATGTCTTTATACACTTTTCACACGACGGCCGTAAATCAAAGCTTTTAGTTCAGGGCTAATGCGACCTGCTGAATTTCATTCTGAGCACGAAAATGAAGAGGAAAGGTGATTTAAGTAAAACTGGTTCCAGACGGGTTGGCCTTGATGATGACAGAGGTCAGATAGGAGGGCAACTAACTCATATAACTATTCTTATACCCAAGGTGTGCAGAAGAAGATCTTTGAACACACATGCTGAAGCTTGAAGTAGATAAGCTACAGGAACAGAAGGACCACATCAGCCGCCCCTCCCCTCCTGTCAGCTAAGAACAGGAAACTAAGGCTACAGTTCACACAGGCTCATCAAAACCTGAACAACATGAAAGCATCGGATCCATCCTGCTTTGTCTTGGTAGTTCTGGTGATATGTCTGCTGGTGGTGACATAATAGTGTGGGCATCATTTAAACATCACAGCCTAAATCAGTTTTGTTGCTGACCATGTCCATCCTGTTATTAGAAGTTCAAATCATCTCAAACAAATTTCTTGAAAATGAGAGTGAGTTCCCTGTACTCACATCTTTTGGGATGTGGTGGAATAAGAGATTTCCAGTACCTTGTTGAATCTGTGCAATGAAGAGTTAAGTCAGTTCTGAAGGCTAAAGTGGGCACAACTCGCTGTTACCTGGGTGTGCTTAATGAACTGGCCGGTGAGTGTATATGTGACTCAAAGAGATCAATCAGCTAAATCAGTTTACATGTCTTAAAAGAATTAAGGATTAGAATCACAAGTCTTTAAGTTTATAATTATGAATTGATTCACTGTGGCTCAAAAAGTTATTTTATTACTTTGCACATGGTTTTTGATGTTATTAATGAATTTTTAATACAAGAAGGACCCATTAGATTTATTACGTCAACTGACTTCTGATTGATTACCTTAAACTACTAAGAACACACAAGTTTCATATGTATATTAAATTTAATTAAATTCAAATTAAAGTTATCAAAGCATAACATATCAAAGACCACCAGGAATCAAGATCAGGAGTAAGTCTATATTTTTAAAAACCTCAACCAAAGAAACATACTTTTATTTTTTTCATACTGTGTGACACGTTTCTTTGTTACGTTGAAACGCATGGCAGTGTAGTTTATATGGAAGAACCGAGTACATCAGAGGGACGGCTCAGGCTGAGCAGTTTGGAGACAAAGTCAGAGAGACGAGGCTGACATGGTTTGGACGTGCAGAGGAAGGATAGTGGACATATATGTAGCAGTGAGGAGGGAAAGAGAACGACCACAGAGAAGATTCATGGATCGTGAAGGAGGACACACAGATGCTTGGTGTGACAGAGGAAGATATGCAGTTTCCATTACATGCACAACTATAATCATTAACATATCCAAAAACAAAAATTTTCTGACTTTTCCAGTATAAAAATACTGACCAAAACGTTATCCTTATTCTGTAAGTTTCATACTAAAAGAAAGTGTTAATTTCTTTCGTACTCCTGCTCTGCCACCCCCCTAGCCACCGCTACGTATTGCCAGAGGAATCTGGCATGGCTGCTGATTTATGATTTGGCCTGAAGCAGCCAAATATCAAAGAACCCCTGTCACCAGGATGCCTGCACCACAGGGAAATCATCACACAGGGAGACACTGGCGCTAGCTGTTTATTTTCATTAAATGCTGATAAAGATTTTTTAAGCGGAAGCTGAGAGAAGATGATGCATGCACATGGAAAATGTTTTAACTGGAAGTGCATGTAAGGGACTTTCTTCAAAGATTCTTCTTCAAGGTGCATGTGTGACTGTGGAGGAGCAGCAGTGGGGGGCACATCTGTCCTTGCACCTGATAAGAAATAACTTTTGGTTACACCACCCATGCTGACCAGCGGTGCTGCAAAGCTAGGATACATTATTCAGACACACAAACATATGCACTTATAGAAAACACACACACGCACACGCATACAAGCCTTTGTTGACTGGTGAGATCTCATCTCCTTCTGATCTGTGAAGAAAGTGTTGTCCCCACCCACGGACCAGACAGTAAACAAAAAAAATCACAAAATGCTGCAATGTCTGACAACAACAAACAGATGCCAGATCTGAGACGCCAAACAAACATCTACAGATTATCCGCTCTGTTCTTTATCAGATCTCATTATCAGTCACTGCTGATGTCACTATTAACAAGGCGTGCATGGTGGAGGGGGAAGAGGTTGAAAATAATAAAAGACTGAAGGACCTGCTTACTTTTTAACTAATTTTTAGACTGACCATTTTCAGATACACTTTTTTCAACTATTAACATTGACCGTAAGAATAGCACCTAACTCAAGGGATGAACCAGTGCTGTGTATATGCATAACAGACAGCTTAGCAAAAAATCTAATTTAAACTGTATCTTTGGGCACTTTCTTACCAGCAAAAATCATTTCTTCCCATTTCTTCAGTGGATGAAGAATGACAACAATAACACAGTTTGTAAGAAAAGGTCTCATGGAGGGATTAATCTAAATGTTAAAATTTTAGTTCAAATTATCATCAGTATGTACAGAGCACGTCAGGAGAGCGGTACAACAGTGAGTGTCTACAGCCACCTGTGAAACACAGTGAAGGCTCTGTCTTGGTTTGGAGGTGGATTTCAGCCGGTGCTGTTGGGAATGTTCTCAAAATTAATGGAATTAGAAACTCAGCAAAATACTCTCAGATACTGATCCACAATGAAATATCATCTGGAAAGTTCATCAACAAGAAATTCATTTTTTGTCGTGACATGATCCCAAACACACTGACATCACAGTAAAATCATACCTAGATTATTAGTCATGGACTGGCCTAGCCAGTTCGGACACATTCAAAGAATAGCTTTAAAGGCCCTTCGATAAGCAGTGAGCAGAAGCTCGTAGACTACATATCAGACTACGTCTTCATCTTAACTCCTTAATTTCACAAATCGAAATATTTCCTTTACAGTGGCACTGGGGGTGCTCTTCTGTGACCTCTGCGCTTCGCAAAACGACCGCTAAGTGACGCTGTTTCCTCTTTTCCGTTTCTCCACGCATCTGTCGGCCAGCTCCTTCGGGATCACGTGACGCATGTGACCGAGCAGTATGGCGGACATGCATGTGGAGCCTCAAAACAAATTGTACCGTTTGTTCAGCTAACCCCGCCGCGAGGAAACATCGATACCGCGCGCGAAGTCGGGCCGGCGGTGGCCGAATGGTCAGCAGGATGGACGAGGAGAACAAACTTCAGTTTCCGTCTCTGCCCGATACCAAGGAGGACCTTCTGGTGAGATCCTGTATTAGCCAACATGTCCACTGTGTCTGTCTGACCAGCTAATTTGAGCTAGCCTCCACTCTAGTTTTACTTTCTGGCAGGGAACAATGTAGAGGGCGATATATATGTGTGTGTGTGTGTGTCGTTTTTGGGAAAGTGACGTGTCAATGTAATGTGTGATAATGTGAGAGCCATTCTCAAAATTGTCTTTTAATTAGTCTTTTGCGGCGTTTCGGCACTGAGTAGCCTACTAGCATTAGCAATCAACGTGCATAAAGTAAACTAGCATTCAGCTGTCGTTTAATGGTAGGAACACCTGCCACATCTTTTAACCTTGGTTTCAAATTCCCATTTTTTTCCAGGATTGGGCGTATCCGATGAGACGAGATATGCAGGTGTGTAAGGATGAGTCTGTTGTTTATAGTGGCAAGTTTAATCTTGACAGTTGAACGTCTTTAGTCTATTCCTATGGTAAATGCGGCTTTAAAGTTCTTAAAACATTAATCTGGAGACAGAACAATGCAATTGTATTTTCAATCATTATAGTTACTGTTTACACTTTAATACAACTTTGTTTGGCTGTCGTGGTACTACTTTGATGATGTGTGTACATTTTATGACCAGATGTTTACATACAGGCCTCATGGGTGCATACATCTGTAATGACTTGGGTGAACAGGTTCCTTCATCGAGTTCACTTCTTATTTAGATTCCTTAACGATTCTCATTTGGTGCTCATCAGCACTAATGTCAGCGTTAATACCATCACTAAGCAGCATATCAAAAACATGTTTGTGCAAATCAATTGTATGCTCTCTGTCAAATGTTTGTGCATTTTGGAGGTATTTCCCCTCATCGTTGTGATCAGTGCTGGGGTCGTTTACCAGCGCAAAGAGACTTTAAAGCGATCGCCCAAGTGATTCTCCTGTATGACCTGAGGCTGCAGTCTGACTGCTCATCACTGCTTTTGCCCGAACTGTCCCCCTAAAATGAGAGATAATTGGTTAGGATGTTCAGGATTAACCCAAGAACCATCAAGGCTCAAGCCTGCCATGAACTGGACTGAACAATTTGTCGCTGCCAACATGGACAAGCCAAATGCCCCCTGGAGAAAGGTTTTATTGACAGACAACAAAGATTTAGCTATCTGGCGACAATAGCAGGAGGTGTGTTTGCAGAAGTAAAGCAGAGGCTTTCAAACCTAAGAAAACTGCACCAGCTGTCAAACACGGTTGTTGTAGCATCATGCTTTGAAGCTGTTTTGCTACCAGTAGTACTGTTAGTGGATGGAGTAATCGAGGAGGAGGAGTACCCTCAGAATCATCAACAGCTAGCTGGTTAAAACTTCAACGCCGTTGGGTGTTCTGGCAGGACGGTGATCTCAAACACACATCAGGGCTGTTAAATGTATAAAGCAAGCGAACATTAAGTTTCTGGAATTGCGTTCCCAAAGCCTCAAATTCAACCTAATGTAAAATTAAGTGCTTAAAAGCAGAGTTCGTGCCAGGAAATTTAAATGAACTCTATGCATTCTGCCAAGAAGAGCAGCCAAATATCCAGGAAAAAATTTACCAGAAGCTTGATGATGGCTACCAAAAGCATCCAGTCAAGGTATACTTTGATAAGGGACATTTAACCAAAGATTAGTTGGGTGTATGTATATTTTTGACTTTGTGTGGAATAGTGGAAAATCCAAAATTATAATTAATTCTTGTTCACTCAATTCTTTTTGTTTGTTTTTTTTAACCATCCCAAGAACTCATTAAAAGCTCATAATTACCATGATTCATGCCCTTGATGAGTGTGTGTAAACTTCTAGTGATCACAGTAAAATGTCAGTGTCCAGATATAAAATCCTTTGTTAAAGGTGAAGAAATGTTGGTGCCTGTGTTGTGTTAATGTTTGCTGTATTTTTCTATTCAGGAGATTTTACCAGGACTGTTTTTAGGTCCCTACTCTTCTGCGATGAAAAGCAAGGTAGTTGCTGGAGGACTGATTTCATTGATTTCTCTTGGATATGGAGACACAAATAAAATGAATGCATTCAACCCTCATTTTACTTATTCCTCTATGTCTAGCTGCCAATTCTCGAAAGACACGGCATAACGCACATTGTGTGCGTCCGCCAAGACATTGAAGCCAATTTTATCAAACCTAATTTCCCTCACATGTTTAGGTAAGTAAGGGCTTCTGTGATCTTTGCGCAACATTGGTACGTTTCTGAAACAGGGAGTTTTATTTCATCATGCGTTTTCTTGCAGATACCTTGTGTTAGATATTGCTGACAATCCAGTGGAAAATATAATCCGCTTTTTTCCTATGGTGAGTAAAGAGGTGGGGCGTGTTGTCTGGGAAAGCGCTCTTTCGCTGAAAGGTGTGGCGTTTACAATAAAATTAAATTTTCCTTTTTACAGACTAAAGAATTCATTGATGGCTGCTTAGCAACAGAAGGTAAAGATGCGTGCCATTCCCGTTTGTATTGCCTACAGTGTAAGGCATTTTATTAACAATCTTCTGTTTCCTTGCTCTTTCAGGAAAGGTACTGGTTCATGGTAATGCAGGGATATCAAGAAGGTGAGCCTACATTTGTTTTTTATGCTGTAATTTCACCTCGTGCATTAAAGCGCATCATGTACTGTACTTCCAAAGCTGTGAAATTCTAAAATATGATTGGATCATGTACTGTTTTTGTTTAGGCGAGTGTTATATGTGATATTTTTTCAGTTTAGAGAGCAAATTGCATGTAAGATAAAGTTTTGCGAAAGTCTTGAGCAACCCTTCATTTCATTATATTTTGCTTCCACTGATCTTGACTACTTTTTTTGTTTGATTTGAGAAGGCAACTGGCTGCTTTTCTTCACTCCTTTTTAGTCCAGCCCATCAACCTCATCAATTTCAGAGGAATTTTTTGTTTGTTTGTTTTGTTTTTTGTTTAAGGCAATTTTTAAGAGAGAAAAATTACACAAGAACTGGACTGAAAATCAGTGTCAGCAGGTCCAATTTTGATATTTTTGGTTCAAATTCTGGAGGTGGTCAGATGAGCAATGCAAAAGCGAGTGTCTACAGCCATTTCTGAAACACAGTGAAGGCTCTGTAATGGTTCGGGGTTGTATTTCAGCCAGTGGTCTCGAGGACCCTGGTGGGATTATGAACACAGAAAAATACTGTCAGATTTTGATCTGTCATGCAGTACCATCTAGCAGTGGTTGTATAGTGTAGTGGGTTACACAAAAGGTCAGCAGTTCAATTCCAGCCAGAGACACAAATTCCCTTTTGTATTGTGACAGGAAGGAAGGAATATTGTGTAAAACTGTCAAATCCAGTATGTGGTGTTACCACAGCTGATATTTGCTGTCATGCAATACCATCTGGAAAGCGTCTGATTTGTAGCATCTTCATTTTTTTAGTATGTCAATGATTCCAAACACATTGTCAGTGAAGTAAAAAATATACCTGGACAGAAAAAAATACCTAATATTAAATTAAATTTCAGGCTTGTTAGAAATGCAGTTTTTGCCCTGTATGTTGTATTTCCATCCATGTTTGATTTTTCAATAAACTGCTGGACCAATTTTCCATTATTCTGTCAAAATACAAAGAAGGGTGACTCAAGACATTTCACTGTACTATATATCTATGTTGTCTTGACATCATGACATGCCTTTAAAAGTTAAATAATGCTCTTCCTGAGTGTCCATGCAAGTCCTATTATTAATGGACAACCTTAGCATGACTTACCCTGGATCTTGCCCAAAGTTAACTTATGTGGGCTCCAGCTCTGCCACAATTTCATTAGTCCATTATTTCTTTGTCTAACTCTCTAACGTGGCTTAAAGGAAATATATTACATGAACTGATGCACCTTTTGTACCACTTAAGTAACCAAGTTTACTTTTATTTGTTCTTTCAGTGCTGCCTTAGTGATTGCATATCTTATGGAAACATTCGGTATGAAATACAGGTGAGTGTTTTTTCCTCACAACAATGTATTGCTTACAATTTCTGCACATTGTAAAACTAAGCTGACTTTATTACACAGACGTAAGTGGACTGCAGCATAATTGTTATAATATATAAATATACTGGATGGAAGCACAGAAAGCAGTTGCTGGTAGAGATACTGTTGCTTGCAGAGGTTTCATGTTTTTCCTATTTCACTCTGTAGGGAAGCATTCAGCCATGTTCAAGAGAGGAGGTTTTGCATTAATCCCAATGTGGGCTTTGTGCATCAGCTACAGGTAAGCTCATATTTTAACCTTTTAGAATAGCCTAATACCCTAATAATCATACTGTCTGTACATGACTGTAATTGGTCTGTATTAATAATATTGCTACTACAGCAGATTCACTGTGCCCCCTTCATTTTCCTTTGAAAGAAAGGCAACATTTATATGATGGTATTGGATAAAAAGTTGCATACACAGAAGAAATACAGAATCACTACAGCCTGTGTTGTTATACTGGTTCATTTTGCTGTTTTTGCTTTCTTGTGTTTTCTCATTCGAGGCTGCTGAAATGATTTTCCCATGTTTACTACCATATATCATCTCTCTTTAGTCTGCCTTGGCTGGCCACACAAGTGGCTTGCTAACTTAGTTGGCATGTGTACTTGTTGTGTTTTCAAATTAAAGTAAATGTGTTATCACACAGTTATTTTTTTACTCCATTAACTCAAAACAGAAATTGCGGCATGGACTCACGAATACTGCCACTGTAAAGTCTTTGAGCTTCATTAAGTAATTAACTGAGCGTGTAAGAAGTCAGCCAAGAGACAAGCAGTCGGAGCTTCAGGCACGACTGTGTAGCTGTTGTCATTCCTGTGATTTTTACAGCTGTATTTAAATTTGATTTGCTTTTAAAGGAATATGAAGCAATCTACCTAGCCAAACTGACCATTAAAAGGATGTCGGTGCAGTTGGACAGGCCGTTCTCACTACAAGCTGGGATGCCAGGTTTGTATTTAACGTACCCAGTTTTGGAAAGAGACACACGTCCCATTATTTCTTGTTATTACTGAACCAATGCAGGTAAAGCATTTGGTTACAGCTTTAGCACAGCGGAAATAATAAAAAAATATTTCATGTTAAAGAGAATTCAAAGCAGTGTTGATGGGTCCATTGTGCCATTTTGGCATCCATTATTAGACTTTCTCAGGATCATTAACTGGTAATGTGGCAATGGTGGGTTACTCATTTGTAAAACGCTGCTTGATATGATGTTTGACTTTAAAGAAGGCTTTCATTAGGAAAAAAAAAAAAAGCTAGCTCCATTGTGACTGATTCTCAACTCATAGCATTCATATTTTCTTTGGGACTTTATTACTATTAAACAGATAACATTCAGGCATGTGTAGCTCTAGGACTGACTCATAATTTCCCTCAGTAACAATTTATTGGTCTGAATCCCAGCGATTTCACTTTCCACAGGCGACAGTGTTCACGTTTGGAGATTATAGGCGACGGACTTTGAGTTGCCGCTTTGTGATCGTTCATTTTCTTTTCTATAATAGGAAGCCGCAAACGCAGCCTGGAAGAAGATGAAGATTTTGGAGGGATGCAGGTCACAGCTGCACAGAACGGATGAGCTTTGCTGATAATGTTTGCTGTGTGGCAGAGTGCACTCGATTCTTTTCTTTCTTTCTTTTTCATTTTTAATGGGATTAAAAATGTAAATATTTGAACTTTTTCTAAGGGGAAGGGATCGGGCCAGGACAGGAACTACTCATGTCTGAGACATGGAGTACTAAAGGGGACTGGGAACAATTTGATAACTCATTTCTTTCTTTCTTTTTTTCTTGAGCTGTATGCACTGATGGGGGACTTTTTTTTCTTTTTTGCAGTTTTATAGTATTTAAAGCATTTTGCATTTGCAGCGGGACAGTATTGCAATAATGCACTTTCGATACTTGAATTTGTGTAGACGAACAGGTGGGGAAAGTTGGCCAAAGGGAAAGTAGCCAAGATATTTCCCAGTTAAGGACATGAGAAGAGGAATAGCTACGCCTTTATTTCGGGAGTAATAGGGTTATGGACTAATATCAGACTTAATATGGGATAGTAAGGAATAGAAAACTCACTGCTTAATAAAGTCCTGAGTCCTGTTCAGCTGTGTCCTCATTTCTGCTATCCTTCACTGCTTTTATTAGACTGCCAATAATAAGTCACATTTAAGATTCTGCAACAATAGTTACTGTAGGTCACTCTATAGTGATGCTCGATAATTAAACATCAGCAATGTTGAAACAATATTGCATTAAGAGCATGATGGACGCTAAATCCCCATTTTAGTATCATTTCCTCTGATTGACTAGACCTGATACTCTTCTCACTTGAGATTAATGTATGGGCTGTTTCTTCATGATACAAAATCAGTTTTAACTGAGGATATAAACTGATTTCATTTATCCCAGCTGACAGGGTGAGAAATGCACCTTTGGACAGGTTGCCACTCCAACACTGGACTGACAGTGGGACAGTGCCACACCTACAGCCAATTTCAGCATCTTGCCCAAAAACACTTCACTTCAAGACACTGGGGAATTGGACACCACCTCAACCACACTATACCAACGTTTTTGAATTCCACCACCATCCCGACCTCCAAAAAAACCACTCCAAATATCTCAAATCAAGTCTTTAGTTAAAACATGGATCTGCCTTTTTTGTAGAAATTAAAAAAAAAAAAAACAGAAACAACCTTAGGCCAAAGATGATTTTATTTGACTACATGTTTTGAAATAAATTACATTAAATATGTGCCCCATCTCTCCAGGATAAAAGAATAATTATAAAACTTAACTAGAAAAGCTTAAATAAGAGTTAATTTAGATAGAAAAATCATTTTTACCCACTTCCCATTACAAAAACCGTTAAATGCTAATCCCATTTGGCAACTTAAGTCAAAACTTAACAGCATGTTAACAACTTACCAGTACCTCACAAAATATTTTTCCTCACTTAATGTGAAACTTTATAACAGTCTTCATCGTAGTTCTTGTAATTTAAATTTGATTAGTTACCCAGCTACACATAATCTATATGACACTGCATCTTGTACCAAGTAGGATTAAACAAAAAAAAAAGTAAAACAAATCTTTTGTTCAAGTTTAGTTTTCTGGCAGCAGTCTGTCAGTTCAATCACAATCTACAATTAATTTTTAAAGCATATTTGGTTTTGAAGTTACCTTGTAGAGTTGTCTGTTACCTGTAGATTGTTTTACTTACATAATAAGTAATATAACTTCATTTGGTATCATCCTGATCTCCCACATAGCTGTCATTACTTACAGTTGCATGGAAGTCACATATATAAACTGTTCTTTCACTGGTACATGGAAAAGAAAAACTTTAAGCAATTTAAAGAAAGAAAATAGTATTTTTCTTTCTTTTCTAGATGATGAGATGTCAGGTCCACCTTGGTGAGGTAGCCACGGTTACCAAAAGGACAAGGGATTGTGTTGCACTGAGCTTGAACATTTGTAAATGTTTACTCGAGTGTGCTGAAATCATGAGTGTTCATGGATGACTCAGCTGTGACACAACAGCAACCTCATCCACGGGAAGCTCCAGTTCTTAAGACATTCTGCAAGTTCTGATTATCACCGGGCGTGCAAAGATACAGTCCGTTTTTCCCAAAACAGATTTTTGTTGTTGGGTTGGTTTTTTTTTTAAACTTCCGTTCTCAGTCAAAAAATCGACACTGCATGTAGGTCTCGTCTGACGCAGAGTAGCCAAACTTCTGGTAAAAAGCCACGTTTTTGGGTGCACATTCAAGAGTGATTTTATAGCAATTCAGTTTTTTGCTGAGAAGAGTAAGAGTCGAGACTAATCTGTTGGGATAAAGAAGAGAAGTGAAAAGTTTTAAAAGCAGAAATCACAAGATATAAACTATTCAAAATATAGAACTGTCTTTTGATATGTTGGGCAATATGTGAAATATTAAAGACAAGCCAAAGCCGTGTCTTGACTCACAGTTTGCCCAGCTGCTTCCCTCGGCACACATCGCTGACGACGACCTCCTCCACCCGGCCTCTCTACAAATAAATACGATTTTAATTTACTAATTGTCAAGATTAATAAACATATATGTATCTCTATAATGTAAGCTGAGCTTTCCTAGTAAAGGAAATAAGAGCGCATTTTGATTTGATAAATTAAATAATTATTAACCAGTTTATGACCATATACTGGGTTAATAATTAAATATTAGTGTTGTAATTACCACTACATTAATCAGTAACTTTTTTACGTAACTGGTGATAAGGAAAACACAGGGAGAAAAAAAACAAACAAACAGTTGTGTACTTGAATATACACAAATTTGTGTAGGGTATACTGTACTTTGGCACAGGAGTGGATGAATTTGTGTTCAGTGATCAGTGTTGCCGTGGCCACGATCTGACTCAGATTTGTATCCTCCACCACGATGACATAGTAATCTCCAGTCTTCTTCATGTGCTCAAAATTCTCTGTCAAAAAATAAACAAAATGTGTGTTTATGAATCATCACTCATACTTTAATTAGTTTGTTTTCTAGGATATTTCTTTAAATATATATGATCTGCTGTGTAAGACACAACAATAGTTGTGTTAAATTGAAAATTAGTCATTCAAAATGACACTCAGTTAACAGTTTATGTTCCAAACTTAATTATCTCACTTTTAGAATATTTATAAGGCAAGTATGACTTACTAGTGAACTGCTCTGGTGTGACATCGCCTGTCTTGGTGAGCTGAGATAAAACCTTGAAAAATCCTGGAATGAAAAAGAATAAAGAGTTAGTGAAAATTTCTGAATTTTAACCCATCTCCTGGGAATTTCTGAGATGTTTCATATTATACCCCAAGGAAAAAAAAACATGCTGGTGTGGTTTATGCTGTACAGACTCACCTCTGTTGAAATCTGCCATACAGAGTGGCCTCAGCACCAGGCCTTCCCCTGGATTGCATGGTGAGATTGGGGGAGAGAATGAGGCAGTGTTGCTGCTCCAGTCTAGCTCCCGAAGCAGAGAGGGTTCAAAAAGTGGAGTCTCGTCCAGCAGCATACCAAAATCTCTGAATGGAAAACATGCACAGAGAGATGAGTTCAGGGATACACACCCAAAAAAGTATGTGGGCAAGGCAGTACCCAACTTATTTGGCTAATGAATTGATACAAGTCATAAAAATCAGCCTGGACTGAAAGAGCGTGTGCTCTGGTCATACAGAACTTTGACCTGACAGTTTCACTTGTTAAAACGTTTCCTCATGGTTCACAGGTATGCTTCAGGGGTTGACAAACCAGCTGACACACCCGCGTACAGATAATGATACGTTTCCTGATCATTCATGATCTGTTCTCCAGGACAGGACCCGGGGCCTGACCAGGATATGTAATATGAGAGGGCTTTACAGAGCAAGGGAAGAAGGTAACACTGTCGCTGTTGCTGATGGGAGTCACTCTGGGACTTTCTGCGACAGAGTTTCCTACTTCTACCACAGGCGTCCTAAATCTTGTTTCCATGGCAGCACCATAAAACATTACACTTTTACAAGTGTAATCGTTTCCCGGTTGAGCACGGCAAAGAAATGAGGGCAAACTGCCCATGTTCACTAAGACGAATTACAGTACAGCGACCACAATGCTTTAGCTAACTAATGTGACGTTAGCTAGCCAAACGAAACTTGGGTTATTGAAACATACTTTGCCAACTAACCCGGCAAAATACAGGCGTATGTAAACAGTGTTTCCCCTATACTGTTAAACGTCTACACGAGGCTACCTTCATGTAAGCAAACTTATACAGCCGAGTTAGCGTCGGAGCTGTATCCTCACATTTCATACCAAATGATAAATTTAGCGTTAGCTAAGCAGTTAGCCACCTGGCAGCTACTTACCAAGTAAAAGCCAACACAGCTAGAGATGGTCCCTCGGAATCCCCACAGTGAAATAACCTGCAATGGTCTTCTCTACTATAGTTTTGAATGAGGCTGAGCTACATCATTGAGCTGAACACTGTGGCTGCCTTCAGCATGCATTTCCGCTTGGCACTAGCCCTTGTGTATGACGTGGCAAAGATGCAGAGGCGCAACCCACTGACGTCAATTGATTAAAAGAAATCCAGATGCCAATAGTTTTCCACAATACATCATGCATCCATGCTTTGTGATGGGCTTGTATACTCTCATGAGAGTTTTGTACAGAAATACAGTTGTTTTCTGTCAAAAGGAGCACAAAAAACATACTGATGTGGTTTATACTGTACATGTACTGCCCACTGGCAATACGTTTACCAGCTGTAGTTCAGATCCATGTGACTGCATCGCCGCACTCTAAGAACAATAATGTTAGTTGAACAAAAATGGATGAAACAAGCTCTTGATGGCAGAAGTATTTTTAACTCTTCCCTATACTGCCAGCATGTGTTGTTTAATACAACTGAAGCACTGTTACTCATAATTATACATAAATATTACCCAGTAAGCTACAGTTGTGATCAGAAGTTAACATGTGATCATTATAGATATCTGACCACTCTTTCTGGCAGAATTGGGAAAATGTTTATTTAAATGGGTTGATCACCTGGCACAGACCTGGCTTTTAAGTGTGGTCCACAAGTTTTCAGTAGGACTGAGGTCAGTGCTTTGGGAAGGCCATTCTAGAAAGTTGGTGTTAGCCTGCTTTATCTGTTCCAAAACCAGTTTTGATGTGTGCTTGTCATTGTTATCCAAGTTTCAACCATCTTGCTGTTGATTTCAGGTGAAGCTGATCATTCTGGAGGTAGTCCTTATTATTCCATCCACTTTTTACAACCACTGTAACACTTCCACTGATAGCAAAACAGACCAATTAAAGAAAACCTCTCTATTTAACAATCTCAACCTCACTTGTTGAACTTGGAAATTGAAAGGTTAGGCTGCACTATTAGGACTGGAGGTTTACATCTGCAAAGTAAAGCCAGAAATCCATGTTGTCTCAATAAACAGAAGAAAAAGAAAACCCAGTAAACAAAGGATACAAACCATCATTTGTTAAAAAGCTGTAGAAGCTGTTTATTGAGTCTTTTATATTAACATATTTTACAAAAACTAGATTTACAGAAATTATCCATAACTGAACCATCTTGATTTAGGCACAAAAATACCAGAAAGCTCAGTCCAAAAAAAATATTTAAATTCTGATTCCATAGTTAATGATTATGAAAGGTAATCCATGCATAGGAAAATATATCATGGATTTTAAAAGTTGCTAAGTAACTGAATGAAAACCAAAATGTCCAGTTTTAGGTTGTTGGGTTTTTTGTTTTTTTTTTTGTTTTTTTTTTTTACATGTTGACTAATTAAAATCTTTAAACTAAAATCCTATGCTGTATCTTCTTACAACACTCAAAAAAAAAGTCTGAGCAATAAAATGAGCACACAAAGATAACAACACTTCAGCTTTAGTGGAAGTTTGTGGGCTGTTCTTTGGGATAAAGTTGAAGAAAACATAATCACTTTTATAGATTCATGCATATCTCACCTCAAACTGCCTTTTTGCACTGTAATGATAGAATTCAAACACACTTCATCATTATATCTGTCGATATGCATCAACCAGCTACAGATTCAGTGAAATATACCAATACCCAAAAAGCTTCTAGGGCTACGTTCAGTTTGCACAGTTGTACATTTTCAAAAAAAATTTTAAACCAGCAGGTGATTATGTTCCCCCGCTGGTGTAATTTCTTAACTAATATTCAATGTAAATAGACAAAGGCCAATCAAATAAAAAACCCGAAAAGTTTATTCATGAAGATTCTCAGTCATTCGGGTCGCAGAATATTTAAACAAGGAGAAAACCAATTATTTGCTAAGAATTTCATTGGTTTTGCTACATATGCAAGAGGCACCACTATTTCTAGCAAAAGAAGAAAGGGTTCACCGATAAAACTGACGAAGCCTCTTGAATTGGTGGCAAAACAAGCAAGTTAAAATGCACCACAGAAACTCCATCTGTTGCAGACTTGACAATTTTTGACTTTCTCAACAGATAAAGATGACCGACACACCCATTAATCAACAGAATAAGAGATATTTTTACCACGCAGAGGTTCCTTTAGGAAAGACACCACATGTAACACTCATTGATCATAATGTAATACATCCCTATTTTCTGCATATGCATCGCAAAGGGACCGGTTTTGGAAAAAAAGATTTACAGGCCCATTTCCCCATCTTGTTAAATAACAAAATGCAAACAGGTGATATTACACACTAAATAGAAAACAACCCATGCGGGTGAAAAAGAAAAAAATAAACAACTTTGTTTGCAGCATTTTTTTCTGATAGAAACATTCATATTTGACAGAAAGGCTGAACAATACTAAAGTGACATTCTCTTGCGCCTATGTAAGAAATAAGAATGTGTTATTTTGCCTACACTTAATTCACAGTTGAAACTCAAAATAACACACAGACACATCAGATGAGTTCCTCCATCTGGAATACAGAATTTTCTGCCATGGGCTTAATATGTGAAAGGAAAACCAAGACCCATATAACAGCTTTATCTACCAATGACACCTTCAAACTCTTCTCATAAACATCTTCTTGTAATAGTCTTCTGAACGCAAAGCATGCTCGTTTTTTGACAGCCAGTCTGAATCATGACAGCTGCTGGCTGTCTATTGAAGCTGGTGGTTGCATTGTGTGGCACATGTATAGAGGGCAATGCAACCTTGCACCAATCAATATATAGATCATATTCCAAATACTAGGCTGAATTCAGTGATACAGAGGCTATTTACAATAGTCTCACCCTTTTAGGCAGCCTCAAAACCGCTCCAAGGCCATGTCTGCAATGGTTTTTCATTTTTTTGTGTTTTGTTTTATAGGTGATGACCATTGACTACACCAAATGGGGGAAAGTTGAAATAGCTCTTGTCAGTGCCTCTTAGGGTAACAATGTACTACACCCTTCTGCTGAAGCCAGAATCAGGGCGCAGGGTCCTGTAGGTTTTGTAGACGTCTCTCTGCAGCTGCCGCCATGGTTCTACGTCTCAGCACAGTTGAGTCCAATTCTGGGCCATCCTCCTCCTCCAGTCCAGGCAAATCTTCATCCTGATCCTCCGAATTTTTGTTCAGATATTTCCTAAAGGGATGCAGAAACAATGTAAGGATATAACAACAAGAACTGAAAACCCAAAAGAACGGGGAGGAAACAGAGAACCAGTAATCCTTACTATTAGTTATCACAATGTTTCTCCTAGAATTAGATACTTTTAAAAACAAATAATAATAATTTACCACAAATGGTAAGGTCCACAACTGCAAATATATGAGTTCTTAGAGGTTTTTGTGTTTGTTTTTTTAAAAACACAGAAATAAGTCAATACTACATTTCCAGTGCCAGAAAGTCAATTCTGTTTATCTGGATATAGTGTTTTCAGTGATTTTATTGCCCCACAACTTGACTTTGACTGCAGCTTGCAATTGTAGCCCTTGGTCTGCTTTGTAGGATGACAGTGTGCAACAGTGAGCTAAAGCTCCATTTCCGTAAGAACTAGCACCACACCTGCTACACTAAGTCAACTAACACAACAGAGGAGATTAAAGACTAGGGCTGCCAGGATTAGTCGACTAGTCACGATTACGTCGACGACTAATTTTATAGTCGACTCGTCGTTTGAAGCTTTGTAGGATCCCAAAAGACGCAGGAATAAGTAGTAGGATTTAAGAGTGTAATAACGGACTGAAACAGAAGATGGCAGCACTGCATGTACAAGGATGCCAGCTGCCGTTAAACTTCGAAGAAGAAGAAGCTGTCTCCGATATCGTGGCCGTGTCCAAATTCAGGAACCGCATCCTCCTGTGCCCGCATTTGTAGGCCGATTACGTTACAGCAACACGACGAAGACTGTCCAAATTCGAAGACTCTGACAAATGCGGCTGACAAACGCGCCTTTCATTTTCCCAGATTTGAAGGATGGGTCTGGTGTATACTTCGTGGCCCAACCTATCCCAGAATTCATAGCGCAGTCCTACTCAGTTTCCAACAATGGCGGCAGCTAGTTAGTTTTAATATTACTCTTATTATTCTTTCTGCGTCACAAAATAAACGTTTAACATATTTTCAGGCGAGAATGTAGCTGTGTAAATTTCAAATATCTGCTTGGTTTATCAAGACACCACATATTTTCAAAAGCGCGCTGATGTTTTCAGAGACGTCTGTTACCCACTAGCCCAATTGCTAGCCGGGGTTCAAGGCTCACTAGAGCCGGTGAGAACACCGGACTCCCAGCAAATCATTTTCAAACCCACCGCCTTCTTTTGCTACTCAGGTTAAACATGATATATAAGTCACTTAGATAACTTAAAAATGTTATTGTTTGGCTTTTTTCAGTATTTTATTTGTTCCTGAGTAAATCGGTTTGGCTGAGATTAAAGTTATAGTTTTTACACAGCTGAATAAACGTCAAGCAGACAACTGATGTGTGAAGTGTGAGATGCTCGAGAATATACTCCGGTGTCCTGTTATATTTTAGATAGCAAGGAGCAGACGGCTGAGTTTATTAAACTCCACCGAAACAATCTGCAAATTTCATTAAAATTTAATAAACTATCATCTTGTCTTTATTTTTAGTTAGCACATACCTTAAACACTTAAAGCTGTAAGCTAATGATAGTTATATAAGAGCAGATGCATGCTGGTGCAATAAGCTGTACGTTTTACGTCCAACGGATGCATGATCGGATTAGTTGACTAATCGCAAAAATAATCGGTGACTAGTCGACTATCAAAATAATCGTTTGTGGCAGCCCTATTAAAGACACCATAAAAATACACCTGTGATTAGACGGCCAGCAAACAATCGACAGCTGCAGCACAAAACAGTGGTTTAAGAGCCTGTCTGGGGAAGCAGTTGCATGAACTGACTGTCACCACAATGGCAAAGCAGCCAAGCTGTAGGAAGGGAAACTTAAATTTTTCTCAATTTAGACTTAGAAAGCGACATTTTAACATCCAATTTATTCCATCTTGGTTGAAAGAGTGATATAAACTCATCTCAAAACCCAGTATTAAACAGGCACAGAAGTAAAATGACATAGACAGCAGTATAGATAAGCTCTGAAATAATCGGTTATACACTTGATACTGCAGAAGAGATCCTTTATACCCATCCAGAAGCGAGATTGAGAGGCTGTTCTAATAAATGGTGGAGAAAACTGATCAAAATGTAAAACAAGTGTTTTGCATGTGAGGGAAGAAACATGAGCAGTCTGTTTAAACATGTGCATCTATGTGTATTCAAGCTGGGTGTGACAGCTTGAATGTGTTACATACAAGTGTAAAGATGAACAGTTTGACTGCCTAACCTGGAACACAGTTAATTAAATTATAAGAACTTGAGTTAAAGACTAAATATAGTCAACCACATTCACAAAAACATTTGAATATAAAATGTGGAAAACTCCCATTTGTAGAGGAACAACCTGCGTGCTTGCTGAAGCATCTCTTCTTTCCTCTGCTTTAACATCTTCTGCCTCTCCTCTGCAGACTTAGAGAAGCGGCCTCCTCTAACCTCCAAGTTGTCAGATTCACCCTGCTCAGCTGCTCCACTGGGCCCAGGCTGCTCATCTGGTGCAGGATTAACCTGTAAAGGGGCTCGCTCTATGGCCTAAGAGAGGACGACAAACATAATTTTGAGTTATTAATTTTAAGAAACACACAAAACAAACTAACAAGGAAAACTAAGAGCAAGGCATGTCTGCAGAAATCCAATGATAAATAAAAACTGCACTTAACATTTAACCCCAAGTTGACTGACCTGTGTAGGGAAAGGCACCTGGATACGTCCCTCCAGGATGTTGTCAGTAGTAACTTCCACAGAGCGGGTCAACTGTAAGTCTTGCAGTACCAGGTAGGAGGGCACCTGAGGAAACATCTCTTGAATCTGATGGGCCTGATGAGCACAAGTACATAAAAAGCAGAGTGAGATGGAGAACACTGGTATAAGCTACAGTGTATGTTACATTAAATTTAGTTGTTTTTAAGCCCAAGCAATATTTGAAGTCATAGACACTAAGACATGGAGTGAAGGCTGCAATAATAAGAAGGCAGCAGTGATTTTATGTAAATAAAGTTGTTATAGGCCTAGCAGGGCCTCGTGTGAAATTGACCTCGTGTGGGTGTGGCATCTCTCCTGCCTTAGGTGCCACCCTTTTTGTACAGCTGACTAATCAGCATTAAGAGTACGATGAGGTGAGAGAAAGGTGGAGATCCTTTTTCTTTTTTAACTTCTCAGTTTGGTGATCAACTCTTGGGTTTTGTTGTTTTCCTTCTTTAAAAGACCATTTCAGCATATGTCCCTCTCTGTTAGTTTAATTACTAATAGAAACATTAATAAAACCCTTTAATTTAACAATGCTGCTTTCCCGTCTCCTTTTTTCAACCCGGAAACCTTTTGTTACTTTGCCCACATCCCCTGGACCTTTTAGGAGAACGTAACAAAAGTTTTAAGGTTATCAACTGTCTAAAAAGATCTTACAAGTTTAAATATTAGCCTCAACTTGCAGTCTGTGTATCCTTTCTCTTAAAGACAGCAAATTTCAGTAAACTCGAACTCACCATAGCCATAAGCTGGGAGTTATTTGCTTGAGCAATGCCCAAGATGTTAGTAGTATGCATTACTTCTACTGAGAAACTGGGCAGCCAGCTGGCGATACGAGATCCTGTAAGACAAATGCATGGATTTTTAATTTTAGCTGTGAAACAGAGCCCATCAGTTTTAGGTCACGTGTCCAGCACCCTCACCATCAAAGTGGAAGAAGTGATTGTGTTGGTTGATATGTGGTCTGGCATCTGGGGGGGCTCCAACTGGGCCAATGTTGTCCTCCAAACCCCCACCCTGCTGCGGGCTTCTTGCTTGGCCCCCATCCCCATTAATATTAAGGGATTTCCGACATGTGGGACACGACGTGTCCTGCTCAAGCCATGAGCGCAAACAAGAGCTGAAGAAACACATATGCATACCCTAAGTAAGTCGCCAGTCTGAAAACTTGACATGTATCTTAGGGGTCAGGACAAATTTTCTACAGCTAGGCTCTATGCAGGGCATCTTACTGAAGCTAAGAATGTATATCAGAGCTCACAGCAATAAACATTCAAACAAGCAAACTCTACTACAAAAGCTAAGAACTGCTGTGCAGTCTAGTTTACACTTCACTATGTAAATCTTTTAAGGATTTTGGGAACTACCCTAACGGAAGCTTTAGCCTTTAAATCCTGCTAAATCCACGATGTCGATATTCTCCTTGGCTCTCTTTTAGCCATTGTTATTTTAGGTACATAACACAAATGTTTTCTCAGGACAAGGATGTCAAATTCAATTTTACTTCATGTGCTGGACAACAAAAAGCATTGCATAACTTCATGTTTGATAAAATAACACAACTCCAAAAATGCCCCTTTCAGTAAGTATAAAAAGTATATTCTGTAGACGTTTGCCCGAGCCATAGCATAGTTGTTGTTGTTGTTTTTTTTTTATTGTTTTTTAAATCCAAAACCATAACAACATCCCTAATAATTTTCCAGACATTAGATAGTAAAGCAACTTAAGCCTGAAATCTCTCAAGTGGAATTTCAACTTAACTGTGTCAGTATAGGCGACATACTGACAAGTACTATTTCTAGGGTATAGCACCTCAAAGCAGAGGCAGATAATCCCAACTATAAGCAGTAAAAGTAAAATTATTTACTTGTGGAAGAGATGACCGCAGGGCAGTTTGCGTGCTGTAAGCATGGCATCCCAGCAGATGGCACAATCATCATCATTGGCTGCCAGCTCCTCTGCAGTAGCAACAGCAAATCTGCACAGAGTTCATAGTATATGCAACTATTAAGTAAACAAGTAATGATTAGCAAAAGACTGGAAAAAAAGAAAAAACACACACACACACACACGCACACGCACACAGTATAAGGAGGCAAGACAACCTTGTCTCCATGTTATTGATGACACGCAGGTAGTTCTTATGTCGGCGGACACGGCGCTGCACCTCATGGAAGAGATATCGCAGCTGCATGAAGATAACCAAGCTTGCCATGGACAGCCAGATATTCCCAAAAAGCTAATAAGTGAAATGTGCACACAGAGGTGAAAGATTAGTGGATCAGAAAGTCACACTGGGACAGGAACTGTTCAGAACATGACAGCCATACACTCAGTCATACTGCATCTTACCAGCATATGGATATGGTGCATTAGGTCAAGAAACAGCATGGCCAGCTCCATTATGAAGTCTGTGTAGTAGACATATGTCCCCTTACTCTCCCAAGTCCCTGGATGGTTCAAATCCCAGAGATGAATTGAGTATCTGGAAGAGTAAGACACAGCTCTTTCAGTTCATGAAATGCTGGTGACTTTTAGAAGATCGGTGGAGGCAAAATACTGCAATAAATTAAATGTGCAACAATATACTGTATGTGGTACAGTAATACCAAAAAGACTGAAATTCAAGGTTGAGACAGAACTGTTTTGAGTAACAAAGAAAGAATAGTTATGATACAGTTCTGATTTCATCATAAGATGTATTTAGTTAAGTGAGTGAAAGTAATCAAAAGCTCAAAAACAAAACTTGCAATGGTATAAAGAAACATCTTTAAAGGGAAGTCACCATAAACATTATTTTTCCATGCACCAAACAACTGTACTGCAACAGACAGCTGTTACCAGCCAAGGGAGTCAGTACTGTATCCAGTACTGATCCAGGACCTTGGCCCATCAGAGTTGGTGGTAGTTCAATATTAGGAACCCTCTCAAAGACAAAGAAGCCTTTCATAATAGAGCTAATGGAACCAGAGGAAAACAAACAGTTTTATGTGCTAAGATTATCCCCGATTCCAAATTTGCACAGGCTGTCATCCATGCTGCAGTGTGTCTATGAGGCTGCACAGAGACTTACCGCATGATGACATGTCCAGTGCGCACAGTCACCAGCAGACACTGAGGAAAAACGTAAATGTGAAAATGATGCAACTGCTGTGCTCTGCTTTCTACACAGACATTACAGTCTAAAAGAGATAGTTTAAACTCTCATTTGCACTAAACTATAAACTTGTTTACTCACAGACAAACTCTTATTTATTCAACATTGTTGACAGCTTTTACAGCAAATAAGATTTTTTTTTTTTTTCCATTCACAAAAGTGCAGCTGCAAACTGAAAACACTGATTATGCTTCTGCTTCTTCAGGAAACATAAACATGAGCCAGAATGCACAACACCAGCAAGAAGGAACCCACACATGAAAAAGTACTCTTATAATTCTGTGGTGGTGAATCAGAGTCACATTTTAATTGGTTTCTAAGTTCATCAAAGAACTGCATTGATACTGAAAAATGTAAAACCAATTTTGTCCTCTGGAGGGATATCATCTACAAAGCATGAGCACCTATTTCACTAAGTAATTACATGAAAATTAAGGTATTTTTCACTTTAACTGCTCCAATTATTCTCAAACGATCCTGGGTTGAACAAGAATACAAAGCAAATGCATGCTGAGAAGTGTAGTTAGCAAATGTGTATAAATAAATACCTGCACCTAAACAAAAGCTTAAATGACATTAAAAAAAAAATAAAATAAAATAAAAAATCCATAATCATATGTGCAAAGTGTGGCCAAAACTTTCCCACAGCTTGGCTCCAAGTTCTCACCTCTGCTGCCATGAAGGAGAGCGTGTGCATGCCATGAGAAGCTCCCAGGAGGCCACAGACCACAGCCAGGCCACAACAGTCCAGAAGCAGGGAGACCAGCAGACAGAGCACACGCACATGGCTGTTCATAGGTGTGGATGGGGAGAAAGACAGCTGTGGGGGGGGAACAAAGGTAAATGAGTATGCTGTGCTTCTTAATTTTTTCTTCTTATGTCCTAAGATTTCTTTTCAGTGTTTATGCAGGTTAAAGATCATTTCCTCAGGATGGCCTTTGAATCCCACCGCAATACTTTTTTGTGAAACTTTGTTACCAAAAAGACCCAGCTATAAATTAATTTAGTGGACATCAGTAGACAAAGGAAGTATAACAATGATTTGTCAAACAGTGGAAATTTTCACTTAGATACTCATGAAACATGCTGTTGAAAGAGAGTTCATGTTTTTCACCACTGGCTACAGACAAGAGTTTTAAGAGGCTCAGTAAGACACTCAATTTTTACTGTGACATACTGAGAGAAAATCCTGCATGTACTCTTCTAAATATTACACAACCCTTTTCTATCAATAAAAACGCCTCTCACACAACCACTAAATATCTAAGCACTAGCACAACTAAACTTGTAGCAAAGTGTAAATAACAAAAAAATTGCAGATTATTATAGATTACAACTAAGGTGAAAAATATAAAAACCAGCTGCTCGGTACCACAAAGACCACAAGGTTTCCAAGCTAAACCTTCAGCACTACAACCTGCATTTCTTATCTTCACCCCAAAGCAAGAAACCACAGTGACAGGAAGACAGAAACGGGAAACAGCTGGGCAAATTATGGACTACCTCCAACTAAATTTACAGTTAAAGTTGAAAGACGGAAACAAAAACAGCAAGAGGAACACAATCACATCAAAACGAAATGTTTACAATATGGCAGGTTGAAATAACCTTCTAGTATACTAAGGCAGCCAGCATTACATTACGTCTAACTTTGAATGTCTAACTGACATTCAAAACAACTTAAACCTTGTTTTAAATGTCAGCACTTATAAGAAGGTATTTAAATGTGACATTTTGTTTTCCCCACCATACAGAACACAGTCTGATAGAGAGATGTTAGCGTAGTAACTGAAACAGTAGTCACAGTCAACATCCCAGTATAAAAAGCTATTAATAGATCCCAAGCTGAAAAGAGTACAGTTACACTGTGTCTACTGAGGGAAAGCACACTTTTTAAATAAGCATTTATAGAAAGTGTACAGAAGTATTGCTCAGGTGGATAAATCTGGCTTAGTGTTTAATATTCAGAAACAGTTAGGCAGGAAGAGAATTAGATTTGCCAAGCTTTGCTGTGGCAAATCTATGCTGTGGCAGATTTCTATTTATTACATACATACTGAATTACAAAATAATAGACTGGCACCAGTACCCATGTTCAAGTGCAGAATTAATATCTAATATAGAAAATCTAAATCTTTAAAAAAAAAAAAAAAAAAACACCACACACAAAACAAAATGAGGGTAGACGACAAAAAACTGTGTTCCTTTAAAGCACAGAAACAAAAAATCTCCTGTATATATACACTTTTGCAATTAAGCTCATGATCCACGAGCTTGCCTAACGCCACACTGACCATTTCCTATGATCCAAGTAGGAGGGTAATATGGTAAGGACATTGATATACTGTTTCTAACTGATATTTCTTAAGTAACATGTGACTCCTTTCGTAACAAGCAAGAGTTTAAAGAGCTGTGCAGATATCTGGTAAAGAACAAGTAAGGTATATCACCCATAATTACTCTGGGTGATGCACTACTCTCCAATAAGCCACTGAAATGACACGTGTACTTCAGAGGCTTTTAGGCTGCATATACATAATGGGAAAAAATTCTTAAAGCCTATATTTAATCCTATATCCAATAAACATATTGCTCATTTCTTTTCGCTATGAAATCTACACAACTACAACATTGTTAGCTAATGTAGTTTACTCTAACTGTGATCAGATAATCACTGACTTTCTCAGTGGCTTAAGTACATTTGCTTTATTTTTCAGCCCTTGATTCTCATAAATCTAGCTGTTCTCAAGTCTGGCTTCCAACAAATATGAAAAAAGGAACACCACAATTAAGATAATACTATTATTATGCTGCACCCCATGTAAAGAGGAAACTTGCATTTTTAATGATCCAGGGCACCCTTTTCTTTTAGACTGGTTTAAGTCTCCTCAAGTGCCCGAAATCGATCCCCACTAGGTTATAGAAGGTTTAGTTATACTCCATTGAAAAAACAAACACAAAACTTTGGAAACAGCTTGGCTCAAGGAGTCAAATGGCATAAAACATAAAGAACCACAGACAATAAATGCAACGTGAGTCTAGTCATATTTGTCTAAAGTGATGCTTAGATTTTATTTTATTTATTTATTTAAATATACTTTTATATACTTACATATTCAAAGCGATCCTTGCAGAGCTGAACCATTAAGTGGAGAAAAACGAGTGCAGAGAACCACAGACACCACATGACCACCTCCTCCACTGTCTGGACGTTCAGTACACCAAAAATGAAGATGAACTTGTAGAAAATGAAGTTCCAGAATTTATCTTTCAGGTGCTGATGAACCATAAAAAACAAAAGAGGAGACATGAAATGAGATGAGTGACCATTTGCTTCTTGTTTGAAAGAAGTAAAAACAGCTGTAACAACACAGATTTACCTGCTTCTCGCTGACTCTGAGTGGGCCGAACACCACATACTGAATCATTTTAGCAATTAACATCAAAGAGCAGCAGAATGTGTTCACTAACACCTGTAGGTGTGCAGATAATAAGGTCACCATTAGTTTTTGTATGAACTTCATAATCACCGTCACGTCACACATTGCACTAAAATGACTCACCCACACAAAGAGACTGTCTGTGACAAGATACCACAGGACAGTTGTTGCCAGTTCTGTGTTACTAATATCATTCTTTAGAAGTTCACGCTCCACCTCGGTGGGAGGCTGTGCCTCATCCGTTTCCAAGGCCCCAAATCCCGGGTCAGTTACTGTGGTGTAGGCACTGAAGATGCTACCAGCAAGCAAAGCCACACTCAGTGCTGTGTAGGTCTGCAGGCTGGGCCAAGGAAACCTCTCCAAAAACAGCAGAGGCATTGCAATCGCAAGCTACGAGTCAACTTCTCAGCTTGTTAAAATGGTGTCAGTCCAACAACCTGTGAAGGCAGTAGGGACGTTAGGCCAACTTTACGGGACAAAGAGTAAATATTACGCAAATAGAGCAAAGACAGGATGTGATGGCAGCCATTTCGGCAACGCACGAATTTTGTGCTTTAACAACTTGGACACACAAAGTGCAAATGTATCTTTCTAATTTTTAAAAAGTTAGCCCCCCCCCCCCCCCCAAAAAAAAATAATATACGTTTACTAAACATTTTGGCTTTTTGGCTAACCCACACTCATCCGCCAAGCAGTGCTAACTTCCTTTTAGCAATAATTACTACCGTGTTTATTTAAGTGGAATATTAATTAAATTAGTCAAAGTAAGTAAAAATGGCTTATCATCATCAACGAGCAACACCTTTACGGAACAAATGGGAGTTCATTCACATAACATTAGTTACTTATCTGGCTAATGTTACCTAACACTTAGCCTAGTGGTTAGCTAATGCTAGCCACCGTTAACAACCATCAAACGCTAGACTTGTATTAAATGGTCACTTACAGTTTGTCACAGATTTAAATAGACACAATATCCGGCTTTCCCTGTTGCAGTCAGTGTTGAACTTTTAGTCCTGTGGCACTGGGAACACGATACTTGACAACATCGTCATGTTTATTTCACCGAGCAGACAGCTGGCTGAAAGCTGAAGGAAGGCTTCCCGTCTGCGCAGCGTAATAGCGTCATCACGACAACTTTAAAGTCACGGTCATTACAAAATAAATATCTTCATTCAGCGGCTTAATTTAACTAATAACTCGTTCCCCCGTGATTACGAAAAAAACGTTTTTATATATTTTTGTTTTAATCTTTTGATTATATTCTGGAAAAATAAATCAGTGTGTAAGCTGTGGGAGTTTCCAGAACACGCAAGAATAGACGTTATTTCTTGGGATTGGGTGTATTTTTGGTGCAAACAACAAAAATAGAAACGACTTCACCTCTTGGCTAGTGTTTATAGTACAATTATTTTTACATCTTGTTGTACTTTCAAACTGCTTTTAGTGTGTACACACGCTAAGACACTTTATTGCACTGCATTGTTTATACATTTCACAATGTTATACTTAGCCCCTTAATATCCTGTAATATTTTTTTTAATTGTTTTTCTTCTTTGTTTTCCTTCTTAAAAATATGTTTAGTATGAAATTTTTAAATATTTTAGTTGTTATTTGAAAGTTAAATGTATGCTTATTGTTAGTTATTGGACTTCAGATTCGTCTTACCGCATTAAGACATTTGTTTTATCATATTTTATTCACATACTTAACTGTATACCTTTCTACATATTTAATCTATTTGTTGTATGCTTGTTTTGTTTAATGCTTTTTAGTGGCTGCAATAAAAAAAATCAAAATTGAAGATAAATCAAGCATTTATCTTACCTTTGTTTTCTGCGTTGTGTATATCAAAACACTAACCTCACATTAACCTTGCATTTTTTTAAGGTGTTTTGTGCAATATCGGTAATGTCCACAAAGAAAAAATATTCAACTATATTTAGTATAGTTTTCCTTGAAATTGCGGCACTGAAGCTATATGCTTAGATCTGTTTAGTTGTTGTTTGAAGGTAATATAAGTTGTTAACGTTTTCAGGAATTTCATTTGGCTTATGTAAAGTAAATTCGTTAAAAATAGATTTATAATTAAAAAAAAGAGATTTCTTTTAGTTGTACAATTAAAGGGAAATATTTATACCTAAACTGTTTTAATTTATTTGTTACGATAAAAGAAAATAGTTTCTCTGACTTTGGGTGATACTTACAATACAACCCAAAGTCCACTGGAGGTCACTGTTTCTTCACTGAATTATATTAAGACAGTTAAATACGCTTAGATAATGTCATCGTTCAGAAATTTACCATAGATGTTCTTTTACATAAATTGTGTAACTAGTTAAAAGTTCCTCAAATAAATCTGATAAAAGAAGTGCGGTTACTGATTATTGATTATGTAACCAAATAAGTCCCTGCAACGAGGGCATGTGGTTAGTTTGCCAGAACAACAGAATTTAAAAAGGCAATTTATCATATGTCACCCCAGCTCCACCACAGTTTTATACCGCATGGGCCAAAAGGAAAGACAGGTTTAACATGATATTATTGCCTAATCAGTTGTAGAAATAATACAGCTGTAACACTGTTATTATGATCCGCTTGAGGAATTAGCTTCACTATGACTGTCAAAAAAAACGTTTCAGTTGTGTAATGGCCTGACTTTAAACTCTGTTTCCGTTTACAGTGAACCTGTTATGAGAAATGATTTGACCTCACACGTGTGATTAGTTTCAGTTCATGAGTTTAACATTTCTGCCAAACTAACTACAGTTTGATACAAATTTATTTATCAAATTTGCTCAGTTTTTGTCATTACAAATTTAGCAATAAGTGACATCTTCGGGTATATTTTTCTAATTATGTATCTACAGGTTTTAATTATTGCCTTCGGAAGACATACATACAGAAAGAGAGATGTGCAACATTTCCATAGTTTAAAGGCAGTTTAAACACAGTTTATGAGGGCACAGCATTGGGGATCAAGGAATCTAGTTAATCTAATATATCCCACCCACTAACAGATGCTATGATGAAGCTATAATCAGTTGTCATACTCTTATCCCAGATTGGTGTATGGTTCACTTTATGTGTATTCATCACTCGTCCTCATTTCTTAGAAGGCTGACAAATCTTTTCTGATTTACTAAAGTTAAAGTTGACAGTCTCCCGTCATTTTTTACACATTAGGCCACTCTTTTTCTAATAATCGTCTATCACATGGCAGACTTGTAATGCTTGTGTAAAAGTGTAATACAAATATAATCATCTAAAAGAGGATAAGAATTTCATTTATTCACATCTGCTTTGACATCCATAGTTTAGCTATAGCCAATGATTGAACAAAAATCTAAAAAGCAAACAAACTGCAACAATCAGTGTTGATTTTCTGTGAAACTCACATTGAAATTACACTTAAAGTGTGTCAGATAAAAATGATGTTCACACATCCAGCATTAACTTAAAAGAAGTGCCATAACAAAATGATAAATCTGCCGCCTATGTTAAGGTGGAACTGACACTTTTCTAAAAGTAAACTTAAAACTAAAAAACCACGGGGTAAGAAAACAGAACTGGTTTTTGTTGTTGTAGATGACTGTGTGATAAGATTCTTAAGTACTCAATAATATCCCTTTCCTGTAAGGTGTCCCTCCTGTTAGGGAGAGAATTACGGAAATTATGACAAGTACAACATCTTGTCACATATCCCTTAAAGGGTTGTGCAAACATTTTAGTTTCTGTTCAATTTAGCTATAAGAGGAAATGAATCCTGCTTTTACAGCACTTATTTTGCTCTTGATGCCAAAATCACTTCAAGCACATCAAATTGCAGCATGAACCACTCAGTTGAGTTGTCTCCTTCAGAGGAGTTTGATGGCAGCACAGCAGTGGCGTGTGTGATCCTCGGTTTGTCCTTCCTGGTTGGAGCTCCTGGGAATGTGCTGGTGATCTGGACCATCCTGAGACACGTCAAGCAGCGCTCCCATACTGTGGTGATCATTCTGCACTTGGCTGTTGCAGACCTGCTGGTTCTCATCACCCTGCCTCTATGGATCTACTCTCTGGCTCACACTTGGGTGTTTGGAGCGGTATTGTGCAAAACCATAGTGTACACTGTGACTGTGTGCATGTTCAGCAGCATCTTCTTGATCACTGTTATGAGCGTGGAGCGCTTTCTTGCCATCTGTCATCCATTTCTGATGATGCGCTGGAAGACAAAAAGCAATATAAAAATATATCTTGTACTTTTGTGGCTGCTTGCTTTCCTTCTAGGACTGCCTGCCTTAACACAGAATCTGGAAAACACTGATGGAAATGTGAAATGTTTCACCAGGGAATTAAACTCTGACACCAACACAATTATCATCCTTTGCCTAGAAACCTTGTTGGGATTTATAGTTCCTTTCATTGTTCTAAGTATCTGCTACTGTCTAGTAGCTGCACAGATCAAGAAGATGAGTTTCAATTCAAAAGCGAAATCCATGGTTCTCATCCATTCTGTAGTGATTGCTTTCACAGTGTGCTGGTTGCCTTACCACGTTATCAACATTATTGATCTGATTTGTATCTTCACCTGGCCAGACACTGATGACGACTGTGTATCAAAGCCTATCATCTTCATAGCTGGTGCCCTGGTTTTCATCAGTAGTTCGGTAAATCCTGTGTTATATGCCTTCTTTGCAAAGAACTTACAAGGGAGTCTGGAAGAGTCCCGACTGGTGAGGCTATTTAAGGAAATAGCCACTAACACAAACAAAGTGAGGGAGCTGGCAGTGCAACAGCAGACAGACCAGAGGGCAGCAAGTACACACGAAGAGCTGCTATCTGACTGTGTGTGAAAGACTGTGATGATGGTAAAATGTGACACTTGTCATTTACTATTAATTATGAAGGATTAAATGAAAATGTACTCATATTATTGCCATGTGTTGTACTCCTCCATTGTTTTTTATGTATTTTTTTTAATTCACGTAATGCAGTCAAAATACATAACTTTGAACTTGTGTTTTGAGAAATGTCTGTGATAATTTTTTTTTTTATTCTTAAACATTTGATATTGTCCATTATTGTGTAAGGTGTTCTGTTTGTTATCCTACCTGAAAAAATAAAAAGTGCTACTGAAAACTGCTCCAAATGTCATTTTAACTGCTGTGACTGCTGTATCGTTCTATCAAACTTAAATACAATTTCTTCACTATTTCTGCCAAATACTGAAACAAAGCCATTAATTCCTGTCAACCATATGTATAGTCTTTTGAAAAAGTCTAGTGTCTGAACATGTTTGTAAGTAAATTATATTTCCACGTGTGTCATCATCCTTCATCATATTTTCCTAGCAAGCTGATGAATATTTCTTGGTTCACTGAAATGAAAGCTGAGAATCTCTCTGTTGTTTAAATATTACGTAATACCTTTTCCAGTAATACTGCATGCCATGTAAAGACCTGCAAATGAAACAAAAACAAAAATACACAGCATAGAATCCATTTTAATTTTACTTTTACAATTCCTTAGTGACAAAGGTAGAATTCATAATCTGCTAGTTTTTGTATGTGCTAGTGGTTCTCTAAATCTAAGACGGTGGTTCTCAAACTGTGGGTAAGACAGCTAGGTTTAAAAAAATGAAGTGAAAGTAACATAAAAAAACAAAAGTCAGGGAAAATAAACAGAAGAAGAGCTTTTTGTTGCTTTGTGTGACTTTTAATCGAGTCATTTTCTATTTTAATCTTGTTTTCATCGTTGAGGTTTTAACAAAAAAAAAAGTAAGGTGTGGAGTGTGAACTTTTTTCGGTTTCTGAATGTGAACTTTTGTTTTGGCCTATGATGTAGCAACAAAGCAGAACAAAAATCTAAGAACCACGAGGGTGGTGAAACAGAAACGTTTATCAAAGTTTCACAAGCTAAAGTAATTTTTGTGTGCAGAGTTGTTCCCTTGATATAGCAAAGTCAATCATTTATTAATTATTCATCCATTTACAAATTAATATCATATCAGTTTGTTTAAAAGTATTTGATAAACACATTTCTACATTTTTTTTTAAAAAACTAAACTGCAACCTGAAGTGATGGACTTCTGGCACATGCATGAGTCATCTCTGCTTAAAAAGCCCTGTTAGGAAACTCTTTTCCTGAGCTTTCCACACAGCTTTAAAGGGGAAGTGATGACTTAGAGTAATCTGTTTTTCTTTTCATGCAGACACCACAGTCAGCACATCGACTTGCACCATGAACAACACATACCAGCTGTCTTCTCAAGAGGAAATGGCCCCTTCAGAGTTTGATGGTGGGACAGTGGTGGCGTGTGTGATCCTTGGTTTGTCCTTCCTGGCTGGAGCTCCTGGGAACCTGCTGGTGATCTGGACCATCCTGAGACATGTTAAAAAGCGCTCTCACACAGTGGTGATTATTCTACACCTGGCTGTTGCGGACCTGCTTGTCCTCATCACCCTGCCTCTGTGGATCTACTCTCTGGCCCACTCCTGGATATTTGGGGTGGTATCTTGCAAAGCCATGGTGTTCATGATCAACACGTGTATGTACAGCAGCGTTTTCCTCATCACCCTCATGAGCGTGGAGCGTTTTGTGGCTGTGCGATATCCCTTTGCTTCAGCTCACTGGAAGAGGAAACAAGCTCTAAATAAAGTACTGCTGGTTCTGTGGACTGCAGCACTCTTGTTCAGCATACCTGTCATCCCAACTCAGATTGTTGACAAAGATTCTGGTGAGGATAGCTGCCTGTACCGTGAATATACTTCTGTGACCCAGGAACTGGTGTGTGTCTTGTTAGAGACACTGGTTGGCTACATAATACCCTTCTCCATCCTTGTGGTCTGCTATGGCTGCCTCTGCAGCCGGATTACTCGGATGACTCTCAAATCCAAACGCAAGTCCACAATCCTGATCGCCAGTGTCGTGGTTGCATTTGGCATTTGCTGGACACCTCATCACATAGGAAATATCCTCTCGCTGATCATCCTGGGAACTGAAAACTCCTACAAGGATGTAGCAGAACATTTGGAAAACGTGAGGGCCACTATGGTTTTTGTCACTGGAGCCATGGTCTTTATCAGCAGCACAGTTAACCCCATCCTCTACATGTTTGCAGCTCGCTCCTTCAGGAGCTCCCTCCGTGACACGGGCATCCAGAAGCTCTTCCGCTACATCTCGAGCACCTCCCCAGGTGAGGGAAACAGGGAGGTGTCCTATGTGTCCAAGAGACCCAGCAATCAGACCAGCACCTCTCATGTGCTATCTGAGTCAAAAGATCAAATAGGTGTGTTGATGACAATGTGTGAAAACAATCCATCTGGGCAGTGAAACTGAACAATGTCTGTTTGGTCTGTGTAGATACTCCTGTGTACTCAGTATTCTTTTTCTGAATAAAATAAATGTTGAAACACTGATGTTTAGTTGTATGAAATTGCAACAAAAAATAACAAGTATATCTGTGCTACACTTGCCTAACTTAATAAATTACCAATTTTGCATGTTTGTATTGTGAATATATTTATAGAAATGCTATAAGTTTTGTACTAAATGTCCATAATGACATGGGCCAAATAACCAATAAAAAATTCTATATGTAAATAATGTCTCAGTTTTGTAAAATACAGTTTGTTTCAATTACTTTGTTGATTCCATCAAAGAGAAAATTAATAAATAAATTCAAACCGCCTGTAAGTGTGGGATTATGATTAGACAAAGCACAGTGGTTGTTATTTCCTGTTATTGCATCTTTCATTTATTTATTTATATGACCACAAGGAAAACTTCATCAGAGATCCATCTGGCTGCTTTAATATAAGGATTTGAACATTTGTAACCTTTTTGCCTCATTCTGTAACATTTCTGATAAACTTTTTAATCTGATAATATTTTATAAAAGCGTTCTTTTTTCAGCCATGACAGATTAAAATTGACCTGATAGTCTACTTCAGACAATAGTCATGCTTTCAACTTCCTCTCGATGAGTAGATTGCCAAATGAAGACTAGCGTGTTTCCTTTGCTAAGCAGCAAAAAAGCGGAATCGTGCCCTGATGTTTGTCACATTTGCACATGTTGGGAGTGACAGAGTTCAACGTCCAGTTATTCACAGACATTTTTAAAGGCACACATTAGTCGTGTTAGTTGTAGTATTTTACGTTTATCTGTCCCCACAGCTACACAGCAATAGTTTTGATTAATTTATCGGCCAGAAGATGGCAGTGCATTTGTACTTAAGGGGTGGCTGTTGTTCAAGAAGTAGGGCAGGTCACCTGCTAATCAGAAGGTTGGTGGTTTGAGCCCCGTCTGCTCCCGTTTGCATGCCAAAAATCATTGGGCAAGATACTAACCCCAAGTTGCTCTCCAGATGGATGCTTTCTGATGCATCCATAAGTGTGTGAATGTTAGATATAGAGGACTTACATAGGCAAAAGCAAAGGAATGAGGTGCTTGTATGATTGGGTGAATGAGGCAAGTTGTATAAAAGCACGTTGAGTGCTCAGTTACAGTGTTCATGATATGAATCTGTTGTGGGAACAGGAACCAAGCTTTTCCATTCTTTCTCCACTTTAGAAATACACATCTACAGAGTTTATTCATGATTTAGCCCCCACAAGTCTTAATGTCAGCCATATACAGTGAATTCTGTGAATTAAGTCACTTAGCTTGTAAAACATCATATTCTGGCAAAGTCATTGTACAAACGCACCACAAAAACCTTCAATTATTGATGTGATTTCATTGTTTTAAGCCACACAGCTGGAAGAACTGCCATTCCAGTCTAATAATTTTCCTGTCTGTTTAAATATGAGATGAACAAGATCTGATGTGAGAGCATTCACATTTCACTTAATTGTTTGGGCATGAGTAAGTCAGAATTATTTTGAATATGACAGCGGAAAATTACAACGCTCAAAGGGTGTGACAAAACTGAGCTCACACTGGTAAGCATAGTTGACTTGCTTGACATTTTCTCACAGAATGAGGAAGCAACTTGTATATCATCATCAACAGTGTGGTATGTGCCTGCTGTTCCCATTGCCTTTCATAAGGCATATTACTGCATGCTTACCACATTTAAGTTAGGTTTCAGTCTCTGCTATATAATAATATTGTGTAGTGTGAAGGTTTTTCCAAGAAAACCTGGCTTATACTAATAAAGCCGCATGAACAAGCAGGGGTTTTTTGCTATTCTTTTAAGTCATACTTACCTTACAGGACAAGACTTGCCACCTGGTACATCAGAGCCGCCAGTCTCTTTCAAAAAATGTACACAGAAGTGTCAAAGGTTTTAGCGCTGGCTTTCTGGAAGGTCATCCACTTTACAGCCTATGATAAAAGTTATGCCAAAGCACATTATTTAGGAGGATATTTGGAGTGTGAATGTGACATGTTGTCTTTCTCAACTTTTTCACCAGTTACACCTGCTGAAAGGAGTTAGCTTGTGACTTTACTGTCCGAGTCAGTCTACATGCATAAGCATGCCCTCAGTATGATGTAATGAGGATAAATGTTCTTTGCTGTTGTGTTGAAATATCATTATATGTCTCAGATTTCAGCGTTTTCCAGAGTGTCCCTTAAGTAATCGGACTGGTTTGGCTGGAAATAGTGATTCGACATGAGAAAGGAGACACAAGGAATTACTCTTGAGATAGGGGAGATTTATTTTGAGTGAATGGACATGAAAAGGCAAAAAGCCTTGCATTCAATGCAGTTTGTTGGCCCATAGCAGGCAGAACAGGGAGTGTCAGTAGCAACAAAACCTTGGATTTCTGGGAACTGGGCCAAAGACTGGTGAAAACTTCACTGCTATTTTGAAGTACCATATTTTCTGGCGACAAATACTTTCTATTGACAGGTACATGCAGCGTATAACAATACAGTGGGATTTTAGAGGGAAGAATATGGATCACAAGCTGGAAATGTAAAGTACAGTGCTAATTCCACTGTTCTTCCTTGTGGTAGAAGTTCCAGGATGTGTCCTTTTGTTTTGTTCTTAATTTTTCCATTTGCCCTTTATTCATCCCTTCATTTACTACTACCGTTTACCCAAAACTACATTACAATTAAGAAGCCTACAGAAGCAATAAATCTTTCTTTTGCCTGAGGCAAATGCATGTTGTTCTGTACACAGATTTTTTTTCTGTGATCTCCATGTTTACAGGTTTTCATTCTGGAAGTGAAATAACATTATCTGAAGACAAGGAAGCAAACAGTGAAATGATAAGTGTGAATTTGTGTGCAGAAACACTTTCGTTGTATCAAAGTTCCACATTGGCATAAACATGTAGTGTCTGAACACCTTTTTAGAGAATAAACATGCTGGAGTATTTTCTGTCACCGTGCCCACTGACTTACAGCTGGAGCAGAAGTCCCTAACTAACTGTTCTTACCCTAGTCACTTTTGAGATCAAGTTTGACATGGGTTAAAGCAAATGTCTGGACAAGATGTGATCCAAATGGCCCAACACCTGGCACATGAAGGGGTTGTTTTTAGATTATATTTTTTGCAAATTCAGGTAGCACAAAACTAATTTTAATGGAAATGCACAGAGTTTGTCCCGCAGTTCAGTTTCTCTTTAATGTACCTTTATGTGCGTGTATGATTCTGTTCACTTCTTTTCCACTATCACCGTGAGACATCTGCAGGTTGCCCGGCGTGGTCTGCACAGCGTACGCGTAAGCCTCATGGAGCGTCGCCCTGTTTTGTCTTCCACATACTTCCGGATTTAACAGCACCAATAAGCCAATGAGATCACAACACTCACCTCAGCGTCCCGCCCTCACCTTTGCGAACCAGCCAATAGAAGACGCCCCCGGGGCTCCGCTCGAGCAAAGGCCTAGCCATACAGGTAACTCGGTGAAAAAAATAGTAAGGCGAGGAAGAAAAAAAAAAAAAAAAACCTCCGGGCTTGTTATGGCGTTCGTGTGAAGGAAACACGGATTTCCACCCTTCTTTACCAGTTAAACCAGTATCTCTGGATAGAACACACTCAAGTACTGCAACAGGTAGAGTCTCTGACCGCAAAGTCTTCCGTGGCTCCTCTGAAAATAATCTCCCCCTTTTTTTCTTTCTCTCTCCGTTTATCTCAATTGAGTTTCCAGCTCTTTTGTTCGCTCTTCTTATCACTTGGAAAAGGTGAACCCTCGTGTTATTTTTTTTATTTTAATCTTTGCTTTAATTGTAGTTTTTACCCTTGTGGTCCCTGATGGCTTCGCACAGTGATACTCTGGTGGTGTTCTTTGGGGCAACAGCTGGTGAAAATGGGGGTAAACTGGGTTCGGATGAGAGGGAAATAATTCTCTTGGTGTGGCAAATTGTGGATCTACATGAGAAAAAGGTACGGACCTTTCTGACCCCTTCGTTCGTTGTACGGTTTCTTTTGTATTCAGAGTGTTTGTGGCATAGTGTCTACCTGTAGAGTCTGACATTTAAATCAACATGGTGTGCTCTCTGAAACCGTGTGGAGCCCGCTTGTCTTGTTATGCTAGCTAACGCTACAACTGCCCGTCGTTAGCGCACCTTTTTAACAGGTGTGCGACCAAATTTGAAAGAAAAAAAAAAAAAAAAGCAGACAAAAATGGGGGGAAAACGCACCTTTTTGGTTTAATATGTCAGCTTCTCGATGTAAACGACGCTTTATTGACAATTGAGTGCTTTTTTTTTGCGACTGCATTGTCAATTCTGTTTTGTTTGTTTTTAAACAATTCATTTCCTGTATGTGGGGGACCTTTAATTTGCTATAAGTGAGCATATTTTTTGTCATCAAACTGTATTCCTACGCCATGAAACGCTAAATGCTTTCACAGGTCGGGAAGCTTCATAAATGTTTTGTCAAGCCGGACACCTTGGAGCTGACAGACCAGTGTAAAGAGGAGACTGGGCTGACTGTGGACGACATCGTCAAAGCTGAGCCACTGGACGAAGTTCTGCAACAGGTTAGTCTCACTGGTCTTTTCAGGTGCATTGGGAAACTTGAAGTGATGCATACGGGTATGAAAACCACAGCAGCTGCTCATTTTGTGGGAAACCCAGAAGCTTATTAAACCCACAAAACTTTCTTCTGGCAGGTTTTTGCCTAGAGCGTGATGCGATATGACAAGCCTGACTGGGTATTAAGCTGTAAGCTAGAGTAAGGAGAGTCAAATTTCCCACATGATCTTTTTGTTTTTTAAAAGTGGTGTTCCACCTGGTTGAGATGTGTCATTGGTTTAGCCCTGACAGTGAAACTCTGCTGATGGCTTGCAGGAGCTCAAGAGCTATGATGGGGCAGAGCCTCAGGCGTCTGGAGATAAGGAGGAGGAGTCGCAGGTCTAGTCTTGCCCTGGCCTCATGTATGCTGTAGACATCTGGAAAGCAGAGTGTTTACCTGGGACCGCACCTCTGTTTTAGGCAGCAGCACAGGCAGGAGGGTGGAAGCTTTCAGGTTGTGGGCTTCATCTTTAGCACCTGGTTACAACACTTCTTTATAACCAAGATGTAATATTTCCTCCCTTGGTCCCCACTGTCTGGAGGTATATGTTGGCAAAAGTGCTTATGTTGCCAAACATGTTTTTTCCAACCACCCTTGAAAGGAGTGTGTATTTACACTGCATGCAGTATTCCTGCCCCTCCAGTAGTTTATACTTTAAAAACCTCTCATTATCACGGTGAAGCAATATGTTGGTGTTAATGTTTGTGCTGTTGTGGTCTGATTGCAGGTCTGTTTGGGTTTTAGCGTTGTTGTTTTTATTGCTTCTTTAATTCCTTCTGAAAATTTGAAGCAGTGACGCTCCTGGGATTATTATACCCACCGTGTAACATTCCACAGTTTTCATTTACATGCTGATGTACATTCAGGTCGCCCAAGACATCAGCTTCAGCTACTCCAGCTTAGATTGTGTGCTGAACCTTCAAATATTAACCCAAGCAATCAGTTTGGTCTTTTCATACCTTTGTCTCACTGGTTGCGTTCTCTCTCTGCTCGTCACTCAGAGATAAGTGTTACCCTTGTTGATAGGGGGAAGAGAAGAAAACTGACATTTTTCCAGATATACAGTCTAGAAGCTGTTTGGCTCACGTTTAAAATTAAGAAGTGATGTCCTACTCCGACTTATAAGAATTGAGGGAAACGAGCAGTTGCCTTTTCTTTTCTTTTCCTTTTTTTTTTTTTTAAAGTGGTGGGCTTATGGTATTGACCTGTGTGGTCAGAGCACCCAAGGACATGTGCTGCATTTCTTTTGTGAAAGATTGATCAAGGTAGAGAAGCCTGGAGAGATTAGCAGGACTGTTTAAAACTTTGCTCCCATACATTTTGGTGCAATCTGCAAAACACTGTCAAAACTTCTATTTCTATCAGTCACTGTATGTTAATTTTCCTACACAGAACAGACTGATATGTTTTGCATGATGCTTTACCATTGCATACAAAAAGCAGCACAGTAAAAAAAAAAAAACCCACAGGATATACCGTACATCGTTCTATTTCAAGGTGTAGAATAGATATAAGCATATGTAGGCATTTTTCAACCCTATGTTTGCAGCTCAGCAAAATTATTTTAACCTCTATGTGGTTGGTGAGCTTTCAGTTTCCAGCAGTGCAGGTGCACTGGGTATAGAAACTTGTCACACTTGTCTTTTTTTCCTTCTTTCTTTTTTTTTTTTTTGATACCAAACAAATGTACCAGGCTGCTGTCAGAACAGGTTTGTGTGGAACACGATAGTCCAAAAATATGTGTAGGTCACTGTAGCTGTAACACTTTTTACAGTGTAGTTTGCATATCACACCTGCAGGCCACTCATGTTTTTCAGAATAAATTTGTATTTAGCTGTAACGAAGGTATTTCTGACTGTGAGGGTGTGGGTTTGTTCAGCTTGCAACACAACGTGTAGCGTGTTTATGAAAAATGTCATGTGATGTGAGACTGTATCTACATTACTGTGAAGCTGAAATATCACATTCGTATGCAGTCACGGCATATAGAAATGTTTCAACTGTTTCAGAAATGTATCCAGTAATCCAGGTTAATAACATTTGGTTCTCACTTACAAAGGCAGCCAAGTTGTAACATGCTTCTTATGATGAATCACACGAAAGAGTCTCGCACACAACCAGGATTTGAATATTTCAGCAAAAAGCCTTGTAAAGTTGACAGATTTGTGCTAACACAAATAGTTATGCCTATTCATCATCACAGCTCTGTTACTTCTGCTGGGTGTGTCTAAATCAAACATGCCGTTAATTAGTATGTGAAAGGAAGACTGTTTATTACAACAACTGCAGAAGGAAGATATTGAATATATTTGGATCCACTGCAGATCCTACAGTGAGTTTTCAGTCTTCACAGTGCAAGAACAAATAGAATTTATGCTTCTTATTATGTTATGCGCCCTCACGGCGTGCACTGATTTGGGAAGCCTGGTTTTGAACCCTTAAATTTTTGCTGGTGGCCATATTTGAACAAGACAATATAAAGCTAAGTTCAGCCAATATAAGCAAACTTGATTAGCAAGGCATTACATGTTGCAAATATAGGTACTATATTTGTGTGAAGTAACAGATTTCTATTAAAATATTAACATTTCAGCCACCTATACTAGAGGCAAACTTCTAGGATGGGCTTTACCGCACACAAAGCCTACTTGACATCTTAACTTCAGCAAAAATTGCATTAAAATGTTCTAAAAAGCAACAACACACAAACAGAGTCAAGAAGTCAAGTTTTGTGACTCGATTTAGCTGAGGTGAGGCCGGTCACTGACAGTATTCACCTTTCAGACCAAGTGGTCATGCTGTTAATAATTAATGTTTTAACCATTTTACAAATTAAACAGCTGACGTATATAAAAATTCAAGGGAAACTGGCTGTAAAGTTTAAAATCAAATGTTTAAAGTTGGGCTTTATCTGTTTATTTATTCATTTCAAGTATTATTTCAGTTTTTCTATTTTATGTGTAATATGACAAAGTCTAAGCTGACAGGGGGAAGAAAATATAATAAAACGATGCAGCACAAATAGAAAAGCACAATGTGTTTCCAGCTGCTGCACCTGTAAGAAACAACAAAAGGAGGAAAAAACATACCTAGAACATAGAACACAAAAAATGGAAAGTTGGGCATTTTAACAGAAGTTAAAGACACTGATTTGCCTTCAGGGCAAGCCTTAAGTGGCCATTTAGGGGAATTACACAAATTCGTGTGACGCTACTGCCTTGGCTTCATTTTCCAGCGAGCTGCCGCACAAATTGGGCTCTTGTAGCTAGTAGAGCTCATAGTAGGGTGATCACTTGTGAAGGAGGGCAAACTAGCTTTATAGTAACACATAAATTCTGATTACTGTTGTAAAACATCTCCCCTGTGATTTTTGGCCTATAGTTGCAAACAGTGTGAAGACCATGTCACGTGTTCGGTGGTGTAAGCGTGTTGAAAGTTTCCCAAAGATATTGCTAGGACACTCCCAGCCGCTCTTATCAGAGGTTGTTTCAGTCACCACCACCTTACCTCACCTCTACATACAAACAGTCCAGCTACAGTAGAGCGCAAACTCTGATAGGACTATGTTCAAAGGCCACTTCCTCCCACTTATCCATGAAAAGTGCTTTCAGAGGAGAGTGAGACGCAAAGTTGCACCATTAATGTGCAAAATGATTATAGTTAACTAAAAGTAAACTTAAAAACTATTTGTGAAAAAACATTTTAGCTGAAAAATTAAAAAAGTTGTTCAGAGCCTGAGAAGGTCTTTGAAGGTCATTCATTGAGACTTAAATTAAATTAAAAACTAAATTAAAACCAAGCATTTGACTGAGCAAATGGAAACTCAAGAGAAATGAGCAAAGCCATTCTGGAAACTGAAACTGAGCTAAAATTAAAAACAAAAAGTCAAAACAAAATAAAAATGAAAGCAATTAGAAATCACAAAACTATAACGTGTGCAACTTTAAAAATTTTCATCAAACAAATATTGTTGGTTCATTCAAACAAAGATAAATCTGCAGATTATAAAGGTGCATCACCAAACAACTGTGATATGGGTGATCACATCAGGACAGTAATGAACAGCCATTTTTGACAGGTTTGCTAGTGAGGAATAATGATCACCGAACTGGAGCGTGCTGCAGGCAGAATAAACACCAACAGTCCTGAGAAGAAAAAGACTTTAGCTAAATATTAAAAATAAAACCAGATTAATCTAGAAGCACTGGCCCTTTTTCAGTGGTCACTTTATGAGTTTGGCTCTTGTCTGTGATATCGCTGTTTGATTAATTTTCTGTTCTTCGTGTTTGCTCTTTTTAAACGTGGATTTTGACACTGTGGAGAGAAAGAGGGTGTGTCTCTACATCCTCTATAGCTTTTCTCTCAGTAATCCGGCTTTAGACAAAAGCAAAGGTGGAGCTGCATGAATGGCTGTGAGCAAATATTAGTGCTGTTATCGCTGTACACATGAAATAGTGCAATATGTATGGACTTAAAATGAGTTTCTAAGCTGATCTCTATAACTTTTTGTCTTTATCTTTTTTTTAAAATAAGTATACATAAACTGAATCACTCACACACACCTGAAGTAAAAAGTAACTTGCAAAAATGATGCTTTGCATCTTTGGGGGAGTTCAGCAGTTGTGGATTTAAGTTGCATAACTGTCTTTTCCTTTTGCATTTGCAGCCTATTTTGAGTGTAATGATTAATGCATTGACTGAAGAGGGTTTTCATCTTGATGAACAATGAATAGTAGAGTTACTTTTCATGTGGTTTGCATATCACCTGTAAACCACTATCTTTAAAACAACTCTGGGAATGGTTACGTAAATTGTTTGTGTATTTTTTTGCTAATTAGGTTGTGTATTTGTTTCATTCATAGCTGAGCATGTGGTTTCATGTTGCAATGACTCGTTTATTAAAAACTCTTACATGTTTCTGTCCATCCATCCTAAAACCCCTCTAATCTAACCCCGAAGCATTTCTTTCCTTGTTAGTAGATGCTGCCAAATAGCCCCCATATTTCTCCTTGACTTTTAAGGAGCAGGTCCCAACATGCTCTTGACTGTCTAAAGGTTTGTCGTACAAACCTAGTGGCCACCAGAAACTAGTCGGTCAATGAGATCCAGGTGGTCTAACTGGTATGGTTCAAAGATGATTTTGAGTGTTCTGGGTTTTCTTGACTGAGAAGATAAGAAATTACTTGTTTATTTGTTAATGCTATTCTCCAATATGTGTTCTGTTTTGCTTATGGTGATATTATCTGGAGCTACAGATCCCTGAAAGTTGGTTGGAGTCTGTTTGTCAAGTTTGCACATGAGTTAAAGCAGGGGTCCTGAGAAAACTTGACATTACGTTGACATTGTACCTATTTTGCAAGCTGAAAAGCCACAAACTGCTTTTAGAAAGGAGCCAAGCACTGCCTCTTTTTTCAGCTCCGACCTTTATTTTTCCTCTAATTCACCAGCCAGCCTCTAGTCCCCAGTATATTCCAAAAACGGTATAAGAGTAAATGGATTCCCTCCTGTATTGAAACAAGATAAAGATGATCTTAAATCTTGGTCAGGAAGGACAAATTAGTAAGGAAGAAGTTTATTTTTCTCAAGTTTTCTTTCCAAATTATTTTCCACAAGTATCCTAACTTTAAGAAGCCTAATGCTACCAACAGCAGCTTGCTATAAATCAAATGCTGTGTCAACAATAAGTGAACTCCCAGCTTTATGAAGCAGCATGAAATGGTGGGAAGCCAAACAAAGTTTGAAACATTTAAATGTTTTTCTCATAATATGGTGGCCAAAACGGTATGAAAATGTGATGGAAAATTCGATTGCAACTATATTGCAAGTGATTTGTTTTTCTGTACAAGAGGTGCCCTGTATTGGCAGTTAACTGCTGCCAATACAGGTTGACAAAATACAAGGAAGGGGGCTCAATAAATGTTGTAGTTAAAAATAAGCATGGCTACGTTGGAGGTGATGGTATTTGGGACTGGGTGGCGAGGCCATCAGTGTTTATGCAAAGTGGAGACCAGCAGGTTTGACTTGTATGGGTTGGGATTTTAACTCGTCTGGCTGCTACTGTACAAAGAGAAAACTGTGGTGCTGGTGATCAGTGCTGTAATAATTCCTCCCTTTTGTCTGCTCCCTCCCTCACTGGGCAAACACTGAAACCTGTTAGACGAGCGTCGCTTGTAATGAGAAGGAGACAAATGTCAAACACAACACCACCTTCACTTTTCTGTCTTTAGATCTCAAGTACACTAACAGATTCTCATTTGTACACCGTAGGTGACGCAAGCGGAATGATTTTAAGTCCCACTTTATTTTGGATTACTTCCCATTAGCTTTTCTTCTCTCTTGCTCTTTAAAATATACTTTTAGGCAATTTAAATATGGTGCCATTTCAATCACAGTTCTGCTTTTTTTTTTTTTTTTTGTGAAGGATAAAAATACTCCAGTCAGTCTTAAAGTGGCCTTTCTCCTTCCTCTCTCTGTATCTGTGCAGTTCCAGCAGTCAGTGTCATCAGAAGTAAAATGCCTTGGCAGGACCACGTACACACTTTGTGTGGACAGTCCCCTTGTCATTCGTCAGGCCCTCCACCCAGAAGCTTCCAAAAAGGTGATTATTTCCCTCTGTTGTTCCATAAACTGGAGACACATAGAGAGTAAAATATAAAAATATAGGATTTTAGAAATTTTTCCAGTATTTTTTAAATATTTGAAACAAGTCTTATGAATCATGACTCAATAGTAGAAAATACTGGCTTTGTAGAATCAATGTTTGTTTTATATATATATATATTGTTGCCCTACCCATATTTCCACAACAAAAAACAAACTAGATTTTTCCCTTTGATTACTTCAGTTCAGTTTTATTATAGTTTGTAATAAATTGGTATGCACTGATTTCGTATTACTAACTAATTATAGCCATTTGACTTACATTTACCTCCTATTCAGTAGCACAGTGTGATGCTAGTGTGCACATACCCTCTCCATCCAAATTCTCTCCTCTTCAGCTGCTTGTTTATTAGCATCCTGCTGTATCCAGTTTCCATATCAGATTTCCAAACCATCATTTTGCTGCACTAAGTAACTTTCTTTTTGTTTGTTCCTATCCAGAATCTGGTCCTACCTGAATGTTTCTTTTCATTTGTGGATGTGAGAAAGGAGTTTCACAAATGCTGCCCAAATGCTGGCCCTGCGCAGAAGCTCACACTCACCTCGATGTTGGAATGTATCCTTTGCTAGCCTGTCGTGGCTCAAGAGTTGGCGTCTTGTAATTGGAAGGTTGCCGGTTCGAGCCCTGGCTCAGACAGTCTCAGTCGTTGTGTCCTTGGGCAAGACACTTCACCCGTTGCCTACTGGTGGTGGTCAGAGGGCCCGGTGGCGCCAGTGTCCGGCAGCCTCGCCTCTGTCAGTGCGCCCCATGACAGCTGTGGCTACAATGTAGCTTGCCATCACCAAGAGAGTGTGTGTGTGTGTGTGTGAGAGAATGGGTTAATGAATGTAGTGTAAAGCGCTTTGGGGTCCTTAGGGACTAAGTAAAGCGCTATACAAATACAGGCCATTTATCATTTACCATGTCCACTGAAATAGGACATTTTATAATCCTAAACAATCCTGACAAATAACAGAGTTGTAATAACAGAGTGTTTATACTTTTCTGAAATACTATATAATAGTTTAGCAAGTAAAAGGTAGTAAAATATCAACATGTAGTCAGAATAAAAACTGGGATGCGGCCTTAACTCTGTGTGCAGATGTTGGTCTCCCTGCTGTGTCAGAGGAGTCGATAGGGGTGAGGGAGGTGAGGAGCATGGTGCAGCTGACGCTCTGCATACTGGCTGAGCCCCACAGTAAGTAATGACAGGCCTTCTATCTCAAGTAACCTCACACTGAACAAGATGCTTAATACCTAGTAGCTGAAACTAAATTAGGCACAGAAAGAAGACAAACTGACCGATAGGAAGAGCAGTGAAGTGATCAAGGAGATTGTACTTTGTGTTAACACACTATGACTACCTTTGATATAATCAGAACTGTGTCTTTGCATTAGCCACAACAGGAAGAATATGGAAACTGGAAGCCCTCATGTTTATACAACAAACATTTAACCATGTTAATGTACATAGTGGAATTTTGTCATTTAATTTCTAACACTGAAATTACACACTAGCTAAATAGTCAAAGGAGAATGCTGCCGTTAAGGTTTTAACATCCTTTTTTTCTTCACATGGTTACTGATTTTATCCACGTGAACATACAGGTTCATATTCATACGATCACATGTTCAAAAAATACAAATGGCCATACTGACTGAAGAAAAATAACTTTAAATGCAGAAATAATCGCGTCATCTGAGCTAAAGATGTTATGACGAGTGAGCCTCTGTTCTTTTCTTTGAATTATCCCAACTACTAAACATACACCACACATGTGGAAGAAAGTAAAAGAGTGACTGTGATAGTTGGTTAATGATTAAACCGTGCCTTGATTATATTATTTCTATTTAAGGAACAAGTACTACTATTTTTTTTTTTTTTATTGTAACCCACTGTCAAAATGCGTGTTACAAAGTAGCACTTGTTTGTCAAAAGTTTTGTACATACAAGTAAAGTGAGGCAACATATGTAACAATGAAAACATGTCAAACTTTAAACTGAGCCAGAGCGCTCCGACTCTATCACTGTAATCACAGCCAAGTGTGTTTCTGGGTATTACAAGTTTGTGTTGTGCTCCTCTCTACATGAGAGGGAGCATTGGACGTGCGTAAGCCAAAAACACATCCCATAATATAATGCCGTTTTGCTTTTTCTTTTTTTAGATCACAAATTCTCCTGTGTTGAAACAGTGAACTACAAGTTTGACTCAGGCACATGGTATGTATCGACCTTCAACACAAATATTATCTCAGTCCATCTCTGTGTAGTTTCTTGCCACACCTGCAGCCAGGCAGTGCTGTTTAGTCTGACAACCCCCCTCGACCACATTTGGGTCTCAGACCTCTCCGGCTCTTAGCATTGATTACAGCAACAAGGAAACCACAAGTGTGTTATTAAACCTGTCCAACTTTGCCATCAAGTGCTTACCAGGATATCTTATAGCAGAGCACCAAATCCTGCTGTTCTCAGAAAACCAAAAGCCTCTCACCTCGACAACCTTCTGACATTTAATCATGGGAGTGTGTTACTGTGTTTAGCACTTACTCTGCGTGGCCTCTTGTCTACTCGATCTGTTTAAACGCAATAAGAATCAAGGTTTTTCTGTTTGTTTTCCCTAAATCCCAGTCATTTCCAACAAGGCTTTGAATATTCTGCACACATTATTTTATATATATAAATAAACTATTAATAGTTTTATTTATTTAAATTTTCCCCACATGGTGTTTGGTGCAGCAGTAAGACTGAGCCGGTGGACAGTGAGGCTGTGATCAGAGCACGAGGGCTTCCATGGCAGTCCTCAGACCAAGACATTGCTCGCTTCTTTAAAGGCCTCAACATCGCCAAGTACGTTGGATTTTGTGCTCATCTATCAAAATGTCTTTTGAGCTTTTAACATGTTAGTCACAGAATTTGTCAATGTTTGCAGTTAGGGGAACTTTATTCTGTTACTCTTTCCTTTAAAGTACTTTCCAGATTATGAAATGCTTTTAAAGCCCAATGGAAACCTGACCTTGTTGAAACAATTGCTGTGTCCAAGTACAGCCTAATCTTTGCTAGTCATCTTTTTAACATCCACTGCTACACTGTTAAAATGATTTCTAGAAATATTTCTGTTATTATGCTTTTTCTGTCTGAGAGTCTGACATGCTATGCCTTCACAATATACTGGCAGCAGCCAATCTGTTCACACAGAGCTAAAAGACTGGAGGCATAACAGATGTTATATTAACTGCCAGATTACAAAATACTAGTTTTGCTGAATTAATGACTTAGTCAGGCTTTGTTAGAGTTTTTGATGGCGATGACATGAAAAGACAGTCACGGTGGTAGAAATTTAAGATGGAGAAGATTTTGTTTGAGAACCCAGCAGATATAGGTAATTGTCCCTTGCATTCATTTATCGGTGCCCTTGTGTTTCAGGGGTGGTGTGGCGCTGTGTCTTAATGCTCAGGGCAGGAGGAATGGCGAGGCCTTAGTTCGCTTCATCAACTCTGAACACCGAGACCTGGCATTGGAGCGCCACAAACACCACATGGGCAGCCGCTACATTGAGGTGAGGTTCTCTCAGTTCAATTGTGCCTCCATGGTGTAGTTTTTTTGGGGGGGAATTTTAAAAAAAATCTGCTTAGAGTCCTCTTTTGATGTCATTAAGAAGTCGAGCTGAATGTGAGATTTAATCAAATTAATACCATCAGTTTTATGAAGGAGTTTTGTGACGTGATTTTTCTTCTTTCCTTGCTTAAAAGTTGGGTGTTTGACGTGCCTATTTGATTTTTGCCTGAAATCATAATCACATATTCATATTAAGTTTTCATCTCGTGTTTTTCAGGTCTACAAGGCCACAGGAGAGGAATTCCTCAAGATTGCTGGAGGTCAGATTTCAGGGTTTTTTCTCTCTTTCTTTTTCTCCTCTCACCTGACCATGATTACATGGTCATACTGAAAGACTTTCTCAGTGTGAGGTAGCATTTTGTTTCATGGCTTTCCTGCACTTTTGAAAAAAGAAAAAAAAAACACCCTCTCGCATCTGTAAAAGTTCACCACTTTGCTCTCTTAAAAGAAGGAGAGAAATCTCCTCTGTGCTCTAACTCTCCTGTTACCTGTGTGTTTGCCTCATCCCAGTGGCTCCCTTATCTCAGACTAATGAAAGGCGCTTTGTGAGGTGTATCCCCCACAGCCCCCATCCCTTGCTAATCTCCCCTTCCCTAGGCCAACCCCTCTGAGGCCACTTGGAAAGAAATTTTATTCTGGGCTAACAGCAGTTCACCTGTTCTGTTCAGTTTAGCCTCCGGCTCCATTCCCCCTGAGGGAAAGAGGGCCGTCGCACAGTAAAAGGACCAACTCGGTGCTAACACAAAAGGGGTGTGAAGAGACAAAGGCATGGCCCGGGGCCTGAGAGGAAGCCAGTAGTAACACAAGGGTAGAGATAGCAGTCAAAAGAAGCACAGCCGCTTGCAGCAGAGAACTTACACTGGCTGCTTGTTAGACCCTGGACTTTAGTCAGTGGGTTAAGAATCAATACATATCGATAGCACAGTGAACTTTAAGCAAACAGTGGAGAAGCAGACACAATGCATGATAAATGAAAGCAGTAAACAGATGTGTAGATTAAATTGTTTCATTGTTTTGGATGTAAAGCTTGAAATTGAAAGATCTAACATTTTTCCATCCTCTGCAAAAATACCTTTAGGCTGTCGATCTGAGTTTACTGAGTAAAGGTAGAAGAAACAGGGTCAATAAAGAAGAAATATTAAAGCCATTGAACCAAAAATTATATTAACCTGATCACATGTCATATAAAATTAATATCTGGAGATGAGTCATTTAAATTCTTGATCTGATTAGTTGTGAAGTTTCTTTTTTTTCTATGTACTTTTATACTTTCTGCATTTGTTACTGCACATTTTATAAATCTTATTGTTATAATGTAATGCATAATGCAATTAAACATACATTATGCATTATGCCAGAAGGAATTATTTGGAAATTTTATAATTGACTTTGTGGTGGAACAAGACCATTTGTGTCTGTAAAGCTTCTCTTTAAAGGCTGGTCCAAGTAAATATAGCCTCTTTTTGCTGTTTTTTGTCTCACACCCAAACTGATCTTGCCCTGAAGTACACCAAATGAGGGACACAATTTACAGAAACTGTAAACCAAAGAGAAAACTTTAACTTGGTTAAGTTAAATCTGCCCGTGGGCAACGCTGGTCAAAAGTGTCAGGCTGGGCAGCCTCCTTAACAATTAACTTCATTTAATAAGATGTATGTAATTGTAACCTCATCTGTTTATCTTGAATAATCTTTTATTAACCAGTATCACAATTTCAAGCAGCTTAAGAGTTCTTCCTTAATATTTGCTGTTTTCTCCACTTTTGAATTAGATTTAAATTCTCAACATTAATGGGTGACCATAAAATTTAAGACACACATTCATATCCCTCTTACAATAAAATGTGACAGCTTAAGTTTCTTTAGAAGTCACTTTACAAATTATACATCACACATTAAATGGCTGCAAAATACAGGCATCTCTAGCATTTCTTTCAGCTTCATTTCTCTTAGCCAAGCTTGCCCCAAAGGTTTACATGTCAAACCCTGATTCCATACTAATTTATTGTGCATTAAACTGTACAGTCTGTCTTTGAGCACAGCACTGATCTGTGCTTTGTCTGTACGCCACACATGCAGAAACGAACTGCGTGCTGCATTACTTGTGTGCCTTTTCTACCGCAGCTTGTATTTTTGTTTATAGTTTAGAATGTAATGGATTGCAGGAAATGATACATTTCATTTCATCTGGAAATGTTGAAATTTTATAATTTGTGGGTGATAACATAAAATACCTTGATTTTTCAGATATTTAATATTGTAGACTAGCTGACATAATGGCATCTATAGGTTACTTAGTTAGTTGATCCACCACTTTGTTTTAGGCTGAGCTGAAATATGATGGCTTGCAATTCATGCTTCATGTTTGTTAAATCCTCAGTTTTCAGCTTTTCTTTGGGTCACTGGAATTGAATGATTGTCCTGACAGCAATTCAAAGAATTCATTAAATATATGGATCTATGCAACCAGAGGAATCACAGTCACACTTCCTGTCCCTTGGTTGCATTGTTACTGAGTCAAAAGTCTGATTTATGACTCAGCTTTGTGTTCCTAACTTGTGGACTGATAAACTATGACAAATGCAAATACTCCATATAACAAGATTTACTTTCAGGGTGGCTGTTAAAAGTAACTTAGTCAGCAGAGAGTGAATAGGACTTTTTGAGAATTAAAAAGTGATTTTTGGAGGTCCTATGGTGCAGCGAGCTTGATCCTTTCTGTCCTCTGTGACTCCAGGTACATCTAATGAGGTGGCCCAGTTCCTGTCCAAGGAGAATCAAGTGATTATCCGTATGCGGGGATTACCATTCACTGCCACACCACAGGACGTGTTGGCCTTCCTTGGTCCTGAGAGCCCAGTTACAGATGGCACCGAGGGTCTCCTGTTTGTTAAGTACCCAGATGGGCGACCCACTGGTGACGCCTTTGTGCTCTTTTCCTGTGAAGAGTATGCCCAGAATGCGCTGAAGAAACACAAACAGATCCTCGGGAAGCGTTATATCGAGCTGTTTCGGAGCACTGCAGCAGAGGTGCAACAGGTACGTTCTTCCAGTTGTGTGGCCTGAAAGTTTTTCTAGCTGTAGTTTTTGATGTAACAAAAAGACAACATATAACTGTTTGCGCTTAGATTCTCATTGTAATGCAAGAAAAACAACATGTGCTATTCAAAAAAAAAGAAGAAGAAAGTTTCCCGTGCAAGATACCTATTAGATGGGTTTGTGTTGTGTAATACACTTTCAATTGATTCTTTAGTGCTCTCAGAATAGCCTAAGAAAGTCGTTTTTGTGCAAGTGTGAGAGAAAGTGATGACAGTCACCATGGCCTGAGGTCCACAGCAGCTGTTTCCTCGGGTTTCCAAATAAATGGTGTTATGGCAACATAGAGAAGTGAGAAAACATAGTATCCAGAGTGCGAGGTATTAATAAATCAGACAATACTGGAGTTTGTGCAATACTATAGATGACAAAATCATTTGTACAATGTGTGTGTATATTTTTTTTTTAGTCACCATGACACTCTGTTACTGTTTATGTATTTGTTGTACATTTTTTAATGCTTCTTGCATATGCAGTCAAGATTCATTTATTTATTTATTTATTTATTTATTTTGTATGTGTCTGTGCTTTCCAGGTTCTGAACCGCTACATGTCCACACCTCTGATCTCCACACTGCCCCCTTCGCCAATCATGCCTGTCCCAGTCCTCACAACACCTCAGTTCCTTCCAGCAGCCAGCAGCACTCGCGACTGCGTACGCCTCCGTGGTCTGCCCTACACTGCTGGCATTGAAGATATCCTGGAGTTCATGGGAGAGCACACTGTTGACATCAAACCCCACGGAGTCCACATGGTCCTCAACCAACAGGTCAGCCTATTGGAAAGTCATGGGCCCAGGCATACTTGTAATATTAAAGCTCTATATCTTAATACTGTCTTTAAAAATAACAGCCATACAGCATTTTCACTTACATCTTCATCGCAAATCTCTAAAAATGAGAAAAAGTTTTTTTCGTTTGTTAAAAAAATGTTACCAAAATAAGACAAAGTTTAAAAAAAAAAAAAAAAAACTTGGGAGGGGTAATATTTGCGAGTCCAGAACAGCTCAATGTACTGTTAAAATTATTTTCCCCACAGATTTACTTACACTTCACACAAACACACATTCATTCACTCATTTGTTAATTGGATTTCTACCCCTGTCTGTGCAGGGACGGCCCTCTGGTGATGCCTTCATCCAGATGAAGTCACCTGACAAGGCATTTATGGTAGCCCAAAAGTGCCATAAAAAGACAATGAAGGACCGATATGTGGAGGTCTTCCAGTGCTCCACAGAGGAAATGAGCATTGTCCTGATGGGAGGAACTCTGAACCGGAGCGGCCTCTCCCCACCCCCCTGCAAGCTTCCCTGTAAGTCGAAAACACCAAATAAGGTCCACATAAGCAAGAGTTGCAGTAACATTTGGATGATGATGATGATGATGATGATAATAATAATAATAATAATAATAATAATAATAATAATAATAATAATATCTGAAAACCATGCTACCATGTTGGAAATTCTGCTTAATCTTTTCTGGTTTCAGCACTTCTCCACCAGATTAAAACATGCCAACACTGAATAGAAAGGCCAGTCTTGTACAAGGATTAAAGTCTCCCTAAGAATGAGCTGTAATAACACTGAATTCCTTTTTTTTTCCCCCCCAATAACACTGAATTTCATCATCTTTAAGTCACACTTATCAACATCTTAGCTTCAGCTGTACTTTGTTTAGTGGTGAGCATGTTAAATAGTGGTTAGTGAAAAGGTGCCTGTATTTGTGTTCAATCAGACTCTTGACCTCTGTAAACAAAACAAAGCCATAGGTCATATTCAAATGAAAGGTGAGGCCAGTGTGCAAGCGCCTTAAATCTGCATTCTTTTTAATTGGCAGCATAGGCGGAGTGCTCCAACTGCAAAAAGGTGCCCGGTTGTATAGAAGTCTATGGATAAACGGAGCTCATTCCCTTTGCTGCACATTTTCCTGATTCCTTTACAGACTCTGCTAGTTTCAGGTCATAAACCACAAGATTCATTTTGAAAATTATAGACATTATTAGTCATAAATGAGGACTTTCAGAGTATGGCTAACAACTTGTCAATCACAGGTCATTCATGCGGAGTCTTCGACAGTGTTGGGTGTAGTTCGTTCGTTCGTTCGTTCGTTCCAAAGCAAGTCTTCACTGTAATCACCTTACATTTGTCAGTAAGGCACTACACTAAATTCAACACTCACATTACAGTTACAGTTATGCTGCTACTTGCATTACAAAGGTTCTTAAGTTATTGGAACGCACGCTTATATACAACAACAACAGTTCTTTGCAAGCATCTGCACAGACAACACCAGAACCCAGTGCTTTACAACACTGCATCTGACACTTTACATTGTGTTTGGTAATGTAAGGATGGATGTAGCTCCTTGTCTTTGGAAACCCGTTCCACGAAGCTCTCTAAACACTACACTTCTGCTGGCCACATGACGATTGGAGGTAGCGACTGACACTGCAGAAAGTTGGTGACCTCTGCTCACTATGAGCCTCACCATCCACTGACCCCAGTCTTTGATTTTACATGGCCTACTGCTTCTTGGCTCAGTGGCTGTCGTTCCCAGTCACTTCCACTTTAACAGTTGACTTTGGAATATTTAGTAGTGTTGAAATTTCCCAGCTGGACTTGTTGCACAGGTAGCATCCCATCACGGTACCATGCTGGAATTCACTGATATAATGTAGCTGCTACTAGAAGTTATTTCGTTTTTTTTAATTATCAAATGTTGACACTTTGTGTTAAATTTGCTAAATACCTACTTAATAAAGGTTGTTTTGCTTTTTCGCCTATATCTTAACTAGAATTAAGAATTGGGGTAATATCTTTTTGAACATAATTTTACTCAAACTGACCCCAAAAATGCTAAATCTGCCAGAAGATCAGCAGTGCTGGTACCATGTTGCCTGACTAACACTGGAACTGCCCACAGCTTCGCACACGTAGTGGCTGTTTGTCTGTAAATAGATCTGTGCCGTCATTTGTGCGTGTTTACACTGCACCATGAAGGACACTGCGAGCTACGTAAATAAATTCTGATGGGTCTTTAGGGGGCTTTCAAGTCGTTTTTTTTCTGGCCTAGATCTTATTTTTATAGTTATGGTTTTAGTTTTTAGTTTTATAGTTGGGTTATAATCAGTGCATCCCTACATGTTTGACTACCTTAAAGGTGCAGTATGTGAAATGCTCTACTCAAAAAGGCCATTGTTGTTTCCTTTTTGTGTGCAGCAGCTGCTCTACATTTGTTTCTTAGTCTGATTTATTTTACCTTTCAGAGCCGTTTGAACGCTGACATCTAACACAATTTTGCAGTCCTAAGTTTGTCAACCGTAGGAATGTGTTGTGACATGTTTATGACAGCTTCTGCAGTTTATCCAGAGACAGTCGTGCAGCATGCTCAGTTGATTCATATACTTCACAGCACTTTACTTGTGGCAGGACTGTACACACACCTTACACATGCATACCTCTTTCTGTAGGCCTGTCTCCCCCCACTGCCTATGCTGCATTCCCCACTCCACCTGCCATTCTCTCTGAAGCTGCCCTCTACCAGCCTCCCCTGCTTGCCGCTCCCAGACCTCCTCAGACCACCGCACACAGCCCTGCTCACACTCTGGCGTACTACCCCCCTCAACCACATCTCTATATGAACATGAACATGAACTACACTGCTTATTACCCCAGGTAAGTACATTGTGATCTAAAGCACATGTCGAATGAGACAAACTGATAAAGGTCAAAGGTTAAACTGCAGCATCACAGGCTGGCAGAAGAATACAACTGTGAGGTGGCAATTTTAGTATTCATCATAACTTTGCTTTTCCACTTATTCCCATTTGCTCTCCAGCCCTCCAGTGTCTCCCTCCACAGTTGGCTACTTTGCAGCTTCACCCGCAGTGGCAGCAGCAGTTGCAGCTCAGCCCCACCATGCTGCAGCTGCCGCCTCTCCTGTATTACCCCAGCATGGTGCCCTGGTCAGGATGCAGGGTCTGCCCTACAATACTGGAGTCAAGGACATCCTAAGCTTTTTCCAGGGATACCAGGTCAGTACATGGAACTCTGAAATGAAAGCATGTTTTAATTCACAGGAAATGTGGAGCCATATACTTGAAAAGCTTTCTGTCTTGTATTTGGATGTATCAAGCTTTTGAGATAACGCCTTGAATAGTGACAGGATAATTGTTGTCAGTTTCTTGCAATAATTTGGTAGTTACTCTTCCCACAGTGGGGGAGTGCCACATGAAAGTTTCTAACTGTTGAACCACTCGGCACATTTGCTTCTGTGTTTTTATTGCAAAATTACACTACAGTACTACTCAATTAAAGGGACATGTGTGCACTTGTGCTCTTCCCCCCTCCTGTTTGCTTCCCGTGTCTAATGCCGCCAGTCCAAGTTAGGTGGAGTCCCCTGAAGCAGGTATGAACACTGATAGGTGTGGCATCAGACATTTCCCAAGATGGGGAGGGAGAGGGGTGGGGTCTGAGGTGTCATAGGGTGGTTGTTGTTGCTGCTGTTGTTGTTGGGGCAAAGATCTGCGGTCTGCTTTTGGTCTTCATGGTTCATGTGTTTTATAAATCTGTGCAAATATCAGGTTCAGAAAAATAAACTTGTTTTGAGTTGCACGCTCAAGATTGTTGGAAGTAGCAGAGGTGTGTGTGCGTGTGCGTGTGTGTCTGACTGTTGGCTGAACCATTGCAATTGTATCCCTGTTGGAGTGTGTTTTTCTGGCTACAATAGCTACTCTCACACTGGTCCTGGGTGAGAAAACTATTCCCATACCAACACTGGTATCCTTTACCACACACTCCCCTCACTAAACACTCTGTAGTTAAAATGACACCTACTCAGGTGTGTGTGTGTGTGTGTGTGTGTGTGTGTGTGTGTGTGTGTGTGTGTGTGTGTGTGTGTGTGTGTGTGTGTGTGTACTATGTTTTTCCTCCTTCAAATAACATATTTAGTAACATATTTTTCCCAAAACTGTGTACTGCCATGTGTGAAACAATGTGGAGGGCTCCCACCCTGACTGTGTGTCCGTCATTATGCTGTATCTGTAGTACGCCCCTGACGAGTACAGCGGCGTGGTTCAGATGAGCGAACAGGCCAGGAGTCTGATTCAGCCCAAAGAATGGCTCTGTCTTTAGGGACTCGCCCCAAGGTAAGAAGAGCCTCCGGACTAGAGAAGCGGAGTGCATGTCCTAGACTTGACTAACATCTTTATGTTTTGGCCGTCGCACGACATCAGATACAAATCCCTACTAGCTTTAAAATTGTCAACAAGTACTTCCAAGACAGTATTTAGACTTTGAATCACTGATGTATAAATTGCAGTAGGAGCTGATCATGATTCTGCACTGTTAAAGTGATCCAGCCTATTTCATGATGTCAATCATTACTTTTGGCTTTATTCACAAAAGAAAATGTTATGACTGTCTCCCTTTGTAATGCTGTGACATGTGATTGATAAAAGGCTTCATGGATTGTTGCTGCTGTCACTGCTGTTGTGATCAGTGGATTGATACATACCTGCATGCCTGAAGGAATGCAAGCTCTTTTGTTGCATTGAGCGGATTTTGGTGCAGGATCCGAATGCATGCAAACTAACCAATGATTGTGTTGCATCTAAACATGCCTTGTGGGTTTCAGGTCTCTGAGAACAGCATGTACTCTGCTTCTCTCTTCAAACTTTTTGTTGCTTTCTGACTGGACCGGTTTGATGAGATGGTCTTTTCCCAGTGCATTATTCCTCCTCTGCTTTGTGGGCTCCCCCTGGTGTTTTCATGCTCCAGTTACATTAAAAATACACTTACTGACTTCATCACTTTTCTTTTTTTTTTTTTCCCTGCAGCTTCAGCCAGACGCCGTTCTCATCTTGTATAACTTCAGTGGGCAATGCAGCGGCGAGGCCTTGATCACCTTCCCCAGTGAGGAGATCGCCAGGCGGGCTGTAGCCGAGCGCTCCAACCACCCCTTCTATGGGCAGCAGGTCCACTTGGCCTTCTGTAACTGACCACTAGCCCTCCATCTCCTTCCACCTCGCTCAATTTAGCATCCCACCAAAGAGCACTCTCCTGCAAACACCTCTTCAACCTCCGGTTATTACGATACTCTGTCAAACAGCTATTGCTCCTCTCATTTTTCCACGATCTGCTTTTCACACCTGACACTACTGGTCCTGGCACTCCTGAAGCTGCTGTTGGAATTTGAGCATCTACTTACGCTCAGATTTTCAGGTTCATGTCACATTGTGGATGTCATGTATAGCATTTCTATGTGTTTGCACCAACTGTAATAGCTGGTTGTGGAGAAGAGAGAGTAAGGAGTGTGGACAGATCATATCAGTGTCTGTACAAACCTAAATGTGGATGATTATTTAAATGCACACTGCATGTGTTCCCCATAAAACTGTACAGATATTCATCCTGGAATGCTTGAGGCTGTAAAAAACCAAACAAAAACAAAATACAAAAACAACCAACTTCTACACAGTCATTTTTGTATATTTCTAAATTTTCACTTTGCAGCAGTGTGGGATTTCCTGTGTGTTCGCTCTGTGCAAGCACAGCTGCGTGCATGCGTAGGCTTTTGTTTATTATCTGGTGGCCTGCAGCAGTGTATTTGTAACACTGAAAAGAGAAAAAGCCATAAAGTGTGACTTAGACTACTGAAAGAGAGTATAACTGTACACTTGTACTTGTAAACTGTCATGAATTAATTTGACATAACTTTGAGCTTCAGGGACTACTAGTTCATACACAGCTGTGCAAGAGGAGCAACTAATGCACAACTGTTTTCTATAAAAAAACATTTATGTACAACATACTGTCATCCTATTTAGACTTTTTCCAAGCACTACAGATTTCTTTTTGCTTCAGTCAGAGACTTGAAGAACTGAGTGTCTTTAACAGAGTAGCACAAGAAAATAATTATATTTTTATTAATGTCATTTCTTTACAAAAACTAAGATTTTGTTATCAAATGAACATGTGTTTCCTAAAGTTGTTTATAATTAGCTACTGTATGTCTTTTGTTCTTGTCTCCAGAATATTTATGTCTGTCTGTAGCATGCTTTAATTCCTACCAGAGTACTGTGTAAAGCTGCATGAGTTTTTCCTGTGGCAGGTCCTCTGACAGCTCACTTAGTTTTTCACCTTTACTGCGCCTACATCACCCAGAGTGCAATACTGGCCCAAAAGCGGCTAGGTCAACCTCTGGTGGCAGAGGAGATATTTCTTTTTGTAGCAAGTTTGAGACTTGCCTGAATTTAGATCTATGTATAGACTGTAAAGAATAAAAAGTGTTGACAATGATCTGTGTTAGTTGTTCTTATTTAGAGACAAATGCAAAAAACTGATTTCTAGTAACTTCTACTCCTGGTGTTTTTTGGGGGGTTTTTTGTTTGTTTTTTTTCTCAAAATGCTGATGTGTGATGTATTTCAACCTCTCAACATATTTTAGGCTACTATCAACCCACCTAGAGGCATTTGGATTATCACTTAAAGTAAGAGGCCATCTTGTTAGGTCCACTTGTTTACCTGCCTATAAATATTATCTAATTAGCCAATCAAATGGTAGCAACTCACTCCAATTGTGCATATAAGGTCAAGATGACCTTCTGTGTTGGTGTCATAAAGCTCCACAATCCTAATCCCCATATTTCAATCCAATAGAGCATCTTTGTGATGGTGGAACATCACAAAGATGGAAGATTCGCATTGCGGATGTGTAGCCGACAAACCTGCAGCCACTGTGTAACGCTGTCATGTCATGGGATCGAATCTAGTCTGTGGCCTTTGTGTGCAGTTTGCATGTTCTCCCCATGTCTAAGTGGGTTCCTCCACAGTCCAAAAATAGGTGTGAATGTGGGCATGAATCTCTGCCTTACCTCTGTGATAGACTGGTTACCTGTCCAGGGTATTGATAACTAGATAAGCAGAAGAAAATTGAATGGATCTATTCTTTGAAAATGTGCCATTAAAACACAGTAAAACAAGCCCAACCCTACCCTTAAGACTAGATGGGTTGATTACCTGTTACAGCTGAAGCGGTAAAAAGAATAAGCAACAAAGTCCTCTTGAATTTTAGAGCAACCCAAGCGTGGACATCAGAGATTCTCAAAAGAAACAACCCAACAGGCGACCTGTTGGCTCTAGACTTATTTCAAATTAAGAGCAGATTTAAAAAAACTAATTCTAGATGTGAGCTCTACCGCCAGCTGCAGCACGTTAAAGTTTCAGTAGATGGCGCCAAAGAACGGTTTCAATTTTTCACGTAGTTCTGGGAACCGAAATTCAGAGGTTCAAAAGTGTCAGAGCAAAAGGAAACGCGTACGTAGACGGACACATAACCACAACTGAAATGCGTTTCCTTCTTCAGTTTAATTTCGGGACATCTTTGGCACAGCGTGAGTGGAACAACTGTAGAGAGAGACGACACAAAGAATCAGTCTCTGCAGCAGCAGCAAATGTGGCAAAGTTTAATTTCGGGGAAAGTGGGGACATTTGCGGCTGAACCTGCACTCTTTCTGATCACTGAAATTAAAGGTGATTCGAAAAATGCTAAAATAAATAAATAAGTACGCAAATAAATGCACATCTGCTCAGTGCAGAGACCAGACTCCAGAAGGTCTTTTATGATATTAAAAAAAGAAACTGGAAAAAAAGCAAAACAAAAACTATAATGGTTTCAGAGAAAGTCCGGGACCCGAGACTTCGGCTTTGCAACCATATCAGTGCCCGTCCAATCCAACTGGTACCGCTACAAGTCACAGTCCCGGATCAGTTTTGCATCCGGGAAACAAAACCCTCCACGTGCTACAAAAAAATGAGTACACATGTTTTAATAGATCCTGGAAAACTGAGTAATTGCTTTGATGCTTCCACGACCTTTGCAGAGTGAACGTGCAGATCCACACAGACGGGAAATAAGTTTATTAGCGAATGTAAAACCCAGTCTGCGATTTCAAATGCGGACATTAACGCTTTATGATTACAGCTCAAGACATCGACTCAAGTTTACAAGATGAGACTCAAAAAGAGACGAGCTGATCGTGCTGAAAATCGATGCTGATCACCAGACAACTGAGTTATCAGCAGCTGGTCTGGGTAAAAAAGTAAGATGAGATGTTCATATGTGTTTCCTTTTATTTATCAAGTACAGTAGGCTGCTGTGTAAAAGTCTTGAGCCACCCCTTATTTCTTTATAGTTTCTCAGACAATCATTTCTTAAAATAGTCTTTAGTAGTTCTTCTGGCTTTCAAAGTTTCTGCTTTTTTCACGTATTTTCAGTCTGGTACTTGTACCTGACCATTTCCACGTGAATGTTTTCTTTGTTAAGCCGCTTAACACTCACCTATGAATCATTCAAGACAACAAAAGCAACCTAACCCAGATGAACCAGTGTTGTGTCTAAACTGGATACCTGAAAAAAGCCTGTGTCAAACCCCAAAACAAAAAAAAAAACTATCAACAGGAGATGAGCAGTATCTCTGAAAGGCATGTCCTTTCAGAAGGAGGAAATCCCAAGACCTGATGCAGGAGCTGAGAGATTAATCTGGTTCTTCAGTTCATCCACCTACGTTCACTGAAGCTTCATCAGAAATGGTCTGAGTGGAGGGATGGGAAGCTTGCCTAAGAGTGTTAAATAAACAAAACTAATATCAAAACACTGATGTTTAAGCCCACTGGAACTGTACAAACTGTGTTTTTGACTTATATATTGAACTTCCAGTTATGTTTACGAATAATGTTTATGAATATTAATAAAATCACTTCACCCATTTACCATTAACTTTGCAAAATATAAAGACAAGTTGTATAAAATAAAGTTGTATCTCAGAGAGATCGATGAAAAAAGTGAGGTGATGCAAAGCCATGGCTGAGCTTTTGGTTTTATTGACATACACTAGAGTCTACAGTATGATGCAAGGTATTATTCCCTTTGAATAATTTCAAAAAGCACTGCAGTCTTAAAAATTACAAAAATTGAAACATACAAAATATACAAGAAATGACAATACAAGGCTTGGTAAACATAAGCTAAACCTGTATTTCCCTTATTATTATATGAGACACTCATGTCCCCACCTTTTTTAGGAATGACATCCATTTCAAAGTATCAAAAATAGAGTTGTACAGTCTCTGTTGCTTTACTATTATGTAAAGTGGGAACATATTGTTCGGTCTTTGGTTATGACAGACGAGGGCAGCAGCCAGAGTTTACTGTCAATGCTGGTTTTGCTTCTTTTTAGTTTTTTTATTACATATATTTTTTTAAATTTTATGGGGTTTTTTTGTTTGTTTTATTTTGTGTTTTTTTTGTAGACTCGCGTCTTTCAAACTGCAGAACCAGCTTTATGCAAAAAAAAAAGCCCAAAACATCTTTTTCCTCCCACCCCACCCTTAAAGTCCACAATTCCCCCTAAAAAAAAAAAAAAAAAAAAAAAATCAAACAAAAATAACAATAATAGTTACCGACTTATGTCTTACGCATAGAAAAATAACAACAACCCAGAACAGCATACACACTGAAAACTGGTTTTCAAACAAGAGTTAAGGCATTCTAATAGTTTACATAGTGACATGATACTCGCACTATCTGAAGGTTCAGGTTTTTTTTTCTGTGAAGTTCATAAGCGACTTTACACCTATTTTATAATCTCCTTTCTCATATATAACATCATATCTCACATTTGCTGTTGTTACAATTTGCATAGCCTAAAATACATGTGTGTGCTTCTCTTGTCTCCTGTCTTCTGTACAGCATATTTGGTACGAACATCAAACACTCATCTGCACACTCACTCAGAACTGAACCTATTAAGATGCTTGCACCGCGTCCTCGGCAAAGCAGGTTGGCTGATGGACGAATCCAGGATGCTAACGGAATCAATCAAGCATCTAAAACACATCTAGAGTCTACTCCTACAGGCATCAAGGTCTTTTTTTTTGTCTTTTTTCTTATGTAAAGGCATTAGGCAGAGTCTGAATGCATAGCATAATCATTTTCACCTGGAAACTCACTTCAAACCATAATTAAAGAAAACACTCCTGAGCTCTCCTCACCCTTGTCAAGCTTAAGGCAGAAACCAGTGGAAATCTTCAAATCAAAATCAGTATCTGTCTGTTCACATCCACGTCATATCTGACTAAAAACCTGCCTGAAGATGCTCTTCCCTCAGGTTTGTTATTGCCGCCGTACAGGCACTGCACATCTGCGAGGAGAGAAAGAATGGGAATGAATAAATGCTGGAAACGATGGAGGAGGAGTCTTGGATTGTTATCAGCAAAGACTGATTGTTTTTAATAGAGGGATGTGGGATACCCCCCGATACATCCGATTCCTGTTTTCTGGAGTCCTGTATTTTAGCTTTCATTGCTAAACAGGGTGCAATACATAAACATTTTTATGCATAAGTACTTTCTCATAATTGCTGCCTCAGCTCTCATACCACTAGAAGTATGACTGCTGTTAGGAAACTGAAGGCACACAAAGGGCCCTGGGAGATTTGGGGAAATTTCAGAGGCAGAAAGCTCTGTGTCTGTGGACCAATGAAAAAACTTCTCTCGAACAACAAAATAATCTGCATCTTCATGCATCTTCCAACTCTCCCTCATCGGGATTCCTGAAATCACATCCGCATAATCCAAGCCCCATATCTGTTTCTGAAACAGTTAAACTTAAAGCCTGCTGTGCAAAACAACAAAAACAAAAAGCTTTCGCCACCACTGAAAGCTCCTAACTGGTAATAAGGCATTTGTTCAATGTGAAGAAGGCAGAGAAACAGAGGAGAAAGGAGAAGAAAAGATAGGGTATGGTGGTGGTGGTGTATGGGAATTAATGTACAGATATCTACACGGCTGCAAGATTACAAAAAGTTGTGGAATGTTGCAGATCCGAAAGAGACCGGTGCCACAAGAGCTCGTTCTACCTGCCAGGACCCCGCTCCTCTAAATCTGAATATTTTCATCATTTACAGGAGGGAAAAGAAGGGGGGAAAAAGAGTGGACATCATCATTACAGCAAATTTTACTCACTCAGCCTGACAGCAAAGCTTGGCTAGCAAAGCTTTTTCTGAAATAATTATGGGTGTTCTGATCATTATTAAGCCAATTTCACCTCTTAATTGTTCTGCCACACTTTTGCTGATGTTCAATTAACCCTGAATATTTTATAGCACCCTGGTGCTTAAGAGTGTTGCCTGAGAAATTGGCAACACTGAGAGCACTGCCACAGCCTTCTGGCTCATTGTGATTGTGCACTACTGAGCATCTCTTATTCTCATAAGAAAGGTCAATGCTGGTGAGAGGGCGACGACAGCGCATTAAGTTGTCTCTTGTAGATAAACTTAAAAAAGTTGAGTGCTCAAGACTCACAGAGGTGAGAACTGATTGGTCAGGAAGACTGGGTGCTTTGAAGGGTCACAGACAGCCCTGATCATTAAAGAGCTGAAGAAAAAGAAGGTTTTTTTTAACGGTTTCTTATTGTTCTCTGACAGTTTTTACCCTGGCTCTAACTTGGCATGGCTACAACATCCTCCTGCTCACTTTTTTTTTTAATCTGTGTAGTTCAGCATCAAGTTCTCTACACAGGACAAACAGTTTTAAAAGAAATCAGAGGAGTGTCTTCTTCAGGCTGGTGAACTTGCAAATCCTTGTGGTTTGGAACAGACTCTCCCAACTGTATTCAGCCGTTGACAACAATAGTCTCTCTTCAACCCCCTTCTTCCATCAGGACCAGCACCCGGACCGGCACCTGGGTCCATACTGGAGGTGAGGAAGTGGCAGGATTTACGAGTTGCAGGGGATTGGCGCAAGGGCCGAGCTACGACTGGTTGGGGGACTGGGACATGTCTCTGTCGATGATCTCATTCACTGTGAAGGGAGACAAACAGAAAAAAAATATTAATAAATATTCAAAACTTTAAATATATTATTTTGTCAGAACATGTGCATTTCTTTCCAGCAGAGGTCAGTGCAGTTCCACCCTGAGTTCCTCATAGGACAAAAATAGCAAATTCAAACTGCCAAAAGATTAAAATGGGAAAAAAAAATACTCTAAAAAACTGGCAAACGCAAAGGTCACAAAGTCATGGCTCTGACGTGAGATATAATCTCTCCTGACATAACAAATGAGAGAAACTATTCCATTCACTGAATGTGCCAATTCTAAACTGTGTTCAAGTCCAAGAAATGTTAGCAGTTAGCACAGCACATTGACTCCTATAAACACACACTCCTGTGCAGCTGGCCAACCAGCGGGGCCGTCCATTACTTCATTAGAGATTTAATGGTGGTTCACTACATTTCCTCAGGCCCGTTCATGGGGTGTGTAAGCATGGCAAAAAGGTTGTGTAAAACCAATCTATTGTTAAACACGGTGTTGAGCCTGGAGAGGCACTCAGGCACAGCGAGGTTAATTACTCAACACACTCAGTTAGAGCCTGATTTTAAATAAATAACAAGCAAGTCTTTCTCAGCCTGTTTTCCAGCCAGCCTGAATGGTTGTTTTACATCTGCTGCCTCCATTCAAGAACTCACACTGGGACCACAAGAAACACAGCAGGGAGCCAGTAAAAACTGCAGTCGTGAAGTAAATCAGCTTTACTTTGACGTGGTGAGGAAGACATGAGGAAAGAAAGAGTAAGAACACTTTCATTTATTTTAAATTTATGGAAAATGTGAGGTGAATGTTTCTTTTTTTTTTCCATTCTTACAACATGTATGAGTTCACCTTTTATCCTCTGACTTCTTCATGTGGTTTCCCTAAGTGTTTTAAATGACACGATGACAGGTCAAAAACACAGAGTGTAGAATACAGGCTCGGCAAACTGGTTTGGGTGGGTGTAGCAAAGACCTCTGGCCCAGTGTGACACCAGCACTCAAAGGCAGATATGTCTGTGCATGCCCATCAAAATGCAGCTCTTCTCCACCCCACTCTGTCCACATGTGCAGCTGTAGTGCAAAATCAAGCCCCCAAGTTTATAAGCAAATGCTTTACTGTAACTCAGTTAAAAAATGTGACAGGGAGCGACTTAGTCATCGATGAGCAAATGAACCAGCCAAGAGCGTTTCTTCAGAAAAAAGAAACCATATTCAAATTTACCAACACGCACACAAACACGCATAAACGCTATAAAGTAATACAAGTGGAGTAAGAAAGCAACACAACCTTAATAAATTCAGCAAAACAAAGAAGTCTTAACATTTATTTTGTTAACCTTTATATCCGTTTCACAGCTTCACCGCCGCCTCCTCAAACTCAAGAGTACTTCAAGTTCATTTTTTCAAACTGAACACATGATTGTCTGTCACAGTCTCTGTCAAGGGACCAGAAGCGCAATTTAGTGCCTTGGTGTACTTTATTTGTGTTTTCTGCTGTTCGCTTTTGTGTCTGGCCACCATCACTCACATCATCCTGTTAGCGTGGGAGGCTCTTCCTTTCCCATGTCAACCATGTTCACACACACGCGCGCGCACACTCTCACACTCACAGCAACACCACGCACTTATGAGACTACCGTGTGATTATCAAAGCAAACATTTACCTTTGAGCATACAGTCTAACTTTGACGTATAACATGCAAGTGGACTGGTTCATTGCTTTGTCACATAATTCCTCATGTGAAATAAAGCTCTGATGGAGGACCACAGATCTCCTTTAAAGGCCGTGACCTTTTGAAAGACAAGTGCTGCAGCTGGGCTCAAAATAAACTGCATCTTACAGCTGTTAAAGGACCGCCAGAGCAGCAGCTGCATTGATAAAATGACACAGCTATAGACTGAGTTTCTTTTATTTCTGTAACACCAGTTTAATGAAGTTCAATAAAGGTTTAACATTTGACTTCTTGCATTTTTAATCCAGATCAAATTTAGAATATATCTTAATAGCACTTAACTACACTAAACGCAATTAAATTGCTTTTAGTGTGTAAGAAAAATTATGACTGTGAGCACTGATGGATCAAATTAGAGGTACACATTACAGAGTTGCGCTTACAGGCCTTCTGCACAGCTTAAGCGTTATGTGGTAAGCTCTGTTTATTCAAGGGAGTGAATCTGCCCTAATACCACAGGAATATGAGCAACATAGTGTGAAGTGCGACAGACCGACATTAAGTGGGCGTCTGCAAAAACTCATCACTTTCCGCTGTACTGATTAGATTGTTGCATAGGCAAACATTAATCTATCGACCGATAAATACGTAAGAAGAGACAAAAAACAAAACAAAAAGGAATTTGCATAAAAATCCACAAAACCCAGCTAAAGTTTACACTTATTCCGCTCATTTTGATTCAATTTGTTCTCTCTCTCTTTCAAAAAAAAAAACCAAAAAAAAAAAACCAACCCTCTAGTGAGGTTTCCCAAAATGAACTGTCAGAAATATTTTCATGAGGCTTCGGTCTCGATATTACATCAGCGCTCGATGTAAATTTGGACAATTTCGTGTGGGGCCGTCGGAAATAAGCAGAACTTATTTTGGAAGAGAATTTCCATCTCAAAAAAGACATACAACGGAAAAGGAGTTTACTCCACCTCTGCCCATTTACGATTCTTTTCTGTTTCCCTTCTCATTCAATTCAACAAACTACTTGGAACAGCTTCAGTTTCATAACAAAAGTTCTAACGTGTGGACTAAAAACTAGAACTAGCAGGTCAGTAAACCAAAACGCTTATCTCTAAGGAGAACAAGGCCAAAACCAAAGCAACAGTAAGCAACTGAGCAATCATTGCAGTCTGTAAAAATAAAACGTTTCCCTCATCACTGAGCAACAGATAATCTATGCTTCAATTTAACCTGGAGCTCCACACATCAATAACCAGAAGTGAAACAGAGGTTTGAGTCGCTCATAAGCTATGACTAGTTTCATATGCCATAGTATTTTCTCAGGTTTACTGGTATTGTTCATGACGGTGCAACAGAAAACCAGTGATTCAGCGCTGCCTGTCGTAGTAACTGTGGCTCTGAATGTCTCAGCCGAAGGGAGATCCTCTGCAGATGACTGGGAGGGGGGCTCCCTAGTCAAAATATACATCTGCAGTCAGCCTACTACCATTACTACAGTTACTCCTACTTGTAAAGGCTACAATCAGATCACTCAATCCTCTGGGAGCTAACAGATTTAAATCGTTTAACTGACTGAAAAGAACAAAACAAACCCATGAAGTGCTGCCTCCTCTCTTAATCATCAATTGCGTTGCACGATTAAAGATGTTAACTTAGAGGGAGGACGATTTTTCCAGTCACCATGCATGCAGACCTTTTTTCTCATCCAATCTTTAGCAATACACTGTTGTGTAGTTTCCAGCACAAATACGAAAGAAGTTTGTCTTTGAATGCAGGAGAAAGAGAAAACTATTTGAGTTAAGCACCACTACTGTCTGCCCGTAGGCTTGGTAAGAGTCACAACGAGCTAGAAGGTCCAGAATATTATAGATATTACCTCAAACCCAGGGGAAAAAAAGCGTGGCTACAAAATGTCAGGCAGATTTTAAATCTTAGAAATAAACTGCTAAGTGAGAAATGAATTTGTTGTCAAATTTGCATATTGTGATTGAAGTGGTATCAGGGGCTCTGGTAAATTTCCCTGAAAGGAGGTTTCACATCTAGCAGGAGACCACTGTGACTGGGTTAGCTCACGTTTCTAAAGTGCATGTCAAAAGCATAGGCATATTGAAAAGATTTCCAAAATGCAAAACAGAAGTGAAACAGGCAGATGGTCATTCAGTACGATAAACATGTCTTCTGTCGAAATGGAAAGTGGGTAATTATCAAAACTCTTTATGACACACTGAAAAACATTCCCTGACCCAGGCATTAAAAACATTACCCTGGCAGTGCGGCTTAAGCAAATAGCTCAAAGTTTGAGTGATTCTTTGGTCCAGCAAATGAAGACAACATGCCACAATGGAAAATACTGGCGCAAAGGGAACAGAGGGAAGCAAGACTCGGTTTGCCTGCAACAGGGAATATCAAAGCACACAGTTTCCACTTGCAGGGCCCTGTAATGACATGCACACATCCTCACAAAGCCTCGTCTATGAGAGCAAACTTTAAGTAAAAGAGCCACTGACTGATCACACACATTGGAAATAGACGGTCAGTTGATAGAACTGGTATTGAAATCTTCCAGGCCTGCTCCGGAAAAGTCTTCCCCCCCCCCCCTTTTATTTCCATTTACCCTTCATCTCATCTGCTTCTCTGTGATCCCTTTATGCTTCATTTTAATTTTACTTCTGGAGTGAGTGAGTGGGTGGGTGAGGGCACAGAGCATACCGGAGAAGCTTTTTACAAAGTCTCAGTTTCTCAAAGTCACTCATCTCTGTGAATCATCTGTGGATTTCCCATTTGATCTAACGGTAAGTGATTCGCAAGACTCGCCTTTCAACGAGGACACAGAATTGTGGTTCCACTTAGCGGATGACCGGAAGACAGTTTTAAAACAGAAACCACTGGAGTTTGAATGGCCACTTGGGGGGCATCTCCAAAACCCACACCACTAATAAAATGTATAAACTATTGTTTTGTTTTTTTTGTTTTCTTCATTTAAACTGTCATTTTCTACCAGCTGCAAGCTGAACTAAAACAACAGATTTAGAGCTTTTTCCCCACTTCAATTTTCAAAAAAGTAACATCTTCAAATACTTTCATTAGCAAGTCTAACATCCAAAGATATTTCAGGAGCAAAGCAGGAAATCTTTTAGATTTAAGAACAAACAGAAGAAATTTATTTTTCCTGTAATATTTTGGCTACCAACAGGAATGCAGCGGCAACGTAGCATCAACAGGCTAAAGTGACTCACCGAAAGCTCACGGGCACAAACACACACAAAAGCTTGCAAACACACATTTCCACAGCTTTACAAGGGGAGTGAAAACTGCTTCACTACAATCTGTCAAGTCCTTACTTGTGCACCATGAAAATGTGGTGACTAGTATTAATTTTCCAGTTGAGCACCAATGCTCCATACCTGGCTTAAGAGCACAAAAAACAGACTGTCAACAAAGCAACAGAGAAAAAAACAATGAAAAAACCTTAACCATAAAAGCAGCAGTACTACTTTCCTAAATAATATCATATATGCATATTTAAAAAAAAAAAAAACAACAAAAAAAAACAAAAAAAACAAAAAAAAAACCAACAACAACGTACGAGCTAAGCTACTTTTATTACCACAGAGGGATTTCTAGGCTTTCCCTTCTTCTAATGAAAAATGCAGCAACTGGCACCGTCTCCATACCAGGTTGCGTCTGCCAAGACATCTGCATTAAACTCTTTAAGACCCTAATTGTGTGGAAAGATGACACAGAAAGTCCTTTTCCACTTGTTTGAGGGGAAAAGACCAGCAAATGTTTGCCATTGTTTTTAAAGAGCAGCGGTGGCATTTAATGAAAATCTATTTTCCTTTCACTGCTTACAGCGTTTATGCCAGCAAATCAGGAGTTTGGGGTTATCCGTGTTATTCTTCTGCCTAATGGCAGTATGAAGTCTCTAACTCTAATGTGTTAGAGACTTCATACTGTCACACAAAACAACTAATTTCTTTCTGTGTTTTCATGAAAAAAATAATGTTCTGTAAATGACTTAAATCTGTTTGTGATGGCGACTCTACAAATGAACTTTTCATTCCAAGAAAAAATATCAATGAATTACAGCTTAGAAAAGGACCCAAAGACAAAAAGGTATTTGAAAGTCAAATTTTATGTTTAATTTCATTTAAGAGAAAGCTGTAGCTGCATTTCTCAAAGTTAAAATCCAATATTTACTGGCTTTCCCCCCCTTGGAGGGCCAACTGCTGAGAAACAGTCTTTTTGGATTACTTGGTCAGTGGCCAGTTCACCACTTTTTTTTTTTTTTTTTTATTACAAACTTTCCAGTTCTCAGCTATTTGTAGCATTCATGGTGCACACATCATTTGCAGGATGCACATCATGAAATGACTTTAAATAAACAAATGACAGTTTATCATTTAGAGATAAGCAAAATGGGAAGTCGTTGGTTTCGGTGGCATTATAACATGCCTCTCATTACCTGGTACATACCAAATTATTTCTGTCTGCTAATATGAAACTACAACAGCTGGTGAATTCACAAAGACTGGAAACGGGAAAAAATTGTTTTCTGTGAAAGTAATCCATCTGCTAGCACCTTCACACATGACTTAACAGCAGATTATCTTTCTGTTAAAGAAACAAGTATCACTTTCATTTGGACATTAAGTGTAGACTTCATGAAGTGGCCCAGTAAATGAACTCTGTAAACTCTGTATGCATGTGTGAAGCAGCACTACTGAGCTGGTGGGTGGATTTTGTCACATAATGGTATAGACAGTCTAGCTGCTTCATAACCCAACTCTATTATGAAAACTAAGCTAAGCCAACCTAGTGCTGCATTCACCATCACACTGAACATAGAAGAAGAGATTAGTGGTGCTCTTTAGATAACGAGCAAGCACATTTTTTAGTGCAAAAATGTTGCTTAGCAGATAAATCTGTGTGGAGCAACAAAGATGGAGCAAAGAAATAAAAACTAAATCTCCCAACGTGAAGATTTTTCTTCCACCACAAAATGCTTTTTGTCCTTTTAGCAACAGCTGGTGAAACTTTTTCATTTGTATGTAGTCTCTTTCCTTGTAAACACAGAAAAACAGAACAATAAAAACATATATTTAAAGATGGACACTGCCTGGCATATTTGATGACATCCACAGGATGATACGTGTCGCTCAATGTGCATGTTTCTGTGTCTTTACTGTGCCAGTGTCTCTACCTCGAGGAGTGCAAGCAGCAGGGCTCTGCCTATTATTAACCCTCAAAGCCATAGCTCACAGTTTGGGGCAGCTATGAAATTGGGCAGGGCAGCGCTGACAAAAGACCGGCTTTGTTGTGGACACACGCTGCGCGCAGTGTCGACACTACAGCAACTGCTCACATGCAAACAAAGCCAATAACACACATGCTATTCTTTCCCAGCTGTGCTCTGCAAACATAAAGACAGTCACGTGCAGATTAATTAGTTAAGTGCACAGGTTGGCAGCAAAACAGCTTCAGATTCTGTCACCATGACCACTATGCATTCTTTAAGCCGCTACCATGCTCATACAGTCACCAAACAAACGTGTATCTATAGATGCTTGGAAAACCCGCCTGACAATCTCACGGATTATAAACCTATTAATCACGTATACGGCACCTAAATGGAAACTATAATTCATTTTCTGGTTAAAGTTCTGATAAATCTTGCTCTATACACCAATTGTGACAAATTTGTTATAAAAAACGGTGTCTTTGATCATTTTCCATTAAGGCACCACCCAATTATATTCTGTTCTGTTTTGATTCAGACATCAAAGCAGTAGAAAAGCTCCACATTTTAGAAACACTCTGTTAAATCTCTTGTTGCTTTTACATTGAGAAGATACTTCTTTGCTTTTGTGGCTTATGGTCTTTCACTGCAAAGCCTAATAAAAATAAAGCATGGCTGCCCCTGTATCACAAAGAAGCAATTATGTATCTATGTAATTTTTATATACATCTTAAGTGCTGTTTCTCCAAAAATACACTTCTGTGTTTAGACAGGAATGAAAATTTCAAATGTGCATTACACATTGTACATAAGCATTAAATTATTCAGTTTACACTTCAATTTAATTTCAGATTCCAAGAACATTTCAGATTGAACGTCTCAGTTGAGTGACCCTGCAGTGGGTTTGGATTCAGGACTTGTCTGTCCATCTGTCTGTCAGTCTGTCTTCTCACCTCCTGTGTCTCCTGCTCTGTACGGGCGGGCAGGCACACACACACACACACACACACACACACACACACACACACACACACACACACACACACACCTCCACAATATCAAAAAGATGCACACAAACACAATACACACAATCTCTCCCTAACACACGCACCAAGACACACATCTCGCGCATGCTATGGTGTGCGTCACAAGTGCCATCTGCTTGCAAATCAGAGCAGTTTTCTACACATTTGTATTCCCTCTTCTATCGCCGACTTCAGTCTATGGTAGTACAGCAAAAGTTGAGCTTAAGTGTGAGTCTATATTAAACCAGTCTGAGAACAAACTCTTCTAAACACAAGAAGCATTTTATCAGAAAACAAATGATAATTATGTGATAATTATTGATAAGTGTTCAAAAGTCATAATTTTAGATTTTTTTTTCAAATTATGAAACCAGAACGCAGGTTTATCGCCACGCTTCATGAATTCATAAACCCTTGTGGTAAAATTTGTGTTCATCCTGATCTGCCTGTCTGCCAAACTGGGGTGTATGTGGTCTACTTAAGAGAGTGTGCTGCGACCTCCTAAAACTCAGAGCCGGGTAAAAACTCCACATTTCTACTTCAAAACATGGCCTACAGAGCTGGGCTGGCACAGAAAGCTATTTTTAGCCACAGGCTCAAAGGGAGAGCTTACATTCCCGTCTGAACTGTGTCACTCACAAACTTTTCTCACACTTTTTTTTAATAAGAGATTGAGTACAGGCAGCTACTTTCAAAGTGACTGTGTCTCCGTGTTTGACAGGGGCAGAGGCTGAATAAAACTGTGCTAAAGTTTCATGAAGAAAAAAAAAGCAGCTAAACAGACTTCATGTGTGCACATGAATGAGGCTGTGAAAAGGGAATAGCTATATGTATTCTTAAGTTTTATGCACTATTGAACGCCACCAGCTGTTCACACGACTTACTGAGAGCAGTGCTGTGTTAATGAGACTGACCCTTTCTAGAACGCAGTATCACACTTCCCTTACATAGCCTTGCCAGGCTACTTATTAACCCTAAATCTTCAGAACTCTCATTTGAATATGTCAGTAGTGGTAACACAACCTACAGATAAGGAGGTAGGTGACTTAGAACGGTGTGGATTAACATATTTTAGGATGAGAAGTTCATGGATGAGAGAAAAAAAAGGTGCTAAATGCATGTGCTGACTTCATGGTCAATTGTTAAGTCAACAAGTTCTTCTGAGCATGCTAATTAGAGTTGTTAGTGCAGGTACACACACGCTCAAGTACACACGCACACACAGGATGTAATTACTGCAGCAGCACACAAACGTAGTCGTCGTGTTCCAGCCACAGTCTTTGCAAGTAGCACAAAATGATGCAATCCTCTCCCTGCCTTCAGCTCCAAGAAGCCAAAACATTCAAAATGTAATTAATCTCCAAACTGCTGCCACAGATACAGAAGCTCTGCAGTCCACAATTAGACCCTTTAATACGATACTACAGCTATCAGTCTTATTGTGTCTATGTTACCCAATACGAAGTCACAAGACCCCTCAGTAATGAACCTGTGTACACAACTGTGCACTGCAGTGACAGATGAAACACTATCACTGTTATCAGGCATCAAGGTTTCAGCCTCTTGAAAATATAACAACTGGTGCTGTGTATTGTTTTACATCATCAGGTACAAATTTATCTTGTGCGTCACATATTGTAGGGTAAATTTAATCCCTAAGCGGTCCCTTGTTTCAGACTGAAAATGAGATTGATCACAGATGGTTGTGCTCTAAATATCTTGTGTAAAAGGATAGGAAAATGTGATAATGAGAGTTGAAGGCTGGACTGACAGAAAACTGAGTGAGAGTCAAAGACGCATAGTTACACACAGAACAAAACAGGGTTGCAGAGAGAAAGAAGCATGGTTAAAAAAATAATAATAATAATAATTAAAAAAAAAATAGAAATTACTATTGTTACACTATTACTCCATCAACCTTTAATTTTTTATTTCAGATTGCTTTGTCTATTTTGTGTTACTTCTGAAAGACAGTCAAATTTGAATGAGTTCAGCTCTTTCTTTTTACGTAATGACAGTTAAAATTGTAAAGACAGCTAGTTCTAAACATTGAACTTTCTCCCAAAGGTTACACGTGTTTCACTGTTTATTAAAATACAAGGTAGCTACTGAGCCTAGGCAATAAAAACTAAACCCACAGGAAATGTTTTAAGAATATAAGGTCATACATCTCACCATCATCCAGTGTGATGTCCTGTAAGCCAATGGAGCGGAAGGTGGGCTCCCTGTCCTCTGGCTCCTGTTTAATACTCAGCCTCTCCCCATCTGATTGGAAGGGCCCCTGAGGGCTTAGAGGATGAACCAGAGGCCCCACTCCTGCCGGAGAAAGGCTAGTCATGACTGGGCTTGTTGCCTGGGGAGAAAGTTGTCCTGAATGTTGCTGTTGGAGGGGCCCCAGAGGACTGCCGCCTGAGGTGGGTGAAGATGAGGTGGGAGACTGGTACGGCAATGAGTGGAGCTGAGGAGAAGAAGGCCCAGAGTGGGGAGAGGGGACCATTCTTGGAGGAGGGGCGCTGGACGTTGTGGGACAGGATGCTGATCTTTGACTAACTGGGTGATAGCCCATGGCCCTTTGCAGTGGTGTGGAGTGCTGCCCTGTTAGGGGGTGTCCACCTGGGGAGGGCACCTGGGTGGGAGAGCAGTGATAGCTTCCCAGCGTTTGAAGATGTGAGCATGAGGGAGGAAAGAGGGGTTGCTGGCTCTGTGGGGAACCCTCAATTGGGTTGGTTGTTGAAGAGGATGGAGCGGTTGGTGAGGAACAAGGGGAGGAGGGGTACAACATTCCCATGCCCATTGGGTGTGATGTTGCACTGGGGCTCTGCTGAAATGGCATCCTCTCATAGCCCTGAGGAGAAAGGCTGGGCTGGCCGTTGAAGGGCAGGCTGTGACCATGACTGTGCTGCATGGGCTGGTAGGAAGAATGAGGAGGAACAGAAAGGGGAGCAGAGTTTGGGTGGTACGTCATTTGGCAGTCTGCAGGGGGGTGATGCAAAATGCGACCCTGGAGCTGGGGCAGGTGCTGGAAAGATGGGGAGCCCAGGGAGGGGCAGGGGGTCTGCACGGGTAGCAGGCCAGGTCCGGAGCCCGTGGCCAGGCCGTGAGGGGAGCTGGACAGAAGGTTATCCGATGGGTGGCCCAGCTCAGGAGAAGGCAGCTGGGTGCGCACCAGACTGCCAGCAGGTGCCCGGGGCATGGAAATAGGAGGTACCGCAGGAAGGTCCAGCTCGTCTCTGTGCTCCTGTTTAACCATAACTAAAGGGACAGAGGTACACACAAACAGGAGGAAGGGAAATGAGAAAAATCACAGTCAGTCATGTCTGCCAACCAAACACAGCAAGAACATAGATAAAAGCAATATATGCATTTATCAAGCCAGAGTGTTGCCGTATCAACAATATCACTGCTATTTTTGCTTCAGGTACATTAGTCCAAGGACCTAAACCAGCTACAAAAGTGAGTTGCATTTTCAAGTTTTTCCACATTTTCAGGTCCCACTAGTTTCCTCAGAATTGTGGTTTAAGGCTGAAAGTAGACTAAAAGACCCTTAAAGCTATATAAAATTAAAAAAAAAAAAAAAGCCTCCCAAATTTTTTATACTAAATGGGGCCATTTCCTTTTACTGTGACAGCTTAGAGCACTGCTATGCCAATCAGTAACCTATTTCCCAATCTGGTGCCTTGTGACAGTGAGTTTTATTTTTATCCAGCTCTGAATCAGAGAGAGAGCATATGTTGTCAGTCTGGCTGCCATCATGTGAAGTGTTGTGTGGGAAGAGGAGCTGAATGCCCCCCAGCCCGGATCAGACCAACAGAACCAACGAGTTCACTGACTGTGCTTTTAATCACTTTCTGGGATTAAAAGGCAAGAGGCACAGTAACGGTGCTTTTAAACTTGAAATGGCTTGAAAAGGAGCCAGGGAATACAAGTATAAACAGTATATGAATAAGCTCAAGATGTTTTCATCTTTTATTTTCCTAAATTTATAAAAAATTGAGTCCAAATACGTGAGGTTTATCCCCGTTACCTGAATGACAATGCAGCGATTTCAAAAACCAAAACAAAAGGTTATTTGTTCATCAGTTTTTCTCCAAGTTTTCTCAGAACACATTCTTAAATTGGGCCAGGGCCTCTGCAGCAGCCCACGATGAAACATGAAACCGACTAATTAGCTGATTTCTTTTTTCTATTTTTGCCACAATAAAGGAGGCGGTGTCCGTGGTGACACTAGCGGTGTCAGCGACCCATCTTGACTGACTGAGCAGGGTTATTCTACTCTGCTGTAATTGGCTGAACTAATCTGTCAACGGGGAAAACAGGAACTGCCTGTACAGAGTGGGCGTGCTTGCAAACAGAAAGGCTGGGTGGGTGGATGGGCAAGGCTGCTTATACACATAAACACACACACACAAACACAATTATACACACTGCTGCGGTTAAAGTAAGGGTTTGGATGTGTTGCACAAAATGCTCACATGTCAATATATTCCGCCAACTATGTTTTCAGTTTGACTTGCTTTATGAGGGAAAAAAAAACCAATAACAATATCTAATAACAAGACATAAATTTGATCCGAAAAAGGATTTGAAATATTGAAGAAACTTTAACAATAAAATGTTAAGACTGAGTTCCTTAACGTTTTAAGAAAAAAAGTACACTTCACACTGTAACTCACACTCAGTGTATAATAAAAGTTTCTTGGATAGCAAAAGATCTGTATCATGCAAATGCAGTGCATGTCAGAAAAAACAAAAACAAAAAACGGTTGGCTCTGGATTGAGAAAGCTTTACAAAATAAACAGTTGGCAGGTGTTAATGTTATTGTTAGTGGAAGAGCCCTCTCTAAACCACAGCAATGCTTTCTTTGGAGAGAGAAAGAAAGAAACAAGGTTAGCAAAGCCCCCGTGGAGAAGCGTGCAACATGATGTTTTAAACTTTTGTCATTAACTTGGGGGTGTCACACAAGCGTGGAGCAATGCCAAATAATGCTTAAAGTATTATCTCACATTGCAAAAATATTAAATGAAGTAATTGTGTACTTTCTTAATTAAGAAAAAAAACTTTATGAATCTAGACTCTAAAAAAAGCCCATCTGTGTTTAAAAATATGTTCAAATGCTCTTTACATATGTTTATTAACGTCAAAAAATACTAAATCTTTGATAAGCTACAAGACATTTAGTATTACAACAGTAACATTTTCTATTAGTCTGACACAACCTGAAGGTAAAATGCTTTTACTTTCCTCATGTGGTCCTTTAGTCTAAAACACCATCAAATCAGATTAAACATCAATTAAACTCAGTAACTAATTAAGTAATTAGGTAACTAGAATAATGCTGGTTTTTTTTTTTGGTTAATAAAAAACCCCCATAACAATTCCAATAGCCTGTGCAACACTACTTCCTTTTACATCGTCACCAAGTCATAATAGCACCTTGAATTCTGTCTTGACTAATGAAGACTTTCATTTATAATTACAGGTCTAATTAATACATTTCTGTATCATTTGTAGAAACTAAAAATGCTGGTTAAACAGAAATCTTGAAGTAAGCTATAATCATCACCTTCATCTAATATTTGTTTTTCACTTCCTAGATTGGGTTGTGGATCAGACTTTAGTCTGCTCCAAAAATACCATGGTGTTAACAGTCCTGATGGATTGTGTGATCTTAATGTGCAGAAATGGCCCAAACTCCTCAAAACTAAATTTAAGATATATTTTTAAAGCTCTTTCTTTCTCAATCTGTTCTTTATACTTTCAAGGACCCTTAGCCGCTCTGTTAAAAAACACAAGAATATTTCAACTCACCTGAAAGGTAAGTGAAGCGTTGTGATTGGCTCCTTTTCCGCTTGCCATTGCAGACATAGAACTGCACCTGCACGGCTGAGCTCACGCTCTTACTGTGGTATGGAGGGACCTCCACCACAATACATGACTACAAAAACATTGAGACTTTTTGTCATGAAACATATCACAAAGTTAAAAGCATTGTGGGAAAAAAAAAAACATAATGTAACTACACAGGTAAAAAAAAAAAAAAAAAAAAGTAAATAAATCAATACTACTTACACCTTGAGTTTTCTCATGGATTATTTTTGCCTCAACTTCCCACTGTGGTCGTCCATCTGGAACAAATGGTTTAGAATTTATTTATTTTTTTAAAAAAAGGAAAAGGCTGCATAAAGAAGCAAGAGACTTTAGATTGACAGAGATTGTAATGTCAAAGTTAAAATTCTTGAATACACATAAAAGGGACTCCCAAGTTTGTTTTTGAATTTTTGAAATCATCAGCACTGTCTCAAAATGAAAATGAAACTGCACACATTAGGTTATACTAATATATCAAAAAAAATCTTCAACTGCTCCTGAGTGGCAGCCCGGCTAAAAACAACAAAGTGAAGCAGAGTTTCGGTGAAGAATTGACTGAGAACTTGTGTGCGTGAATCATGGAAGCTAAGCTATAATGGTGAAGCAGAAGGCATCAGTTTATCACATCACTACAATACCGCTTCAGGCCAAACACAACTTGAATCATTGCGACTTTGAAATACACTAAAAGAGGGATATAAAATACAGCGAGAAAATTATTAACTAACTAAAACGCCAGTCTATACATGATCACTACTGAGTAAAGCACTTTAATTCAGAGACTTTAAAGTATGTTGTTTTTAAACTTGTTTTGCAGAGTCTTTGTATTTTCAGCCTTCTTAAGTATGGCTCAAAAAGAGCCAAAGGCCTTGGAAAAGTAAAAATTTCAGTTTACTCAGAATATCAGGAGACGTCAAAATGATGTAGATTTAAAAGCCCAAAAGCCCTACAAAGAAAATTGGGCTTCTGAGCCTTTAGTAATCCAAATATCATGCTGTTTGTCTTGCCTGGTTAAAATTATGGAGAAAGCAGTGGAATAATTGTATTTATTCTAAAATAAGTAAGTGCCAGGTTTCTGGCTGGAAAACCTCTTTTCCAGCTTTCCTATGAGGGATCTAATTATTTGGCCAGACACCTATGAGGGCAGCTGCTTGAAGGGAAGCAGCTGGGGTGAAAACACTGACAAGTTTGGACTCTGGCTGGAAGAAATCAGTCACTGCACCATTCAGAAGAATATGAACTGTGACAAATAAACTACCCAATTGCCTTTTAGCTTATGTTAATTTGCAGTTACTTTTTTCAGGACGTATGTCTGTGAAGGTTCTGAGAACCTTTTTTCAGGGTGCCTACATGGTGCAAGTAAAATGTGCACCTGCATAGCCTCTTCCACAAAAACCAAAGGATTCCCCCAAATACCACTTTCAGGCATCTGCAACAAGTCTGCAGAGAGGCCTAACCTACATGTAGATCCCAGCAAACTAAGCAGTCTTAGAGGCCTAAGAGGCAGTCTTAGAGTCATTGTAACATATTCTACCAAAATCAACTATGGGTTTTAGAAGGTATTCTGATCACACAGAACATTAGCCTTACTTGTAGTAAGCACAAAAGACAGATTCACTTGATTGCAAAAGAAGAGCTTAACCTGTTGATAAAAAGAGAATTTTTTTCCCCCTCAGTGAAGAAAATGACCTTGAATGCCTTTGAAGCCGACAGCAGTGCATTACAGCAGCACAGCATGTTGACATTCAACAGGCAGCAGCAAGGGCCCCACATGCTCTGTCAGACAACAAGCTTCGACAGGAGCCTCATACCACCACCGAGACAATGACTCGGTTCATCGAGACACCCTGCACACTCCAGACAGAGGGAAAGAACATGCTCTTATTGTGCTGGGAGACAGAATAAAAATATAAAGGGTGATTGCATTTTATATTGCAACTGTGGGCTTTTTCTTTTTAAGAAGCTACAGCTGAAACACTGGCGTAACCAGGCTGTATTTGAAACAATTCAAGGTAGCCTTTAAAGTCAAACCCCTTCTATAAACAGTCATGCTTGTAAAAACTGACTCATACCAGTTATGGACTTAGTTTAACATCAGTATTTGACAAAGAGTAGCAACAACAAATACATATGTGTAAATTAGTGTAATTGTGTTTCCATCTCCAATTATTGTATATTGCATTAAATTAACAAAAAACAAGATTCATACTAAAACTGTGCAAAACCTAACAAACCTAAACATCTATGTGCTTTAATAGGCTCTCACTCCAACTCAGATACAGATTGGATCTGTATCTGTATATAGTAAAGTTACTTAGTAGCATCTTGCAATGTAAGTAAGAGTGACAGTGGGCAAATCTCTACAGTTTTTCATAAATCTGTTGTCCCTCAATTATGAGAAGCCGTGGAAAAATATCTGTCATTGCCTCTCTTTTTTCTTCCATTCCAATACTTACTCCAATCAGTGTTTTTCTGCACTAAAAGCAGGCGGATTAGTCATAATCAGGTAGATCGTTTACACAAACCCAATCAACATTATTGCCCTCTCTCTTTTCATATTCTTCTTCCACAGTCCACTGCGTTCATGCACCAGCTTTTCTCCCTACCCAAGATGTGCCTCTTGAAGGTTTCCACATTTCTATGCTATGCTTCACCTGGTACACCTTAAAGAGCTAAACACATTCCTCCAGGCAGCTTTTTTTGTCCTTAATTTTATTTTTCAGAATTCCACTCACTCACTCACTCACTCACTCAAACTTTCTGCCATGTGTGAACTTGATTCTGTAGCTCTTCATCACAAAAGTGCCTCAGGCAAGCAGAGACTGGCTCAACAAAACTCATGCATTTAAAATTTCCATCCCAAGTAACAGCTATTATATTTGTTGTTATAGAGTCGTGTACAAAAGAGAGAAAGGATAAGGAAGAGAAAGAGGCCCACTTAACAGAGACTGGATGAATACCATGGGGGTTTAACTGAGGCTACATGTACAACACGTTTTCATTGTAAAACAATGTTTTACAATGCAAAAGTTCTCTTTCTAAATGTGGGGCAAAGTGTGTGCATGAGTAAACAGGAATCAGAGGGTTGGTTTATGTAATAAATACTACAGTAGAAGAACAGCAATAACAAAAAGACCAGAGATTTCTTTGTTTGGACAGACAATGAGGTGGAAGTGTACTAATGGCATTAAAAAAAGAGGACTTACACACGCAGGGTGAAATCAAGAAACGTATGTGTGCCTAGCTATACTATCATGGCTATATTAAGACTGACGAGACCTGTGCAATTGTCTGAACAAGTCTCAGTTTCTTGCTGCGCAGACTAAACCACAATCTTGGATTTTTCAAACTAAACCCAGACCAGAATCACTTTTGGTTAAAGTCATTTAGCGGGTCTTGAAATACCAGATTAGTGAGGGCTGAGGCAAAGGCAATTAAAGTTGCATGATTTAAATCAAAATGATCTGGATGTAGCTATATCCTGAGTATTTTTTTTTTCAGCCTAGATAGATATATAGATACTCTATCAATCCCACAAGGGAATCTTAAGTATTTATTAGACTAATACATTTTGGTTATAGGATTTTACATTCATCTTGTTCCCCACACTCACATACTCTTTACACGACACCAGTATTATTTAGTAGTGTAGCAAGTTTTTGTCACTTGCATACCAAATGCAAGCCCAGTTGATTGTCATTATTGTAGATGCAGAGATGTCCCCATCTCCCCTGCTCTTTAGCTTTAGCAGTTCATGTTTGCTGGCAGATGACGGACTAAACTAACTGTGGCATGTATTGTACACTTGTGTCTGTAGGTGTTTTTCATGCCATCAACATTACAAAAATCACCTTGCTGCACAAAAATAATTTAAACATTTTAATCGTTTCAAGTACAGTGTAAGAGTAAATAACGGATGGGTGATTAACAAAACAAACAGTTTGAGGGTGGGGGGTGGGGTCCTACTGCAGTGATTTGATCTTTATTTAAAAATAAAAAAAAGAATGATATCAACGCTATAATCTGCCGCAATAACAGTTATTGTGGCAGATTATAGCATTGATATCATTCTTTTTTTATTTTTAAATAAAGATCAAATCAGTGACAACTGCAACATAAGCACGAATGATGATGTACTAATTGTTTAAGTGTTAATAAAAATTATGTTTAAAATGTTTATTATGTTTAAAAAATACTGTAAGCACAACTAACCAACTCACATAACCTGTTTGGAATTTAACAAATTAGCTTGTTGGAACAAGAAATTCCGTGAGGCTAATATAATGATAGCTGTGAATGTAGCTGAGAAGTGACGCAGAAACATTAACAACACTGTTAAAAGAAGTCAGGAATAATTTTACGCTTTTGTAATATATACTGATTTTCTCCAGATATTGTCTTTTTTCGAGAAAACAGAGGTCACGGTCTAGTAACAGCACAGAAAATGTGTAATACAAATGCAGAATAAGCACAAGACCTCTCGCAATAATGCATAAAACGTGGGTTTATATGATCTCACCGGGAAGAATATCCCACTGTAAATGATAGAAGAGTAGGTTTGGTCTGTGACTAAAACTATACAGATCGAAATGACACATTTAATGTTTTACTCATGGTGGCTTGTAAAAAGCATGAAATATTTTTGCACACACATTTGGCACGCATTAATTCTTCAGGGGTGGTTCAAGGCTAAGCTGCTGTGCGAACACAAAACTTACCAGGGCCTTTCTCCAGGAAGATGACCTTAGACTCTGGGAAAAAGTTGGCACCAGTGATGACCATCTCTTCTCCCCCGCTGACCAGACAGCTGGTCAGGCTGGATTTCTCCACCTGGGGTAGTTCCTGAGCTGACCGCTGGGCTGGAAGTGGGATAGAAAGGGTTGAGGAGAGAATGGTTATTTGCTGAGCTGTATTATAAGTGACCTTATGTTATATAAGGTATAACATAAAGATAGAACAGACTGTAGATTTAAAACCTCTCTGAAAGCCTACGTATAAAAGATAGAATTATGTATTATATATTTTTGTAGGTCTTTGTAGCTTTATAGATAACCAGGCTAGAAGGGAAGAGAAAAAACTGAGCACATTTACATTTTTAACAGTTATCAAACATTCTTATCTAAAGTAACCACAGCAGATCAAATCTTAAATTGCTGCAAGCTTGCTAATAAACAAGTGTGTATGTGGGAAGGTTTGTGTGTTTCTATCTTTGTATCTTTCCTGTTCTGGCTTTCTGAATGAATATTTTTATGTGTGTAAGCTGAGTTTAGGAAGCAGACACTCACAACACTCCACAGGAATGGAGGCAGCCTGCAGCGACAGCACCTTCCCATTGGGTTGAGGGATGTGCACTCTGAACACCACGCGGACCCGTGTGTTCTTTCTTCCGATATCCGTCTCCCCCTTCCGCAGCTCAATGTCTGAGTTCCGCAACTTAAGTATGCCAGCACAGTCAATACTGCAGGGTAATGGGAAAATAGTTGGCCCAATACAGCACCACCGGGATAGCAAGCATCTAAGACATATTTAAGTAGTAAAGGCCTAGGAGTGATAAAAACCAACCACAAGCCCAGCAGGGGATTGGCAACAAGAAGCCGGGTGTAATTGCTCAAACTGTTGAAATTAAAAATGCCTGTGAATATGATTTATTACAAGTGTAAATGAGAAAATCCCTTCCTATTAATTCCAATGTAAATGAAACCAGGTCTTATATAAATTAATCATTCTGCTGTTATAGGGATCCTAAATTTATTAATAAAATTAGGTTCTCTGCTCCATGGGAAACACTCAAATTTTCCTTCTGCCCCCGACCCTCCTGTTGGTTTAAATTAAGAAAATCTATAAAATCCCCTTTGGAAGATATTACAACTATGTATAATCATAAAAGAGGTTATTTTTCATTGGACATGACTTCCTTCATGGTGGTAAACTCATAACTAAGTACTGCAACCCTGAAGTGGTCTTGACATTTACCTAGCTGACATGTTGTTTTCAGGGAGGAGAGGAATTTCGAGAACTTTGGTGCTTGAGACCATAATTTCTTGGCTGGCTGTGGCTACGGTTTTCCCAGTGATCCGGTGCACCTGGTAGAAGGCGTGTGGCCTCAAGTAACGGTCATCTGCTGTTCCAATGAACATCTGCAGGTTGATGGGCTTCTCGTTGTAGCCAATTAGCTGACACAGACAGAGACAGAAACACAGAACAAAAACAGATGTTAGTCCTTGGGTTCCAGATGAGAGGTGCTAACAAAAGAATACTCTTCATTTCCACTGCCTTAAGAAGCAACCTTTTCTGGAATTAATCTTATTGACAGGTCCAGGATGTTGTGATATTTCTGGCAGAGCCACTGGAGATCTGTCTGACACTCTAGCCTCCCACCAGTCTGACACTGATGTTTTCAACTAATTGACTTCTAATTTTTTCCCTCTGCATGCCCGCTCATCATTGACAAGTAAACCTCATGTACTCAGCTGTTTCAAGACAAAAAAAGTTGTATTTCTACAGTATACCACATTAATAATTAATGGTGTACAAATTACCGTAACTGCCAAGATGCTAAATCAAACGGGTTTCATGAGATGTGTGATGAAGTAAAAGTGTTGTAGGTTGGGTAGAGACAAGGGAAAGATGGAAAGGAGAGCAAAACCTTTCCTGCTCATAGGGACAGAAAAAAAATACACACACTGCACAATCCCACTACTGTTGTAATGTTGAACTTGGCAGACTCTGTGACGGCAGGATGGCACCCCCCTTTATACGCACTCCCACCATACTGCCTCACAAGTCCACACCTCCAGCTCAGATGGAGGGCAGCCCATTGAGGTTAACAGAAAAGAACAAGGCCTTTCATTGCTGTTTCACCCCAGGAACTGCCAAGCCTCAACCCCACCACAGCTGGCTGTTGACCCCTTCCTCCCTGCAGGTTTGCGTCATACACCGCTGTGTCAATGCCTGGTACAGAGTGTTTGGTGCATTGACAGAGAGAAAGTGGGTGTAGCTTGGGATCTGTCGTGTGCTCTTCCAAAAGTAGCTAAAATAAAATGACTGAAATCGGTCACCATCAGGAACAAATGTACCTAAATAACAACAGAGAGCAGGCACTGATGCAGGATTGTCTCTGTGTTTTTAAAAGGCTGACTTTATCTGAAGCCATTAGTTCAAAGAAGTATTTCCAGCATTCTTAAAAGGTAAACTGGATCCAGTGGTGAGATCTGTGTTATGGGAATTGTTGTCATTCGATGCATCTTCCTCTCTTTTGCTGTTAATTGCTGCTTCTGAGATTTTCCCCTTTGTGAAAGAAGTCAAGGTATGGCAGTACCTACATTAAATCAAGCAGTGGAAAAACTGAGAAACCCTGAGTGGCAGATACGAGCTATGCAGCCAGACTGCTTGGGGTCTTAATTTTAATTCATTTTTGTGAGCTAAATAAATAAGCTTTTATCTAGAAAGCGTCAATAAAAGGTGGTTTGTTCTTAAAAACAGCCAAACGCTGTTTGTAGCTACTAAAAAAAATTAGATTGGTTATTATACATTTCTCTATAATTTCCAGTGTCTCAAGCTGAAACCACACCTTGCTGCAAAGCATTATGGCATGCATCAAATGCAATGACAGAAAGGGATAAAGTGGCCAAATGTATATTTGGTTAAAAATGTGTTAAAAGTATTGTTTTATGTTACGCAGAATTTAAGGTTTGCTGATGGGTACCAAAGAAATAAGTGGCTGTATTTCAAACTGTGGCTTTCAAAAAAACACATACAAACAAAAAACCCCACAAAAAACAGAATTTCCCCTAGGCTTAGCCTGAGTTTTCAGAGCAAAAGCTCCCCGCCCAATGGTATGTTGACACTTCTCCACCACATCCTGCAAATTTGTTTCATTAATGCTCAGTGATGGATTACTTCAGCTGAATGACTAAACAAAAAAGTGATTCACGTTGCTGTTGGGTGTGTGTTTTTGCCTGTTCTTAAAGTGTAGACTGTGATTGCAATAAATAAAATATAATCTCAGTGGCACTATTGACACGGTTGATGACCACAGAGGTTAGCTTCCTCCCTTAAAAAATTATAAATTCAAAGAGGGGACCATACATTTTTGCAATCAAACTTCATCATTTAAACTGACAGATACAGTCTTTTCTTTCTCACCATTATCCATGTGAATCTGAATTCAACACAGAACATCTGGCACAAGAGATGTATTCGGAAGGAAGCTGCACCGAGGGCCAACATGAGGCCCCTATAATAACCAGTAATGGGTTCATCTTTAAAAACCACATTAGATCTTAAAAGCCACATTGAAGAACAAACCTTCCAAGTAACGAGCTAACAGGTAATTATGCCCACCAGCTTGAATGGATCCACGGCTATAAATGACACCATTTTTCTGGAGTCATGAAATGTAGAGTCACAGGAATCAACAGTCTGTGGGCTTTGTTGCTTGTTTTATGATCATGCCTGCACAGTGTGGAAGTGATCATAGACAGTGCTTGCACATGTGTATGTGTCTTTGTACGTGTGTGTGTGTGTGTGTGTGTCTATAAATCAAGACATGTTTATTTGTAGCACCATGTGTGTTCCAGACAGGGTAAAAAGAGTTAAAAGTGTCTGGAAAAATGCATCTGTGAGAGGACAGACAAATGGCAAAAAAATGAAAACCACAAAAAGCACAGAAAATCTTCTTTCTTTTTTAAAGTACGGTACGGTATGTGGTTTTTTGTTTTTACTATTAGTGACAATAATACCTGGAGCTGATTTGTTGAGGGTAAACACGTTTAACACTCTGTTAAATAAAGTGGAAACCTTGTTTTTCTGCAACCATGAAACAGAAGGTCTCCTTTTCTCCTTGCATTCATTTAACCCCTTCATCTTGACCTCTTTCACTCTCTTTGTGTACACATGAGGGATTCTATGTGGAGCAGGAGTGTTGACAAACATACACTTAGCAGGCCATGAGTTGTTTTCAAAATCAAATAATAAACTGGCAAAACCTGATAAGAGAGCCAGAAAGAAAAGGCTCACTTCAGCAGTCTCAGTTAATCAACCCCGCAGATGAAACAGAAACATACTACAACACGTGCCAAGCTAGTCTCTGTCATAGTTAGTAAACCACAATTGCTTTTAGTCTGGCATTTCCTTCACTTGGTTTACTTTGATTAATTTAGATAAGTGAAAAAACAGCAGCTTCACAAAACTGATCTACACGTGTAAGCACACAGAACGAGTACAGCACACAAGTAGTGAAAGCTGCACAAAGAAAAACATGTCACTGCATTTTTTAACACCTTATTAACCTTTCAAATCACTGCATTTGTCTGTAGAGCACTACAATGAGGATCAGAAAAAGTAATCTAACTACACTTCAGGTGACCTTTTTACACCTTCAGTTCAGAAACTGGATAAAGCATCACCTGCTAACAACAGGACATGTAAACAAGCGCACATGCCATGGCTGTGATTGTGCCATGGTCTTGGCACAAGACTGCCGACTCCTCTTCTTGGTAGTGGATGTACACGACACATACCCTTGACTTGTTTCACATTCCTGAGTGCCCCATCCTCCACCCCCTATATCTATGGCTGAGTGTGAAATACCACAGGAGGGTGGTCTCTACACTTTCAACTCCTCAGCTTTCTGCCTGTTCACTGAGCCCTGCTGGTCAGTCAGCATGCAACTCAGGCCTGATAGAGATCAGTTCTTATATTAAACCAAAGTGACATTAAAACCCATCATATGACCCCAGGCCAATGTTCACCGGAGCATGTAACTAACTTCTGACTTCTATCTTCTGACCATGGATAGAGTTTGGGATGAACTCCCTCCCCTAAAATAAAACTCTGGGATACAGTTACATACTCAGCTCATACTAAATAAAGTACCACTTATTTTTGGCCTTCATCTGTTCCACTGATCCAGTAATAAGGCTAGAAGCTGAGGGGGAAAAAAATCATTGTATCCATATAGAAACATGGCAGATTAAAGGGGAAAAACTTCACCTCATGGGATACGACTGGATCTGGTGACTCTGTAATGCCATGGAGGTACACTTTGCTCACATAGTTTGAGTCTGCTTGTGCCACTAAAGGAAAAGGTTACCTCAAATAAGAAATTCGGAGTAATTAACTTTATTTTTCATGATTTTTTTTTTTTTATCCTGGGGGAAGTGGTCTCTTCTGGGATGTCAATCATGCACAGAGTGTCACTGAATGGTTTCACAAGTTTAAAATTCTGGAAATCATGTGCTAGGACCATTTGCAGTGATCACACACCAATCCAGCTGATTACCTAAAGGCAGGCTAGGAAGGTCCCAGCGTGTTTGTAGTCCGCAGGTGCTACACAGAGCCTAGCAATCCTTGTTCTATGTGTTGTAGCTGTGTATTGTCACCAGAGGGCAGCTTCAAAATTATGTGGAACAATGTGGCTTGTGCTTATTTCGCTCTTCTTTTGGTTCGTAGTGCACTCCGCTGTCGTTTCCTTTCCTGTTGAGCCCAACTTTTCAAACAAATCAGCATTCTACATATGCATAGCACAGTCTCTGCATAGCTAAAGACTTACACAAATGGACACCAATAATGTAGTGATCCTTACCCACAATAAGTGTCACTGCAAATATAAATTTTTCCTGAGTAAAGTTTTTCAACCTGGTGGGAGTGGTTCCTTATTCAGGGTGACATTACCTCCCATCGACAGGGCTGATAAAAAGCAGCAATGCGCTTAATTCTGAATCCTGAACATTGTCACGACAAAGTCACTCACTAACTATAAAAATACCAGCACTCACTGACAAGTATATTTCGTCACAGGTCAAGACTAAGGTGTGGGTAATCAGCACAATTTGCTAAAAACAATAGCGCCAATATATGTAGAGAAAAGGTCCAAATGGTTATGGCAGATTTTGAAAAGCCAAGTTAGATAGCACTGGTTTATGGGGTCAACGCCTAGGTGCACTGAAGCAGTTCTGATGTTCCAAAACTCCACTAAAGACACATCATATTTTATTTTAATTTACCGTTGATACATAAATAGGCACATTTCTCTTAAGAAACAAACACACAAACAAAAACAAAAAAAAACCAAAAACATTAAAGCTCCTCTTAAGAGCTGTTCTGGACATCAGGAGATCTGATAATGGAACATCAGGGAACAGCACCTGCTCTCAAAAGAAAAACACAGGCTCTCTCCACACACACAGTGCTTCATCTACAACCTGGCATTCATTACATATGCCTTTTACTTGTTTTGTCCTCTTCCTTTTTTTCCCTTCACTCTCTTCTTTCATCTCTTTCTTTTACGTTTGTCACCCTCTCTTCTCTATCCTCTTATATCCTCTACCTTCGATCTAGCTCACTGCCGTAACTTGACACTGTCTAACAGCTAGTGCCTGAGTCTGCTAAGTTGTTTCGCTGTGTTGCTCCATTGTTACCATGGTGAGACTCTGTGTGTATGCAGGAGTGTGTGTGTGTAAAGAGTGAGCAGCCACGTCGATGTAAACTACAGCCCTAGAGCGTATGCCGGTTGGTGTATGTGTGTCAGACAATGTGTGAATTTAAGTGTACTGACTCTGTAAACTGCAATTCTTGCAAAGTTTTGTCGCGTGTGAGTGTGCGTGTCTGTGTGTGACAGCCTGACCAGCATGTGTGTGCAACAGATGTAAAAATGGGAGAAATGGTGGTCAAGGTCACCAGAGGACCCGTTTTTACTGGCAGTGGTTTCCCTAGTGTGACATGGTGGCACCATGGCTTAGGATCTATGCACACACGCGCACACACACGGGCGCACACACATACACATACACAGACACACACACAGACACACACACAGATCAGCTCACCCAGGCTTGCTGTTTGCCCAGCACACTAGGGAGGGCAGCAAGAGCCAGGGGGCCGGTTAACTGTTTGTTTAAACAAGGTCAATACATGCACACACTCATGCGCGTTCACACTGTCACACACAGAGAGCGTTTACTGTATACTGCATGAGGGCTGTATATGGCCTTGCTAAGCTGGTCCAAGCGCAATTCTTCTTATTCCCCATTCTAACCTCCCCCCCTTTTACTCTTCGTTATGCACATGCACACACCTCTCTCCTTCTCCTGCTCTCAGCAACTGTTTTCTTTCTGTGCTTTAAGCCTGATTACAACAAATGAGAGCCAAGCTTCTGACATGTTTACATCAAATACAACCCTGAGGCAAAACAACACTAGCTCCAGCCAATTCACACAGTGCAACCCGCATGGCTCTGCATTATTGTTTGTGTGTCTCTTCACTGTACGCCAGTCTGTTCAGAATCAAAGGAAGAGACATAGCAGCACAAAAAATTACAAAAATACATGAAAGAAACTGAGGCTGATAAAATAAGAGAAGGGCCGTAGAGACAGACAGTAATGGGGTTATGGACAAGCGTTCAAGCACTAGGATCAAAATCATTTAATGCATCCAAGCTGGTAGAAATATATGGTTGTCTCAAACAACTTTTGTCGTATTGTGTTTCAAATGCTTGTTACCAGACACCATAGCTTCATTTAGATTCCTTAACTATAGTAACAGATTAAAGATGGACATAATACATTTTGATATTTGATTTTTTTTTTCCATGCACGCCGTAAAAATACAGGATAGTCCTGTTGTGTTTATGCACTTTTTTTTTTGGGGGGGGGGGGGGGGGGGGGGGCCTTCACTTGCTCCACATCTGTTGTGTCTGCCTCCATCTATCTGTAGCCTAGTCAGTAATACCAGAGGGGTCCTTATATTTGTCTGGGTGTTGTAGCACTCAAATAAGCTGGTTAAATACGCACAAGGATACCTCAGCCTTCAGCCAGCCAGAGAGGCTTTGGGCTTATATGTCTCCTAGCAACAGGTGTACTGATTAAGGTCTGCAGCTAGCCCCAGAGGAATGACTAAAACAGCCAGTCACAGATGTAGCCACATCTTACAATGAAAAGTTATATTAAGACAGTCAGATGGTAACTATTGTATCTTGTTGAGAGCCGTTTCGGGATATCTTTTTAATACAACATTGCTACTTCAGTTCAGAACCATATTAGTCAAAATAATATAAAGCTTAATTATTTTTAAAGGGTTGGCTTTGTTCTAGGACCTCCAGGTTGTTCCACATGTGGAACAGTCTAAGACAGGACCTCCCCATTAGAATACAGAACAAAACAGGCATCACTGACAACAAATGCAATATTCATAAGTGAGATAAAACATTAAATGGAAGAACATGGGGTGGAGGTGGGACATGGAGTGGCTTTCACGGGAAGCTGCAGGCTGGAACAGCTCAAATACTAACAGAAGAGAATAGGTGATATGGACTGATGGAGATCAGTTGCTCCTACCTTAGATTTTGGAATTGTGGGCAGAGTGATTTTGTGGCCTAATAGACTAATTGGTTTTACCAACATGGACAAATCTAATTTATGTGTGTAAATCCCCATAAAAAGCCCATTCTATGCCAGAAAATCCACAGATGTCTGAGGAACGCATGTTGCATTTAAGCTTATATCCTGTCTGCTAGGACAAAAGGATTATATTTCCATTTTGTTATTTTGTTACTGTCACCCATTAGAAAGTTTACATATTTTACTGGAAACTAGATTGAGATGGTAGGATTTACCAAATTCCTGCTTTATGGATTAAAAGCTTGAATTGCTACTACAAAGCTATAGTTGGTCAACTATATAATTAGCCACAAGTATCAGTCTTTGCATAAGAATAGGTAACATTCCTCAGATTCTATGGAGCTATAAATCATGCCTATCATAATAACTCAATGTAAAAAGTAATTCTTTCTTTGTCTGGCTACCATGCATGCAGACAGAAAACCAAGGCTTCAAGACCCTTTTTTTCCCACTCAAAAGATCAGTGATAACCAGCAGATCAAAACCATAACCCTAAATTTTACATATATTAACAAACCAAGATCATGTCAAATTTGCAACCAATCATGGTCTCATGTTTTATTTAGTAAGCAAGAGTGAGATGAATTACATATAATGCTCCCTCACACTTAAGTGAGGCAACAGGATCTCCCCAGTGGCTATTCTGACCCGTTTCTTCTGTGGTTATGGTTCTTAAGAGGTGCTATATCCTGTGTGTGGGGCTCATTACTCCAGGTTTGAAATAAATGACCTAAAACCACTTATCTTGCCCATTCATTCATTCATTTCCAATGACTAAGTGACTAAATAGAAACACGCTAACATATCAAAATTAAGTTGTTAGATAGGTTTTATAAAAAACATATTTCAAACTTGCAAACACAGCAGTAACACAAAAATAAATATGAGAGTAGCCTTCATAACTCTGTTGGGACTCCTATTGAAAGATAAACAACCAACTAAGTGAATAACTGGCAGAACACAAAAAGCTAGTAGATGCCTAAATGACATAACAGAGAGATTTGCAAGAGTGTGCCCCCTATGTACTGAAGGCTGTTCTCACACTAGATGCCTGGGTCTGAGTCCACTGTTTTCTTCATTTTATCCACCCTCTTTCTTTCTCTCTCAATTCATACTGATCATTATACAATAAAGCCAATAACCCCAAAAGCCAAAAAGCAAAAAGAAATAAAAAACAAACAAACATTACAACTGCTAAAAGAGAGGCCAGAAAAATAGGCCTTTCTCTCAGACATCTGTAAGTATACAGACCCAGAAGAACTGAAGACACTGATATAAGAACACACAGAGACAACGAAGGTATATGATAACCTACTCTGCTGCTCCTAATACTGCAACAGAGTAAGGCAAACATATTTAATCCTTTAAACTGCACCAGCTCCACATTGTTTTTTCTGTTGACACAGCAGTTCTGTGGTGCACTGATTTGTGCAACAGTGCAATCACAAAGGGAAGTCATTAACATGGCCAGATGGCAGCTATGGCGTCATCTGGTGACATCACACTACAAGACTCTAAAAGAGTAAAAGGACTCACAAAGTGCAGATGATATATAATCTACAGAAAGGGCAACTGTAGGGGTTTCATAGTATTTATCTTTGAAGAAGAGCTTGCACTGACTACAGAGCAGGAAATAGTAACGAAAAGAAGACGGGTTTTTAATGTCTGCAGGATTTGAAATACATTTAAAAAAACCACAAACTCTATGTATAAATCTAAATCTATTCAAACTCTTTGGCAGAGAAGATGCAGTCAAACATGGCGAACCCTGTGACATTCTGTCTTCAGGGAACAACTTCACACAAATAGTGCACCTGGAAAATATGCTATATACAAATGTTCTGATTCCTCATGTTCAATATATACTGAATCTGTTGTATGGAATTTCCTCCAATAAGAATGCATGTTTCCTGTATTTGCCATTTATGCTTTTATTTAACTTATGTATGCCCTTATATCCAGCATCTTATTGTGTGTTCTCAAAACAATAACACAAAGCACAAAGTGTGTGTGTTTGTGGTTTTGGTTTTCGAAGTAAATGTGTTTCTGTAAAAACAACAATGACATGACAGTGTAAGAAATGACCTTTCAAATAAGGTGTTTTTTTGCACAGTGAATTCAAAGACGCTAAAGAGACTAAACAGTAGAGCAGTGCATGTTTGGTAAACAAAGACTGACTGTTAGACCTGCTAGACAAGTGCTTTCTGTCCTCATAGTAGTGCAAGACAATGGTTAATTGCTTGTCAAGTGTATTTAATGTCTACACTCACATACGGGTTGTGTACGTGAAATAATTGTTATTAATATTAAAAGAAGTGACTTGTTCAAAGTTGTACAAGTAATGAATGTTGAGGCATGAAAACCATTAACTTTAAAAACTGCTAATGCATTAAACATTTTGAAAGAATATGTGTATTTGTTGAATAGAGATCTCTGTAAGGACTTCTTTAGTTTCATGTCACAATTAATGTATATTCAAACAGGTAAACGAATAAATGACTCACTCGCACATTCTTCTCACTTGTACAATTGATTCACCCACACATTTTCTCTCTGTGCATGCAGCTCCACACCATTGCTGTTATCTGTGCCTTTCCCTCACCGTCTCTGCTTATCCTCTCTGTGACAGTGCATTATTGTTTGTAAATCTGATGATGAAAGTGTGTTCTAGCAGAAACACATTTGATTTTCATTTTCATCACTGGTAGTGGCAGCTTACTGCTACTGAATACAAACAGTAACGGCATGCTGAGAAAGATTTAGCAGCAATCTGTGAAGATCAAAGAATTATTCTGAAGGAGATTTATTGTATGGCAATTTATCAAGTAAGTACAGTAAGTACAAACCAGATTCCTGCTGGGTTTGGAAATGACTTTTAAATTGCCTTCTCTGACCTGAGATATATATATTCTCTAGTCACTAACTACTGCAAGGCAAGTACTGTAAGTTATCAATTCCCTTTAGGAATGAGAAATGAGGGCAAGTGTGGCAAATGCTTGGTTGAAAAAATTTGATAGCTAAATTATGCATCGTCACATATGGCTGTACTGAATCTCAGTCTAACTGAGGTAGAAATGGTTAATGATTGGCCTGAAGGGAGCCTGCATGAGTGAATGTATAAGGACACAGACTGTTTCTAAAGCAACAAATGGCAGTGGTCTGCATGCCCTTGTTTTGTGAGGTGTATTTTTGTTTGGGCACACTGCTTATTCGTTCGGTTCAGGGGGTTGGGAAGCTCATCTGTAACCGGAAGGTTGCAGGTTCGATCCCCCAGCTCTTTCTGTCCTGGTCGTTGTGTCCTTGGGCAAGACACTTTGCCCTACCGCCTACTGGTGTTGGCCAGAGGGGCTGATGGCGCGATATGGCAGCCTCGCCTCTGTCAGCCTGCCCCAGGGCAGCTGTGGCTACAACTGTGGTTTGCCTGCACCAGTGTGTGAATGTGAGAGTGAATGAATAGTGGAATTGTAAAGCGCTTTGGATGCCTAGAAAAGCGCTATATAAATGCAATCCATTATTATTCAGTACCACAGTCCAAAAAGAAAATGATGTACGTGGCACTGAAGCACAAGCTAGTAAAGGATGACTGGACTACCAACCAATCTATCAGTCTGAACTCAGTCATTGTTAGGTTACGCAACAATGATTATGGCCAAGCATTAGACCCTTTATTAATCACATACAAAGAAAGCTTGTCACTGGGACCTTAAAATATTAATGAGAATCTTCCTCTCTCTCTGAGTAAAAAGCACACCATAGCTCTGTGCTGGCTCACCGACTCTCTCACAGGTGCTATCAAATGACAGACCAGCTGACCAGGCTACAGTGACAGCTCTTGTCTTCCTGCTTCAACAAACTGATTGACAGTCTTCTCGCGGGACAGTCCGTGTGACAATCTACTCATCCAAACATGTAAACTGACACCCTGAATCCAGTGTTTGTTCCCTACAACCAGCAGATGTTTGAGGTGCAAGCCTGAACACTTACGTTTTTTATAGTCAAATAACATACAACAATTCTAGTACATAATAGGCAGGTGCTGAGATCATTGGGAAAGCAATGAATGATCCCATTTTTCACCAACCCCCTGATGTGTCAGGTTTATATTATTAGAGAGTATTTGAATTTTTAACCAGCGTGTTCATCCTTGTACAAGCTATGTGGAAAAAATATATTTCAATAATCAGCAGAGGAAAATTCCCACCAACTGCTGAATTTAGAAAGTTGGGTTCAGCCTTTTTTTCCATTTCATGTTTATTTTCAATCATGTAGGCTCCACGAGTTGACATCTAGACTGTGGTTGGTACAGTGGGAACTAGATAATGTAAAGTATAAGTTTAGGAATGCATGGCAAGCATTGTGTTAAATATAAATCAGTCCTGAGCTACGGGAATTTAATACTCAGTATGGCAAAGGCATTATTTCTTGTATTTTGCTCAGCTTATGCTCTGTAAAAGTCATTTTGGCTTTTTTTTGCCACAAGATCTCAGTACAAAAAAAAAGAAAACTGAAAAAAAACAAACAATCAACACACACACCACTAAGCTTTTTAGTAGTAAATATCTTTATAACATTTCTTAACGTTGAGTAGCAGGAAGAGTTACCTTTACAACTGGATGGCCACCGGATGCTGCTTTTATGGCCCCTCGGCTGCCTTCAGTCTCATAGTGTGCTCTGTGGTGGGCTTTGGGTTGTACCTCTATCTTCAGTTCATACTGGCCAAACTGGCTTGGCAGCGGCCAATCTAGAGGAGGCAGTGAAGAGGTCCTGAGGAGGGAAGGGAATACCAAAAGCATGCACACCCACACAGAGAGACAGAGACATGAAAGCTTTGGTAAGAGTTGTGTTGTTCAAAATATCCAAAAGCTTAAGCCTTAAGAGGGCACGGTCTTATTATGTTATTTAAATGTAGATAAATCATTTTAACAGTCATAAAAGGTCAAGCAGCACAATCTAAAGGTAATGACTGATGACAGCAATCTGTCTTAAAGAGGTCTTTAAACATTCAAAGGCTGAAAAAGTGGTAATCCCCTTTCATGGGCTGAAATGGTGCAACAGGTACAAAATGGGGGTATAAAATGCAGTGTGCTTAGCCCCATCAGACAGTGAATCACTGGAATACCCACATGTATGAATCCTGTTCTTAAACGTAACACTTGTTATAGGTCAAGTTAAGCCTTAAACGGTGAATCATTTCCTAAGAGGGACTTTTTTTGTCTGAGTCTTTACTCATTTACTGTGTGGGTCAGTGAATAGGTGGTAGGACAAGAGTGTGTGTCAGACGGTGCATATTAATCTGTGTGTGGGTCTGTGTGCATACTGTAAAAGTATATATTTTATGTGCTGCAAACTGCATGGGCTAGCATTGTGTGTGCTTTTCCTCGGGGCCTCTTTTTGTTATCTGTGTAGGCCACAATCATATTTGAACAGCTGCACTCGAAAACAAAACACTCAATGGCCTTCTCCACAGAGAAACTAGGTCTCTCCACTTGAGTGCATTACAGCAGTTTATCCCCAAAACATTTTGTAAACACTGTGAGCCATTAATATCAACAAAGCCATGGCCTATTCATTAATTTTATTTTATTTGTCTATTACTGCACGTATTGTTTTTGATTATTATTTATTTCAATATTTTTAAGAACATTAAATAAAAATAATGACTTGAGAGTAGAGAGCCACGTTCCCAAACACATTCTGACATGGACAAAAAACCTGATCATTTTTGTCTTGAATTGGTGCAAGCCACACTTCAATCCATTGCCACACCTTGAACTGTTCGTGCGTCATGTTATTTTTTCTTTCACTAGTACAACACACGTATTCGGATGCATGTGAATACATGCAGCTGTGCATTAAAGGACTGAATCCATTATTGTCTCAGTACTTTAGACAATTATAGGTGTAAGTAATTTTTATAAATGATCTGTGCCTGAGTACTCACCACTGTAAGCTCTTTGTGCAGTGCCCTATTTTAGAAGGTGCAGCCTTTGAGCATCAAAATTTACTCTAAACGGTATGACAGAATTTTGACAGCCCAAATAATTTTAGAGGAAAGTTTGTAAAGTTTTAGCCAGTATAGCCGACTCACTTTTCCATTTTGAGAGGCCTCTTATGAGCAGTCTGATCAAACTGAATTAAGGACATGTGAGTCAGGCTTTCAGTGGAGCCGTTTCACTTCTTAAACTACCAAACAACATAAACCCACAAGGAAGACTTATTTTTAGAGTGAAAAGGCAAGTCTCGGATATTATATAAATGTTTTTTTCCAGCTAACCGAAGCTTTTGATTTCACACCAACTAGCTATACTATACAGGTTCTCCTACCACTTTAAAATGTAACTTCTTACACAAAGATGTGCCAATCATATGTATGGTGCAATGTTGCACATGGAAATACTCTGACACTTTCAGCAATGCTTGATTTTGTTTACTTATTTTTCTTTCTCCTTCCTTCCTGTCTTACTATAGGTTATTTTGTCTTGGTGCCATTATAAATTTAAAAAATAAACAAATAAATTGTAGCACTATGTCAATTTCAAAATCATCAGTTTGCCAATCTCAGTAATTTAACTTTTCAAACTAGAATTTGACTGAGAGCATGGAACAATATCGAAGCTCCCACACAATGTAACAGAGGCATCCCAACCCTTATGTTTTCCTCCTAGTAGCCATGACATAACCACCGACGTAGTGTGGGTTTGCATGGCTGCTATGGCGACAGGAGCAGAAGAGGACAGAGGAAATATGAGCTTGTGACGAGGCAGGGCAGTGGCCTCTGTTCTGACATAGCATAACCTTTCTCAAATGTCTAAGCCATAGTGTAGGTGCTCCTCATCCAATAACATTCCCACAACCTAGTCTTCGCTATAGCCTCCATGGTCCCACTTTCATCCTTTCCATATAATGAGGTATTCTTGCCATCCACACAAGCTGCAAAAATTGCAAGGTCTAATAACATTTTATTTGCAAGTTCTTTACTTTAAAGTACTTTAATTCAGCACATCTTAATGGGCTTGTCCACGATTTAGCAGCAAGTATAAAATGCATGATCTTCAAACAATAATGCCATTTCTGCTGATCCCTTAATTTTTTTTTTATGTGAGAGTTCCATCACTCTTTTTCATATTTGTCCTTTCTGTTACTTTCACTTTTTGTTAAAAAAAAATCTAATCTAAGCTAGTGTTGTTGCTGTTTACTGGGAGGAGCTGCACACAAAACATTTATCACCAAGTAAAATGGACCTTTTGCTTAAAATAAAGCTTACGTTACAAATGACATCAATTTGTCACTGCAGACAGCTCAGGAAGTAGAGCATGACAAAATTCTTTGTAAGAGCAAGTGTCAACTCCCCGCTAATTTTTCATTCCATGTGGGACATCTGTTCAAAACACTGCTACTGACCGAGATGTTTATGTATGCAGGCAACTTAACATGAGTATTGCAAAACACAAACAGTGAGAAGTTTCATCTGAAGTTTCTGTGTATGCCAATATGAGCATCTACTAGCTTAAATAAGAAAGGCATGGATAAAAAAAAAAATGCTTGAAGTTAATTCATTTAAACAATCAAATCACCGTTTCTGATTAGAGTTTTTACTTCTGATTTTGTTAAAGTGTTAAGGCAGAACACAAAAGAACTGGGAAAATGCTTTTTTCACCTCCAAAGAAATAAAAACAAAAACAAAACAAAACTATCTCTATACCACTACCTCTATGGATGGACTTTATACTGACAATGTTTTATATTGCTAATGAGTTTTCATTTTATTGCCCAGTTCTAATTGAAATGTTTCTTTTAACTTTTAAATTTACCATAAAGTCTTTAATCATGAAGGCTAATGACATGTGTGACTAGCAACCAGCCATTTGTTGACAACTGCTGCTGCCCTCGCTACTCGGTGCCAGAAATCCCAGTTGGTTAAATGTACATTCTTATTTTATTAACTTACAACTGCAGTACAAAGTGGTACAAAGATATTAAAGTGCTACTGGCTATTACCCGGGGCTGCAATTCTGACAGACGGCTATGTCTCAGTCTATCCTCCTGCAAATTCAAGTTGTAAACAAGCGAGTGGGAAAGTAAACCGAATATAAACCGAAGTGATATTCTGCACCAGTTTGCATACACTAGCGTGAATGAAATCAAGGGTACTGCTGCTAAGACTGCTAAGGTTAGCCAAACTCTACGAACTAATTTGATACTGTGTGTATTTGCGAGATTATACACGGCACAAAGTGCAGCACATTTTAGTGACATTTAAAACCTTGATCCTTGATAAAGACAGAGCCTGTGACAGGACAATTAACTAACAAAACAAATGTAAATTTTGACAAAAAAATCAACAGGAACTAAAGTTAATTTTTTGCTTTAAAAGTCTTTTTTTCTAGATTTTCTCCCAAGTAAGAGTTGTGTGTGCATTTATACACGTAACACAGAGATAACCAATAAGTACATATAATAAATTATCCCAAGCATGTGCCAATCAGGATCTAAAAGAAAATCGCTCCGTTTACTTCACTTCAGACTTTTGTTTAGTAACTGTCTGATCTGTTTACCAAAGTTTACAAAAATCTGTATGGAAACATTTTCATCACTACTTAAATAACTAGCATATCAATTACCAAACTATATCCCCACCAGTTAATAAGAATCTGACATGTTAACTGATATGTTGTAAAATTTCACTGCGTACCTAATTACCGTGGCTAATTTCATCAACATCGTGGCAATGTCTCAGTGGAGCCATGGAGAACATTTACTTACCTGTGTCTGCATTAATTTGTCCCTTTCACAGATTGATGTAGCCTTTAATGTCACAAATCCCATGTCTGAAAAGACCTTTAGAAGGTCAAAGTGCAAAAATCTAATTGTGACTCATCATAAATCTGACCCTATTATTGTCTGGATAGTGTTATGGCTAAGTGAGCAAGCATTTGTGTTATGTCTATGGATGTCCCTGTGTGTGTATTTGTGTGTACCCCTCATGCCATATGTGCCCTGTGCTGATTTACAGTGCTAGGGGCCAGTATACATAAACAAGGCCATGTCTTCATCTGCTACACACATTGGAGAACAGACAGGACACTTCGCCTCATATTTCTGTGTATGTTGGTAGGTTTTTGAATACATGCTGCGTTTCCTTACACGCACACAGTGCTAATATATAACTCAAAGTTCCCTCATTATGGCCCATACTGATCTACAGAGTGCCATCCTATTATTCATATACCATGCACCATGATTCAAATTTGCTGCACTGTAGAGTTTACAGTTCTCACCTAGATCAAAAAAGGTTTTGAAATTTTATGACAGCTCACAACACTCATAAAAACATTCACCACTCAGGTCTGTGGACTAACCTTGGCCTACTAAGTGTTTTTGAGACTGACAACGTGCTGTTTTACAAAGTGGTGATCAAATTAATAATTCACAAAATGGTGATGAAGGGACTGCTATCGCCACATCACATGGCAATTCTGGATGCCATCCACAAAGAATCTCTTATTCTAATACTAATGACATATGTACAATTGAGTACCTTTGTCAAATTTTTTGTAAAAGCCACAAAAGAAATCTTAGCAGATCACATTTTTATATGACTTTTAACACCAAAACAGTCCATACTGCATTCAATTGCATCGACAGAAATGCAAGAAAGGCATACACATGCCTCTCACGTATATCTGTCAGTTTCTGTTCTTGCTAGAGAATGTATTTTATTTAAGCATATCCTATTCTAGTTTGCTGTGGTCTTAATTTATAACTAATATTTGCTATTCCAAATCCTACACCACAGATAGAGGGGCAAAGAGACTCTGCTAATAGCAATAATAACACAAAGTCTTAAATGTTCAAAAGTATTTCTACAATACACTGAGGATGAAATTGCTTGTTCCCATAAGTCCAACAACTCCTTTGGACACAGAAAATACTGAGAATGTGTAGAGTGGCTCTGTCAGAGTTAGGCCAAGTCTAAATGTTTAAAAAAAAATCACTCTTGTTCATGTATAGACACTACCCAAAAGTTAGTGTTCTGCCAGGAAAAACCCTGGTGTCCCATGTCTGGAAAGTGTCTTTTCTTTTAAAGAAATAGTAAGTAAAACATAAGGATATTATAAAATAAACTTCTTTTAACAATATGGCGAATTACCCCTTGCTCTCAACTGATTTTTTTTCCCCAGACAGTTTATCTCCCACTGACTCTTCCACAGCATTTGAATACATTTGAATATAAATTGTTATGTGACAATCCTTCACTTCTTCCTGCTTTCACTCCTTTAACATTAACATATTTACCTGAATATAGGTGTATGACCAGGCTTGGGTTTATTCCATGAGAAGTGCGAGGGCACCGAGAGGAACTGTTCAGCAGGCCCATCCTTCTTCAAGCTGTGCAAGGCCTCGTCTGAAGGGGAGTCTAAATTAGGAGACATATTTCCCTGGTCATCTAGTCCCAGTTCCCCTTTCCCGGTCTGCATAGTTGTTCTGTCCTGTGAGGTCTTTCTGGTCTTGGAAGGGATGTCTGCCTCTGATGGGCAGCACTGAAATGGTGACATGCCTACAGAAGGACTGCCAACCCAAGTGTCCTCTGTCACGCTGCCCCTAGGTGAAGGTCCCGGCGTGGGTGTGGGTGAGTGATGGGGAGATAAAGAGCCAGGATAGCAAATATCAGCGCTAGAGTGACGCCTCTTCCCACAGGGTGAGGTGGGACGTGAGGAAGGCCTGGAAGGTGGACGTGGGCTGAGCCAGTTCTCATCAGTGACACTGGTACGCGGCGAGTGGCAGGGCGACTGTCTAGGAGACAAGCTGATGGAGTGGGACTGGTGCACAAATGTGGGCTGGTGGTGCTGCCAGTGGGGCTGCTCCTCCATAACTCCACCTCCACCAGTTTGAGGAGAGGGACAGCCTGGGGAAGTGAGAGGGGAGCCCAGGTTAAAGCGGGCTGCTGCTTCATTCAGCTCTGAGTCAACATCATCATAGACATGTGAAAATGATTCACAAGAGGAGGCATCAGAGAACCAGCTCCTAGATGAGAGGCTGCTGCATGGACTAGGGCTGAGAGAAGAATCCCGGTAGGAGTGATCCAGTGGCAAATACAGGTGGTCCCTGGACAAGGGCCTGTCACTATGGTAGTCCCCATCAGGGCCATTGGCCCTTAGATCCTCCTGGTTAGCATCCATCTCCTGCGGGCAGCTTGGGGAGATAGATGTGATCTGGATACTTGGGCACTCAAAGGCCTTTGGTGCCTCCACAGGAGCAGAAGGCAGCATGGGGGAGGTACCATACTTAGAGTCTTGTGTATCATAGCTTGGGGGCTCAGATCCTGGTTTTTGTGTCTGAAGGCGTGAAGTGTTGATGATCGGGGAGTGAGATGGCATGCCATGGCGAGGCAAGCTCATAGACTGGTGGTTAGTGACCACAGACTGGGGCTGGCCCACATTCAAGATATAAAATGATGTGTTGTCATCAGGCTCCAGATCTATGAGAAGAAAGGAAGAGAAGATTAGGATATAGCAATGTGTCTATTGGGTTTTCCCCTACATGTTCCTGAGTACGACTTAACCAGGTCGACCAAACTGACCAATCTCAGGCTATAGCACCAAAACTAAAATGTCAAAATTAAAGGAACCAAGACACTGTGAGAATTTTTGAGGTCTGAATATCTGCTATAGGCTTCCTGGTCTATTACATTTAAAAGGAATAAAAAGAGACGCAATGTGTCCACTGTCTGACCATACAGTTCTCCTAGTACTAGTAAGTGTATTTAGCTTGTTCCACTCTTGTTTTCAAATAACTATTCACTACACAAGGAATACACACAAACCTCTTTTATGGTCAGTCAAATTTAAAAAATGAGGTTATGTGTTAATTTTTGTGGTTGTCTCGCGAGCTTGTGCTTGAGTCCAGTTTCAGGAAATCAGATGCCAGGGTGTTGCTGGGTAGCAGACAGTCATACAGGCATCATTCCAAGAGGGATAACCGATGAACAGCACTACTCAGGAAACAAGTTCACACAACGGTGCGTGCTGTCGGCTGTCATCACAACTAGTGCCGGCAGGCTATTTATACCAAAGGTCATCCGGCACAGCCAGCATATGCACACACACACACAAACACAACCACACACAAACAAATAGATGAGAGGCAATTGTGTGCATTGGCACTATTTCGTTGGCGTTTATTGATATACTTCCATTGCTATGCTCTACTGCTGCCTTTGGAGTACCCCCCAAATCCCTCTTAGTGTTTCACATGTGTTGCATTTGCAGAGATACTGTCACCTATAAAAACCTTCACTGGCCTCATGTGCAAAGTTTCTGCTTATGACACTTGTGTCTTCTAACAGTTAACCAAAAATTACTCACTGACAAGTCTTAGTCAAACAAGGTTTTGAATTGATGGCTGGATGCAAGACAAAAAAGACCATACTGAAAACGATGAGACTCAGTCTTAATGTTTAAATTGCTGGTCCTTCTTGTTATTAGATCCTAATTTAGTTTGACAGGCAGGAAAGCCAAAGTCCTGGGTCATTTTGAGAAGATGACCACAAGAATTTGAAATCTAACCTCCAAACACATATGCATCATCTACCAACCTCAAGCGTGGTTGAAAGACATGGCCCTTCCATCTAACTTTACATGAACAGTCGCAACACTTCTTGTGGCGACACATTCAAAATCCTTACTGCTTTTGCGGGTGCTGCTGGCTTGCTTCATTTGTACTTGTAAAAATACATATTTTAAGGGCTTCTTATTACCTGTCGATTACTTGCTTGAACTAACTTCTACAAGTCAACTATGAAACTTCTTTGCCATGGTCAAAGACAGAAAAGGCAAGTTCAAAACTTAAACTTATATTTATATACTATATTTTACCACACAAAAAAGTTTTACAAAAAGTACATATTCAATGGAGATTAGCAAATTAAAACAATGTAGGCATCATGTAACATCAGACTTTCTGTAAAGCCTTCATTCTATGATGAATATAAGGTCTACTCTAGTGTAAAAGTAAAAACATAAAAAAAAAAAAAAAAAAAAAGATTTACATCACTTAAAGAAGTGCAAAACATTCAAATACGACATCAATGAGTAAGCTTAGCTAAAACCACACTGTAGCCTGTACAGGATACGGTTGTGAAATCATTGCAAAACACTTCCCCATATTCCCTGAACGTACCTACCCATCTAAAAATACAGCTTTCTTAGATTTGAAACAGGAATCAAGGCTATAACAAAACTTAAATCTTTGTTAAATTGTCAAACACAGATAGAACGACCTTAAATTGGGGCTTCTCATAAATATTTCCTCTTTAAGTGATGGACTGATAACAGCGGTATGACAGGTTTGTCAAATCAGATGTCAAGGCCAGTTTTGAATAAGTTCATAAAAAGCAAAATAATTTTGGAAAGAGAGTATGTATCCAGGATTTTGCCTGCCATCTGTGTCCAACAGCAACAAAAGTGGCGGCAGCAGCAAGCCTGTTATTTATAGCTGCTCAGCTTCTCACTGGCCCTGCCTGCTTGTCACAAGACCCAGCAGTGTATCCTCTGACGACAACATCTGACTGACAGAGAGCAAGAGAAGGACAAGAAGAGAAGAGAAGAAGAAGAAGAAGAAGAAGAAGAAGAAGAAGAAAGAGGAGGAGGAAGCTGTTCTAATTTGAATAAGTGTATCCTCTGATTCTGAATCTCAACTGGGAAATGACAGACTACAGAAACTTATAAGCATGTAACTTTGGTGACTGCAGTTTGTTCTTTTGTCTGGGCTGCAAAAATGTTCAACTATGCACAGTCATGATGATTAGTGTAAATACAAAAGTATATTTGTTTCTTCCGATCTCAACTAACACTTGCATATTAAAATATTTACATTTATTCTGATGCTTTTACGTTAGCTTGGAAGACTTGCATGGTCTTTGTGTATGTGGTACTTTTGTGGAATTATGGGTGCATTATTAATGTATGTTACTACTTCTTATTGAACTGCTGCATATATTGTCCAGGACAATCTTGCAAGAGTGTTTTTTATTCTCAAATATCTGCACTGTACAATTGTAAAATTACAGAGAAATAGGAGAAGGTAGGAGCAGATATATAAATATCAGTTTAATGTAGCACTCAGTCATGTTTAGAGTAGAGTATCATTTGAGTTAACTGTCGTAATAAACAAAAATTTTAAAAAGAGAAAGACAGGAAAGAAGGTACCAAATGGAAAGAAGAGAACAGTAAAAAAATATACTTTCCTCTTGCTTCTCTGAGGAGGTGCTGTTGCTTAACACCATACAGGCCAGGAAAGGAAAATGTAACATTGCACTCAAATAATGTAGTAGTGTTCTCCTGCCATAACAAGAACATAAGCTATCACCACAAATCAGGAAATTAGCTTTTGCAGTCGGTAAGGCTATGCTAAATGCGAAAGGGCTTGGTTATACTAGCAATTGCTAAATTGCTACATAACAGTCACAGAAGTTATAAACTGACTGCTAATATGAATCCTCTAGTTTTCTTGTCTGGGTTTTGCAAATAACACAAGCTAATGAACTAATTTTAAAAATAGGGTCAGCCATTTCCAGAGGCTGAATGGTAATCAGCTGCTGTCTTTGTGCTACTCACACAAATTATGAGAAACTGTGTGAACTTTGCCACAAAATGTGCCCACAAGTCTGACATTATACCAACTTAACCTTTTACTGTGCCCAAATTACTACAACTATACTATTACGTACAGAGTTTTTTGTTTGTTTGTTTTTTTGTTAAACTTAGATCCATGAAGGCTAAGCTGGTTTATTACTATAAAGACAATGGAAGTTATCTGATAAAGATAAGGTGACTTTTAAATAAAAAGACTTCTAGATAAACCAAAGTAGGCAGAAATGTACTTTAATGCTCCTTCAACATAATTTAATTATGTAATAAAGAAATCATAATTATTAATAATGCAATTATGTTCATCCAAACATAATTACTTTGTTTGGATCTTGTTTGTATTCAAGACACTTAAAAAACACTGTGAGGGAGTCTTGGATTTTCCATTAGATGCCTGTGTTGGCCTGGTGAAAGTAATGAGAGCAACTTGTCTCTAGAAAAGTCCATGACTCAGTCTCCTCAGATGACAAATGAGAAATCCCTCTGCCAGGTAGTCCTACGGTATCAGTGGTGTAACAATTCATCAACTTCAGTTATGGAACTGTTACACCACAGTTGTTCAAAGTTTAAATTTATATCTTTTAATGGTGATTATCATATTAGTTCTTCTCTGTGTTTTATAGTAGCTTATTTATTATTATATTACAGGTAAAAATTAGGTAAGAAAGTTTATCAACTGTTACACTTCTGTGTATTTTTATCCACCTCAATAGACTGTGAAAAAAATAGGTAGCCGATGAGGGTCAGATCGGGGGCGACAACGTTACCTGGCTCACAGCCCTTTCCTTGCTTTGAGTTAAGATTAGCCTGCTACCTAAAACCTTCCAGTGCAAGGAAACTGGTGTGCGGTGGGGAACCCCCTTGTCAGAGCCAAACCCCAGTCATTTAAGGGGAGTAGGACAGGGTGGGGCAGGAGAGGGCAGGAGAGGAGACCAGAGGAGAAGAGAGGAGCAGGACAGTAGTAGCATTGTTGTTTTATCAATGGTACTGGTTGCAAAGCCTCTGCCCTGTTCCCGAAAGCCCTGTGCGTCACAAACTCCTCAAGTGTCCATACATTAGACAGCCAATCTGGTTAAATAAAGATCTCTAAGAGGCTTTGCTGTACCTAAGCTAATAATAGCTCCACCTCACTGTGAGATCTTTCAGTGAAGCATGGAATGGTGGATGTTTTTGACACACCACCAAGGCCACTGTGTTTTTACAGTAACCACAGGGAGCAGCCTGATCCACTGGCAATAGTGGTATTCGCTCCTTGACAGGAAGCTCAACGGGCCTCTGGCTGACCGTCACACTGCATGGGGATTCTCACTTGGGGGATAATCCGCAGAGACTTTGTCCCTCCCGCCTCCTGCTTTCACTGCACACAAAGTGTGTCAGGGTCTTGTGACCAGCAGTGACACACAGGCCCACATTCTCAGAAAGTCTAGTTTACTACAGAGAGAGGGAAGGATTTGTCTCCCCCAAAGAAGATGACAAACTCATTGCTCATTGCTGCAAGTCTCTGCTGGTGCGCCCAAGATCTTTCTCTCGACCTCTCTTGGTGCTTATGTGCAAGTCTATGGGTATAAACGAGTGGGTGGTGTATGAATGTGTGTACGTTCCTGTGTGCCTGTGGTTGTGCCTCTGTGCCTTCCTGTGCTTTTTTGCACTTATTGTATGGGTATTTGAGCGATCTTTGCATGTGTTTGTGCGTGTGCACTAATACATATTGTTGTCTTAGGTTACCAACTAGACCCAAAAGCATGTGGTGCTGGAGCAGGAGGGTAATCTAAGCCAGGGTTCCCTTTGTGGTGGGCAAGCAGGTTGATTAGAACAGGCTCTGCTTACATCCCCTGTACAGAGGTCTTTGTGTTTTGCCCAGTATCCACTTTCAGTTCTCCTCAAGAGCTGCTGATCAATGGACCAGAGCAAGTGTGCCAACATGCCATGAACTGCACCATATACATCAGTGAAATAATCAATTAACATATTTAAAAAGAGTTAAAAAATTTTTTTTAACTATGTATAGTAAAAAGTAAAACATCTAAATGTACAAAGTTGAAATATTGTTTTAACTGTTTCCTTTTTTTTCTTTCAACATTTTGGACATCTATCAACTATCTATAATAAAGATACAGATTATATATCTGATATCAGTCCTTTTTCTCCATTTAATCAACATCTAATACTTTAATGTCAGGAATTTATTAGGCCTAATTTGCTGTGATACCAAAAACGGAGTCAGCAACTAACTGCGACTTAATGACTGTAACCAGTCGTAAAAAATCAAACACCTTGTTCAGTTTAGGTGAACAATTTACAATGATTTGGCAACAACTATTTTATAAATATTTAAGAAAAATGTAGATTAAACACATTACTTATATTTTTAACTTCTGGATTCAAACTCATTTTTACTATAATTACCAGAAGAGCTCATAAAAAGTGAATTTAAGGATTTCCTATTGGGTCTTTGAAGAAATCTGCAGTTGGCTGGTTGCCAGCATTTCTAAACACATCGTCTGTGACGCACTTGCACAATCATATTGTGAGGGCTGGTCTATGCCTATGGCTCCAAACTTTTTTGACTGTGTTTGGGCCAAATCTACTAGACATCTCTCTTTGCGTAGGTTGCTGGGTATGTGTACACATAATATTTATTGAGATGGAGCAAAAGAGAAATGAAGATATTATGAACAATGAGGCAGGCTGGATCTATCTGGAGTCATGAAGTAAAATATACGTATAAAGCATAATATTCAGAAAGGAGTCTCACTTTAATGTTGCATCAGCAGAGACGTGCTACTGTCTTATCCTGTAATGTTATGTTAAGATTACATCAAAAAGCCTTCCTTTGCTGTCACAGAAGACTCACCAGCCAGCAGAGGCTTAACAATGGAAGGCTAAGCCAATGTTAACATATGCCGGCAGCTAAATTAAGCTCCTAATTAACAACCTCATGCTGAGATAACATTATGGGATAAACAGAGAGTGCCAAGTAACCACCTGAACTAAATACTCACCACAGTACCAAGATCCACCTCAAACACATCGCTAACTGTGTTTGAGGTACATTTATTTAATACTACAAAAAGCTCTCACTAATGGTTAATACTTAGTGCACCTATTAGATTAATTCATAATGAAATGCTTAATGTAAATTTCATATATAAAACTGATTTATAAACTATAATTAAAAACTGAAGAACTTAAACAATGCAGTGCTAAAGAAAATTAAACTAGCCAAACATGACAAAAAAGTCTTCATCCAACAACAAAACTAATTAGCCTGTTGCATGTGCAAATCATAATTATGATATACAACTATTATTACAAAAAAAAAAAATCAACATAAAACAGTCACAGTACCACATTTTTGTCTTTTTTTTTATAAAACAGCACACTCCCTTCAATATGCAGTTGGGGGTTTTGCTTTCACAAAGCATTGATTTGTTCACCAAATAACAGGGAACACAAGCGGGGGTTAAACCATGGTGAGACAGGTTCACTTTACCTTACTGATGTGTTGTTGCAAGACTAACCCTGCTCAGTGTGACAGGAACCACAGGATCACACATTTGATGAAAGTGCTTGGCTGAGGAACCAACAGTGCATCTCAACAGAGTGTGTGGGAGTAAGAGTTAGGCGCCAAGTCAGAAACACGCCTAAACATGACCACCTTGACCTGACCATAGCATCACAGAACTTCAGCTAGTCTTGGATTGCTGACTTCAGTTAGTGCGGTGAGCTATGCTAGATTAATTGCCATTCATCTCCTGTCTTGCATCCTGTACTTGCAGACAGCCTCATGTGCCTCAGTTTTTTTATTTACAAATTTAATTAAGTTTTCAGGTGAAGATCTGCAAAATAAACTTTTAAAAATGTAAGTTTAAAGTGTAATATTTGCATGTTTCTGTAGTCAATAAGTAAAATTCAAGTAATTTCAAATAATGTTCTCAATATTGCCCAAAACACATAGTAGTTTTGCCCTAAGTGACCAGTTCTGCATGTAATCACATGTTTTTGAGTAAAGAGGTTCATCCTTTATGTCAAAATGCATGGTCAAAGTTCCCCTTTAATTTCACTGCTCTAAACAACCAGTTTTTTATATCTATATACATGTAATCACAAAAGCTTGCTGATGATACAGGCACGTATTGGTTTTCAGTGGAGCAGGAAAGCTAGCTGCATGATGGCCTGCAATAACCCAGAGGAGATAACATCAGAGGCTACTGCTAGCAGGGGTGACATTTAAACAATCTGTCAGAGCTGACTGTGCATGTGCCTGAAAAACTCAACTAGGGAGAGGGAGCATGAGAGAAAAAGAGCATGGAAGAGGGAGAAACGAACAGAGCAAGCAAGTGAAAGAGAGACAGAGAAAAGGAGAAAGCACAGGAGGCATAGTGTGTGAGGAGAAATACTGAGCAGAGAGATGGAAGAGTTGGCATTAGTACACTACACTTGTACAAGGGACTAAATTCTTCAAAGCCAGCTATTTATTTTGTACATGGTTTGTTTCTGGAATATCCAAACACATTCTTAATCTCAAAAGTATCTATCTAAATCTGTAGGCCTTGACCCACCTTAACACATAAGTAAATTACACTACTGCAGCAAAAGAAACATTTCACATTCTCTTAAGTTCTTCACACAGATAGACGAAATGACATGATAAGCGTGGCGTACCCTCAAAAAAAGGGTCCACCAGCTCTGTTTTGGGGAGAGCCTTCTAACATCCATGTTACTCTTTATCATCAGCTTGAAATCAGGCCAAAAAAAAGGAGAAAAACTAGCAGGAAATAATCAAGGAGCAAACAGGAAGACAGCAATTTCCCCTTCAAAAAATACAAATGGAAGTGGTTATATATCCAGATAGAACTCAAAACCTAGAAACCCTTCCTTCACATTTTTTTCAAAGCTCTACAAAGTTAAACCTTTTTTAAATACCAACAAAATTGTGTTTATAGTCATATGCAACCTAAAAAAAGACATATTTCATGTCAAATGAAAATCACCAGATATAATATTTACACCACACTGTGTGTCAGTGTGTACCACCACCTTTTAACAGTACTATAATAATTCTTCATATGACAGTGTATACACAATTTATTTTAACATAGCAAGAGCCAAATTGTGCTAAGTAAAAATTTTATTATTGATTTTTGGCCTAAGGCACCAGAAGTTTACATAACAACCCGACAAGTTATTATGTGCACATGGTCTGCATTCCATACATCTACATCTAGTACAGTAAGTATACTCAGCCCATTGGCTGCTTATTGAAAACTTACTCCAGAAGTCTTCTTTTTTTGGTTAGCTTCAAGTCATTTTCTCATTTATGGGAAGTTTTCTACGACTGATAAGTTTGATCATCTGGTCTAGACCTGATCATTAAAAACAGAACAGAAGGACTTAGGAGAAACTGAATTAGTCCATTACCAGACACTGACAGATATATGGCTTTGAGGGACAGCCTAAGATAAAGTGGGATTTAAATCACCCAAATCCTGATCCAGCAAGCCACACCTCATGACAAAAGGGGACAGGAGAAAGACAGAAAATAAATGAAACTAGATGCAGGAGTACGACAGCTTTCTCTCTGGGGTAATGCAGTCTCTGACATGTTGATACAGAGCAGCCAGCGGTAGCTTCAGTTACACTAAATTTAAACAAGACAGATGCCATACATAGTTGCTCATGCCTCGCCCCAGGAAATAAACGTCTCATTCATCACACAAGGTGCTAGGAATCTCTTAAATCAGTAGGGTTGGGGGGTCACCCACGTGGTGATCTTACTCTACATGTTGACTTCACATATGACTGATGTTTGACCTCCATTTTCATAGAGATATTATTGCCTCGAGATTAAAAACTGTCACTAACTGAACAAAATACTTGACTTCCTCAGGACTAATAACAACTTTGTTTGACCAAAAAGCTTAAAATTGAAATTAAATATTCAAATATTAAATTATGTCCTAAAAAAAAAAGTCTCAGGCAAAAGAGAAATTAACATAGTAAAGGTGAAAAAATGCAAACAAAAATTAACTGGCAAAATTAGCTGATGAACATTTAAGCTCGGATGAAACCTTTTTCTCCAAGTTAACCAAAAAATGCAATGCCTCCTTCAGTTATCCAGAGAAGGTTAAATATTATTTCTAACAAATATCATGACACTTTTTATTGTGATGACACCTGTTTGAGTGACTTTTAGTCTAGACAAATACACACACTCAAAACACACCTGGGCAGAGTCTGGGAGTGCCGGCACACACTCACCTGACATTGTGGCACACAGCATTCTTCCACTTCTCTCCTCCTTAAGATCGCAAAGTGTTTGAGCAGTAAAAAGTTGAAGGCTGGAGGGACAAGAGGGGTTCTCTTGCTCTAAGTATGGACGAGTCACTAGAACCTGCCGCCTGCCCTCTGCCACTCTCTTTGGGAGCTCAAAATAGTCCACCATGAGAGCGATGTAATTTCAGTCTTTCAGTCTTTCCCACGACAAGGACTGAAAGGATCGTGCTCTTGGTTCACAGAAGCTCGGCAATGACAACAACACAGATAAGGGCAAAAAAGCTGTCTTCACTAGCTGCTCCCAATCTAATCATTTCATTATGATAAAGATATGACTTGACATATCGTCACATTTAAGCATGAGACGCACAATCTTACAGGTACGAAACATGTCACAGCCCATTAACAGAACAAACCTGACTAATCAAAGTGGCTGTGGTGAAGGCTGGCATCTGGAGATTTCATTAGCCTAGTTCAGTCTCTCTGATGTCACTGGTGGTCTCTTTCATATCCTGAGAAAGCAGCGAGAGGCTTTAGTTGTCCTGGTGGCAGGTCTACTATTCTGTGTGCTGGTATGTCAACTACCAGCAAACCACAAAAAAAACTCCTTTTAATGTGTAAGATAAGAAAACACACAGAAAAACAGCCAGCACATGTGGAATACAAAAAAAAAAAAAAAGAAACAAAGAAAAGGTTTACGCAAAGTAAACGAGTCACAAAACTGCTGTTCGTAATCAGCAGCAGCTAGAGAGTGTGTGCCCCTCTCTCCTTTCATTTCATCCAGCCATCTGAAGCCCACATGGCATGTCTGGGCAGACAGCCAGACACCTCCGCAGTGGATCTACTACTCTGCCACCCATAAAGGGCACTTCTTCCCTATGCCTCAGATCACCTCTAACACCCAATGAGGCCACCACATAATCATGACCTACATAACCCAATACTCGCCAATATTTTTCTCAATCACCTCACACGACACACTTGGCCACAAAAAGGGTAAGCGGTACTTTTTTAAAAAATTTGAGTGAATACTTTACCATACTATAAGATGGGTGGTTTTATTCTTATACATGAAAAAATTATCAACAACATTATCTAACTACTAACATGCTTACTTTATTAGATACTATCGATAAAGTATGTTTTAAGTCATTCTGTGAAACCATCAAATGCAAATCTCTTATATGGCCACTTTCAATTATTTCACAATGGCATTTAGTTTTAGGATACAAAGGAAAAAGTTCTATAACTGACAGGCTGAAAAAATGTCATCTTATTTACCAAGAGACTTATGTCAATCAAATGTGGTGCAATTCCGATACATCTGAGCATTTCTATTACTGCCAAAAAACAGATGGCTGTTAAAATTTTGCCAAAAATTTATACTAAATCACACTGGGCACTGTGTGATTTTCTTTTTGTGTTAGGCACTTTCCTGGTAGCTAACTTGACAGTTAAGTAAACAAGAGAAAAACAATCTTTCTACTACATTCATCTTCTTTTAAAGGCTCAAGACTCACTTAAAGCAGAAGAAATTGAGACGTGGTTAAAAATCCTCAGTACAAATTGTATTTGAGCCATTTGTGACCAACAAATGCTTTTGTCAAAGAGTGAAAATCCATCTGTCTATACATCAGTTTCCTTCCGCTAATCAAGAGGCACAGTACACCCTGGACAGCACACCAATCTGTCGTATGGCACAGTGAGAAACAATGTTGGTATTGACTTAGAACTGGAAAAAGCTTGAGAACTACGTTGGTTAGTTAATTAGTTAATTTTCTTAACTATGGCGATTTAATTAAAGTCTTGAAAATCAAAAGACGTGAGATAATAATTGTGTGATGTACTCATTTTCAAGGGCAGCTGGAGGCTCCATAAAAGGATCTTACAAACCAGTAGTTGACGTCCTGACGGTTACATCCATCTTTGAACTACAGTTGTGGGCAGGAGTTTGCACACACTTATCATGAGGTTAACGCCATGATAGTTTAACCCAATCATTGTACAGCAATGATTCTGAGTTCAAAAAACAAGATGCACAAGTTTGCACATGGTGCACAAAGTTTGAATCTATTTTGGACTTTCTCTAACCCACTCAAGCTTAAATATAGATATACAATTATAAAATCTCTTAAATGTTTTCATAAGTGGTGCCAAAGGTTCTGTGATGTCTTTTAAGTTATTTTAGTGATAATGATCGAGTAGTTTCAACTGATATATATATTTTTTTGCCAGCATAAAAAGGATTTGTTTAAAAACACTCACTCGGTTAACAGGTACGAAGAACAGAGTATAAGAACTAAGGAGACAAGATGAGAAGTTCTCTTGGAGGCATTTCCAAGCAACTGCAGATTCCAAGATCAGTTCAAACAACTGTACGCAAGTTCAAGTTATTCGGATGTGTCACCACTTTGGCAAGGTTTGGAAGAAGACCCAAACTGTCACCCTCAGATGAGAGGAAACTGTTAGGAACCACCAAGGCTCGAGCCTGTCATGAGCTGGAAACTGCAGGAACAGCAGCAGTCCCCATGGATTGAGAGGGTACCAAACAAGAAAAAAAGTCCCTACTCCAAAATTGATGCCCTCAAGGTCAACTGAAATTTGCTGCCCATAAGCAACATGCTTTCTGGAGAAAGATTTATGGTCAGATGAGACAAAGTTTGATGTATTTGGCCACAATGCCAAGACATATGTTTGGTGGAGTAAATGAGAAACCTCCCTCTCTCTGTCTCTCTCTCATATACATACCCACATACACAAGATCTTATATCTTATACATATAAGATAAAATGTTTGCCTAATTTTAAAATAATATAATATCATTTTAAAATATAAATATTTTTGCATTACTAAATTATTGCATTACCATTTTATTATTTGTTATTAATTAACACTTTTAACTAATTTTTTAGCACATATTTAGGCACTGATATTTAGCCCGTATGAACCATTTTATTAATTCTGCAAAATTAAATGAATAGTTTATTAGTTAAATACCGCACCAAAGAAATTGTTTTAAAATAGTTTTGTAGTTTATTGTCTTTATTGTAAAGCACAGTGAAGATAAGAAATCGACGGGAAGAGAGAAGTAAATATCCAGCCCTCCAACATCAAACTGATGACTCAGCAGCTAAAGGCATTTTTTGTCCATGTGCACCCAACCCTTGCCATACGTTTGTCCCCAGACAATGCCTTTCATAACCTTTGTTTTTTAATGAAAGCATTTGTGTATTTGTTTTCTTCACAAATAAAATACTTGTTTAGCCTCTATTACAAAGCAAGACTCTCGATCTCTAGTTAAGCTGCTTCACGAAGGGAATTGTTCTTTTATTTAGCCGCATGTAATCGGGGAAAACCCTTACAGTAAGTGTGCCCAATGCCTTTGAATAGAACAGTGGAATATTTCACCTCAAAGAAATGACAGTTTCCTGAGCAACAAGAAAACAGAGAGAGCAGGAGACAGACACTTAAACAAGCAGACAAAAAGGAGCAGAACAATAAAAAAGATAGATGGAGAGGTGTGGTAAACATTACCACACGATTACATCGAATTTTAATCATATTCACATACATACAAGCAAGCAAACAAGTTAGGCTGAAAGTTACGTACACATTTACAGGTCAGCTTCATGTATGAATAAGATAAAAACTGCGATGCTCAGATTTGTCAGAAACCTGAGCATCTTTGGTTCACAGCCTATTATGCAGCTGCTAAAACATATATAGAAAATATGATGCTATTGCTTTATTTTTATTTTGGAAACCTTTACCACTCCTATTTAAAACGCTTAGATAAAAGATTTGAAGAATTAACTGTAGAATCACAAGTGACGAGTAACAATACAGTATTTGTACCAATGGTTCCTTGAGTTTTTATAAAAACAAGCCCCAACTTGAGCTTTGGCTTGCAAGTGTGCAACTCCCTGTTACTGTGGCAGAGTGATACAGTTATACACTCGAGTTATTAATTTGGACAAGCACCCCTCCTTACATCCCCCCCCCCTCCCCCAACCCCATTTTTGGCCAAGTCATACAGTCCAGACCAGATTAAAACCACTTGCACAGTGGTGCTTTTATTCCTACGCTTATTCCAAATGCAGTTTTTCCCCCTCACACCATCTCCAAATCGAACTCCCCCCGTTTTTTTCCCCCCAAATCAAAAGGAAAAATGTATTTAAGACTGCACGAGCCAAACCCTCATGAACTTGTTACTTTGCCCAAGTTTCTGGCTGAACTCAAATGTGCAAGCACAACAGAAAAACCAGAAAAAACATAAATTAGCAGGTTTATAGCCATCTCATAACCTTATTACATCCCTTGCTCTACCTTTAAACCTCCATTTTATATGTAAATGTCCTTTTATTAACCGTATAAGTAATCCATACTCAAAACTACATCAGCATGTGTCACTACACAAGTGCCAAAGCACTTTTTAGCAATATCAGATAACTGCAAATGCCACATTTGTTGGTATGTGTTTTTCTTTTTAGTTTATTTAATATTTTATTCTTCTCAAGCTTTTGTAATTATTTAAAAATCCACAAATCGGGAGTTCCTTCTGTTCAGCATTGGTAAAAACATTATTCTCTCTTGGCTAGTGGCGTGACACCCTCTTGCCATTTTCCCGCTGCTAGCGGATTCTTGAAATCTTTTCTGGTACTTTGCTGCCTCAACCAAAAACAACCAAATATACAAATGGAAAAATCTGCTCTTCTGAATTCCATTAGATTACAGAAAACAACTACAGAGGGGCACAAAATGAAAACATGCAATAATCAGGCAATTTATTGTCTCAGTACATTTAGTATATTCCCATTTTACTTGTGACCTGTATATCTTAATATTTAGCAAATTTTGCAAGATAGTCATCAACTACTATGCACTACTTCAAAGCAAAAATATTCTCTGCTGATAGAAATCAAGGGTAGCTTGTCAGGTTTATTTCCTCTTTTTTAAGGCAATAATAATAATACAATAATACAAGCTGTACTACTAGATAATAAGCTTTTCAGTTGACCCATGAGTAATATATACCCAAAAGTTTAAATTGATCAAAAATGTCTGTCCCACCAGAAAGAAATTCATTCCATGTACAATTATTTTCATTATTTTCTACTGCTAATCAATACAATTATGATCATATGTAATTTATTACTAATGAATAAGGCCACTACATGAGCTATTTAGTTCACCGCTTCTCTATGGGATATTTATGTCCTAGAAAGTTGGATGAAAGAAAAAAAAAGGTGTCCTCCAAGATTCGTGCTTTTTGTTAGGCATTACCTTTGCAAGCAGCAGTAAGAGAAAGAGAGTGAGGTTTTTGTTTATATTCAAATCCAAAGAATGCACTGGACACACCTGAGATCACAAGACTATTGTTTTTAACTTTCTTTTTTACCTTGCCATGGATGTAAAAAAAACCCACATGAGGAAAAAGAGCATTTTAAGAAAATGTCCTTAAATACTATCATCATGAAGCATCAATTTAAAAAAAAAAAAAGATCTAACATTTGTGACAACAACAACAGCCGTGATGTATGACCCACAAACAGCAAACTAATTGATACGCCATGAGTGTGAAAATTTCCCCGAAGCTTCATCTTGCAACCTGCTAAACATGTGACTTTCACATATTTAAATTTGCATGTATTAGCTAGGGGCTTATTTCAAAATATTTTTACTCCCAGAGACCCAGTATGGAATCACGTTTGTACCAAACAGGAAAACATAAGTAGTCTCCATGCCATGAGGTGATAAACGGTCCAAACAAAGTTCTTCCTGGAATTTGTCAAGTTACAAAGCTGAGGGCCACCTCATCTCTGTGTATGCCCTGTCTGCAAAAATTTATCTGCAAAGGTAGTGTTTGTATTGACTAAAGTTTGTCCCAAACTGAAACTGAAAATAAATTTTAAAATATTAAAGAAATTATTTTCACAATTTCTTTATAATTTCTTTGTAAATTACAAATCTGTATAAGTTTCAAATAATTACTTTAGGTCTTTGAAGCACACTAAGTGGACAACATAACGTCTTTGCACTTTGTATTTGAAAATTTTAATTACTGATAATGCATGTGACTAAATAACAATAATAACAACAATAATAATAAAAAGTATTTCATAATAATTGTTTGCATCAAAGCAAGATGCAGTCAGTTATTTTTCTGGATAATCTTGCACTCCCTTCTCATTTTATCTGTAAACAATGAGTTAATAAAAGTTTTGACAACATTACCATGTGCTACTTTTGTGGATATGTACCTAGTGACATTCAAGGTGTATGACTCTCTCAGTTATACTTCACTTAAAACATAGGAACTAAGCCATAAGGCTCCCCCAGCCACCCCAGATTTCAGAGGCGGTTAACAGTTCACAGACAGTCTGTTGCAAAAAGAAAATGTAGGAGACATTTGCAAGTTCAAACTTTCGCTGTTAAATCAACCAAGGGCAATAAGAGCACTCCTGCTAACCTGCTATGTTAGCATGACAAGCTAATGACAGCTGGTGGTGTGTGTACGAGCTTGGTATAGAAAAGGCATGTAATATTTGAAAAGCTCCATTTGAGAGAGAAAAAACATTACAGATTGTATGGTATGAGGCTGCAGCTGAAAGACGGCGGGCTAACTGAAAGTAGCAGTAGATACTGACTAACTTATGTTACACGACAAGTGCCTTAAGTTTACTACTAGTATAAAACATGCCACTGGGAACAGTGGAAACCCACTGACCTGCAGGGCCTAACGGTTGCTGCTGCCCTTCCTCTCCGAATATCAGTCTGAAGTCCAGCTCCTCATTCCCGGGGCAGTTTGCAGTAGTCATCGGGTTTGACAGCTCGGGTTTTACCCCGCCACTCGACCGTCGACCGCTGGAGCAATTTACGCTATATCCTAAAGTGTCACAACATTTACCGACTGCCACGGCGGACGCCAAACTTCAACTTTTTGTTCATTGAATTCGCGAGTTTTCTTCCCCCCACCCCCCGCCTCCTCCTTCGTCTGACAAATCCAAAAAAAAAAATGCAGGTCGCTGGTCTCCTCTTCCTCCCCGGCAGTTAACGAGTGCAATTCTGGCTTCAACTTCAGAGAAAGTCGGCTGCCCCCCTCCGTCTCTACTCGTCTCACTACTTCTCTCTCTCTCCCGACCTTTCGTCAGCGGCAAAGAAGCGCTTCCCCGCGGTTAATGTTCGGTGTAGAACCGATGAACTGTCACAATAAAGTCGCCGTTCATCTACCGTTCTCTCTGTTTCCCTCTCTCTCCTCCTATCTGTTCTTGTATCTCTCCACGGAGGTCCTATCCCAACTTTTACTAACCCCGCGTGACAAGGCAGTTCCAGCGGTGACGTCAGCAGACACAACACAACACAGGGCACGCGCACGCAAGCACATACATACACACATCTCCTTGGCTGCTATGGGCTTAATAAATAGTTATGAAATTACTAACCTGTTTGAAATACCGAAAATATATTGCCATTTTTAATTTATTTTTCTACTTTGTTCACACGTTTATTCATAATTTAACAGTTCTCTTTGCTCTTTGTTTTTGGTGAGATCTACTTATACATGTGCTGCCTTTTAAAAGGTGCTATGTAAAAAAAATGGGTAGGTGGAGTAAATTAAAGCTTCAGCCCACTCGTTTTATGATCTGTAATGCGTGTTCTTAATTGTTCTTAATTGTTGTCAACATTCATTTTCATGGGAGTTTTGGTTGTTCATCATTATTTTCTTTGCCTTCTAAAACCAAATATACAAGCTGATGCTTGATGATATGCACATAACAGTGGAGAGATTTATCTAAAATTCAAAAATATTTACATTTTCGAACATGCACAAATTTGAAGCGGAATGTACTGTCCCTACTGACCTTGTAACAACTGGGTCTTGCAGCCACTTTGCTCTTTTTAATTGGTCCTTCAGTCTCTTCCAACCGCTACCCATTACATTACATCAATTGCACCTGCCCCCAGCCCTCCCTTTTTGTGTGGTTCTAATCCAAGCCAGGATGGGTAAGTAAGTATAATGACATCCTGCACTTTTTACCTTTAGATCCCTCGAGCCTGTCAGTACTGAAGCCCATTAATTTCTAATCAGCCAATTTAGGCTTGTGAATGGGCTATACAGAGAGGCAGACAACTTGATCGCTGCTTGTGCTGTGATTTTGCATGTAGATGGTGCTGACTGAATAGCAACTCTAACACAGATTTTTGTTTGTTTGTTTGTTTGTTTCCGGAAGCTGTTTTATTCTATCCCCTTATCTACAGGGCCAAGAGAAGTGTTTCTCACTGGTATTTCCCAGCCTTTTTGATGGCTCTAACTGTTCATTTGGACACTACTTTGCTCTTGGTGGGACTTGGTGGATTTTTCATACTGTAGCACTGTAATAAGAATGCATCAAAAGAAAAGTGGTTGAAAAGGCAAGCATGGCCACTCAAAGAGAAATTATTTAGATAGGTGTTTTGTTGATGTGCATCCAAATGAATGGTTTTGCTTAATGACTTTGTCTCGTTTAATATTTAAATCACAATGTAATTCTGACTCTTTCTCACTAAAGGCGAGGTAAGAGTAGATCTGCGGCTAGAATAAAGCAATAGTAAATCCATCTTTATATGGGCTGCTCCATTACCTTTAACCCTTGTGCTCTAACCCATCAATCTTTTCAGGATAATCTTTATTGGGTAAGTCACACAGAGGTTGGTATACTCGAAAACTTTAATGGGCTGCTGCTTTGATGATATTTCTGGTATTTATATTAGTATTTAGGTATTTCCTGCTTTCACCCTTCTAGAAATATTTGTGCAAACCAGTTATATACAAATCTTTTTCATCTCTTGATAAAATAGGCAACAGTGGGGCATATTCACATCTGCATTGTCGCCCCTCCTACACACACACACACACACACACACACATCTGCAGCTGATCAAGAAAATACTGCAAGTTTTTAATGTTTCACCAAAGGTTTTTGCAACACTGATAAGCATAGTTATAAAGCACTTTTTTATTGCATGCATTATTGCTAGGGCACTTTTTATGATCAAGTTGCACTAAAGAGTAAATAAGACAATACATTATTGTTTGTGAGAGAAAAAAATCAAGATGGACATTCCTGAAATCTAAGCAGTTTCAAGGGCAAAAAAGAGTCTTTATATTGTAAAAAACTGCTTCAGCAGCAGAACTTTTTGCTATAATTCGCCCCATCCTTCTGCATATGCAGCAGTCAACACCGTCTTATTTTTCTGACACAGACACACATATACCTATGCAAGAAGCATGTGGGCGTTCAGACAAGCACTCAGTTCTCAAATGCATCTGAAAACATCAATATCACATTTCCTGTGGTCTTTATTTCCAAGCAAAAGCACAAAATTCAACCCTTTTCTTATTATTTGACATTTTATGAAGCGTTGTCTGTAGGCAGGTGTTCTACTTAGTTTTCTACATCTGGAGGATTACAGAGTCCTCCAGAGTTCCAAATATACATTTTAAAATGTTTTTCTAAATCTTTTCACCTATTAATGTCAGGACACTTTTGCAAAGTACTTGTTAAATTATACAAATGCACAGAAAGAGAACAAATACCTGTCTCTCATAGATGCATATTGACTTAAATAAAACTACTGTAAAACTATGCCACATTCTTGTAAGTAAATTGCATTATAGATTACATTATGCATAGAAGTCACCATATGAATCTTAAGGCTTTTTCTAACTTTATCTTACCGCCTTACCGCTGAAAAGAGGAACCAAGCAAATTTAAAACAAACACCACATATCGTTGTTGCAGCAGTTTGTTTAGAATGATTTTTAGTAGCAGGGTTAAGAAAACAACCTGCCTTAAAAATGTAAATTAAAATTATAGCTGTATCTGACTCAATTACAAATACAACTAGGGCACTGGCTATAAAACAGAATGAGGAAGGAATGAAAAAAAGGCTTTGGCTGAAATTGATCCACGTGTATATTAGTATAATAATATTGTAGTTATAAATTATAAAATTATTATATTATCATGTTGCAATTATATAACTTGAATGAACTTTCTCCTGTGCAGAAGTCATGTCTCCAGACCCACCCGTCTCTAATTCAGGTTACCTGCATCTCTTATCGTCGCAGATGACCTTTGAAGGGAGAAGATAAAGAAAACAAATTGTGTAGGAGGCTGTAGATGTGGTTTGTGATATTATGTTCTTGTAAAGAAAGTTATGAAGGAAAAAAAAGCAGCATCTGCCCCCACACTGGTCCTGTTTCAGAGGTGTCATTCTTTCAAGGATCGGAGTTTGCACACACTGCAGAAATGCAATGCAGCACCATGGCAGCATGTGCAATGTTCACAAAATGTCAGTGAATATCAAACTGTGTGCAACTCCGTATCTGCATGTCAGCTGATAAGATTTTAAAAGCTCATGATAATGAAAGTAGTAAAAGAGAAATAAGAAACTATCTATGCTGTCAAATGTCTGAATGCAGTTAATTCTGTGTGCAAATTATACCTTTATTTTTTGTGGGGTAGATTTACAGACTAGCAGCAATATTTACCATGCAGAAAAGGTGTCTGTGTGATGCATATAGTTTACAAAACGAACAGTAATGCAGACACATGCTTTTGTTTGTATATGTCTATGTGAAAGAAATGGACAGACTTGAAAAACAGTGCAAGCCTTTGCTGACATTTCTCCGATTAGGATTTTGGTTGATGTGAAATCTACCTTGAAGTTGTATACTGCCCTCTTTTGGTCAATCTCTGGAACTGAATGTTGATGTCTAATACTTGTATAATTCAACAAACACAGATTGGTCATAAAGCCTTGTATGAATAGGGGACTCACCCTATTTAAAATTTGCCCTGCAGTGTTATGCTTAATTAAATAAATTCACATGAAGTAGTACATAGACTAATACATGGTCAACTCAGCTCTTTCCTACTTTGGGTACAGCACACAGGGATTCCTACTGCCAGAGCATTTGTTTGGCCAACATGTGACAGAGTCTCTAATACTGAAAGAGTGTGTGATGTTCTGAAGCTACACTAAATCAATCAATGAGCTGATTCGTTCAGCACATGCTGAGGGTTGCTGATGTACAATCAATGCTAGATCTGACAGCAGTACTGATGCAGACAGCTGATTTTTTTCACCCCGATATATAAATACCTTTGTCCTTTGCATAAAATAATATGCTGTGTGGGAAGATACAAACTCCCTTATCAAAACACAGTCATAAGAGTATTTCCATTAAACAACTGAAGAGAGGCAGAGTAAAATGGCAGTAAAGCTGCTTGTTCCCCCTGTTTGGACCCTCTCTAGATGCATGCCTATGGAGATTAGTCTCCTTTTTTTATAAGCTTGCACACCAGTGTTAAAGCAACAATGAATTATCCCCCTCAAGGAACTGGGCACCAGCAGGATCTACAACAGTCATACCTCTTGTGATGATATTGACAATTAAAATGTTGGAGCGAAAGCCCAACAAGAACACATCTCAGCCACGTTTTAGGTAAAAGGTTAGGTTCTAATGATTTCATTAAATTTGTGTTTAAAATCTTAAAGAAATCAGTAAATTACAACATAATCTGGGTCTCTTTTGGGTTCAGTAACGCAAACCAAAGGTGTTATTAGGTGTGTCTGTTCAACTGTCAACATGATAGTTGATAACAGATGTTCTGGTCTGAGTACTTCAGAAAATGCTGATTTACTGTGATTTTTCCCCACACAGCTATCTCTGAAGTTTACAGAGAATGGTGGAAAAAAGAGAAAATATCCAGTGAGTGTCAGTGAAAATGCCTTGTTGATGCCAGAGGTCAGAGGAAAATTGCCAGACTGCTTTGAGGTAGGCAATAGTAACCTCCAATAATCAGCTGTTACAATGCAGATATGAAGAAGAACATCTCTGAGCACACAACAACAGTCTTGTCAAATCCTGATGTAGATGGCCTTCAGCAGCAGAAGACCATACCAAATGCTACTCACAGGGAAAACTGGACCATAGAAAATTGGATTTATTGGTTTGATGATGCTGCTAACCATGTCCACTCTTTTATGATCACAGTGTGCCCATCTAGCAGGATAGGGTTTCTATGTCCCACAGGTCAGATCCTCTCAAACTGGTTGCTTGAACATGACAGTGAGTTCACTGTACTCAGATCTCAGTCCAGTAGAGCACCACTGGGATTTGGTGGAACAGGAGATTCCCATCATGGATATGCAAATGACACTGCAGCAGCTGCATAGAGCTATCATGTCAATAAGACCAACAGGCCAAAAGTTTCAACCACCTTGTTTAAGCTGTGCCATAAAATTAATTAAAGCCATTCTGAAGGCAAAAGCAGGCCCCACCCAGTGGTATCTTATGCATGTGTCATTGTACTGTTCTTTCTGTATGTTCTTGTTCAGCATGTAATTTTTTGTGTTGCATAATTGTAGGATTTTGTTTCTTACCGTGCCTAAGGTTATAAATGGTTTGATGCATGACATCAGTCTTGCTACATACTTGTCCTTCCACAAATAACCCATACCTTTTCTTGTCTTTTTCTTATAATGTAATGGTGGAAAAGTCAGGGGCGATCGTGGCTCAGGAGTTGGGTGTTCGTCTTGTAATCGGAAGATTGCCGGTTCAAGCCCCGGCTCGGATAGTCTCGGTCGTTGTGTCCTTGGGCAAGACACTGGTGTTGGCCAGAGGGGCCGATGGCGCAATATGACTGCCTCGCCTCTGTCAGTCCGCCCCAGGGCAGCTGTGGCTACAACTGTAGCTTGCCTTCACCAGTGTATGAATGTGAGAGTGAATGAATAGTGGAATTGTAAAGCGCTTTGAGGGCCCCGAAAAGCGCTATATAAATGCAATCCATTATTATTATTATTGGATGTTGTCCAAAATAAAGACAATGTTGGATAACACCTCCCACCCACTCCATGACATGCTGGTCAGTCACAGGAGCACGTTCAGTGAGAGACTGAGATTACCGAAAAGCACCACTGAACAACACAGGAAATCTTTCCTGCCTGTGGCCATCTCCCTGTACAACGCATCCACTTAACACACTGTTTACTGCTACAACTACACATGTTTCTTTTTCAGCTATTTATTAATAAGTGACTTTATGTATATATATACATACATATATACATATATATATATATATATACATATACATATATATATATATATATATACATATATATATACACATGTATATGTATATATATATATGTATATATATATATATATATATATATATATATATATATACACACACATATATATATATATCTATACACATATATATATATATATATATATATATACACACACATATATATATATATATATATATATACACATATATATATATATACACATATATATATATATATATATATATTGTACTATTCTTAGTTAGCGTATTGTCTGTCTTGTTAATGTTTGTTTATAATGGAGCACTGTAACAAAAAAATAATTTCCTTCGGGATTAATAAAGTATTCTGATTCTGATTATTAATGTAGTGCTAAGGCTACAACTTCTACAAATGGTATTTGGTGTTTGGTGAAGGGGATTGAGGAGAACTCAAAGTCATGTGGACTGTTATTGACAGTCACTGCTGAGTCAATGACAGTGTGCTTTCTCACCCTAGAGTAATCTATTACAGTTTCTTACATTACCATATACAGCAGGCTGTGCTGAATGCCCAAGCCAGGCAACAGATGAATGAGTCACCATTGTAACAGCCCTATGGGGAATACAACTTCAGTGGATGCACTAATCAGGTAGAATTCTTTTCTTGGGACCCTCGATTGACTTTGTTTAATAAATTTATTCTTTTATAATGCCAGTGTGTATCTTTAAATATAATCATACCTTTAAAAATTCATTATGTTTTCTTTCCCCTCTTGCCAATTATCTCATCCTTCCTTTTTCTTCTGCATAACCAGTTCTTGGTGATTGAAGGCCAGAGCCTATTCTAGGAAGGATACACGCTGGACAGGCTGTCTGTCACAGGGCTAACACGGAGAAAGAGACAAGCTTATGGCTATCCTGAATTACAAGTTAACCTAACTCACGTGTGTCTTTGAAAGGCTGGATTACCCTGATAGAAGGCGAAAGACCATAGGGGGAAACTGTAGACTCCAGACAGAGAGGCCCAGCCATTGTTTTTGAACCCAGCACCTTTTTCCTGTGAGACAACAGTGCAAACCACCACCCCACCGACTGCAAACGTTCACATTACACAAGTAGATATGATAAATATAAAATGTTAAAAAAAAACAAAAATAGTTATGGCATATTAATATAGGACGTGTAATATTATAATAAATAATAATAAATCTCTCGTAAGCTACATTTCTGTCTTTTTGGTTAAAATTTAGCTCAAACAATCAAACAACAAAACACACGAGTTGAATCGGGATTCGGCTTTTCTGTACACCTCGTCACGCCACGCCCACTGACATCATCAGCACTCGCCGGGAAAGCATGGCGACATGACTGTCTAGTATATAAATTTCTGCGCCTTTTGGACCTTTATATTGTCTTTTGTGGAATTACAGTGAATTTAATGGGCTTTATTTCCAATTTGTTTATGGTTCAGTTTTGCTGCTTTTTCTCGTCAGCCGACCGTTGGACACTTGCGAGCCGGTTAAGTATTTAAAATGCAGGCTGTGAAGGTCGCCCATCTGGCTTTGGTAGCGTCCAGAGCTCTCGGATCAAGAAGATTGTGTTGCTGTGAGCTTTTTAAAGCGTCGGCTTGGCTTCGATCTCTCGGTCAGAGTCGCTTCTGTCAGACTGGAGCAGAGACCGCGGTCATTCGTGTTCCCCGGTACCTGCAGAGACGCGTTGAAAACGTGAAGGAAATTCGAAGCAAACGCAAGATCAACACCATCAAAGCTGGAAAGCTCCTCATCCAGAGCAAGAACCCAGCTCTGAACCAGTCTGCCGGATACATCCTGGGAAAATTCGAGCAGCCTTCTCTTTGCTCTAAAGGATGGAAACATAACAAATCATTCGGTGACTATTTCAGCATCAACAACGTCAAGGCTGTTGCACCTTACGTTGCTGAAAACGGGAATGAGGACGCTGGACAGAAACCGCTAGCCACTTTTAATAATCTCCACATCTGCAAGGAGCTGGTGGAGACTTTAGAGACTCTCAGTATTAAACATCCCACCACTGTGCAGCTGCAGACCATCCCCAAAGTCATGAGAGGTCACAATGTACTCTGTGCTGCTGAGACTGGCAGTGGGAAGACGCTGAGTTATCTCCTACCTGTTATTCACAGACTGCAGGCTGATAGGGAGTCTGAAAGTTACTCTGAGAGTGCACACAAGATATGCACTGTGGTTCTTGTGCCTTCAAGAGAGCTGGCAGAGCAAGTGGCAGCTGTGTCCAGGACTCTGTGTGCGCCATTTGGTTTCGTTACAAGGACCGTTGGAGGAGGACGAGGTGTGGGACACATCAAGACAGTCTTCAGGAGGGATCATCCGGATATTTTAGTGGCTACGCCAGGTGCTCTGGTCAAGGCCCTGCGGAGGCGTTGTCTGGATTTGAGTGAGCTGGGGTTCTTTGTGGTCGATGAGGCTGACACAATGTTCGACCCCAGCTTTTCTGACATGCTGGAGAACATCCTGCTACACGTCAACGTTGCTAGTGATCCCAAGGAAACACGTGGCCTGGGTCACAAAGCACAGCTCCTCGTGGTTGGGGCAACCTTCCCAGGCGGTGTGGGCGACGTGCTCAGCAAGGTGACAGATCTTGGAAAAATAGTTATTATTAGGAGCAAGATGCTGCACTTTCTTATGCCCCATGTTAAACAGACATTCCTGAAGGTAAAAGGTGCCGACAAGATCCTAGAGCTCCACCAAGCTCTGAAGCTGCTGCAGCAAGACAGAGGTGGAGGCGCAGTTCTGGTGTTCTGCAACAAGTCTTCCACCGTCAACTGGGTTGGATACTCGCTTGAAGAGATGGGGGTAAAGCATGCACGTCTCCAAGGGGAGATGCCTGCTGCTGTGCGTGCAGGAATCTTCCATTCCTTTCAGAAGGGCAACGTAGACGTGCTGATATGCACGGACATTGCCTCACGTGGCCTGGACACATCCAGAGGGCGCTTGGTGGTCAACTACGACTTCCCAGAATCCCACACGGACTATATCCACCGAGCAGGCAGAGTAGGGAGAGCAGGTGGTGTAGAGGATGGGGAGGTGCTCAGCTTTGTCACCCATCCCTGGGATGTGGAGCTGGTGCAGAAGATTGAGACAGCTGCACGCAGGAGATTGAGCTTGCCAGGCATGGAGTCCGACATACATGAACCAAAGCCCATAATGTTAAATGAAATGGAGTAGATGTTTTTGTGTGTTTGTGATTTAAATGCAAAACATGGAACAGAATAGATTTTAAGGAATGGTTATTTGAAACTAAACTGCAGTCAGAACCTATAAAGCTCACGTTTAAGAATGATTTGTGTGTGCTTCACATCTAAATGTATTTTTCTGCCATGTACAAAATATTGTCAACACCTTTATCTTTTGATTAAAGATGTTCTGCTTGTACAGATACAACATTTGTTGGGTATATTTCTGTTAACTGATGCAGTTTTTTTTTTCCAAAATGATTTCAACTCAAAGTAAAACCTAATAGCATATTCCTCCTGTGCAGTTGCATTTACTAACATTAAGAAGCATAAAAGATTATTGGCTGTCCAAGTCTGGATTGGAAAGCGTCTAATTTTTGAATCTATGTTCAATCTTTCTTTAGGAGCAGCAACAGTTTTGATAGGTTTGTCACGAATCTTATGTTGCAGACTTAAACCTCCTCAAAACATCTAAAAAACCAAAACTTTTAGTTATTACCTCATAAAAAGTTTTAAAATCTGTAAGAGCATTAAATTGGAGTTAGTGTTGCCCTCATTTATGTATTGCATGTATTCTGCCACAAGGTGGCGGCATTTGGCTGGTTTTGGTTTGTAGAGGGCTTAAAGGTGCAGAGGAAGGATTTATGCATTTCTTTATTTTTCTTTCTGCTCATTGCAATTAACTCGGCACAGTGTAAATAGCATATTATGTGCCCACCTAGTAGTTTGTGTGCTGTGGCTCCCTGCATGTTGTTTTGTGGTATAGATGTAGCTCATCAAACTAAAGCAGTAATCAAAGTGTTACAGCCGAATAGCTCTTATTGTGGTAGGTCTGCAGTACTTGAAAGGATTTCCCCCTCCTCTTTCATGTCTATGAGTACTTGTTGAAAGCAAAATGAAAAATTGCAGGCTTTTATTTTGTAATGCTCATTAACGTGCCTGGTGATTTAAGCTGGAGTCGTTGTGGAAGTATAGAGATTACAGGGGCAGACGGACCTCAGCGTGAGGCAGACAGTGTTAACGGCACTGAGGGTATCAAGGTGCTTCCATGAGAATGTTTGGTATTTAGCTGTAGTTGTCCTGCTCCAGCTGGGGTCGACATCTTTGAGCTTTTCCCCCCACTTAGGCTCACATTTCACCCCAGTTTGCCCTGACGACAAGAACCCGATATCCACTTGCAACATGTGGAACAACTGCTTCCAATCCCTCAACTTATATTTTTGTTCAGTTTTAACCCGAGTGGCCCCTGTAAAGTAAAACACCTAAATACTGTGTAGAGTTTCCTTTATTTGTCTCGCTCCCACATAGTTTGCTGGGTCCCATTTCCCAAATGGCTTAAATCAGTGGTTTAAATCCATCATTTAAATCATGGAGCACATATAGCTCCATTTGACCTTAAGTGGGTTGAACTGGTAAAACATAATAACACACAACTGATTGTTTTTACATTATTTCCCAGTTCTAAAGCCGTTAAGCAGTTCAGTTGGTTATTAAAAAGAAACTTACTGGCACAGCTCCTCACTTTAGTGGCGTGGCAGGCTGTGGGTGATGTGAATGTCAGTAAGAAGGCTGACAAACATTGATGATTCAGAACTGTGGCCTGGATGAAATTAGCAGTTCAGACATCTACTTTCATGACGTTGACTTAGGTTGACTTAATACATAGTTCTTCATTTATTACTATTGTGACATATGTGCAGCTGTCTTCTGGGGCTTTGGGGGAGCTTCACTGAGTTTAAGACAATAACTCAGTCAAGGTCAAAGGGACTGTGTGTGTATATAACCTGAGAGGTGATGGAGACAGTCTAAGATGCATTCTAGAAGCTCAAGCTCAATTTATTCTATCTGCTGATTTTCAGTTCAGTGTTCAGTCAAAAAAAGTGTTGTTGTTTTTTTTAGTGTTTCCTGATTTGGAAATTTGGCTCATATGGTGCAGTTTTGTACATCAGCATCAACATCTGCATATTTGTCTGCTGGAGAGAGAAAGTTTCTCTCAGTCGCTGGTGTATGAACATGTTTTTGTGACCCTACAAGTAGTTTAGAGATCTTTTGCTGTCCACTATACTGCTTAGTCAGTCAGATATTTCCATGTTTCAGTGTGGGAAGAACCAGTAGCATTAAATATGAGAATTATCAACTAGGTAAATTTCCTTCTGTGTTATAAAATCAAAGCTGAATATTTTTTTCCAAGCCCTGGACTTTCAAAATATTTGAGCAGGTGGTGATTTTTGCGTGTCTTTTTTCTTCTTCTTTTCTTTTCTTTTTAGTTTCTGGTTTTAGCACATCAATGCTCGTCCGTTACTAAAAAGAAGAAGAAAAAAATAGGAAGAAAAAAAAAACCCGTGTGAAACTAACACTACATCACCGAACCCGATCCATTTTGTAGTTTAACTGGGTACAGATATGACCAAATGGACTACAAAACGCTTGGGCCATTAATAATGACGCATTTCCTCTTTGCCCCACCGTAGGATTATCCCCCCCTCCCCTCCCCATTTACGCACACACATACACGGTACCTCTGCTGCTCACACACTGTTGGCCACTTGGAAATTTCCCCTCAACGCGCAGGATATTTTAGTGCTGAGGAGCGGGGCTGCCGGCTAATGTGCATCTTCTCAGGGCTGACTTGCCTGAAATGCCCCAGCAGAGGATTTGAAGGTAGGTTTACACCCCCCCTGTAATCGGTTTAATCTGGTGACCATCTCCCCCCCTGGCAGCAGCAGATCTGCCTGACCTCTCCGACCAAGCTTTTTAATCAAACTGCATGCTGTGTGTGAGCGTGAGAGTCCCAGCCCCTCTCTCTGCTCTGTGACTGCGCTGCATTTTTTTCTGAATGGATCTGCGGTCTTTCAGTCGCCGTGATGCTCATTTGAATTAACGAAACTTGTGGGGGTCTCTAATTGCTGACTTTTGTGGTTGCATCGCGTCGTTTTTTTTGCTTTTTCTTTCTTGGGCGACTTGTACAGACCACATGGTTGCAGCAGGGGGTCGCCCGGTGAGTTTGGTTTTCTGTCTCTTATCTTTCCGTTTTCCCTTCTTTTGGCCTTTGAAGCCGCAGGATCGAGCGTGCGGTGAGTGCGGAGTCTAAAGAGTTCACGGAGCGGCTGGTATCCTAACTTGCATTGCACTGGCCGGAGAAAACCAACCTCCGCCATGTTTCCATGTCAGTCAAGCTGCCTCTCGTACGAGCAGGCAATTGTTTCCAACTTTTTAAATCGTTGTTTTTCACGCGCTTGCGTCGGAAACGCACGCGTTAAAGGCTGCAACCTGTACGAAGCCAGTTACAATCGCCCAATATCACATGGCTTGCAGGAGGAGGACGAGGAGGGGAGCACCTATGTTTGAGCTGTGGGCGTTATTGCCACCTTTTATCCATGGCTGAGTGCACGTGATTGCCATTCTTCTGGCTAACCTGTGATGGAAAATGCGAACCGCGACATCTTGGAGTAATGTATGGCTCCACCACTGCAGCAGGTTGTATTGACTAAATGGTGAGGATGAGTGGCTCAGCTGCCACACCCCTTCATAGAAAGACGAGGCTGGTTATGTTTTTACACTGATCACATGTTGTTGTTGTTGTTATTATTAGTATAGCAGGGAATCTGATGATGTCTCCAAATGTCTCTTCTTGTGTGGCGTGGGACTGAGCTGGGAGATCACGTGTGTGTGTGTGTGTGTGTGTGTGTGTGTGTGTGTGTATGCTAAGTTTGTGTGTGAGGAAGGATCAGTGCAGGCCATCGCTGCTAGTATTAGAATGAATGGACCTATCAGCAGCCTGGGAATTTCAGCGAGCCTGGTGTGTAGACTGTGACAGTTCTCATGAGATTGCTGGCCAGGTATGGAGGAAGAGTTGCCTGTAATGCAAAAGTATTCTCCTGAAGACCCCCCCCCCCCCCCCTTCATACGCACACACACACCTCCTTTGGATCCCCCCCACACTTCCCTTGAATTCCTCCACCCCCAAAAGCTGCCCAGACCTTGGCTTGTCAGAAGAAGACACATGACCTTATTGGCTGCAGGCTTGAGTGTGTGTGTAGTGCCTCGGGAGAATGCTCTCCTGTGACTGTTCTTTTAGGTATGTTGAACATGAGTCTGAGCGTTGCGATCCGGCTGACAGTAAGGACAGCGTACCCCGTGGGGAATGCTCGGCAGATATCGGATATGTTTGCCCGGAAATCTATAGTTAATAAAGAGGCTTCAGCAAAAGAGAATGTCATCGCTCCACCTCAAGTTGCCCTTTGTTAAAATCTGTCCTTTCAAAATGGCAGCTCTCGTCTAATGAGCCCAGCTTCTGTTTTCGCGTGCTTATCATTTATTCTTCTGTACATCTCTGTGAAAATGTCATTTTCCCGAGCCCCCGTACCTAGCTGTTACTATCTGCCGTCGCCGCTGCTTGGTATGCAGCTCTGGCACCGGCGACGACACCGATCATTTATTAAACTGGCCAAACTCACTCTGGCTTCCTTGACATAAAAGCAGCAATCAACAGCGTTTTCATTACATTAGCAACCGTGCTGACCTTTTGGAGAGTGTGTTTATGCATCCATTACACTCTTAGTAGTTTTTCAAAGCGAAGTCCTGCACAAAAGCCCTTTTTATTTTTCTTTCTTTCTGTTTTTTTTCCCCCAGTGTAACTGTTCAGTTATTTGGTGCTGAAGTCAATGGAGATGGAGTGAGAATTGCAGAGATGTTCTTGATGAAGTATTTCATTCTGCATTTCAAAGTATCACACATTTTCTTTTCTTTTTAAAGATTTCTCACATTAATAAATGCTTTATGTATAGGTTTAGCAGAAGTTTACAGCTGGAAGATTGCATGGATTGTGATAATCATTTAGCTTGTCGATATCTGTTGGGGGTTTTAACTTTCAATGAAAATGTGCTCCTGGCTTCAAGTCCAATCTGTGGGGTTACTCATCAGCTGCACATGGCTAGTTTATTGATTTTTGTCATTGTTCTGCATGAAATCGGGCCTCTGCTGTCACCTCTGACCACAGAGAGGAAGTAATGAGCAAACTGTAATGACACTTTAATGACACTGATAATGCAGCGGATTAGTTTGCGGTTGCCATGCTCAGCCAGATATTTCTGCTGTGCTCTGTTGGCAGGGGGAAAAGGAACATACAGAAAGTGTTATTTTCATGGTCAGGGTCAGCAGTGTTGTTGTGTACAGCGAGCAAATTCAAGTTTTCTATTGAGATTTCCTTTGAGAGACTGCAAGAGGGGAAAAAACACTCTGCTTGTGAATTGTTTACCCTTTAAAAAAGTATTTTATGCAAAAGCTGCAAAGTGAACAGACTATTTGTAATGCAGGTGGAGGGAAAACAGTGAAAGTTGTGCAACGAAAGCTACATTCATCAAACGTAATACAGCTTAGGTTCAAAATTCTGAAGCTGCAGCTATCCCTTGATGCTCGTTCCAGCGTCGCTCTGAGGTAAACCAGCTCTGGTTGCTTTTAATGCTGCACTGACCTCGTGAAGCTCTGTCTCTACTCTTCGTTTGTTTCCCAGGGCAGCTCCCAGCTGGTCACCTGGAATTAATTTTGTTGTTTTTTTTTTAACGTGGCTCTCAGGGCCTGAAACAAATGTTTGGAGCTGGTTGCCAGATTGGTAACTAAGCATCACTGTTTGGCTGAGAAAGCTGGCAAAGATAATTGGTGTAGTTTAAACTGTTTGAGTGACAATGTTCTTATGTGGGTATGCAATTATAGATGATCATCGTATGAATTACTTGTCAGGGTGAAAAGGGGAGTGATGACCTCAAGCATGCCTAATCACATTTGCAGTTTGACTCATGTCACATTGATACTGTTGATTTGTTTAACGATGACATTAAAGCTTTTACTCCTGAGCATGCACTGAGCAGGCTTAGTCAGAATAGTTTCATCTATGTTCAGCCTTCGTACTTGGATACACGGCGCCTGCTTGCCCTTGTTTAGGGACGTCTTGTTGGGCTATTTTACATCATCTGTTCTTCTCTTTTGCTACTTTGTTAGTTCAGCCTCTGAACAACTAGACTAGCAGACTTTTATCAGTCGTGAATGGTTGATGGTCTAACTTTCCATCTCTTAAATCAGGTTTTTGTTTGGCTTCAGCATGTCAGTATGTGTGGTGGGTCCCTTTGGTGAAACGAACATTTTGACATTTATCTTTGTCCTTTATGTTCTTCAGCCTCAGTGATGGAAAAAAGCATAGCTGTAACTTTGGATTCAGCTAATGATTCTTTTCAATCCATGGGTGCAAATGTGCTCTTAAATATAATCCTTGAGATTTATTTAAAAAGAGTGTTTTGTTTTTGTTAAGCAAAAGCTATTCAGTGGTTTATACTCTCTACATACCTTTCTTTGAAGCTCTTTGCACTGTTACTGGTGGAGTCCAACATTCCCGCCTTGTATTCTAACAACCTGTGTATGCATAACTGCAGTGTGAGTTTGCATGGCTGCTCTGTAAGCAAATAAATCAGTTCTTCTGCTGTGTTTATGACAAATTAAATACTCGAGGAGCGCTTGCAGCCCACATTAAACCCCACCTGATGCTGCTGTGTAAATCAAAGTGTTAAATCAGATAGGCCTGACCCAGTGACAAGATTTACAACTTTAATGTTTCATGTCAGCTCACAGAGTTCATCTGAAAAGGCTCTGTAGGGCCATTTTCATGGAGGCAAGAGCTTCAACATGGCCGTATGGCTGACCTGCACACAGTAGAGGCAGAAGTGTCTGTTCCATTGTTACATTTCTTGTTCTGCGGTTCTGGCTACAACTGCAGAATTCTCTCTATGTATAATAATTTTTTTTCAGTTCAATTTAAATCAGTTTTATTTATGTGCTAAATAACAACAGCCGTCACCTTAAGGCGCTTTATATTTTAAAATAATGAACCCAAAATAATAAATAAATAAATACAAATTTATTTATATTGCACCTTTCTAGACAGAATCACAAAGTGCTGCACATAAGATAACGAGTCATAAAAAAAAAAAAATATATATATATATATATATATATATATTTTTTTTTTTTTAAAAAAAAGAAAAGACATAGGGCTGTAGCAGATTTGAGGTGTAGGCTGGTGGCAGTCCGTGCACAGCTCTGTAAGTCAAGACCAGGATCTTAAAATGGACTCTAAATTCAACAGGAAGCAGTGGAGATGAGATAGCAACGGTGTCACATGTGAATACTTAGAGGATTTTGTCAAAAGCCTAGCTGCAGACGATCCAGAGAACCTTTGCTTAGACACATAAACAGCGAGTTACAATAGTCCAAGCGCGAGGAAATAAATGCATGTATAGCAATCTCCAGTTCAGAGCGAGATAAAATCGGGCTTAGCTTAGCCACATTTCTTAAATGATAAAAACAAGACCGAACCAGAGATTTCACATGACCATCCAATGTGAGAGTCGAGTCAAAAGTGACACCTAAATTCCTGATAGAGGATTTAACATACACTGAGGCTACGCCCACACGTACCCGGGTATTTTTGAAAACGCAGATTTTTTTTTTTTTATGCGTTTGCACCTTTCGTCCACACGTAAACGGCGTTTTCGGTCACTGAAAACGAAGATTTCTAAAAACGCCTGCCAGGGTGGATATTTTCGAAAACTCAGTTTTTGCATTTACGCGTGGACGAGGAAAACGGAGAAAACGCAGCGTCAAAGGTGTGCGCCTTTTTTTTGACGTCACACTGTGCGCCACGTTATTGTTTCAGTGAAATGAATTTCTACAATACTGTTAATTGTACTCTCTGCAGTGTTTAAATGCTTACATATACACACAGTTACTGTCCCTCCACACATACGACTTGGTTCTGCTTCTATCCCCCAGCTTTGTTTACTTTTTCCCACCGAGGCTTCTAGACTTCTGATTGGCCAACATTTCTACAGGGTTAGGAATATATCACCACCTGTTGCTTTGGCATGTTCCTAGCAGCGTTTTCCTTCATTTCTGCATTTACGTGTGGACAGGATTATTTTTTAAAACGGAAACGGAAAATCTCCGTGGAATGTAAGCGTTTTGGGCCGTATCAATGAGGACGCACAACTCTGTGAAAACGACTGAAAACGCTAGTGTAGACGCGGAGCGTTTTCAGACAAAAACACCGTTTTCAAATCTACCCGGGCTAGTGTGGACGTAGCCCGAGAGAGGACCAAGAGCTTTCACTATCTGCAATAAAAATCTGCCAGGAGCACATACGAGGACTTCGGTTTGCCCCTCGTTGAGTTGGAGGAAATTGTCAGCCATCCAACGTTCTAACAACCTGTGTTAGAACGGAGAAAACCTCAACAATCAGACAATCAGCAATTACTTGGCAACAGTGCGAAGGAAAAACTCCTTTTTTAACAGGAATAAACCTCTAGCAGAACCAGGGTCAGGGATGCACATGACCGATCAGGGTGAGAGGAGGAAGGCAGGACAATAGACACACTGTGGATGATTAAATGCAGAGTGGTGTGTGAACATCACTGTTCAGTGGGAAACCCCCAGTAGCCTAGTCCTGCTGCAGAGTAACCTGGGTAGGATTCAGGGTCACCTGGTCCAGCCCTAACTATATGCTTTAGCAAACAGTAAAGTTTGAAGCCTAATCTTAAAAATATAGAGAGAGTCTGTCTCCATAATCCAAACTAGGAGCCATCCTATAAACCACATGTAAGCCAGCATTCTGAGAGCAAAGTGCTTTGTTGGGGTGATGTGGTACTATGTAGTCTTTAAGATAAGACGGGCCTGACTATTCAAGACCTTGTATGTGAGGAGAAGGAGTTTGATTCTGGATTTAACAGGGAGAGGCAGAAAGATTAAAATACAAAGGGTTCTTTCTTTCAAACTTCAGTTTGTACAATTAAATGTCTCACATGCTGGGAAGAAAAAAAAACGGAATATTTTGGTGTTCTTTATGCCAGGATCTGACTGGAGACATTTTAATGAGTGTCTGGCCCAGTTCAAGTTAACAAAAAAGAGAATTTTACAGTTTGTTGTGCCCAACCTAGGCATGCATGGCCTTAAACGCAAGAGTGAAATCACAAGATTCCCATCAGAGAGGCTCCCTGTGCCTGCCTCCTCCTCATGTGCAGTTTTTGGGTAGTGTCAGATAGAGAAACAATTGGATAACTTTCGATTATCCTTCATTTATGAGGTTAGAACTGGCAGCAAGTGATTGGCTCATAACATATTGAAGTCTCAGTGCCAGGCTTTTTAATTCTTTAAAATGTCTGTGGGGAAAAAAAAAAAATATATTGTATTGCGACATTAAAAAATGAACAGTGTAAAGATTAATGCCCAGATATTAAAGAATACCACCAGTTGAACAAGCAAACAAGTGCACTGATTGTGATGTGTAACTTTAGGATGATGGTTACAGTTGGATGGATGCAGCAGAGGCTGCCTTCTTGGCACATCGTATCTACTTTCTGTTTTTTCCCACCTCCCACTGAGTTCTCGTTTGCCTGCCTCCCACTCACTTCACCATCCCATGTAGATTGCATCACAAATAGAAGCCAGTACCGTGACTGCCCACTGGTAACATGAAGAGCTATTTCTGCACAACTAGCCTTTCCTAATTGATTAGTTTTAAATACTCAGCATGACTCAAGGGCAGGACATGTTCACTGTGTGTGTGTGCGCCGAGGGGGTGGTGGTTTCTGTTTTGTCTAAAATTAAACATGAAGTATGTTTTAGGAGGAGCAAGCAGTCTGTCTGAGCAACTGTTGCCCTGCAGCAGGCTCCATATGTGGCTCTGTACATTCTTTGATACGAGGCGGACGACCCTCAGTCTGGTTTAAAAATACAAAATTTTGGTCATGCCTTGCAGTTTGGAGCAGCGGTAGCCAGTATGGTTGTCATAGAGACGAGAGATGGAAACTCATGCTGCTTACTACGACAACAGGGTTTTAAACTGGAACAAATGAGTGCTATTGTGCCCAGAAATACATTTATATTTTGTCCCGAATCATACTTTCTAGCATTAAAGCATCTAATGTGGGCTTATAACACAGGATATTCTTATTTGGCAACAGAGGAGCTGAGAATTTACTGTCCTGCCAAATTGATTTGTCAAATGTTCCACACCTGAAAGAACAGAGCTTCCAACCTCGACGCAGCAGTTATCTATCTCTGTCAAAACTAGAGATGGTCGATCCTTCAGCTGGAACACAGACGTTCTTATGCTGTCTGACAATCGCGTTCATAAATTCAGAAAATAATACCGTGTTGAATATGATGTAGCGCTCTAAAGGTGAAGTGTGGCGAAGTAATCCTGTTTCAGTTTAGTACTTTGAAATGAACACCAGTCATTGCTGAATTCCAGTGCTGTTTTTGTTTTTTTTTTTGCTTTAAGTGCTTGTGATGGGGCTGTGTTGCAAGCTTTTGGATTATAATAATGAACTTTGGTTTTAGTGTGCATCTATTATGTTAATGAGCGCGAATGGTTGTCTGTCTCTGTGTGTTAGCCCTGCGACTGGATGGATGGATGGATGTTTTTATCTCTTTATAAACCTATTTGTGCTGGCCTCCACAATAGTCCCAGGTTTCCATGTGGTGCTTCGGGAAAATAACTTGCCTGCCCCAGGGTAGCTGTTCTGCTTGTAATCTAAACTCACTATGATGAAACACATGTCCTTTTAAGCTACATAAACATCTGTAAGACAGATCAGTGTTTCTTGGAACAAATCCAGGTTCTCTTTAAAACATCAGCTTGCAGTTTCAGGGCTTTTGGACAAAGTCAACCATCATCTCAATTTTTGGATGAAAGAGTATCTGCTCTGAAATGTGTTTCAGGTTACAGCTGAGCTCTTCAGCTATTACTGGACTGCATCTCTGGCAGAAATCCATGCTGCCGTAGTTGCCACCTCGAGGCTCATGCCTCTTAGTCACCAGGGCAGAAATGAAACCTAATCAGGTGTGTGGTACTCCTAGTTCACTGCAAACAGTGTAGATTGGCTGTTTTGTACAAAACCACATGTGGCCAGCCACCCTTGTGAACCATGTTAGTATGTAACATGCTGTAATTTTCACATTTCTCTTCAGCAAATCTTACATTGCTTAAGGCAGTAAAATTCAATCTTCATTTACCCTCCTCTTCTCTCTGCTTGGGGGTTGTTTGATCTGGCTGAAGTAACCAGAAAACGTAATAGTTGCCTAAAGGTTGCAGGATCTTGTCTGTTAAATAGAGAATGTAATAGAGTCAGTCTGCAGTAGAAATTAAACTATGCAGCTATCTCTGTGCTACAGCAGTGGTTTAACTTCATGAATCGACTAATGAATCTTTGAAGTCGGGAGTTGTACATGTGATGATGAATTTCTCAGAACTCTTTCAGATTATAGGGATTCTCTAAATGTTGTCTTTCTTAGTAATTGTTTTCTGATTACACATCTTATGCCTGTTTCTCTTGGATAACTTGCATGTAATAATTTAAACACTGAAAAACTCCAACTGCTGGTCAGTAAAGAGAATATTGGGCATTTACTAGATTTCACACTAGCAGTCTCGGTCTACTTATCAAAGGTTGTTGTCCTGTCTCTTTTAACCAACCCAAAACTTCAGATGCCGGACCATTGTCCAACAAAAAGAGCAAGAGTTTTGCTGTGGTGTAAGAAGACAACAGCATAAAGAAAGGAAAAATGTACTGCTGTGGTGGTATGCGAGCAGCATCTCCAGAATTCATTGGGAATCTAGCGAATCCACTGCCATTAAAAATGGTGGATGAGCACATCATGATTTGATTGCTCTGCCAATGAAAACCTCAGACCCACCCTTCTATTTTAAAGATGAGGACATGTTTCTTCTGTCGCTTTGAAGCCGCCTGGGCAGTTGGGGAATAACGTCATGACGAAGTCATGGACAAATGGTGTTCTCGTTACTCGACACGAATGTTGTTTGTTGACAAATTTCAACATTTGTGTCACTCATCAAATTATTTCTGTTGCTGTGACATAGCGCTTCGTGAAAAATAATCCTACTCTGGAATTCCCCCTGGAAGCTGTTGTGGAGCAGCTTGGAGCTTTGTTGCACAGGGGTGAGTGTTCATTCTGGGAGTACTGGAAATGTATTCCACCATCACCCGTTAGCTCCTCCCTAGCCCTCCTGCAGCCTGGGGTGGCTATTCTTGGTTTTCCCATAAGTATAAATTCTTGCTCTAAATGCTTTTCATGGGGAGTCACCTCTCTGTATAAGGCCGCCCTACTGGCAGAGGGACCGAAATGGCTTCAGTGTTGCAGAGCAGAAAGAGCAAATGGTCTGGACGTGAAAATCATGAACTATCACAGTAAAACTTCACATCATTTACCTTTAACGGATCACATCAGACGTGGCTGTTTTTCTTTAGTGATGGTGAAAGGTGTATGTTTGTAGGCTGGGCACCTTTACCAATTTAACATAATATAACATAAAATGAAACACCATATGTTCATGCAGATTTTCCCATATTATTTACTACATGGTCGCAGGCAGGCCTTAATGCTTTAAAACTATTATAGTTGCTATAAACGAGAACTTTGAAAATCTTTGATAAAGGGCTTTGATAAAGTGTTGTTAAATGCATTTGTCTTATTTAGAAAATTGTGCCTAACATGGCTCCTTCACCACTTAGTTTATTACTATCAGTGCAAATAGAAATCAAATTACAAGGCGTTTGACTAGAAAGAACTGGATTATTCCTTTGAGGTTCTGTAGGTCAGTCTGCATTTTCTATAAAGGCTCCAAAACAGCTCCCATCAGTATCAGAGAGCAGAACACATACATTTTTAAACATCAGTTAAACACATGGTTGATTGCTAATGTGTTTTGTCAGCACTGAGTTGACTTTATCCTCTTGTTACCAACATGCCTCTCTTTAGTATGTTTATCCTTTCTTTCTCTTTTCCTTTTTTATCTTTGCAAAGTTTATGTTGTAGTATAGGTTATTTTTAAAATCCGGATGATGGGACGATGAGGCGTCTTGCTGAGGCTTCTCTCTAGCCGAATCCTTTTCTAACCTGGCTACTGCGGCCGGCACGTTGACTCACATTTGTGTCTAGAGTTGGTTGCTGGCCACTTTGGGTCACTGTGGTTTGGTTCTTTGTTTTAACTTCATGTTATTTTGTATACAAACCGAGTCCCAGCTACGTCAAAGGCATTTGCTCATCCTGTATTTTTTGCCACTATTTGCCTTATAGATTTGTTGATGTTAGTATGTTGTGGTAATTATGTTTACTGTCACTTGACATGCCAGTTGGAACCACCATCCTGCACCCTCCTGGTTCACATTAGCCCTAGACCTAACCTCTTCATCTAAAAAAAATACTACAATGAATGAATGATAGATTTATTTTTTAAATGTCTTGTAATATCATAAGTTTTGCGAATCCTTTATCAAGTTTAATTGTGTTGTGAAAATCCGATATTCTGCGAGTCCTTTTTTGTAAAATCTGACTGGAGGCATATTTTGTGTTCGAACATTATACTAATATTCTTTTATAATTTTTTTCCCTTCTTTGCTTTCCTCTTGGTATGATGCTTTTTTCCCCCCAGATACTTTTGCATAGTATGTGTCTCACTTTGCACCCCTCACAAACGTATCCAACCTGACGCTGCAAAATTCTGCAGATGGATGGCACCAGAAATAGCACTTTAAGTGGCTGTTAATGTATGAGTGTTACACAATCACACTGTCAGGGCTCCTTTGCCCTTGGCCGAAGCCTTTCTGTCTGGAACAGGCTTGTGCTTCCCACCTCCCTGCAAACCTCTGATGTTGCATGTGGATGTTGTAGACTTTGAAAAGAGCTATATAAGGGAAACCATTCTTTGTTTATTAGTTAAAGGAGAGCACACGGGAGCGCTGCCAGGCCACTCGGAGTAGAAAATGGGGACAGTAAGAAGAAGACAAACCACCACTCAAACAGAGTGTGCTTTGCTATGTGGAGTTGTAAACATTGCCTCCCCCCCTCCTTTTATTTTTTTTTAAGGCAGTGAAACGATTCAGGCAGCTGGCTTACATTACATGTGGAGAGCTCAGTGTTAATCAAGTGGCTTAAAATAGGATTTTATATGTGCAATGGGTTATGGACAGTGCACACTAATGCAGCTAGCCCCCAAGAATACTGTGGTAACATTAGCTGCCACTGACTGAGTAGAGTCTGCTGGCTGCAGACGTCTCTTCTTCTGCTACAGTTTCATTGCATTTTTTAAAAGTGTAATCAACAAATAAGATATGCCATATTAACATGTTACAATTTAACTCTTTTTTTTTTTTTCCTTCCATATGGATCATCTTTACATGCTTAAGAAGCATAGTGAAAAGTGCACATTACATTGGCTGTGACAGGTGACAGCTGCAAGATGGCGGTTAGGCTGCTAAATGTACTACCTGTATAGGGCTGTTCGATATAACGATATATATTGGATGACGATATAAAAACGTCTATCGTTTCATTTTACGCTATCGTTTGTTTCGTGGTGTCACAAAATAAACTGTTTACGGCAATATTTTTTCATCGTTTTGATGGTCACTGTAGTGGCTATATTAATTTCTTAAAGTTCTCTCTTTCTCTTATATTTAATATAACCACACTACAGACGGACAAGCGCCTGTTTTTATGCATTATGGTTAGCAACAACGACGGTAACACCATCGCGTGTCCGCTTGTTTATGTTCCACATAAACCTTTCACAATAAAGCTCAAGATCCTGTTGAGACTTTTCAAAATAAACTGAATCACGTGAAAGAGCAGATTATTTACGGATGAGAATTAAAAAAGAGCCGCCAGGTGCTAAAAAATAAACCTTAGACTCAAACGTTAGAACAGGCTTTTCCCCGCAGCACGCTGTGTAATAATTACTCACAAAGAAAACGGCAGCCGTTACAACTTATGTCTAAAAATGTATTGTTTCATGCATCGGTTGAAATACTCGACTCCAGCTACATGGCGCAGCTGGAAACACTTCCCGCAAGACGAGCTGCCCGAGATTCATAGAATTTACAGAAAATGTTACATTTTTGTGATTTATATCGTTATCGGACGATAGAATTCTTATATCGGGATATGAGATTTTGGTCATATCGCACAGCCCTATACCTGTACATGTTGAAATGTTATTCAGGCAGGAATGTCTGGAGATGCATTTTTTTTTTCCATTGATCCTAAGTCAAAAGTTGCTGTCGGCTTTGCGTAATCACTGCTACACCTTTAGCTTCTAAGTCACTGTATGTATGTGCACTACATGAATTGCATGTGATTTCACAAGGTCTTGACTTCATCTTGGCATTATTCTTGGTGTAGAATAAATGAAAACCATGAGATTTGATGCTTCATTATCACCGCATGCTTAATTTCAGAGGCCACTGTTTGCAAACAGCGGTATAATCACTCATGGTCCTGGTTTGAATTTAATTTAGATAATCCAGTGTCAGTATTTTCTGCTTTGCCAATTTAAAATAAGATTGTTCCTAGTAATCTTCTGAGCTTAAAGTTGTTGCGCACTGTCTTTCATATCTACATGTCTGTGGGGAGCTTGTTCTCCAGCTGGCAAAGAGACAAATGCTCCATTGTCAGATTCCTCTATTTAGATGGACTCAGGCATTTTGTCTTTTGGAGTTGGGGTAGAATGCCAGCCTTGTCCTCAGTCGGGTTACTTATCTCCCTAGTGCAGAGCACACCCCCAGGGAAATTACTTGGGAGGCTTCCTCGCCGACTCCTTCAACTCTTTGACAACATGATTGAATGATGTCTCTCTTCAGGGTTTCTGCCAGAAAAAAGTTGTTGGACTCAGCTGAGTCTGTCTTATTGGGGTTTTTAAGACTCATCATATCAGTGAATGCAGCATGCTACTGTCTTATGCACTCTGCACACAGAGGCGGTCAGTTAAGGGATAAATTATTATAACAAGACATATACATACATATCAGATATAATATCTCTATAGTGTTATACTTCATAATGTTTGAGTCACACTGGCAGCTTTGCACATATAATCTTTCGCATACACAAAAAGGTTTCCCGCAGTTACTGTAGCACAGTCCACCTGGCATAGACGCAGGCTGCGTGGTACAAACAGAAAAGCAGAACTGCGTAGGCTACGTATCGCTCTACTACTTATTCTGAGATGACTCAGTGTTGCTGATAAGACAGAAAAAGAGAGACCTGGAACCTGCTTCAGCATAAAGAAGGCCTCAGTCACATAGAGGCACCGTGGCAACCTCTGATTAATAGGGAAATATGTGTATTCCCCAACTGGTTGGCGAGTGGTTCCTCCTCTCCTCAGGTTAATTTGATTGCAATGGTGTTACTGCATAAAAAGCCTCCCTGTGATTGCTTTGGTTGCTAGTAGATTGCGAGTTGCCCATAGTTTGCATGGCTAAGCGGTAGTGAAACTGAAAACCAGAAATGGAGACAATTTGTCTTCAAAGTAAAGGTTTTGCCAATTTGTCACTGGATAGTCATTTTTCCCTGTCAGCTGGAGGTTGCCAGGGGGTCACTGACCAGTTCTGTGGGCTTCAGTGACTGGGGCATAACATATAACAGTGGCAGTGCACCAAAATAGTGATCCTCATTTACATACACTAGTACTTTATTTAAAAATATAAACTAGATATATATCAGCTGAACAACTGAAGCTAAAAGTTGTTTTAAAAACTAACTTTGAAGTTTTATAGGATTTAAATTTAAAGTCATCTTACAGTGATATATTTGGACCACATCAAGTAAAAATATAGAGAGAGGAGTGAGGGGAAAAATTAGAATGCCATGATTTGTTTTTATTTTTTAAAGGTCATCTTTATTGTAGGGGGTGGGGGGTTGAGTAAGGAAGTGCATGGGTTCCCTCTTACTGGAATGATAAAATCTTCTTGATTTCGACCTCTCATACTACAAGCAGCAGTCTGTTCAATAGGCATTTCATAAATCTGTGCTTCGCTAGTCTCCTCAGCTTTATTTTGCTCAAATATTCTTTATTTTCATAAGGTTGGTCAGATAGCAGGTGGAAATTTGTTGCTGGCCGCTGTCAAGGAAAATGTTCATGCAGGGGCTCAGTCTGGATTTTGAACTGGCGACAGGCACTGCTACCATGCTGGGTTTATATGCCAGTTACAAGTGGCAGATGGGATTTTTTTGATCTGTTTTCCAAGATATCAAGTGCAGCTTGTTCCTTGATTAGAGTTTTGTTAAGTGTGTTGCCAAGCCTTCTTGGCTTTTTAATGCAGCTGTGTGAGCAGGTGAATACTTGCGAGAAACCTGGGACCCTTGCGTACTTTGGACTGCCATGCATTCCAATGATTTTGTTCACCTTGCATGGATTTACTAAGGCAGGCTGTGTTCACCTGAAACATACATTTTTTTTTTTTCTTTTTATTGGAGGGAATTTCCTTTTTAATACACAGATGGTCACTGAGACGAACAGTCTGGTACTACTTGCATTTTTATTGAGAGACAAGAACAAAAATGCACTTTTCTGTCCATTAAAATGGCTGCAATACATATTTCTATATTACAGAGAATTATAAAATGACTGGATTTTTCCTAAGCTACATGTCGTTTTTACCAAAACCACTCTATACTATGCAGCACAAAACAGCAGGACGAAAGTTAGCAACTACCTTGTGAACATAGTGGAATACGTAGGAGCTAAAGAGAGAGCTATTTCCCTTAGAAGTTGATATACACTAATAACAGATCTGTCGCAAGCACGGTTTGAATGGCATTGTCACCATGGCTGCTAATTCCTGTACTTGTGGTATGTTGCGCATGCTTTGACTTTTAGTTCCAGGCTCAAAGGAAACTTCAAAAACCCTTCCTTTATGAATAATAGACAAAAAAAAGTTAGGTTAAAGAGGCTTTTCTATCCACACCATACAAAGTACAAACATTGGACTTTTCTCATATTTCAACTCTGACGCTGGTCCATTAACATCAGAGAGCATAAAAGACAGTTCGTGTGCTTAAGGCAGACAGACCTATCAGAGGATATGAATGAAATTCCCCCACGAGTATAGCCTAAACTTGGTTTTACAAAACATGAGCTGAAGTCAAATTTTTTTGCTTCCAGCTATTTCCACCAGTCCTCTGTGTCCCTTAAAGCCTGATTGAACATTATAAGATTCCAAACACATAGATGGAGCTGGTCAATACAATAGGGAAAAAAATACTATCTGAACTTTTCCCCACCCATTCTCCTACGCTAGTAATAATCAAGTGATTAATGATATTAATGTTATTTTTTCCTGTTAATGAAACAAGGTCAGCTTACATTATTTATGGGACACGTGTATCATTACTGTAAGACTGGACCATAACTATTGTGACGCCCAATCATTAAACTAACAAATTAAGGCAGCATTTTCCTGATAACTCTGAAAACAGATTTATGGTACCATATAAGGCTGTGATTAGATAAATTATCTTTACAGTGGAACAGACTATTCAACCTTATATCAGCAACCCAGACTGCAGATTTGTAATAATAATTAGCAGTGAATTATTTATGCTGCTATTATGTTGAAGGACTTCCGTCGTCACAGATGTTTGGACCTTCTAATCTCACGGTCGAGATCAAGGTTAAACTTCCATCACCTCTAAAACACTGTGGTAGGGATTGTATAAGTTGCTTAAATATGGATGTTGGGACTTTAAAATGTTCATAATTGTCACATTGACCATATTTTATTTGTTCTGATTTGCCCCAAATCTCATCTAATTAAAAACAAACAAAGAAAAAACCCTTTGTATCTGTCATTAATGTCATCAACTCCTCCGGGTATGTAACATGCTAAGAATTCATAGTGCTGGTTGCCTCCTTCCTTCCTGTCTCTTCCTTTGGTCTGGTTGTGGTATTCCTGCTGAAAGATAAGCTGTCCTGGAATCAGCCCCAGTCTGCTGACCTTGCAGGAAACAGTAGCTGTGGCACCCCCCACAACCCCCCCTAATGGTTTCTCTCTTTATCTCACCTTTTCTTTTTTTTTTTCCTCATTCGAATCTAACCCTCTCTTAATTCTTACAGCCCTATCGCTTCCCAAGCCTGTGGTTAGCGAGCATGTCAACACCTCAGCCCCAACCCAGCCACATGGATGAAATGACACAGGTTGGGCTCGCTAGGCTGTAAATCAGCACAGACATCTGGTAAACGGATGAAGTGTGGTGCATAGAGGGCCGGGATATTCACACTGCCTGTGTGACATTTTGAATTTTTAGCATTGTGTTTGTCTGGGTATCTAAAAAATTGACTCCTCTTGCATGATTTGTGATGACAGGAAATGGGTCACCGTGCCTTAACTTAGCTTGAGTTTAGTATTACTGTCACTTGCGTAGAAAACGTAATACGATGAACAAACCTGCCGAGATGCTTCCTACACCACTAGAATTATAGTGTTACTACAATGCTAAATGAGGTACTTAAGGACGATTTCCTCTTCATTTATACTTCTGTGCTTTTACACTACAAATGCTGTGAGTGCTGTAGCCAGCATTTTGTTCCATCTGTTAATTTTATTTATTTTTACATACATTAGATTATTACACTAATTAGATAATGACTTTGCATGTCGTTTTGACACAGGTGTAGTTTAGCCTATAAATCAGTTTCTAATATATTAAATGGCTGACCAAAACCTGGTTGTCAGCATGGATTGGATAATGGATATTGTGTTCAATAATACCAAGAAGAAATTTGACACCAGTTAGATTTTAACTACAACGATTTGGTCTGTAAGCTCAAGATGGCTTAAATATGATAGAGCAACACTGATATGCTAGCTGAATGCATCAGCAGTAGGGCTGGGCCATATCATACCGTTCACAGTAATACCGGTATAATGTTGGGCAACGATAAGAAAATGAAATATCGCGATAGAATATGGGTAAAATGCGCATGCGCAGTGCCTTTTTTTTTTTTTTCATACGCACATGGCGTAAAAAGCATGGCGGCGACGGAGAATGAGAAGGGCGAAAGCGGATCGTTGAATGAAACGAATGAACCAGAATTGGTTTGTAAAAATGCTGCAACTTCAGTGGTGTGGAACTGGTTTGGCTTTCGTCCGTCAGATACACAACAAAGCACTATTTTTGGTAGCGCATGCTAGCGGGCCATCGTTATTACCGTGTTTTTTGGAAAACACGGCACACTTAAAATCAATCCTTTGATTTTTCTGAAAATCGACAGTGCCCCTTATAATGCCGTTTGCCTTATGTATGAATTCCGGTTGTGTTTACTGACCTCGAAACGATTTTATGTACACGGCGCTCGAAAATCTGTCAAATGTTTTAGTACGACTTTGCTAAGCTACGAAGCCGCACCGCTTGATGGATTGTCGGAGCATTACGGCTATCGTAGGCAGGAGCCTCATGCAGTGATACGTACTGTGCTTCAACATAATATTACAGTGTTGTGTGTGTGTGTGTATAACCTCTTTTTAAGTTTTGTGGATATTTTACATGGTTATGCTGAGGATATGTCAGCCAATTTCCACTGGAAATGCCTTTTGGTTAAACTGTCAGCAAGGAATTTGCATTTGCACTGTTAAATTTTTATATAACTTTAATGCACATAAAAAAACAGCTGCTTGTTTAAGTGAAAATACATTGATGTTTTTTGGGTTTTTTTTGCACTAATAAAGTTGTGGAGTTGCAAAGTATTTTGTCTATTGTCAATGATATCGTCAGTTATATCGTTATCGCAAATTTTCTAATGTATGTCATGATGATGAATACTTTTGGTCATATCGCCCTGCTCTAATCAGCAGTAATGTGGATATTGTATTTTAAAAACAAAGGTCAGGTCATTAGAATTAAATGCAGTCTTTGTTATAATTCCTCTGTCTTCAAACGATGGGATCTTAAAATCGAGAAGCATGTGTGCAAGAGTGTGTGCACGCTCACCACCTTGTCTATTTTCTGTTGCCAGAAACTCTCCAAACAATTCATAGCATTTAATGTAGTATGAGGTGAATTGGGAGCGGCTCTTGCCTTCTCCTAACAATCGAACTGACAAGCAAGGGGTCAGGCTTTCACTTTGCAGACGGCTCTGAAAAACTGGGCTTGGAGTAGCTGAATTGTTCACCCACAATAGGCAGTCGGAGGCCTGTAAGTCACTTTACCTCCCATGTCATGTTTTTCTTCTCCTTTGCTGTGCCTGGGCCTCAGAGCAGCCAGCAGACTGCTTTTTAATTGGTTTTCCTGCCTGTTTGTCGGCTTACCTGCCAGGAACTGTTATCACATCCACTTGTCCTGAAATTGCTGCATACACTTTTTTTGGGGGGTGGGGGGGTGTTTGCTTTAAGAAAGTGTCACGCCTGGAAAAAAAAACCACACTTCGAAAACCTTGACTGCAAATGCAGGTAATGAAAAAGATGAAGGGTAGCTCAGCGGTACTTTTGCTGGTTTAAACATATGTCGATCCATATACTGTAGCTCGTGGCCGCATTGCTTTTTGAAGGCCAAAATGACTAGAGCTACAGCAGCAGACCGTTAAGTGTCTGTTTGCAGCTGTCCATCCAATGAGCGGATTAGAGGACTCCCATATCTGTGCGGCTGAGATGCAAAAGAAGATTAGGTCAGCAGCTCATGAGGAAGGTTGGACCATCCTAATCTGCAAGACTGCCAGACTGAGACATGGCTTTTTAAACCGGTGATTTCCTGTACCTTGTAAATAATGTACTGACCCTGGTGGCCGTGTCGGTGAGCACATTTAAAGCCCGAGAAGACCAAAAGAAAAAGAAGCCACCTATTCTGTGGTGTAATGCAGCGGTCCCCAACCTTTTTTGCGCCACGGACCGGTTTGTCCCCGACAATATTTTCACGGACCGGCCGTGTCACGGATAAATACAACAAAATAAAACTAGTACCGGTACCGAAAAAAAGAAGATTTATTCATAACACACGTGAAAAGACCCAGGAAAACCGGCACGAAATGATATCGTCGTGTTGGTGTTGTTCCCAGATCAACATAGTAAATGTTGTTCCAGGATCAACATTGCAAGTGACCAATCAGAATGTTGTGACGTCATACTTTGGCGACTTCGGGAAAAACCGCCGTAAAACAAAAAACTGTACTTAAGCTGCGAGAAACCGCCTCTGTCCGCCGATCAACGGACCCTGACCCAAACCCTTTAATAAACGCTAAGCAGAATTGATATTGTCCTTGCAACATTGGAATTTCATAAATGCATGAATGGCTTGGCGCGCCAAAGAATAACGTCACAAGAATGTGATTGGTCACTTGCAATGTTGATCCTGAAACAACATTTACTATGTTGTTCCAGGAACAACACCAACACGACGATATCAGATCATCCGGAAAACCAAGTTAACGGGAAAAAAAAAATGATAACAAAATAACGCTAAAAACCCTGAAAACCATACATTTCACACCCGAGTCTCACTCTCGCGGCCCGGTACCAAATGACTCACGGTCCGTGGCCCGGGGGTTGGGGACCGCTGGTGTAATGTGTCAAAATAAAAAGCTCCATCCAATCAAGGCACTCATCGATTACATTTTCTCAAGTAACTTCTGTAGCTTTCTTACTAGATTTGATGTTCACGCAGCACTGCTGGTACTGTTTTGGGCCTTTATCAGCTGTTCTGGCACATATAAGAGCTTTATTATTATTTTGCCAGCAGTGAGTGGCAACATTTTTGCCGTATATTGACCAAAGTAACAATGGATAGTAGCTCTAGATTAGTCCAGTGGTGAAGCTTTGCTATACCAAAGCAATTGGTGTTTTTCCCATCAAGATGTTAGCTCCAAATGCAGTACAGGATTGTGCAAAGTGATCAGAAGGTGTAACCAGAGTACAGGATGTATCACACCCTGCCAAGGAGTGCAAAAGTATGATTAGAATCAAGCTGCTCAGCTATGCCGTGACTGCTTAGCAGCTGGTATCTTTATGTCCAGCAAAACCTGCTTGAAACACTGGACCAAGGCCCAGATTTTTACCTCTGAAACTTGGTGAGCTTCTTCAGAAACCATTTTCAAGACAGATGGACAGCAAAAAAAAAGAAAAAAAAAAGTTATGACATGGTATTTATGTCGATTTAATACTGATATTATTTTTCTGCCAATTTGATTTGTGCATTTGCATTATCTAATGTTAAATGTTGCATAAAGCCTTTTGTTTGACGGTTGCTCTGTTCTGTTTTATGATGGTGAAAAAGGAAGGATCTTGTTGACTTTTCCAGTCTTTAATGCTTCGGCTTTTTCAGGGAATTTTTTTTAGGACAGAATTACTTCTAGGGATGGATGACGGTTAATAAACAAGTGAAATGTGAAGTGAATGTAATTGACAAGAAAACTTTGTATTTCCATCCATTTTTTTTCTCTGCTCCAATTCAGGGTCACAGGGTGCTGGAGCCTATTCTGGCTAAAACAGGGCAAGAGGCTGTGTACAACCTGGACAGGTTGCCAGTTTGTTGCAGGGCTAACACACACCATTCACACTCACATTCACACCTTTGGGTAATTTAGAATCACCTATTAACCTAACCCGACTGACTGCATGTCTGTGGGCTGCAGATATGGTGAGAACATGCCAGCGCCACACAGAAAGGGCCTGGCCAGATGGTGGATTCGAACCCAGGACCTTCTTGCAGTGAGGCAACAGTGCTAACCACGGCACCTGAAGATGTGCTTCATAAATTTATAAATGTATAATTTTATGATTTGTACATTCACATTATTTGAGTAGTTTTAGTTTCTTTCTGCTTCTTTTTGATAGTTTTCCTCAGGTGTCTGTGCTTTTGTCATTTCAGTTCTTATTGTTTGGCAGCTGCTCACAGAAACTTGGCAGCAGGAACTTTAAATAGGAGTATTTCATTGCATTGTTGGTGGATGTAGCTTTCGAAAAGCAATTACACAAATGATATTTAGATTTATTTTTAGTATATAGAGAGCAACTCGGATTTCCAGTTTGTGTTGTCTTTTACTTTTGCCTATTTTGCCTCTTGTCTAAATACACTTTAGCTTCATGGGGATAAATATCTTTCTGAGTGGATAAAGTTGAGTTTTAATAGCAACTAATTGCAGATCCTGTTTCGTCTTTTTCCCCTTTTTAGGGGGTCATTTTACATGTTTTGTCAGAAATCCTGTGAAACCCTTATTTCATAACGGGGTTTCCAGTGTTCAGCCAGAGAATAATAGCGGCCTCTCCCAAGCTAAAACAAAACCAACCAGTGTAAATCACAAATGTAAACACATTTTTGGCACTCTGCTCTCACCCCCCACTCGGCCGGGGTGGTTTTGATTCCATTCATGGAACTGGGAGTCGGCCTGAACACAGACGAGAATCTGTGTAATTGAATTAGTAGCCGTGCCTACCCTCCACCCGCACCCCCCATCCTCACCACTCCCCACTATCTGGAAAGGCAGAGCTAATCAGTGAGAATCTCTGCCCTCCCCAGAGAGGGTTGAATGGTTGCCTTGTATAGAAGAGAGATGAGAGAGGGTCTGGTGTGTGTGTCTCAGTTTTTGTCTAATTGTGGTTGTGTAGAGACTGTCTATACGTAGACCAGATTAAATGGTGTGTCTGGAGACCGGGCTTCTGACCTCCTAACCCCTGTGTAACAACTGTGTGTATGTGTGCTTGCATATGATGCAAAGCACCAGCTGTTCCCCAGATGTCATGCCAAAAAAAAGGGGGGAAAGAAGAGAATTAAGAGGGGGGGAAAAACTCCAAACTGAAGGAAGAGTGATAAGGCCCTGTATTTATTATTATGTTTAATTTCCTAGTGAAAATGTGTTTATTCTTATAGGGGGCATGCACTGTGTTGCACTAGATGTCTTACATAATTTAATATAAGCATTTCTGCCACTGTATTACAAGTCTGGGCCTAAATTGACCACCTGGTAGGCCAAAGCACTAGGGGACCCCACCCACTCCTGTATACCACAGCTCCAACTGTTGGGTTAGATAATATGTTATTAGCATGATTTTACACAATGGCTTGTTTGAACTTAAACTGCTTTTGCCTCTTCATCTCATATCCATCACTTTTAATTCACCTCTGTCTGCCTGTCTCTCTCATCACGCTGTACAGAGATACATCTGTATTATTTTAAAAAAGGAGCTGAAGGTTTTTTTGTGGCACTTTTGAGGTCGGCAAGCAGGATACAGAGCAAATAACAGCAGATAAAAGTAGAAGCTATGAATTTCTTTAATCTATTACTGCCATTAGTTTTTTTTCCCCCTATTAGATTCATTCATAGATGTTTTCTTATCATTATCTGTCCAGGGTTTTCAGGTTAGGGACTAGTCTTTGATTTTTCTTTCAAGCAAAGCTCCCTAGTTTCTTTTTCATGGTGGGATCACACTGTAAGCTACAAAACTTTGTTCCTTTTCAGCATTATGTTAATAGAACACACGTCAGCAGAAAAGTATGATTTGTGTTTATAAAGATTGGCATGCAGAGAAAACCAGTGCAGGTACAGGAAGAACATGCACCTTTTACAAAGAAAGGCTTTAGAGAGCCATGCGATTCAAACGTCGAACCTTCTAACCACTGAATCACTAAATGTTTTTTGCTCTGGTTGATATTAGTGAAACGCGAGCTGGCATTTGCACCGAAAGGTCACGTTATCTGCTTCACACAGGTGGTACGGATTAAAATATATCTATGGACTTTTTTCATCAATTAGTTCTGTTGCAGGGTTTCATCCTGTCATATCTTGAGTTCTCTAAAGGTCTATTTTTATTTTTTTTTTAATTTATTGATTTTTCTGGAGGCAAGCTCTATTTTTTTTTTTAGTGCAGTTATAGTTCTAGTCACTTCCAGTGAGGGTAATGGATAGAGTCTTCTCTTCACACCTCCCCCATCACATTTATCATTCCCAGATCCATGCTACCATTTAGGTCATTGCATATCAAGTTATACAAAGTGTGCTGAAAGAACACAGACGATTAGTCAGTATCTTCAATGCTGGGATGTCTACCATGACTTAGGACTATCAGTGCTCCCCTACTGACATATAAACAGCAGGAGCATCATCCAGAAGTTGTTTTCCCATCAGCATTGCTTCTAAAAAAAACCAAAAAACAAAACCCATTCTCTGCAAAGAGCTGACAATTTCAGTCTGTGGTTTATAGACGGGTTGTTTATGGAACAAAGATTATCCCTGCTATTACATCTGTGGGTTTTTTCAGGTAGTAGTGCTATGGTTTTATCGAGACACTTCTGTTTTGTGAAGCTATTTGGAGCCAGGGTTTGCTGTTGATGGTAGTGGTAGATCTGCCTGTCCTTGACGCTGAGCCACTTGTTTTGCTAATTCAATGTAATTAGGGTTGTTTGATTTATTGGATGGATTTTAAATGATAATAAGCTTCCATGTACTTGAGAAGAAAATATTTGGCCATGATTTGGGATTCACAATCTTTTTATTTGCAAGTCAATTTCAGATTGTAATACAGGACAATTGCATTGCAAGTGCATTTATTGTCATGAAGTTAACACTTAACTTCATATTTAAGGCGCAGAGAGCAACAAAAATGAGAATAATAAGTCTTCCAAAATGTCAAACTATTCCTTTGAGCAAGACTGTTTCTGAAAATCTCTGAAGAATTTGGTAAAGATGTGAATGAGCAATGCTCCCCCTCAGTGAACAGCTGCCACTGATCTTTGAGATGGCCTGGATGAAGGAACTTAGCACCCAGCCCCGAGTTTTTAGAGGAGAGCTTTAGTGGCAGCTGTGTTTGTAGTAAACTTGTTTAAGATAATTCATTTAAATTTGCTTAATGGCAAAATCATCTCCTGTTGATAGTTTGATGCTGGGGCATCATAGCGGGCAGCTTAATTAAAGGCCTCCTTTTTGGGCTTTTCCTAGGCAACACATTGTCAGCTTGTCCCCACTCTGTCCTCTTCTACACCGTGTTATTAATGAAACAAGCAGGACTGAACAATGAGGTCCCCAGTGGTGCATTGTGCTTCCAAAGGTTGCCTTCAGCAATGCGCCACACCTCTGGAAACCCCAGGGATACCTTGTGAGAGTTTCCCCTACTCAGTTATAACTTCCTGCAGCCTTATTTATTAGACTAATTAAGCTAAAACAAAAATATCCTCCAAGTAAAGTGTGGTTTTTAAGCACATAGTTGCTACTTATGCCTGTGGTGACCTCTGGGAGTTTCCTAAATCAAGCATGTTGAATTTTGCTCAAAGCAACTCCCCTCAGACTCAGATGAAAGAATTATAGGAGTGCAAATATGTGTCTAGTTGTCTCTCTTTAAGTACCTTGTTTAATTTGTGTCCTTAATTGTTTTCCTTGAGGCATTACCAATGATTTTTTTCATGTTTTTTTTGTTTTTTGTTTTTTAAATTATTGTTGTTTGATCTGTGTCAAAGTTTCCATTTCATTTTCTAATGTGTCTTTAATAGGAGACCCTGTTAAATGTCATCTAATAACCATCTATTATCACAGGGTATAAACATTGGGGAACAGTGTACCATTTTATGCAAAACTGTAATTTGAATGTTAAAGTAAGACACTGTTACTTCTCCTGCTACTTTGCTAAACTGAGCAGTGTGATTCTTTGAAATGATGCTGCACATGTAGCGACAACTAGAAAATTACTCACATTTGATGCATCTTGGAGCTAGTATGCTAATAGCAGTAGGCTACATTAGCCACTACTAGGAAAAGATGCAGTGGGGTTGACAGTGTTCCTAGATTTTGTTAAGGCAAAAGAACATGCAAATAGCCTGTCTGTGTACAGTGGTGACATTCATCTCTGCTTGAGGCTATCAGCTATAACTAGTGGCTAATTCTGCTAGCATAACACTCTGGAAATCGCTGGGGGAAAAATAGCTTATTATTGTTGAAAGTGGTGTTTCTGTCCTTGAGGCTATCAGTTTATATGCTAGTAGATGCTGATGTAGGCTACTTTAGCTACTATTAGCATAATAACCCAAAAACTAAAGTGGTTTGTGGCACCTAGCTTTTCAGTTGAAAGTAGATTTCTATCGCTGCTTAAGGCTATCAGCTTGTATGCAAGTAGCAGCTAATGGCGCTGCTTAGCAGGAAACTCTGTAAACACCTTGAGGCAACTGTTGTTGTCATTTGGTGCTATAGAAATAAAATTTAACTGACTAACTTGCCAACAGTGAATTAACCTATTAGTTGAGTGTATGTTCTGCTTTACAGGCATGCTTGAAACTAGTGGGTTATATGCTATTAGTATTTAATATAGGCTACTTTAGCCACTAGCATACTGGAATATCTCAAGCTGTTGGAAGTCAAGAAGCTTAAAGTTTAATTGTTTCTGTCAAGGCAGAAGGAGCTAAATAAAAAAAAAAATTAAAAAAGTAATCACAACAAGAGTGTGTGGTTGTATGCTGCTTTCATGGCCTTTTTTCCCTCTTTGTTTCGTTCTTTTAATGAACATTTGCTATCATAAAGTTTGATTTCTTACCTCCTTAGTGGGACTGGAGAAGTGAGTCATTGTGTGAATCAGTTGCCTCCCAGTAAGAAACCTAAACCCTTCTTCAACTCACTGCCAATGTCAGCGAGTCAATAATACTCAGGGGGCAGATTGCCTGAGCAAAAGCCAAGCTCCAGTGGAGTCTGATGATTAAGCAGGTAATCAGAATCATTAGCAGCACTGGCCAGTGTTTGCTTTCATCAGTATGCAGCCCTTTGGAGTTGCCTTTCCTAATATCACACTGTTTGTACCGCTTGGATGTATTAATTGACGGATAGTTCTGGCTTCCTGTGAAACGTACTTTATCTTTTCACATTTGCTGTATGTGAAAACGAATAACTTCATTGGGGTATAGGATTACAAGGATGTCGCATTCTCACATTCAAAACAACTGTGCAGTAATGCAAGTGACGGTGTTACCGCAGTGTGTGCAGAGCCTCCTGTGGGAGAGAGGACAGGCATGACAGTGTGCCTGCAGCGTGCTGGTTTACCCTTCGATGATCCACCTTAAGAGTGTCTCTCACTTGTCCACCCATCAGTCCTCCTCCCTGTCTGGAGCCACTGCAGCCAGTTGTCATTAACTCTGGCTGTGGGCATGATATTGTACTGCCTGGGCAGGTGTAATAATCCATGCTGCCTGTTGTGAAATGTTCTGGCTGTCTTGCTGTATTGATCAGCCCTGAACATTTGGAAACTGTAGCTGTAGAAAAATACTGCATATACAGCTATAGCACAGATTAAATTTGCTGTCTTTTTTTTGTGGTAGATTGTTTGTAAAACCTTTGTATCCTTGGACATTGGTTTTTTTTTCATTTTCTTAATAAACAAACCTCAAATGTTTTAGCCTGATATACTTGTAAAGTGCAGTCTTCACATGAAGTAGGTAATTTTAAACCACAATGTTGTTGGTTAAATATCATTTAGTCAAAATGTCTGACTGCGGTGTAATAAGCGTGCTACATAGTTGTAACTATTCATTTTTTTGACATTTAAAATATTCTAGTTAAACTGTTCTGCTTTTTTTTTATTGACTTATTTGCATCTGTTTAGTTAACTGAATGCATTTTCCTCTTTGTTCTTAACAGCAAGGAAGTAATTATTGTGCATATCCTAATTATGCTTTGCCTGGAGTGTACTTTATCCTTATTTGCTGTTAAATATGTCATAGCCTGTTACACATATCTAAAAGTATAGGCCTAGGTATTTTGTTTCAGTGGAGCATGAATACTCCTGCTGTGAATCCATTGCTTTAATCACTGTATAGATTAACATTTGTAATTATCTTTTGTATGCAAGTCTATATTTTTGCATTCTGCAAATGTGGCTCATAAATATCCTCCTTTCTGTTTTTCAGCTGTGAAGATCAGCAGATATCCAGGGCTGCATTTTCCTGAGCAATAAGGTAAGAGGCTGTTAATGGAGATGTGGTGCACACATATAGTGACAGAAAAGCTTTTAAATCACATGTCTGGACTGTGGCTGGATAGATTGGGAGGGGGGGAAAAAGAAGTCATTACAGATGGTACACAACACCACTTACGGGTAAAAGAGAAGTAGCTGAAAATGTGTGATTTGGCTTTTCATTAAATTAAATTAAAGTGTGAAATCACACATTTGGATAATTGTAATGGAGGCTTTGCAGTTTTGACTTTTATGCTGTACTGAGACAGATTGGACGCCAATGAAATTTTCCCAGTGGCAAGCTCTTACTTTGCTACCAAGGCTAGAGGATGAATATGAAATTCATTCACTTTAAAAGGTACAGTTTGCTAGTACTGTGTTGAACCCCATCTTGCCTTCAGATATTGCTTAATTCTGTATGGCATAGGTGCTGGAAACGTTCTTCAGAGATTTTATTCCATATTGACACGATAGCGTCACGTAGTCGCTGCAGATTCGTCCGCTGTACATCCATGATGGAAATCTGCCGTTCCAACAGTTTGAGAATCTGATAACTGTAGAGCCATTTCAGTACAGTGAACTCATTGACAAGAAATGTGTTTGAGTACTCTAGTCGTAAAGGTTGCTGATAAAGATTTAAAACAAGCTTATTTGGTATTGAGAGGCCGAAAGTATGCCAAGAAAATGTCCTCCATACAGTTACATTATAACAACCAGCCTGAACCTTTGACACAAGGCTGGATGGATCCATGCTGTCATGTTGTTCATGCCAAATTCTGACCCTACAATCCAAATGTTGCAGCAGAATTCAAGACCTATCACATGTGGCAATGTTTTTCCATTCATCTGTTCTTCAGTTTGATGAGCCTTAGTTTCATGTTTTTAGCTGAAAGGACCTCAGTGTGCTCAGTCTGGTCATTGTCAAATTTCTGACCTCCACAAGGCGTTTTCACCAAGTGAGCTGCTGCTCAACAACCACGCCATTTCTTTTCCATTCTGATGCTTGCGTTGACCAGATGAGTTGAATCCACTGAGTTGCCTGCATGTGATTAGCTGACTACATAGTTAAATTAGCGATCAGCTACCTGATAAAATATCCAGTTTGTGTATATTGTAGAAGACGTGCTACTTTGTGTTAATGGAACCTATACAGTTAGGTTACTGCTCTGTCGCGTGCTACATGTTTGTTCTGACGAGGCTTATCGGGATGATCAGGAGTAGCTTCCAGCTGCCGGGGAGCCATATGGAAGCACACTAAGTGATTTCTAGTCGTGTTGCTTTTATCTGCTGTTTGGAGTTGCAGCAGCAGCATCTTTAGTTTTACTGTATTTTCTGCCCTTTTATTTTTCAGTGTTTTTTTTTTCTCTGTTTCCTTTGTCATTCTCTTCACTTACACGATTACAGGTTCACAGTGAAAGTTTAAGCACTTCACCTGTACAGCTCACTCTAAAGCATTACACACCAGTCGAGGGAGCCGCTGAAACTAAACGGTCTACTTCCGCTCCATTTGTGTGTTTACCCAGCAAGGGGGAGAGTGTGTAAGCAAGACACACCTGGTACAATTTATCAGTTACTCTGTGATCTTTTCTGTGGACACTCGAGATTATGCCGTTTACATTCAACTAACTAATAGTCAGTAGACTTTATAATATATTAAATTGTGCTTGCCTGTATACAGACCTCTCTAACAGCACACAATAATGTACATTTTCAAGTCGACTCAATGTGCTGCTTTCTGGGGGCAATTAACTAGGCAACATCTGGTGCCCAACTCCTTTGTAACTATGCTCCACTCCGCAAATGAGTTTACAGTTTCTGTGTGTTTTAGTTTTCCAGCAATTAATGAGCTCTGATGTTGATTTGTACCAAGCTTCAATAAACAGGCAGATCTCAATGTAATCAGATGTGCTTAAAGTGTAATCCTAAATTATAATCAGGCTATAGGTTAAGAATCGTCTTTTTGAAGTGATAACATGTTAATTACACTGCTGTTTTGTATCTTGCTGTGCCTGCTAAAAAATTGCTTCTTTTGCCTTTGGCGTTGACCGTTGTTTAACGCCCCGAGAGACACAGCTGAAAACAAATCGGTGTCCTGCAGAGTGTTTGACATTTGCATGTTTTTGTAGTGTAACCCAGATTTAAAGGGGTTTCCCCATTCATTTAACAAAGCATTACATTTGAAAATGGTAGTGTATCTTAGTTTTAATATGGTGGGATGTTCAGAATTGAGCTGCCAGTAAAGAGAGAGACAGAGAGGAGGAGGGGGACAAGGAATTTGTATCTCAGTCCAAACTTTTCCTTAAAAGTCTGTTTATATCTGTCATGGCTCAGCTAGTTTGTGTGATCCTAGCCTCCTCCAGCTGTTCAGTACTCTGTTTGCTCTCACATGATTAGTCCAGCATGAGCTCAGTTTGTGAAGCTGTGAGCAGATGAACCTTTTTGATAGACGGCGCATACAGTATATAGACCAGCTTTGGCTGTCTTAATGATTGCCACAAAATATATTTATAAAAATATTAGTTTGAGTTCAGGATCTTTTCTTCACATTTTGCAGGATTTAAAGTTGATGAATGTGAAATGTATAATGATGATTGATGATGATTTTACTGCAGCTTGCTTTCCAGCATTGACACAAACAACAGCACTGGGTTTCCCTGTATCTTGCATTGTGAGGGCTGTTTATCCTTATTCACATCCTAACGGCTACCAACTAAACTACACTACACTTCCTTGGATCTCCGGCAATACACCAAAATAGGGTGAAGTAGGGTTGCTGAAAAAAGTAGACACAAAGGTGCCTTTATTTGTTAGTGACTTTATCTCAGTAGATGAGCAAAGAAGCAGTCTGAGCTAGCAGCAGATCAGGTTTCCATAATTTATTAATTTTCCAAGGTATTGTGTGACATTCTCACATGCTTTTTCCACATGCTGTGGAAGCACCTCTGCTCTGCTACTCATGAGACAGCAACCTTTCTAAATGATTTTTTAAATCCGTACTCTGTTTCTTTTATCACTGCCAATTGTTTTAGTTCTGTTTCTCTGTGCATGGCCAACATATTGCATTTTAAACATGGCAACTGCCGATGGTGCAGCCCTGAGTGGATGTATTATTGCACTGTCAGCCTCTTTCTTGCCCGGAAAGATTCATTAATTGTAAATGGAACTAATAATGCTGTGAAGATACAGATTTTATTCTATTATGTAGTCTTATTATGGGAACTGTTGTGCTGGATATGAAGAGCCTAATGTTTCCAGGCACATCAACCCAAAATTCTGGGTTGGACTATCTTGGTGCTCTATTCGTCCATGTTTGACCCAATGCTGGATTACTGAAATAAGTCACTTTTAACCCAGCAGCTTTGTCTTTTTCCTTGCAGTATATAATTTTGATTTATATTGTTATTGCACTCTTTTGAAACAATATACTAATGAATGAATGAATGAACTAACTTATATTATATAAATATAGATGTTTAAATTACAGATTTTTGTACAGTATCATGCACTAAATCTCTGTCAGTTGATGATACCTTGCAGCTGAGGTTGTCTGTGGTTTATCTAATCATGATGATATGGTATGTCACTATGGTGACTGTAAAGCAGTGGTTACAACTGACTATGACCAGATGTTGTGGAATTAGTGAGTCAGAGCGGCATCATTCAACAGCAATGGCAAGTATTTCTTAAACAAGGAGCGCTGTGCTGAGGAAGAAGTGATTTCACAGTCGGCATAGCAGAAACCTGCCTGCTTGATGCTGTGATATTTATAGCAATGCTATATGTACTTTCTATTTAAATACCCTTAGTTTATTGTTGTTGTTTCCAGGACTGTCTGTGATTTCAGAAAGTAAAATGCTAGTGATGAGCAGAGTAGGCAATGTGACTATTTTCTTTTGGTTTGTCAACAAACAGATTAAATATTTATTTTTTATTTTTCATATGAGAATTGGTCTTACTCGCCCTGTGAAGTGAATGGCTCTCGGCCACATCCCACCCTGACTGTTTCAAGCTATCGCTGAATTCCTTCCACAACAAGACATTTTACTGGCAAGTAGTAGGTCATGCTTCCTGGTGGGTGAGACTGAGGCCATCGCCACACCAGCTAACTGACACCATTATAGTGAATCACCTGTTTTTCCAGTCAGAGTGACTGTGCCATTGGGAAGGGTTGTGTAATCGGAATTGCATCACTGCCAAATAGAGGGGGGCCTCAGAGTCTGGAAATCCTTTGGCCTTCTTGGCATTCAAATCAACCCGGCTATCATGGGTATTCTCCCCTGGATTTCTTGTTTTCTTTTGGGGGGTTTTGTTTTTGTTTTTTATCTTTATATGTTTTTGTTATGGGTTATTAAAAAATAAGTCTGTTTTTTATAGATTTACAGTGAAATAGCTACAAATTCAATAAATGCAGCCACTTTCAGCGTGCTGAAATAAAAAAAATGTCGCATGTACTTTGGACCTTGAATGTTAATATTGTCACTTATGTATAAATTGGCTTGATACTGATACACTGTCGTTTCTATTTGATCTCTAGTGACACTTTCATCCGTGATTGTATCTTTGTTCATCAGTGTCGGCCCTTAGTTGGAGTCGGCACTGCTACACTAATGACTTAACTACTATCTGCATTCATCCAAACAGTATTCAAACTGAAGATCTTGTGCTATTACAGATGGACGTGGAATTATTATGGAGAAAAGGGACTAATGGAAATTATCTGACATCAGGGATTATCCTCAGACTTTAACGAAACCAGTCACACGTGAAACACAATCCATCCAATAAACATTAAAAGCATATAAAGCAGAGATTATATGAACGTTTAGTGAATGGCAGAGTTTATTGGTTACAATGTCATCACTGTAAAGTGTTTTGAGAAATAAGTATGAAAATCACATTGTAAGAAATAAAATAAAAGGTTTACATTTTTTGTAGACTTGACAGCAGTGCATATGAGAATAAATGGCATATTGAGCTTTGGTTATACTTTGTTACACCCAAACATGATATCATATTGGAGACATGATAGCCAAAGAGTCATTCCTGTTATACTTCCTTGAAGTCCGCTTGTAGGCCTTTGCTGCCCGGATGCGTAGTTGGTGCATTGTAATGTGAATTCTCCCATACAAATCTGCACAGTCACGTGGGGTCCTCCTAGATCCTTGCACTCATTGTCTGATGATGAAATTTAAGTCACTCGGACCTGAGCGGACCATAGCAGACAAAGCACAATCAAGGCTTTAAATCCACATGTTAAATCCAACAGCTCCCCAGTACAATGTCTGATTAGACTGATTTGCACTATTGTAAGAATAGCACAGGTAATGGGCCAGGAAGCTCCCTTAGCTAAACCAAACTGAATATTTTCAGTTGTGAAAGTGAATCTAATGTGGACTTTCTCTCGTCGTGTACTACATCTGAGAAAGGACAACTTCAGCAAGCTTCTTCACCTTATTCTCCCGACATTGTCCCGAGCTCTTATGTCTTGTTGTACACTCAGCTGTGCAAACTGGCTCCATAATATCTTTGTTAGAGCACTATTTCCCAGAGACTTGTTGAAAGTAGGATGTGTCATACTCTGATCCTGGTCTGAATTTAGCACGGAAAGCTCTGTTTGTCTTTGAACTGAGTAATGGTGTAATTTATTGCAAGGTTTGCCTTCAAAGTAAAAGCTGTGCCTCGATAAATGTTGTGTTTCTGATGCATTTGTTTACCAAAGCTGATATTCTCCAAAGTTTGTCTTACCTGTAAAAGCCAAAAGTCAGAGTACTTTTTACATGTTAAATTTGAATGTATAATATTACAGCTGATTTCTAAAGCTGCTTGCAAGTGTAAAAATTGTTAAAATCTTTTAAATGTGAATTATTTCCTCGGACTTATTAAGAATAGCAGTGCAAAATGGAAATAGTTAAAATACAAGCCCTTAGAGTAGGTTGAGCTATAACTCATCCTTTTTACTTGAGTCATTTTTAAAACGGTTCCCTATAGCAGATCTACCCCTACGCCACTGGCTTTACATAACGAGATATAGATCAGCTCGGTTCTGTTTCGAGACAAATTGCAGCCCTGTCAGAAGGAATTGGGTAAAGAAAAGTAGATGGACAAATGCACATTCATGCGCAGAGATCTGTTCGCGCCTGCTTGTCTGTTCAGAACCTGCAAAGCCTGGAAGAATGACAACAAATGTGGAGTGAGTCACATTTGTGTCAAAGCTCTAACTGGCAGGGTGGTCTGTCAATGGTTTGGTGACTCTTTTTGGCTCTCTGATGGATGTTGCCCAGCTGTCCTCTGTGGTTTTCAGTGGGATGAGAGGAAGTGGAGCTGTCCACTGAGATCTGTGTTCAATTATGTCTGAGAGGAAGATGAGCTTTATAGACCTCTGACTTTGTATTTACATTGTTCTCTATATGAGGATGACCCTTCATTCATTTTATTATTATTGGGGGTTTTTTATTATTATTTTTTTTAATTTATCTTTTTTTAATAGTGCTACTTCTGCTTGATGCAGCTCTTTAGACAACAGCAGCTAAAAAAGAAACGATGGCAGTGAAGTGGATTTGGGTCTTTTAATAATCTGGTAACCTGGAACAACAAGGTGGGCACTGGTAGCGTGTTTGAAATGGCCTTGCTGTTGTCAAAAGATTGTGTTAGAATGAGTTTTGTCCTTCACTTTATTTCGGTACATACACATTTTCTTTTTGTGATGTGTGGCTGCAGTTGTCTGTCACGATGGAGCCACGATTGGTTGAATCATGGATTTTGGCACCATGCTACACCCAGTTTGGGATGAGAAAAATAGAATGAGGGGATGTTATTAATCAGTTTTGTGTAATTCCCAAATAAGATTTCACTCTGTGTTTAGCTTTCTGCTGTACTGTTTATGCTTTTTAGGATATCACAAAGAACTTTGATACTTATCATATTTTGAGTTTGACTTCCAAATTTGTTGGTCAAAGTAGGCTGACGAGTCTGTTTCTACCATCTATAAAAGTATGTCATTCATTATGTACTGCTTCTTCATTCTGCTTTCAAGAGCTACAAATCAAATAAAAAGAATAGAATTGGTCGTTAATAGAATGTATAGCATTTATTTAGGGTATGAAAATAGCTTTGGCTGCTTTCTTGACTGAGTTTAATCTTTGAATAATTTTTGCTTTAACAGATGAGATGCACACACATATCGTTCGAATATCGGCATTAGCAGATACTGGCCCTTCTCACTGAAACTGACAGGTTGGAAAATAAAATATAACATATTGCTGATATTTCTCTGGTTTCTTGAATTCTGCGCTGGATAAATGTTCAAAAAATTATGTGAAAAGCTGAAAGAATTGAAACAGCAAATATTTCTTTACCAAAGGGGGAACTGAATAACTGCAAATTAAAAAACAAACAAAGAAGAAAAGTATTTATACCTGACAAATTGTGGTTTTAAACATATAATAATCAGTGCACCCTCTATGCAGAACCTCCTTACTGTCTCCATAGGAGTTAAGAGGGTAAATAGCAACTGGGTGCTATTAGTCAAGTGCACTTGATTAATTGATCATCAGCAAGTGTGAGCACTGCTATATAAGTAGAAGTTTTGGCAGTTTACTGGTCCAGAGCATTCATGTGTGTGTTAACAAAATGCCACGATGTTCAGCCCAGTGCAGTGCTCAGAGAAGTTGGAAAAACCCTCAAACTACATCTGAGACGTTACAGGCCTCAGTTAGTATGTTAAATGTTATCGTTCACGACAGCACAATTAGAAACATACTGAGGGGCCGCCAGAAAAAAACCAACACACACACACACACACACACACACACACACAGACACACACACACACACACACACACACACAGACACACACACACTGGCATGTCTTAGGTCCACAAAGTTGCATCTGAACAAAGCACAAAACTTGTGAATCAACTTTGAACCAAGCATCTTCACTTTGCTCTCATTGGTCCACGGTGGAGATGATGTGGCCATCTCATGACGTACAAAGTGGTCATGATGCACAGTAGCATATTTGTGCTGGTAAGTGGTGTTTGGGTTTTGCCAAACCCCTCATACCAAGCATGAGGTTGAGGGGTGATCACTGGGATTCATTTACAGGACCTGGGGCGTTGCAGTCATTGAGTTGACCATGAACTCCTCTGTATTGAGGTTTCTCATGTGACATCACGCACATATTGCTCAAGAGTTGTTTGCCTTATTGGGTGTGATGCAATCACCAATTATTGGGGAAAAATATGTATTGACTGTCAGCGGTTCGCAAAGATTGCTGACTCTGGCTACTTGCTGATTGCAGTGATTACTTGTATTTTTTGTTTGTTTGTGTTGGTCTGCAAATACTTGCTAAGCTGAGCTTGGCAGAACATAAAAAAATTCAACACACACTAGAAATGGACAAGGTTTGCCTTCAAAGTAAAAGCTGTGCCTCAGCACTACAGCCAACATGCTTCATTATGCGTAACTTTTATTTTGAAGACAAACTGTCAATTTCTGGTTTGTGCTACACTTTTCACAGTTTCATTGCAGCACAGAGTAGTTAGCCAGTGTTTGTAGACGGGTATGTAATTTCCATTCAAAGTAAATTCTGTGGTAAGACCTTAAGAGAAGCTCTGGATAAACGCATGACTGCAAACATAAATGAACTGAAGTGACGCTTTAAAGAACTGCGTGCTAAAATTTCTCCACATAGATGTGAAAGGTTAATAAAATTGTAAAAAAAAAAAAAAAAAAGCAATCACTTCAAGTTATTGCCTGCTAAAGAAACAACTTCCTAAATCATGGGGTGTACTTAGTTTTTTTAGTTTTTTTATAGAACTGCATAAAGTCTTGTGAAAACTTTCTTTTTCACGTGAATATCAGACAAACAGTGTTTTCTCATTTTAATATAAAGCAGATCAGATGATAGTCGAGCCACAACCTGCCTCTGTAACCATAGCAACCTGTATTTGAACAAATCCTTGAGTAGCAATGGAGTTGTTAGAGGCTGAATCCATATTCTAAATAGAAAACAAAAGCTGTGGTCTTTACTTGAAAACTGCAGTGTGGGAGTAAGTGAGGGTTGTAATGCAAGATTAAGTCCGAGTATTGGCTCAGAAACGAGAAGTCTTACACAGCCACGTTTGTTTTCAAGTACCCGTCAAAGCTGATATCCATATGACAAATTGAGCCAAATGATGGGGGTGACTGTGGTTTGGCTTCATATTTTGAATAGATTCAAGTAGACTCCCCACTTCTAGTTAAGAGGCTGATATGGTCCAGGTTCACGTCACTCAAGGTTTTCAGTTCCCGGAAATATTAGTAACAGCTTGAGCAATCTTTCCGTTAACTTTTATTTACTTAATGTAGGTAAACGCAACAAAAAACAGGGTAATGATAATAAATGATCATGCTGACTGTGTTTCACACTGCCTCATTATGTTGAATGTGTTGCATTTGTTGGACTGTTTGCCTCTCTTCTTCGCTTGCATGAAACTCGACACCTGCACAAGAGCCGCTGCCGACAGAGATGCATCACCTGCCTGGCTTAGCTGTTTGCCAAGCTCGCTCTCTCTCTCTTTCAAATGCACATGCAAAAACACACAGGCACACAAAAGACTTGGAGTTTGTGACCTGTGGCATATGCAGTCTGTCACCTAACCCCACCACCAACCAGGTGGATAATTATGCAAGCAGGGTTTTTTAACATGCAACTTTTTTTCCCCCCACGTAGAAGGGTGTGAATGTTCTATATCCTACATGCCTTTTTAAAACCAGGCAATAATGAAAAGCAGTTAAAGTATAGTAGTTTTATTTTTAGTTTTATGGATGTTAAATTATATTTATTTCAGCATTTGTAACACAGCCAAAAGCCAAAAAGAAGAAAGACTGGTTGTTTAAAATGTTATCCGACACATGAATTTTCTTTTCCATTTTCCATTTTGGCCTTTAAAAAAAAAAAAAAATTAAAATCTAAGATAAAAAATACAGTTGGTTGACACCTGTAAAGCCTCCCTCCCTCAGTCACACTTGTTTCCAACATGCATTTATCGAAACTTCCTCTGAGACTTAAAAAGACTAAAAAGTGGAGTTTGAGTGTTTCTATCTCTCCGATACTAACAGAATAAAACACCACAGGCCTCGTGGAACACAGGCATAAATATTCATTAACAAGTTTACCTTGAAACCAGATGTGTATGTATGTGCATGTGACTGTACTCCCAAAGGGTTTCATTTTTGTCTCCTATGCACTGATGCATTTGAAAGACTTCCAGCATCTGCTCAGTCCGGTGACTCTAGTTTAAAAACATTTTACCCAGCGTGAGCCTGTGTGAACTGGAATGCACATGGTGAGCAGTAAGCAGGGGTCACCACTTGACTCGATTACACTCGGAGAGAGAGAGAGCGATATTTACTCAGTTCCTCGTCCAACACTTTCCACTGACTCTTTCAACCTCCTGTCCTCTGCAGCCCCATTCATGCTGGCTGGATGATGATGATGACCTCATTTCTAACTGTGCTGGTTTGATTGTGTGTGTGACTAAGCTTGTGTGCTTTAGATCAATTTCATTTCTGCCTGATGAATAGTCAAGAGAGGGTCTAGAATGCCTTGTTTACACTGCATTTGCCTTGGATATGAGTGGTCATAAAAATTGATTTATTGGCAGCTGAGGTTATTTAGAAGAAAAGGCTGGCTTGTTCCAGATGTACATGAAATTGGTAAACACTCTGAAACTCATTCATCATGGAATAATTGTCAGGACGACCAACCCCACGTGTGGGAGGGTGTTTGTATAGTTGAAAAAACATTAACCGAATATATGAAACACTTGAAAGGCCAGTGGAGATGAGGAGCAATGGAAAAGGCCAGCAGGCTGTTAGCTGTGCAAAAGGTGCTAAAAATGAGCAATACCGATTTTTACAGCGCTTGGAGGGTGGTTTCTTTTCGATTTAGGATTTTAGAACATCAGCACAGCACCGAATTATAAGGAATTGATTAAACGGTGCCCTTTCGTTCTTCTCAAAGCTTCAAGCATTTCCTCCTGTGGTTTACCTCCAGTAGAACTCTCGCAGCCTCTACATCGATTATTGTGTGAGCTTACAAATCAAGTTAGAAAACGAATCCTTACATTTGTGTTAGATAGAACGCACTTGTTGGCCAACATCCTAAAAGCTTTGTCTCACATGAATGTAACCACTGCTTGTACTCTTCTAAGTGTTTTTCTGTGTTATTTAATCAGTATATAATATATTTTAATTCAATTTTAATTCGATTTTTATTCATAATGCTAAGCTGTAAGGTTTTTTTTTTTTTTTTTCTGAACCAGTCTGCAGCATTCAGACTGAGAACCACTGACAAAGATGCTAACTTATGCCAGCGACTTTGAGTTTAAGAGCCAGTGTTAGCATGTGTCGCCTTATAATAATTCAACTAAACTCACTCAGAATTACTATGGTGAAGCCTGACAAAGTACTGCATTACACAGCATGATCATTATTCGCTAGCAGTGCATAAAAAATGGATGGATCGCAATTTGTAACATGCTCTAGGAGCACATTAGTTTTTCCACCCTGGGGCTAGAGTGTAAGTTTTAGCTTTTGTATGTGGTTTTCACTGATTTTTTTTTTTTTTGCTATCAGACATGGTTAATTAAAACTTTGTTATCTTGGTATTTGTTATCAGGCATTTAAAAAGGGGTTTCTTTTTTCAAAAAAACAACAACAGCGATTGCTCTCAATGTCCTAGGGGCATGTGCACAGTGAATGCTACTGCATGATAAATACACGCTGCCTTTGTGCAGTGCTTTGGGTCAGAGAATAAATCAACTCTTAACTTCATTAGAAAGTGATGTGTTCATCTGGAACAACAAGTTGCTATATGTTACTATGATAAACTGCGAGGCAGGTGGACTATGTGTACATGGGCTTGCACTAGCCCAGTTTGGCCTTGTGTAGGGTACTAACATGCTCTGGTCAAATATCGAATTGATTGTCTGTCTGGTTCAGAAATCCTCTATGATTGGCCTGTTTGACTTGTAAGCTGTTCTATTATTGGATTAGAGGACATGTTACTGTAATAGGGCATGGGCATTCCCAGCAGGCACTACTCTGCCTCATTGATCTATTGAGCGGTAGCTACATGTTCTAGCGCTCGTTCTAATTTTCCTTTTATCTCACAAGCTCTTTGTCTTGGAGTTCTCTACACATGAAATCAAATTCTTTGTGCACAGTTACAAAATGTAACACGCTTTCCCTTTACTCTTTCATGTTCTCTGTGAGCTGTCTGTCTCCACTGGTGTGATGCGTGTGTCAAACCCCGTGCCTCTGAGTTTCTAACTCAAATGACACAGTGCTTAACACAAACCATACTGACAGCTCCCATCCTTTGGCATCTGTCAGCATTTGTTCTCTTGGATGTGCATTTACTAGCTCCAGTGGAGGTCAGTGCAGCCTAATCCTTAACCCAAAGCAAGGGCAGCAGTCTTGGCAGGTCATTGTATTATTGATAGAGTGTGTCCACAGAGTCGAGATAATGCGTTCATTTAAGACAGTCAATAGGCAACAAAGTCAATTCAATGCAGTTGATTTGCTATAATAAGTGGTGACATACAGTTAGTTTTTATATTGGAGTTTAGGGATACCTGTAAGTCACTATTTGAGATGTGCGGGGTTTATTTGTCTGTGCAAATACAGGGAAGACACAAGCATGCACTATTCGATTATCAGGGCTCTCTACATCATGTTTCTCTGATAGAGATGTAGTTTTCTTAATTTACTAGAGGTGTAGTGGCAGATGTATGGCAAAACCCCCGACTCCTGTCGGCTGGAATTACCCGGAATTAACAAAATGTAGACACAGGTGAATCGGTGCACATCGTACAGAATAAAGCTTCCATCACAACACAGCATATCCTGTAATCTGTCATCTTTACTGTGTGTAGACACTTGGTGTGTTCTGTTATTTTAGTATTTAAGCCAGTATTATCTCGCAGGCAGAATAGTTAGATTGCACCAGGTCTGTTACAAAGTGATGTCTTAGGAATAGACTGGGTTACACAGCCTGCAGGCTTCGTAACTCACATGAATGCAAACATTAAGTAAATGTATCAGTGCACTTTGAGACTCTGGGGGACTTTTCCAGATTGACAAAGCTTTTGTGATGAGAGATGGAGGTAGACCATTGTTTAGAAGAGACGGATAACATCAGAACACATCTATACACCTTTGGCAATGGGATGGACGATACCTGAATGATTAGTTTAAGAGGTGTGGCTCCTCGGGGATTTGTTTTGAAACACAAATCTAAAATGGGCCAAAATAGAAATGCATGAGTAAAGCATAAGTACTACAAATTGTCGCACAGTGCTGCAAGTAACTACAAGCCTAGAGTAATTTCTCACTCTTCAGTACTTTAAACAGGATATAGAAGTCGTGTTGTCTAGATCAGGTGGCAGGAGATCGAGGGATGCACCTGGGACGTGTCTAAGCTAACACATTCACGGCGCTTCCCTTTTGCTCATGGCAATTCTGTTGAAGGGTATTAACTTCCCTGTCGGCCTCTCGGACATAGTCTTTGGCAGCAGGTACATGTACATTGTCACCTTTATTCAGGGTGAATATGATACGTAGATAAAATGCTGAAGACCTTCAGGGCTCGCTTGTTTGAAATCTGAGCTCATTGTTGCTGGCAAAGAATTTTTCCTTACTTTAGTTTTTCTTTGTGATGGCATTCATCATAGGACAGAGAATCAAGAATAAGTATGGAGTGTTGGTGCATCACAGCTCGAATATGCTGGATTTTAACCTGTGGATTATTTGGGACATTGCTGGGTTTTCTCCTTGTTTTCCTTCCACTAACCAAAGATATAGATATTGGCTTGTTTTAATTATTTTCTAAATTGATTATGGGTGTTTGTTTCCTGTCTGTGTTAATCCTGTGGATGGATTGGCAGTTTGACCAGGATTTACCCCAGCTTCTGCTCAATAATAGAGGTGATAGTTTCCACCCACCCACAATTCTAGTTGGGTAAGAGCACAAGACTAAAATGAACTAACGTTGGATCAAGTTGTTTCTTATCAGAAATGCAGAGCATTTAACAGAAAGGTGCGGATGTTTAACCAAGTATTAGGATGACTTGGGGTTGAGCTTTTGCTGGGATCAATTTAAGGTTTTGATTTCATTTTGATGTGAACATTATTTGGGTAGGGTTAGGAAAATGTAATAGCTTGATTTTGAAATGCACGCTCTTACAGTTACTTAAATTTTCTAAGCTATGAGGGTGCCAAGTTATGCAGGATCTAAAAGTAATGACACCAGCAGACATGTTCCACCCACATATTCAATTAGAGGGCCAAACTGTACCACGTGGCTATAGACTGTAATAACCTGCAATTTTCTGGTGAAAAACGCTCAGTGCTAATTAGTGAAGGTTAAGAAATTGAAGTAAAACAAACTGTTTTTAAATTTAGATTATTCCATCCCAAAATCCATGCATGAAATGTACTGAGTGGTCATAAAGGGGACTTTTATAGAACATATACATAGAACAATGTATATTAGTCATCATGTTTAGTGACACTTCTCTGAAAATCCACACTTATTACTCATTCAGGGCCAGTGCACTGTGATTAAACTGGCCCTGAATGAGTTTCTGCTATGGTTGGTGTACGTCACATGAAAAATGTTGTTTACAGCAAAGCGGTCCTGTTGAATATTCTTCGTTATGTGAGCCTGCAGTACATCAAAGGAGTGTAGGTGTAACTGGTGCAGTGGGTTTAAAGTCAGGAGGGGAACGGAGGCTTTGTGTTGAGTGTGGGAGTCTACAGTGTATTAATGATTAAGGATTTATACGTTCTCTGTCTGTGTTACTCTTACATGTACTGGTGGTTCGGTGTGTGAGGGCAGCGGCACCTTTTCCTCTGTTGGAGGGGTTTCCTTTCCTAAAAATCGCTAACGTTTCCTCACATTCTGGTGGTTTTAACTCCTCTTCTGCTGTTTGGTGGCAATTAGCTTTGATGTTTAGGTGTAGCTCTGAGAGGCAGGTGTATAAAATAGACAGATAATGCTGCTAACTGACAACACCCTGGTGCAGGTGGATGACTTGTACAGCCACATAAAAGCAGATGAGCAGGTAATCAAAGTGTGCAGGCAAACAGACGGGCCTGCCTCCAGATGGATTCGCCAGAATGGAGCGAAATTATGCCAAGAATGAAATAGCTGACTACTGTAGTCACAGAAAACACAACTCCTCTTCATCGAATCAAGTGAAACTCGAGATGCAAGTCTTTGAGTTCTTTGTTTGGTTATTGCCATAAAAAATGTTTACACCTATAGATTTTCTCTTTGCCTGTAATTTGATCAGTTCTGCTTGGGCTAATATAATACCAAATCTGGGAAATTAAGGGTTGTAATATTAGAATGTTTTCCCAGACTCGTTTTTAATTAACATCTGGCTGACTAACAATATACCAAATTAAAAAAAAATATGTTTTTAAATGCCATGCTAACAACACCAGTCTATCCATTCCAAATTACAATAACTGAATGGATTTCCTACTTGATTTGTCAACAGCTACAGGTTCATGTTAGCTGCTCACATGACTGGAGTCTCAGGTGTTTTAAAAGATTTGGTTTTGTCTTCATATTTGTCTTCAAGAAGGCTATGCATTTTTTTTATTTAGTTTTATTTACAGATTAGTTTAATATCCTAATGAGGTAAAGCCTTTATATGTCATTTATGTTCCTCTTAGAATTTGTGTGCTTTTCATGTCTGAATATTCTTTTTTTTTTTTTTTCTCAAAACTAAATCAAGAGCGTTGCCTCTTTAATTTAGGTGCATACACGATTACTGAGCAGGTTAGTTGGTACTGCATGCCCACTGGAGCTGTATTCCCTTATTGGATTTTGTTGTGGTCTAATGAGTTGGCTGTACTCAAGTGTTTTGGGGGCTTTACAATCACATTTGGTCTCAGCAAATCCTTTCTCATATCAGAGAAGCGAAAATGCACGATGGGACGATTTGCCGGTAATCTGGCGTCGACAGAGATGCTGCTTTGCCTTAATGTGGGATGAACCTTTATATTTTCTTAATGGGCCTTATCGGGAGTGTCATGCTCTCAATCAAGCTCATCATTTGGTTTACTGTGCGTGAATTGGATTTTAGCAGGTAAAAAGTTGGACGGCTATCATGCTCGGGATGTTTTTAGCCGTGTTTGTTTACGGAAACAAATCGGTTCCTCTCGTGAATATGTTGTTTGTGTGCAGTGAAATGGAATTATAATTCACAGAGGATTCACATCTTACAGAAGCTCAAAAGGGTTTAAAGGAGGATAAGTAAAACATGCTGTGTGACAACCAATTTTCATATTACTACTAAGGCTAAAAGGATTTTGTGTGAGCCGATTGTGTGGGTGTTCTTTTTTTTTTTTTTTTTTTTTTTTTTTTTGGTTTGTTTTTTTGTTTGTTTTTGGGGTTTTTTTTAGTTTCCGATTTGACTCGGGACCCAGTTTAAATGTTCAAAACAGGGAAAATGCATAAAGTTGCAGTCAAAAATGGATTTTTGTGCTTGTGGTACCATACCTCCTTTATTGTTAGTGATTGGCTGAATCTACTTGTGTTTCCCCTGTCACAGTCTTTTTGTAATATTACAAACCTTTTTACAGAAATGCTTGAATGTTGTTTAAATAAAAAGAATTAAAAAAATTGGAAAAACTGTCCCGGGAGATCATAATTCAGATTTGTTTTTGAAAATTGTGGAAACTGCTTCTTCTAGGTTAAGGAGAAAGTGGGACAGCCTTGGTTGTTTCAAGCAGAAGGTGACATGAAGCTCAAACTCATAAGCTTAATTAATACTTCTGCCCTGAATCTTTATATAAATAAAGACTAGTCAAGTGATTGACTCCATTACTAGACACAGTACAGTGCAAAAGATTTGAGCCACCCTTTATTTCTTTATATTTTGCTGGGGAAATGGCAAATAGAAGGAGCAATTCATTGAAACGAAGGCAAAATCAGAGTTTGCACAATTCCTTGAAAGTCAATATTTGTTATGACAAATAATACAACGCTAACTGAAGTCTCTTAGGTAGGATTTCTTGTCATTTCTTTCAGTCTTCAGGAACAGTTCTCCAGCTCGGCTTTGGATTTGGTTCCAGTCTGTTTTTTGTTAAGAGCTAAGCGTTCTTGAACCACGCTGCTTCCTGTGTTTATTTTCATTGTTATATTCATTATGCTCCGAAATGAAACCTTTGCTAATGAGATACTTTCCAGGTGGTATTGCATGGTGAATTCACAACTGATGGTACTTTTCACAATTTAATGTAAAGTGCCACCAGATTTTGATAAGCTCTCAAAACCTGCAGCTCCAAATGATGATGGAGCCTCCACCTTATTTTGCAGTTGGTTGTAGACAACTTCCACAGATTTTCAGCCACTTGTTGAGTAATTTCAAACACCGGAGCCTCTTCTTCCCGTTTCCTTTCCTTAAAAAAGGTTTCTTGACGGCCGCTCGTCCACTGAGACCATTTCTGAAAATTCTTCAGAAAATTACAATCACTGGTGTGAAAAAGTAGCAAATGTCCAAAGAAAAACTTTGAACTATTGCTCAAGAGCACTCTAAAAAGTTGCAGGAAACTCTGGCTCCTTGGAAGCAGAAGAGGCTCAATTGAAGGACTGGACCGATTCCAGATATTTCATCCACTGAAAATCTTTACTGAATACATATGAAGTGAATGATATGAAGAAAGTAGTGCTGCCAGTGTTAATCTCGTTAAAATGACATTAATGACATCAGGGGCTGCACAGCGCTAACGTATTAACGAGCTTAAGCGCGCTGACGCCGTGCAGCACTCGCGTGGGGCGATCCGCGTTAACTCGCTAACAGAGATTTGCCGCGTTAATGCGGTTATGGCGTTAACGTCATTTTAACGAGATTAACGCTGACAGCACTAGAAGAAAGAGAAACTTTTGAAATTCCATATCAAGCAGCTTAAATCCCATCACGTCAGTATAGGAATCGTTGTTCTTATGGATGCAGGTTATTGGGAAACATGGCCGTATTCCAGATCTAGATTTTAAATTATAAGCAAATCATTGGTTCCATTATTATTGTGATCGCAGCATTCCCAACTTTTTTGGAAATGGGGTCAATGTTTATGTTTTCCTCCTGTTCATCTTTCACCACTAATGGCTGATGATTACATTTCTGAAATTCTGTAAAGTTTGTTTCTTGGCAAAAAGATAGAAAGCACTGTAAGCTTAGCAGATAAAGGGAATATATAAAAAAAAAAACCCAAAACAATCATGACCGTGACTCTGAAACAGATGCTGCTGATGCTTCACGCAGCGATGCAGAATTTGTAGTATTTCAGAAATGTGTTCATATACTTGTAAATCACCCTCAGCCCTGACAGTGTTCCCACAAGCTCACCTTGTTTGTTTTTTCATAGCTGATAACTGGTCTTTTAAGACAGATGTTTTCATATTGTTGGTTAGCGGGCGATCACCAGAATAGCAGCTCATATCTATTTTAGGATGGTGTTTTTGCTAGTGTCATGATCTGACACTCTTATATTTTGAGTAGGAGCCAGTTGTTAGCGGTTGAAGTGTTTGGATTGGCTCCAAGAACTATCAGCAGGAGGTTTGGGAAAAGGCTTGACTGACTAAGATGGAATACACAGCAATAAGAAATGTACAGGCTTGAAAGTCTGCGTAAATGGTTTGTTAATAGAACATTTTAACAAGTGCTAAACTGAGACACAACACATATTAACATAATGGATTTTTTTTTTTACCCAACTTGAGATGCATATCTGAAAAATGCCTGGCTGTGTTATTACCGGGTTCAGAATACCACAATGAGATGTCGACATGGTGCAAGACGAACGCTTCACTCCTTTGTGCGAGCTAATCTCACATAGGAACCAGATTTTGAGAGTCTGAGTCAGGGTTAGAGGCCAGCGGAGCAGAGGGGAAGCTGCCTGTGTACTTCAGCTATGGCCCAGGCTAACCTCTGACCTTTGACCCTCCTGTGCCACAGGGTATTCCTATGTTCCCATTGGTGACAGACAGGATGTGCTCTGTCAACAAGGTCACGGCTCTTTTTTCCCTTTTCTCCGTTTTAGTTGTGAATCGCAGCAGTGTTGAATCTGAAAGTGTACAAGCAGCATCCTCCTCCTCCTCGTGCATTTCTAATGACATAAAACTATCTAAGATGGATTAAAATTGCACGTTACACACTGAAAACTATTGTTAAAGCGGGCATTTTTTATAGCATCTAAGATAAAAATGCAGCAGTGTGTGAGAGGACTTTCATTATTTCATCTCAGTATTGTCTTTCTTTTCTTTTTTTTTTTTTTTTTAAAAATGAATGGACAGATGATTGACAGCGTGTGATTTCTTACACTGTTGGTTTGCGTGTTGCAAGAGAACATCAAGCATTCTGTTATTTCAATAAATTAGGACTCATGTTGACTTTATCTTAGATAAGTTGGAAATTGCTTTGTTTCCTTTCTGAAGAAGGAAATTTCATGCAGGCTTTTCTTGCTGCTTTTTCCCCCCCATTGGCAAAGAAACATCAACGACTTAAGCGGGTTTTACCCACCTAGTATGAAAACAATTGTAGAGAGCTGCCTCTCTGCTTCCAGTTGTTGTTGCTGCTTTTCTGCTTTAGTTTTAAATCTTTCACAGAGAATAGACTTTTTCTTTGTCCCCAGCAGGGACCAGATGGGCCATTTTTCAAAAAGTGATAAATTTGTTAGCTCTTTTTATTTTATGAAGCATGAAAATTTCATTGTTTATGATGGTGCAAGGAGATGTTTTCCTTAAGTGTGTGTTATGAAAGAGTGATATACTACAAGAGCTTAGGTTATGCATTTTCCCGTGCATGAAACACCACAGTGGTGCCACACTGGATATATTAGAATATAAAAACAACATATAGAGATTTGTGTTTCAGAGACCCTCCCCTCCAAAACAACTGAAGGGGCATTCTTCTTCTTCACCATCTGGCTCTTTTATCCTGTTCAACGAGTTTCTTCCCTCTGCTCAAATTTGAGACTCGCGCCTTGTTAATAAACTCAACCTCTCATCCTCTGTCTTTGATTTTTGCCAGGTGTAGCTGCAGCGCTCGCCCGCACCGCCTGGCAAGATGGTGGCGTTGTCACTGAAAATCTGCGTGCGGCAATGCAACGTTGTGAAGACGATGCAGTTTGAGCCCTCCACAGCTGTCTATGATGCCTGCAGGATCATCAGAGAGAGGGTCCCAGAGGCTCAAACTGGACAGGGTGAGAATTAACCCTACTTGGTTGCAAAAACAAACTATGATTGGGGTTTTTCTTTGTAAAGACAAAGAGAGAAGTATAAACTTTACTGGCTGTGGTGAAGACTTTTGCAGCAAAAAGCAATATGTTGGAAATGTGGCTTAGATAATATTTGATTTACAAAATGTAGAGATGTTAAAGTCTCATTTGGTAGGTTTATATGTCAATTACACTGCTTTAAATTGGATTGCAGTCATTGGTAATGCTACCCAATAAACTAATGCTTGGATTAGATTATGTCACAATTTTGGCTGCTTTGCTTCTGATTAAGTCAGTGGGTCTCAAACTTCTTCAGACATGAACCTTTTTTCAGACCCCCCCCCCCCCCCCCCCCCCCCCCAAAAAAAAACACAAAAACTTGTTTTTGTGTATCAATCACTGATTCAAGTTGACATCCAGCGATTGAAATGTCAATATGACAATTAAATCGTGTTTAATTTGCCTTACATGAATCACATTTGTGTTAAAATTAGATTTCATTGGCTCTTTACTCTGCAAAGTTAGTCCCACAGTTTAAGAACCACTGAATTAAGCAACCATGGAATCTGAAATTTTTGCCATTACTTCCATGACCCCAATGCTAGCTTTCCATTTTACACAAGTAGCAGGTCTGACTTATCTGTTCCATTCAGCAGCACCAAAGTCATCATCCCTCTTTTGATTTTCCATGTTTACAGACTTGCCTTGCGCTCTTATGACCATCGTTACAGAACATGTGGTAAATGCTGTCATAGAGGGGTCATTATAGAGTTGATGTCATTTAATCTGATCCTGGCCTAGGGAGTCATTTTCAGTTCTTTAATGTCTAAAGTACAGTTGTTTCTTCTCACTGCTACAGCTTCAGACTATGGCCTGTTTCTTTCGGATGAAGACCCCAGAAAAGGCATCTGGTTGGAATCTGGAAGGACGCTGGATTACTACATGCTCCGCAATGGGGTAAATAAATGTAACCGTGAATTATGGATAACTGGCCTCATGGGGCGACACACACACACGCATGGGAATAACGCTGTGTCATAAACAGCATAAACTGATGCCCAGCGTCTCACACATTTTCTAATCATTGGAGGTAGCAAAATTACAAACACTCTTCACTTAAGTAGAGGTACAGATACTTGTGTTTTAAAAAAAATACAGTTGTAAAAGTTGGAAGTACTGGTTTAACTCAAATAAATAAAAGGCTAACTGAACTTCCTGCCATAATAACACCATACTAATATAAAAAATAATATTAATACAAAGGAATGTGAATCTCATTTCAACCTAAATTCGAATTCTAATGAATTTATTCAGCTTGAACATCTGTTAAGTAGAACTGAAGCAGAGAAAAACTATCTCTCTTTGCCTTTGCCTGCATTATAGATGAGTGACTTTGCCACCACACCTGAGCAAATATACGCAGATATTATATGAGTTATCATGGCCGATTTCCCATAAAGGTGGAATTTAGTGAGTGAATCTAATCAGCATCATCAACTTAAATATAATTTACCCTTGATGGAACATAGCATTGACTATGAACAGCACAGCTTTGCTGCACCAATCCAACATGGTGCATTACTGCAAACAGATCAGTGAAACCATTGCACTTTAATTTGATTTGCAGAATATTTCACAATATGAAAAAAGCAAGATTATTCTATAAATCCCATATGTTTGTCCTGGAGTAGCTGCCTTCTCCCTCTGCTGTCCGGCTTTATATCTTTCCATCTCTTAGTAAAGTTAGAGCTCATTCTTTTCCCTTCCTGGGAAATACGGCAGCTGAACATTTAGTTAGCAGACACACTGTGTGACAAACTACAGACCAACACTTTGTGTGTTTGCTGATATTTGGTGAGCTGCCAGAAATCTGAAATTACCCGTCACTTAAAAGAAAAAGAAAACTTTACTCCCTTCATGCTCACTCCTCTTCTGCAATGCTAGTTAGAATCAGAAGTATTGCTGCTGTAAGTACTGCTAACAATACGTCTGTTACCTGGCATTAAGACTGGGAGTGGGAGTTAAAGCCTTGCAGTGTTGAATATATCAGCAAAATGCTTCATTGTTTGAGTGTAATTAAACATTTTATCTGAATTTAAAAAAAACAAAACATTTTCGATCGACATAAATTCACTAAAGAGAAATTGAAACGGCTGCCAAAAATCTCATTCAGACACACATCATGCACAGGAAGACAAAACAAAGAAGCACCCTGAGAAAATAAAAGCATAAGCTAAAACTGGGAACCAAGACACTGAGAACATCAAAAGAAGATTTTAAAAGCGATCCTTAAAGAAGTGCTATAGCCAGCTTTAGATCGCTTGCCAGCTTGTTTCAGAGGCTCTGATTCCCACTGCCAAAGGCCTGATACACTCTGGTGTTCTATTTAACTGCATATCACAGCCCCTCGGTACATTTGTGCTTGTGGTTTTGCAGCTCTAAATGGTTTCTCCTCTTTAAATCCACCAAAGGCAACCCAGGTAGAAGGCATGACTGTGACCAATTATTCTGAACCAAATCTCGTCTCATTGTTGAGATTGGAGGGGAGCAGCAGGCTGTGATAGGATAGGCAGCCGTTAAATACGGTTTTCTGGCCTTTATTCTCCCCTCTCTCCACGCAACCTGGATGCTTGTGATCTTTTTCTAAGTAGTTACTTTAACTCTCTCTCTCTCTCTCCCTTCATTCTTCTTTCTTCATTTTACTCACATTTTCCCCCTCTCTCTACCTTTTTTGTTTTCAACCAGGATATTCTTGAATACAAGAAGAAGCAAAGACCACAGAAAATTAAAATGCTGGATGGGGCTGTCAAAACTATCATGGTGGACGACTCCAAAACAGTGGGAGAGCTGCTTGTGACTATATGCAGTAGAATAGGTACATCATATCTTTGTCTTCTTATGCTGCCAATCCTGTCTGTGTTACAAATCTGTTGAATCTGAGCTGAACCTTTATGGACACACACACAAGAAAAGAATAATCTTTCCATGTGAAATCCTTTTCCTCCTATCTCTGATGGGAATCCTTTCTCTCCCCAGGCATTACAAACTATGAGGAATACTCTCTGATCCAGGAGACAGTGGAGGAGAAGAAGGAGGATGGCATGGGTACCCTGAAGAAAGACAGAACACTTTTGCGAGACGAGAGGAAGATGGAAAAGCTGAAAGCCAAGCTTCACACAGACGATGACTGTGAGTTCAGGAAAGAAATGCAAACATGAGTTTTCCCTATTTTTTTTTTTTTTTTTTTTTTTTTTTAAAAAGTGAAGTCTTTTACCAGAAACATGTTATATATGGAAAGTGGCAGTTTAGTAGCCCACGTTCACAGCTCTCTGCGATATCTACCAGCTTTCACTGGAATTTGGGAGTACTAAATCTAAACTCCTGATCCCAGGTCAAAACATCTCACTTCCTGCCTATTTTGCATCCAAGATAGGAATGCAGCTGTATTCTGTGCCTGTGTGCGAAATCACTCCTTCCTTCCCTTTTTACAGAAGATTAAAGCCTTACTCTGTAATAAAGGTGAGCCTCACCTGGGAAGGACTGAATAGAGACGGGAAAGATGGACTTGCTTGTACTTCAAGAATAAGGGGATGTAGATTAGTCTGGTTGGGACCATAGTCTGTTTAATTTATGGTAATTATAGTTGATGTCAAATCCAAATAAATGTCCATAAATTCACTTTGCAGCATTTGTTGTCCCATAAGCTTATAATGTATATAAAACAAAGATGGAGCCACCATGAACAGCAGGTTTGAAGTCCCATCTTTAAACCTCAATTTAGCATTTTAGCTGTCTTAGCTTTCAGAAGCCAAAAGTTACTGTATTTGAAGGTATATGCAGCCCTACCAAACCTGGGTGGCAAGGTGGATCCATAGACACAGATACCTGTTTATTAGTGCTAAGTAACATATAGGTAAATAGTTAAACTGGCTTGTAGTACAGTTAACTGCAAAGTGAGCCTCCAGCACTGCAAACACTGTTATGAGTTGTGAAGAGAAAAGTTATTAGAAAGGTAAATGAAGTCACACTCAGATATCTAATTTTTACATGCGCATGGGCGGTTACGGTCCGATCTGCTCTGCTGTCAAAGTGCGCACAACAGATGTGACAGAAAAACCGCCCAGGGCTCTCAGAGCATTCTTTATTTATACCAAACAAGCTTACAAAGAAGTAGGAGTGTCATTTTTAGGATACGAAAACATTTCCTTAAAAGAAGAAAAACTGTTCGCTTATCTTCTTAAACAGGAGGTAGCTTAGTATGTATAGAAACTTAAACATTTCCTTAAAAGGAGAGTAAGAGAGGGGGGAGACCATTAGCTCAGGATGTAGTATGTATGTCACCACATTCCTCTATACATCTGATTCCACTTTCCTTCCCTGTGGTGGTTCCAATCCACAAGCTCCTATTACTTTAAAAATGAAGCTACAACTTAAACATAATCACAAAACTAAAAAATATCTTAACATGAGTTTAGCTACAGCGTAGCAGACAGCAGCTGCCTGTTTCAGCACCCATCTGCCACTTAAAGCAGCCACGCCCCTAACACTGCAGAACTTTTATGCCTTCGTACAATTTAAACAGTTGAGTTATAAAATAGGGCCACGTGCCACAAATGAGGAAATTTGCTACAGAGATGACAGGTGGCCCTTTTTTTTCTTAATCGGGCAAAATGTATTTACATTTGCTTTTTCCAGCCACTAATGTGAAGATGCAATTTGGTGTTTATCAAAAACAAATACTCGTAAAAAAAAAATTAATAAATAAACCACACACACAAAACAAACTTGCTATTGTATATGGTGAGCATTAAATAAAGATAATAGACCTATGCCTCTTTAACAAGAGATTTCTATGAACTTGTTATTTTTTAATTTTTTTTAGTGAACTGGCTGGACCATAGCAGAACATTCAGGGAGCAGGGAGTGGACGAGAACGAGACTCTTCTCCTGAGACGCAAGTTCTTCTACTCTGACCAGAATGTAGACTCCAGAGACCCAGTTCAACTCAACCTGCTTTACGTACAGGTCTGGAACTTACTTTTAAATATGTCTTCCTCTCATTTTTCATTTCAGCAGTTCATGACTGTTGTAGCAGCAGTTTGCCAGTGTCAAAAACAGACACTCGGATAAGAGTGTCTCTCCTCTCCTGAGTAAAACAGGATGTGAGCAGACGATATGCAGTAAAATCCATTTTTCTCTTGTCTCCTAATGGTGACAAGCAGCTACAAAAATGTGCACACGGCTGGCTTTTTTTGATCAATTAAGAATTATGCAAGTCTAGAAAACAGATACAGTGGAAAATAAAGTCATAAACTTGATGTCTACAGTTAATTATTGACTGTTTTAATTTGTCTTTTAGGCTCGAGATGATATCCTGAACGGTTCCCACCCGGTGTCGTTTGATAAGGCCTGCGAGTTTGGAGGGATTCAGGCCCAGATCCAGTTTGGACCTCACATAGAGCATAAACACAAACCCGGATTCTTGGAGTAAGCATCTGTGTCATGACGTCTGTGGAAAAACTTGTAAAATATTAGTTTTTTTTTTTCTTTTTGTCAGAAATAAACAGAAAAGGAAACAACAAAAGGAGAGTTCAGACTTTTTTCATGAGTTTCAGCTTCTTATTTTTCCTTTCTTTTCTAGCCTGAAAGAGTTTCTACCCAAAGAATACATAAAGCAGAGAGGAGCTGAAAAGAAAATATTCCAGGTGTGTTCGTGTTGTCCCTTTTGATAAATGTACACATTGGTGCACAAGCATGAAACGTGGGGGATTTTCAGTGTTCTGAAAATCAATACATGAAAAATCTGACCTGCAGGATCACAAGAACTGTGGCGAGATGACCGAGATTGAGGCAAAAGTAAAGTATGTCAAGTTGGCGCGGTCTCTGCGGACATACGGCGTCTCCTTCTTCCTCGTCAAGGTAAGTTTTTAAAATCATCCATTTGTCCTTTTACCAAATGTTTGAAGTACCAATGCCCTATTTTATTCCTTCAAAAAGTAAAAATATAGCCTCAAGTTCTCTACTTACCTTTTTATTTATTTATTTATTGTAATAGGAAGCAGATTTTGGAATTAGTCGAACTGTAGCCGGAGCCTTTTATCTTCACAGCATGAAATCTGTCCTCTGGGTTTGGTGCTAACTGGATAAAGAGGCTTTTGGTGGACTCAGCTTTTATAAACTGTCTGCTCCTATTTGAACTCTCGCAGCTCGTTATGTCACCTTAAACTAAGCAGAGTACCTGTTGCAAAAAACCAAAATCTCTCAGTGAGATGAAAGAATGCGCTGTGTGCAAAAGCAAGAACCCTTTTGTGATTTGTTTGCCATGCATTTTCGCCTCTCTCGCTAACACACATACAAACACACACCGGCAGCACCTCCTCTGCAGGGAGTTCAGTGTGTTCCTGGAAGGAAACCAAATGTTGTCTGTGCAGCCGAGTGTGGCACTAAGATTATTTCAGAGTGAGTAGGGAGGAAGTGGAGTGAATGAGATATACTAGGAGACATTGCACAGGTAAACTGGCAATACTGAATCTCTTGAAGAAGTCCAGCTGCCAACAGATACGAGCTGATGGGAGCAATTTGCAGACTTCCAAATGCAGTACCTATAAAACTGTTCTGACAAGAGTATCAGAGTGACTTTTTCCCCCACGTAATTAGTCACAAAGAGGACATCCTGCAATGGAAATCTCCATTTGCATCATTTGTTCCTGTCAGCTTCACTGCTCTCTAGTAGAAAATTGGATATTTCCCGGTATTATTGGGACAAGTCACTTGCACTTTTCATTAATAGCTTTCATCACAAAAGGATAAAGAGCAAAGCTGTATCTTGTTTTTTGTTTTTTGAAAAGGAAAGAAAGACACTGTGTTGTATTGGTTCTCTAGCTTTTAGCGAGTGGCTTGTGTATTCCTTTATTCTGTACATAAAAATATAGATTTTTAGCCATTATATCTGCTCACCTTTTGTTGTCTGTCATCATTGAGGTTAATTTTACGGAGCAGAAACATTTTAAAAACAACCGTGGAAAAAAAAAAATCAGCCGATAGTCTCTAACCTATAACCTGCAGAGGCCCCAGTGAGTTTACAGGCCCCTCAGGATTTTTGCACAATTTACCTCTTTGCCCCTCGTGTCACAGTCCATCACTTTGTGTCTCTTCTCTAACTGCAGCTCCCGAACAAATGTTTGCTCTTTCCATCAAAGAGAAAAAGGGGGGCAGAAATGTAATGCTTCATGGCTTAGGAAGCAACTTAAGTATAACATTAAAGGTTTAGTGAATACAGGAGATCTAGCAAGAGGTTGAAAGATGTTGACAGGCAGATAAAGACATGATTTAAGATGCAACATTTTAATTGCTATCTGGGAAAAGTTAACGTTTTTCCCCCCACTGGTTGAACAGATAAGTACCCATCTTGGCATATCATTGTGACAGAAAAATTAGACCTTTGTGCTGAGAGGAAGATAAATTTACATGATTTGCTTAACTTTTTAATCTGCCCTGTGCTTCAAATGTCTCTGATCGCACTTTATACCCTCATTTATATTTTGTGTTTTTTGGCAGTGTTGTAATGTTTACATGGTTCAAATTTGTTTTTGCAGGAAAAGATGAAGAGCAAGAATAAACTGGTGCCACGGCTTTTGGGTATCACAAAAGAGTCTGTGATGAGAGTGGATGAGAAGACCAAAGATGTAGTTCAAGAGTGGCCACTTACCACTGTGAAGAGGTGGGCAGCATCACCCAAGAGCTTCACCTTGGTAAGAGCCACATTTTCTACCTTTAAGCCAAAGACTTAGAGCACATTTATTACAGAAAGCAGGAGCTCTGAATACTTCAGTAATGCTGGCTCTGTTGGGGGGCGTGTTTTATCTTTTATTCATTCTGTTTGCACTGAGCATCGTGTCGCTAATGCTAAATAAGAGTGACAGGCTCACGGTAAACCCAACGATTCCTGCGGTGCTATAAAACAATCACTGTTACGCTCAGCCTGCATGGCTTTTTTTGCCCCTGGTGCACTTCAGATATTGAACAGACTTTTTTTTTTTTTTTTTTTTGTCAGTGTCAAAATCCCTTCTTTGTGTCAGCAACATGGGTCTAATCTTGCAGGTCTGGAAGACGCAACATCTTAATTAAATTAACCCAGCCTCTTTCCTGCTGTTAATTCGGCAGAGTGCTCTGCCATTTAGTCCGCGTGTTTTTCGTGACGCTGTGATTTCAGGTTTGATTTGCAGCTTTCGGAAGATGTCATGGTGGAAGGTTTAGCATTTTAAGTGCGCGAGTGTAAAGAACTCTTTATTTAACTTAGTCCTTTTTTTAAACAATACATGTGGAAGTAACCTTTGCAATGCTCCGCTGAAAGAAATCTTCAGTGTCCTGTAAAACGTCTACCCCAAGATTGCTGTTGGTTGAATCCAATTCTCTGTATGTTGCAGCTTTTTGATGTCAACCAGTGTTCTAATCCTTGCAGTAAATCCTTAGCCTGCACAGCGCACTCTGCAGTGGTTACTTTCCTTACAATCCACGATGAAATGCATGTATAAGGTGTGTGTGTGTGTGTAGGACTTTGGGGAGTACCAAGAGAGCTACTACTCTGTACAGACCACTGAAGGGGAACAGATCTCCCAGCTCATTGCCGGTTACATCGACATCATTCTCAAAAAGGTGAGACATTTATCTCTGGAGATGCTGATGAATCCTCGGGAATCAATATCTTCCTGTGACAAATGCATTCTCACATCTGTTGATACTAGACAGAGCCCAGCCACTGTGTCATACAGCTCCATTTAAATAAAAAAGAAGCACATGTGGAAAGGCTCATGTGGCACCGGTATACAGCAGGAGTTGGTAATAAAGCTTAGAGTGAACAGCTGAGGTTCCATGGTTAACACAATTACCTATCACTGTTATAGGCATTAGAACTGTCGTCCCCTCCTTTTTCTGTGGGTTAGAATACCATCCATCACAGGTGTGTTCAAGGTTCAGTTGTATTCTACTCTGAATGACCTAATTTGTCATGAACCTGTGCAAGTGTGCAATTCTGTGTCACTCAAATTTTTGTTCTGTTATTTTGTTTCCTGCAGAAGCAAAGCAAGGATCGCTTTGGATTAGAAGGTGACGAGGAGTCAACAATGCTCGAGGAGTCTGTATCCCCGAAAAAGTATGTGTATTAGCCTGCTGAACAAAAGTGGTGCAAGTTTTACCTGAGCTGGTTGCTGGTAAAGCCTGCAAACCTGTTTGTCCTGTTTATTTTCTAAGCAATGTAGCCTCTGTTTAGCATAAATCAGCAGTCTTTATTTAAGCCCAGTTGTATTCAAATATATGTTGAGTATAAACGGTTGTATGAGATGCTTTGACTGTGAGCACGGTGCAAGGCGTTCTCATATTATTTGAACAAAGCACAAGATTAAGTCTTTCTTTATTTCCGTCTCTCTGCCGCCTGTGACCACAGCTCAGACATCCATCTCGCAGAACCTCACTTCCTTATCCTGAAAGATAATCATTATGTGAGGAAATTTTGCTGCACCGGACAGGCAAAGGCTCTGTCTGAACATTTCCTTATTAGATGTATATTAGCTCACTGAACCACAGTGGACTCTCGGCGTGTAACTGAAGTCCTTTTCCTTTCATGCCTCAGTTGATATTGCTTTCCTGTTTTCAACCGAGAGTGTATTTGTTGCAATTGTTATTGTATTTTTTTTCTCCTCCTTCGCCCGCTTTTATCCAGACTTGTTCACTGGCTGTAGGCAATCGTCTTTAATATTACAAAGACATAGTAAGCCAAACTCTGGAAGGCCTTATCTGCAGAAAAACAAAACAAACCTTTGTCTGCCAGATGTACACATTGCAAAGACTTTTCAGTGTCTTTCTGCTTTGTACACAGTCACAAATGCACGTATGAGAAGACTAATGTTTTACATGCATCATATTTGCAGGTCCACCATCCTTCAGCAGCAGTTTAACCGTATGGGCCGAGTGGAGCACGGCTCTGTGGCGCTGCCAGGGGTGATCCGCTCTGGCTCAATTGGCGCAGAATCACTTAGCATGGGTACCATGCCATCCCCTCAGCAGCAGATCACAATGGGTCAGATGCACCGTGGACACATGCCACCACTGGTAATGATGCCTGTAAAGTTTTCTTCCCTGTTAAAGCCGCACGTGTAAGAGGTGGTTGTAGCGATGCTGCTGCACACATTAACTAGTGAATTTAAGAATCAGTCTAATATTCGCAGTGTAAGGTGAGATGTTTTTATCCTTATGTGCAGAGCTCAGCACAACAAGCTCTGATGGGAACCATCAACACCAGCATGCAAGCTGTGCAGAAAGCCCAGATAGACCTGGGGGAGGTGGACAACCTTCCACCACTGGGACAAGACATGGTACCCTGCATTGCACTTGAACTCCTAATATATATGCTGATATTGTAATAGTAATAATATGTCTATGAGATGTGTTATTGAAAATCATGTTTGTAGTATTTTTACCTGCTTCAGTGATGATTTGTGGTCTCTGTTTAGGCATCCAAGATGTGGATCCAAAACAAGATGGATGAGTCAAAACACGAGATCCACTCCCAAGTCGACGCCATCACTGCAGGAACAGCCTCTGTTGTCAACCTCACGGCTGGTCAGTGGCTCTGGCAGGAGTCAGCACAATCTGATAATGCTTTTCTTTATTAATTTCGTTTTCAGAACATGAATCAGTTTGTCCACTAAGAAAGCGTGGATTTAGTCTAGCTTATAGGAAAAAATATAAGTAATTTCAGTCTTAATAGTAGAGCGTGTCTCTGGCGTACACTGTTCAGTGCTGACATTTATTTAAAATAAACACAATTAGGTATTTTGGGAATTCTACATAAGGCCTGTAAAGTAGTAAAGTAGTGGTGCTCACACTTTTACGAGGAAGTGTTAGCGGCGCTATTTTCTTGCAGTTAAAATTATTTGGCCAATTAGTGACTTTAAAGGAGACATTTTCCATCACTCTGGTGTTCATTATTATCATTGTAGAACCTGTGTAAAGTCTAATAGCTCTCTCATATCCTGCTGTGGTTTGGAGAATGTGGGCTGGTGAAGGTGTCGGCTGGCTTTGTGCCAGTCTTGCCACTTCATGTTGAAAATCATTTATTGGTGTGGTTTTTTTCAGCTTAATGCTCTTGGGAATTGTTCCCAATTTCTTCGCTATTTTTTAGGGTTTTTTTTTTTTTTTTTTTTGCTTATTTCTCTCAGCTGAAATAGACTTATGTGATTATGCAAAGTCTGTAATCTTGGTTAAAGGCAAATACTTTTGATTATTAGCTGACTGACTCGGTGAATCTTTCGTTTTGGGATACCTTTATTATAATCACTTCTCTGAGACCGTATATTTTCCTGATCTCCTTTCTTCTGTTCATTCTTAATCATAATTAGCCGATCCTACCGACACAGACTACACAGCAGTGGGCTGCGCCATCACCACCATATCCTCCAACCTGACTGAAATGTCAAAGGGTGTGAAGCTGTTGGCCGCACTCATGGAGGACGATGTAGGAGGAGGCAACGACCTGATGAAGGCCGCCAGGACACTTGCAGGAGCCGTTTCTGACCTGCTGAAGGCTGTGGAGCCGGCCTCTGGAGAGGTGAGCGAAAGCACCCCAAACTCTAAGAATATAAAAATAAACCAATTTAAGCTCTTTCAGTATTTAGGTTTACTTTACATTTTAGTGCCATATCGATTACTGCGGCAAAACCGATGGCTATTAAGCTAAAAAGCAGCATTGTGTATATTCATTAATATCGTCTACTGCATATGTAATATGTGGAAGGTCAGCTTTGGTTGTCGGTTTAAAGTCAAATAAGGTCTGGACATAAAGGAGGTATTAGAATAGAAGCTAAAATATGAAGGGAGGACCAAATTTGCACACTGTGTTGAGACCAGAGAGAGGAGGAGGAGGAGGGGTGGCCACATTGATAGAGGCATAAAAAAATGGAGAATGTGTGAAAATGAGTCCTCACTCTGGATTCCCAGCATCAAGCAAACTTTTCGCCATTTGTACTCCATTAAATGCCAGATTTTGTGTGTATGTGCCTGTGGAGCTTTTTCTTCAGTCCAAATGGGAAACTTAAAAAACGCTAATCAAATTGGTCACAGAGCAGCTCTACCATGAGACAATGGATCGTCTCTGAATAATCTATTTTCTCTCTTGGTCCTGAACTAACCTAATTATATTACCATCTTCCACTGCTTGACAGCTTTAACTAACTAAATTGTTATGGTGAATCTGAATAAAGACGGGATATTGAAGCCGAGCTGATCGGCACGTAGTTTGGAGTTAGTTTGAAGGACTTTAATGTAAGGATGTGTTGTTAATTTGTTTGAAAAAAATAATCTATGTACTGTACAGTGTTTAACCGAAAACCATTGAGCTTTACACAGGTGTGCATCACTGTGCATGCGGATAGTTGGAAAGGTGAATTGTAGATTTGAGTTTAGATGCTGCTGATCCAACGCACACAACACACAAATCAAGATATAAAATGCTGCCGGGTGTTTAAATACAGTTTCACATCCTGTGTGTTTTCTGCAGCCAAGACAGACTGTGCTGACAGCAGCGGGCAGCATTGGTCAGGCCAGCGGAGACCTCCTGCGCCAGATTGGAGAGAACGAGACAGACGAGAGGTTTCAGGTGAGACTGCAGCCATTTATCACCTCACTGCATTCAGAGAAAAGTCAATGCTCTGGAACTGCCACTCACTTAATCAAAATCGCCTTGTATCCAGGGGAAAAAGACCAAAATGTTGTTCCATATTTTGACCACGTTTTCGGTTTGAGTTGAAGGATTTCCTAGCTTTTAATCTAGAAACAATGAAGCTTTTCTTTAGCCTGCCTTCCTAAACACATTCAATTTTTTGCTTGTTTTGCATTTTACAACAATTCAGTTAATGAGTTGAACAGATGTGGAGTGGCTAAATGCGTATGTGTGTTTAATTGGATTATTGAGGCGGAAGCTTTGATGAGATTTATTTAGTTGCATATAACTGCAGACAATCCTGCGCTGATTTTTGCTTCACTATAGTGTTGGTTTAAATGTTCATTTATACTGTATGATGCTGCTGCTGCAATTTCTTCCATTTGTTTATGGCTATTATATCAAATGTTATAATAAAACACGTTTTTGTTTTTTTTCCATGTTTGTTGCTTTACAGGACGTCCTGATGAATCTGGCGAAAGCAGTGGCCAATGCAGCAGCCATGTTGGTGCTGAAGGCCAAGAATGTGGCCCAGGTTGCAGAGGACACCGTCCTCCAGAACCGGGTCATTGCTGCAGCCACACAGTGTGCCCTGTCCACCTCTCAGCTGGTGGCATGTGCCAAGGTACAAAAATATGCTTTGTTGGATGTGATATGAAATGAAAGTGAAGAGCTCTGTTCCTTCACCAGTCGTCACAAGCATGAATCATATTTTTTTTTTAAACTTGACCGATATTACATTTTTGGGCCTACACCAGTACTGGCTTTTAAGGAATACAACTTTGAAATATCATCCACTGTTTTAATATTCCTGCATGTATTCCATAAACTAAACATAGATCTTCAATGTTAGGAACTTCCGTGCTAAATCCCCTATCTAACTCCTGGTTGAGAGATATTTTCCGTTGCTCCATCGGCCCTCTGTGACACTGACAACAATTCATTGCGTTTAGCTTAAACTGCCCACGCTCCATAATCAAAACTATGTGAGCCAAATGGGGAAAAAATGACAGCCTGTGGAGTTGATTGCCCCCTTACAGCCTGAAGAGAATTAATGTAGGATATACCTGAATCAGCTGAACATCGGAAATAGTATTAATTATGATATCTTTTTGTCTGTCTCTTCTTCTTTAGACATGTAGATTTTTTTTTTGTGTGTGTGTGAAACAGATCACTTGTCTTTCCTTCACTCTTCACTGTGTTCTCCCCACACACAACCGATGGAAGAAAATGTTTTATTTTACATCCAGCATTACTAATATTGGACCAAACCAACAGACATAAATACTCCCACTTCTTTCCTGTTTTTAGTTAATACAACAAAGTAGTGGAGGTTGTGAGTTGTAAGCGTCATTTACTTTGACCTCAAGTGTTGGCTAAAAAGATTACATTTATTATGTTTATAATAAGGTTCATATATAGTTAATCCATTAAAAAACAACTTAATTGGCGTGTTATTGGTGACCACTCCCCATAACTCTGAGTCAAGCAGATGCTGGATATTAAGGTCAGATTTGATGTACTGAATGACAGTAGCTTTGGGTTTGCTAGCTAAAGGAGCTTATAACATGAGTAACAAAGGAAAGACAAAAACATGGAAATGTTGAATGATTTACAGAGAGAGTCTGCCAGGTACAGGTTTTCCAATTTTTAGCTACTAAGATCAGATCTCTAATCCTAAGTCTAAACCTAACCAAGGAAAAATGGTAGATTAGCTTGGGTAAAAGAACGAAACTTGAGGCACACAACGATGTGTGCGGCTGGTAAAGTTTCTGGGCTGCTTTTCCTCATAACACCCATCCCCCAAGATTTTCTCCATTTAAAGCAATGCTTTGTCAGGGATTGTAACATCCTAGTCCTTTTACTGAATCAGATTTTAATATACTAGTACATGCCCATGCAACAGTATTGTTTGGTCTGTTTATAAACTGATATACATAATAAGAAGGAGCGAGAAAGTATCGTAATTAAACCATTTTTGTTGATCCCCTGCAATGCTCAGGTCCTGCGCTAGTACATTGTTAGGTGGATGCCAGGCAATGTGATTCGGTATATAAATAACGTTGACGATTTATGGATTTAAGACATTATTTTCAAGAAATTAAAAGGATGTAATGCTTTTATAAGATGTTACAGATACATAAATGTTGCAAATGGGTCATTTCACCTCATTGGTTGGTGGTTGTTGGGCAACATGATGATGTAATTATTTGCACCCTATTTGAACCCTTAAAGGCCAAAGATGTACCTGTGTACTAAGTTTGGCTTAACTATTAATCACGCAGGAGGAGTTCATAAACAAGCAGATAGAGATTGTGTATATTATAGTAAAGATCCAACAAAATTCTTTGTGTGTACAATATGGAAAATTATGGGTTAATTGTTTATTTCAAAAACTTAAGCAATGCCATCATCTCCTCAGTTGTGATACTACTCAGCTACATGTGCTGCAGACAGTACTCGGTGTCAGTGCTTGGCTGTGTAAACTATGTACTGGATTCATTTTTAGATTGCCCTGCGGTTTTATTTTGTTTTGTTTTTTCTGTAATCTTTTCAGACAGAAGTTTTCAAAGCTATACTAAATGGCTCGCATCAAGCAGTATTTGCATGAGATACGATGAAATGATGTGCTGATTGAATAATGGGGATTTTTTTGGCGTGTATTTTGTCTTGGATGTGAATATTACACTTAGAATCTTACAAGAAAAACACTTGGGAAAGACTGCATTTGGTTTCCTCTTTGCGATATAATCACAAAACCGTGTTGTAGATTTGTTAAAAACTAAATGATTTCCTCAAATATTAGAATATTATCATTTTTCTGCAGCGCAAACTTCCATTTTTATAGTGGGGGGGAAAAAAAATCTGTATACGCTAAGGCACTGATAAATACCCTGTGCCCTCATCATATTTGTGCATCTGTAATTGTACAGCCCACATGTCTCTAATTAGTTTAAATGCCCTCCCGGCTCCTAATCTGAATAGTTGCATTTACAAAGCAAATCCTCACCTCTGTTCATATCAGCGTGATGAGAGCCATATGCTGAAGTCCTTTTAAATGTATGTTTTCTCTGTTCTTTGGTTTTTTGTTTAATTAATGATGAAAGAGTGTTAAAGTGGTACATTTATTCCAGGTTCCTGTTTGTATTTGAAGCCTTTTTATTAAAAAAAATTGTTTTTGTGTTACATTTCGCACACAAAAGAGGTAATTATATATATTCTTTTTCATCTTTATGTTGACGTAGGTGGTAAGCCCAACTATCAGTTCTCCAGTTTGCCAAGAGCAGTTAATTGAAGCTGGAAAGCTTGTCGACCGCTCGGTGGAAAGCTGCGTCCAGGCCTGCCTTTCAGCCACAGAAGATGGCGAACTTCTCAAGCAGGTTAGTTTGGTTTAGTTTAGATCAACATTACGCTAAACCTTTTGCTGCCTGGTGGAATAATAAACAATGAATCTCTTGTGTTAAAGGTGAGTGCAGCAGCCAGCGTGGTTAGCCAAGCTTTAGGAGATCTCCTGCAACACGTTCGTCAGTACACCTCAAGGGGAGAACCGATTGGGCGCTATGACCAGGCAACGGACACCATTATGACTGTCACTGAGAGTATTTTCAGCTCAATGGGAGATGCTGGTGAGTCCAATTAAGGAGAATTTTCTAGTACTTTAAAATCTGAAATATGCTGTGCATTCAGTGCATGTACAGTGCCACCTTTCCTCACTTGAAGTCAGGAAGGGTGGTAATGTATGAGGAAGACAGGAGTGACAGACAAGTACTGTATGTGTGGTGTAGGGCATGTATGAGGAGGCAATGAGACAGTGATGAGGTATGTGCTAGACGTGACAGATGGGTCCAAGGTGGTGGTGAGATTACATCAGGGATCAGCTCTGAGCCCCTTCTTGTTTGTGATGGTGATGAGCAGGTTGACAGATGAGGGCAGGCAGGAGTCTCCGTGGACTCTGATGCTCACAGGTGACATTGTGATCTGTAGTAAGAGTAGGAAGCAGGTGGAAGTATGCTCTAGATAGAAGAGGAATTGAAGTCTGTAAGAGCCAGTGTGTGAAAGAGAGGCAAGTGGACAGGTGAAGAAGCAAGTTAAATACCTGGGGTCAGTCATCCTAAGCAATGGACAGTGTGAGCGTCATGGGTGATTTGTGACAGGTGAAGGTTTACAAGGTGGTAGTGAGACCTGCTGTGATGTATGGTTTGGAGACAGAGACACTGATTTAAACAAAAAAAGGAGGCAGATTTGTGGATGCTGAGATTGTTGTTGCGATTGACCAGGATGGACAGGGGACATCAGAGAGACGGTGCAGGTTTAGCGGTTTGAAGACATGAGACAGTTTGGACATGTGCAGATACATTGGACAAAGGATATTGAAGATGGAGCTGTTGGGCACGAGGAAAAGAGAAAGACCACAAAGAAAATTCATGACTGATGTGACAAAAGAGGATGGAGGCAGATGAACTGGTGGGGCGACCAGATCATCTTCAACTCTGGGTCAAGTGCTCATTTAGAAAACTCAGCATGCTAATATGCTAAAACTGAGACAGTTATAAAGTAAACATGTTATGTGTCTTTGTCTTGCTGATGACCTGTTTCCATCATCCAAATTTAGAAGTATTATGAAAGTAATTGCTGATAATCTGGAGAAGGGGGAAAAATGAACACGAAGAAATGAAACAGTGACTAAAACACATTCAGTGGCTTGTAGGCAAAGCTCACAGCTACTAGCTGATAAGTGCCATCTAAGCTGTCCAAGTGAAATCAAGTGTCAGCGTTGACCTATCAACACTTTTAACCCACGAGAGCTGAATCGGCCTGAAGCATCCTTCAAAAAACCAGCCATAAGTATATAAATAGTTACCACAGCCTACTCTAGAGCTAAAAATGTGAAACTCAACCTGTTATTCTAAGAAGTTTGAGTTTAAATAGACAAATACATTAAAACAGTGCCAGTGGGTGCATTTTTCTTTAAAAAAAAAACTGGCTTACCACATCTCTAAGGCTTGCAGTCCCTGACTAGATGCTTTTGTGTATCTGTGCCTCTTCCGGTCTTCTCCTCTGACAGACTGATGTGATGCTGGGTTTGAATGGACTCCTGTCAGGCGTTGTGAGTCCACAGAGAAAAGCTGACAGTGATTTTAACAAGCCTGACAGTAGAGAAAGACCGATAGATGGATATAGATGCACTGAGAATGTCAGGGCCTAGAGGTCAGTTCTGACAAAGTGATTGGCCTGACAGTAGAAATTGCTGTTTATTCTTCTGAGAGCTAAATAAAAGAAGAACGACAGAAAACGCCGCCTTTGAACTGGTTGTCAAAGACGGTATGTTATGTTATGTCACACCCAGTATAAAAAAGATAAAGTGTGAAGAGCGTAAAAAGAGTCGCTCTGTCAGTAGTGTCAGGTTGAAGGATCACCTTAGACATTCACATGAATTACAGAGGCTTATCGTAAAGTAGCTTTTAGGGTGTGTGTCTTTGGCACATAGATTATAAACAATAATTTCTTTCATCATTTTTTATTTTTTTAATATTTTAGTCTAGGGCTGTTCGATATAACGATATATATCCAATGACGATATAAAAACGTCTATCGTCAAAAGAGCTTGACTACGATGACCTGGATGACTGAGAACCTTCACAGACATAAAAACGTCTATCGTTTCATTTTACGCTATCGTTTGTTTCGTGGTGTCGCAAAATAAAGTGTTTACGGCAACATTTTTTCATTATTTTGATGGTCACTGTAGTGGCTATATTAATTTCTTAAAGTTCTCTCTTTCTCTTACATTTAATATAACCACACTACAGACAGACAAGCGTTTGTTTTTATGCGTTGTCGTTAGCAACAACGACGGTAAAACCACCGCGTGTCCGCTTGTTCCACATAAACCTTTCACAATAAAGCTCAAGATCCTGTTGAGACTTTTCAAAATAAACTGAATCACGTGAAAGATGAAGAGTGTTTACGGATGAGAAGCGAAAAAGAGCCGTCAGGTGCTAAAAAATGAACCTTAGACTCAAACGTTAGAACAGGCTTTTCCCCGCAGCACGCCGTGTAATAAATACTCACAAAGAAAACGGCGGCCGTTACAACTTATGTCTAAAAATGTATCGTTTCATTCATCGGATAAAACACTCGACTCCAGGTACACGACGCCCAGCTGGAAACACTTCCCGCAAGTCGAGCTGCCGGAGATTCACAGAATTTACAGAAAATGTTACATTTTTGTGATTTATATCGTTATCGGACGATAGATGTCTTAATATCGGGATATGAGATTTTGGTCATATCGCACAGCCCTATTTTAGTCAGTATTCTTAGACTTAGTCTAGGAAAGTTTGAAATGTGCTAGTAATATTTACATTCACTTGTTTCTTTGTGTGTCACAAGGGAGATATAAAGTCCTCCAGATCTTGTTAGGAATACAACTCTTCACCCACACCGAGTGAAACATGTTTGTATATTTTCTTTCTCTCCCACCAGGCTCTCTTTTAAAGGGCCCTTGTTACACCTCAGTCATATTTATTACTTCAGACCGTGGTAATACAAGTGAATGCACAATAAGAAAGCTTAAAAATTCTGTATCTTACCTTATACTTTCTTGGGTTTAAAATTTCCATCAAAAAAGGTTTTTTGATTAATGTTACATCTGTTGGGCTTTTTTCTTTCCACTTTGACACCAGAGGGATTTTATCTGATTCTTTTGAACGTTTCCCTTAGCTCACCTGAAAACATGTGTACCTGCAAGCAGGATTTCTAATATCACGTTGTTTAAAACCTGATGTTCACTCATCGCAGTGCTTATACCTCATATGCATCTCTTTTAATAATGTAGTTGGAGTCGTGCTTGTATTAGTGAAACTTGAATCTTTGTAAAGATTTCTGCCTTTTAGTTAATTGAGCTTTTTTGTGGCAAAACCACAGAAACAAAAAGATTGCTCAAAGCAGTGTCAATTTTATATAAGCTTAAATGTCTGAAGGGGATCTTTTATGTTGTCTTACTGATAGAAAATTAAAATATTTCAAATTAAAAATCAATACTGTCTTGTTAAAATGTTTATCTCCTCCGCTAGGGTTTGCCAGCATGGGAACATTATTGCATCGTTATCACTAATCAGTACAAAAGAAAGCAGTTGTTGAAAAGGGTTTGACTAATATTGCAAGTGGTTAAAGAAATTTTAAATGCTGTTATCCAAATTGTTCATTATTCAGTAAACTTGGAAGCATTTGCAGTAAAGAGATCTAAAAGTACCCAGTACAGGTTTCTTAAAAACAAGCAACCACCTGGTCTTTTTTTGAAACCTCTAACCATTTAGAGTGGAAGGGACTCGATTCTGTCCCAGCTGACATTGGGAGAGGCTGTGTCCACCCTGGATAGATCCTTAGTCCATCACTGGGCTCCTGAAATTGAACAAAATTCCTAAGCCAGTATTATTTTTTTGTGTTATTTTATTCCTCCTAAGCCAGAATTTCATACTTTGTTGAACCCTTTTTGCTTTTTGAACCCACAAGTAAACATTCACTCCCATAATTTTAATCCATTCATTGAGAAAACCACTCCACGAGGAGGGGTTAAAGGAGCCTGTCATTAGTATGACTTCTACATTTACCCATGTCTCTGTTTCCCCTCATCTCTCCTCTTTAATCCGTCGCTGCGTTTCTCAGGAGAGATGGTGCGTCAGGCTCGAGTCTTGGCTCAGGCCACCTCCGACTTGGTGAATGCCATGAGGTCCGATGCAGAAGCCGAGGTCGACGTCGACAATTCTAAGAAGTTGCTGGCAGCTGCTAAATTGTTGGCTGATGCCACAGCAAGGATGGTGGAGGCAGCAAAGGTAAGAATCATATTTATTAAATGGTGAATGGACTGGTTCTTATATAGTGCTTTCTTTTTTAGTCAACTATCAAAACACTTTATCCTACACACAGCACTTTTTTTGCATCTAAGTGCTTTCCATCTAATAATCACTCTGCAATCAAGGGATCAGTGGCAACTCAGGGTTCATCATCTTGCCCCTTTAGTATGCAGAGTGGAGCAGCCAAGTATTGAACCAGCAACCTTCCAATTCTCCTTAGGCTAAAATTTCAAAAACATGCCTGTTTATCTTTTTTGGAATTTGGCTTTTCTGTCCCCAAAAAGACTGAACTGAGCTAAAGATTTCATTTTAATCTCAGTAATGGCATTTTTAAGATTGTGTAAAGATCCAGTGGGCTTGGCTTTGCTTCTCTGGTATGTATAAAATGACCTTTATAGTGACAGCAGAGGGGAAAGAAGCAGAACCAGAGACCCCAAGGGACACGTACATAGGTGTATGTGTGTGTGTTCACACAAAGGGGAGAGAGGTTATTCTGCTTGGTCTTGTTGGCATGGTTCTAATTCTTTAATAAAAGATGACCTTAAAAACTTTTTCAATTTAAAAAGAAAAAAACCCTCTTGATCCTTATTTCTAGGATGCTTTTCTCAAAGTCAACATCTACAGGGTCAGTCTTCTTGTTAAGCTGCATATTGAATTGTTGTTGGTTAATGTTGTGAATTACCGTTGGTGGTTTAGTGACACTGCTCATTCTTTTGTACTTGTAGAGTTTGTGTGTTAGAGTCTGTTTGTGAGTTATTTTATTTTAAATACTTTGAAATTACACATTAAAAATCTAGGCCTTGTTTAGTTCATTTATAGACACTTGGAGTTGTGTGAATAGTGACTTTTATATTGAAAATATAATACATTCAGGCAGTTTTGGAGCTCACTGAGTAACAAATTATACTTTGGAATGAAATGAAGAAAATCCTACTCCCTTAAACCTTCCTCTGGTAAACAGCAATAGTTGAGATTAGGAATTACTTTGAAGTACAGAAACAATAATCAACTAAAGTGTAAAATTCACAGAATTGGTCTGAAGCAATAGATTGTTTAGTTTTCTCTCATCTACTTATTTCTTCATAACTTTTTTATGAAAGCAACATTAAAATTGCCTGGACATCAAAATTCATTCTCCCCAGACTTTTGAGGTCAGGCTTAGCTTTGCCTCTTATCTCATCGTCTTCTATCCAAATTATTTATCTGCTATCTTTCTACATCGGTCCCGTTATCTGTCAACAGAATCTCACGCTGATATTAATAACTCTCAACTCCCACCATGAAAATTAAATGATGCCCTCCAGCTGGTTGGTAGAGTCTGATGCCAGACTTATCACCATCACAGCTGTATGTTTATCCGTGTGAATGGAAGCTGAGACCTTAGCCAACCATTGCCTTGGTAACGGGTTTAGCATATTTAGCTTATTTCTTTTGCTCCAAATTGTAAAATCAATGCTGATGCTTGAGCACTGTTGACTTGCTGAAACTCGCGTGCCTTGCTGCTATTAAACAATCTCGGATTTTAAAGACTAGTTCCCCAGGATGAATTCTTTCTTGCAAAGTGTTGTTACACCCTGTGGAAAACATCACTTTCTAATAATTATGCAAATTGGCTGCTCTATTTAAATGGTGTCAGCAGTTGCCAACAGGCTGATGACAGCTGCAAACTGCACCGACTCGAAACCAGTTACTAACAACATTTTAACTCTGATTAATGCTCTTGGAGCACAAAATGAGTTTTGTTTTTGTCTGTGTGCTCGTGATATATTGGGTTGCAGTGACTTCTGCCAGTAGCATCAGTGAGGTTAAATATTTCTTTAATGACATGTGTTGTCATGCACACCTTCCTCTCTGTGTAGCTGCAGGTGATGCTCCCCATTAATTAACTTAATGGCAGCAGGCTGAGCTTTCTCTCCAACAGCAGGAGACAGGAAGGTGCGAGTACCCAGTAAACATGTACTGCTGTATGTATAAACAGGAAGATGGAAAAGCTTCTTGATATGAATAAACAACGGCTCCTGACATTTAGCCGTCTACAAAGAAATGATTGTTTGCATCAGGTTGAGCAGTGGGAAAGTCATTTTCAAAGATTTCTCTGGACTGGACGTTCTAAGATTATTTCTTCCTGCCTTGCCTATCTGTCATGTATATGCTTATCTGTGTGTGTGTTCTCAGGGAGCAGCAGCCTACCCAGAAAATGAAGACCAGCAGCAGAGACTGAGGGAGGCTGCAGAGGGGCTGCGTGTGGCCACTAATGCTGCTGCTCAGAATGCCATCAAGAAGAAACTGATCAACAGACTGGAGGTCAGCAGAGCAAAATTAGCAGTTGCACATCGACCCTAGTGAATAAGCTACCACAGACAGATGATATTTCTTCCTGAATTTAGCCCGGGAGGTGAATACCGTGCTATCTCCAGCACCAATTCTAAATGTCACCATCTCTTAAGTTGTATTAGTATTAGGATAAGGGGCCCCGTTTACAAAGTGCAAATGAGGCACCAAAGATTAGGGAAGATGAGATTTTGATGTTTAGTAAGCTGTTTTCACCATTTAAATGTCAGGTTTTAAATATTTGCTTCAGTTTGTTTATTTCTTTCTTTTTGCCTGAAATGGGAAAAGAAGTGCAATCGAAATGGATCGAAAGTTGCTCGTATGCCTTAAGGTTGCTTGACTCACAACTCAATATCGCCTCAAATAATAATGTTGAGCTTGTTCAGAAGGATTTCTAAAATTCACCTGATTTTGTTTGTTTATTTAATTTAATTTTTAAATGCACTGTCCTTGTATATAGTCTTATTACATAACACCTTTTTTTTTTTAAATATAGGAAGAAAATGTATGAAAACACAAGTCCCACTCCTAATTATTAGTCTTTTATGCTGCATATTTAGCAGCATATTTACCATTTCAGCATCCAGAAGCAGAGGAGTGAAGAGAGTGTGACACCGTGACTGCGAAACCATATTCTACATGTGACGTTTGTGTGGGTCTTGTCATTATTCCTCAGAATGCTGCCAAGCAAGCTGCAGCTGCAGCCACACAGACAATCGCCGCTGCTCAAAACGCCGCCGCCTCCAACAAGAACACAGCTGCTCACCAGCAGCTGGTGCAGAGTTGTAAGGTGAGGGATGTTGCTAACAGCAGGGTGCCATTTATTTTTGGTGGTTTTGGCTTTTTTTTAATGTGAACTGCATTGAAACTTTGTGCTTCATACTATGTTTCTTTCATATCTTTATGGTAACGTGTCTCCATGTTTGTGTGTGTGTAGGCAGTTGCAGATCACATCCCACAGCTTGTCCAGGGAGTCCGTGGCAGTCAGGCCAAATCGGAGGACCTGAGTGCACAGTTGGCCCTCATTATTGCCAGCCAGAACTTCTTACAGGTGCAGCCCTTTATGATCTTTTGGTTTGCCTGTTTTGCTGGTGTGGGGATTGTTAAAAGTTTATGCGCCCGCACTCGTACTGGGTAACTTCAGTCCTACATTGGAAACCAGGCTAAAAGTATAAATAGTGCTTCTGTCATGTGGGGACGTTAAAAATAGGCCGGTAACCTCTTTTTGGTGTTAGCGGGCGGTTACAGAAATGCTGGTGTGATGGTATTATGTGTTAAATACCTAGCTGGGGTTTTAGAGCCCCACATAATACCCTTTGAAGAAATATCACCAAGTCTGTGAACTACTGACTATTGGTTGCTTGATTCTCTAAAGGAAAGCGTTCCGTTGAGCCCTATCCGATTTAAATAAATAAAATTTTATTAAAAATTTAAATTAATGTTTTTTGGGGTTTTTTTTCCCACATCTCTCTCTCTGCAGCCTGGCAGTAAGATGGTGACCTCGGCCAAGTCATCTGTTCCCACGGTGACTGATCAGGCTGCAGCCATGCAACTGGGTCAGTGTGCCAAGAACCTGGCCACCTGCCTGGCGGAGCTGAGGACGTCTGCACAGAAGGTAGAGCATAGACACGCACGGGAATTCTTGCATTCCCATGTGTGCATGTAGGAATTTATTCTTGCATGCATAGTATTCACAAAATGACTGGATTTTGGACATGCAGATTGCATGTGCAAGAAAATATTTTACCTTTGTGGATCATATACAAATTTCAGACCTCATAGGAACAGACAAAAAGCTACATTTCTGTTCAAAGATCATTGCTTACAGGTGAAACAGAAACAGCTGTAACTGACCATATACCATATACTTGCTTTTGTTTCTAGGCTCATGAAGCTTGTGGCCCCATGGAGATAGACTCTGCCCTTACAGCCATCCAGACCCTAAGAAGTGAGCTACAAGATGCCAAGATGACTGCTGTGAATGCCCAACTAAAACCACTTCCTGGAGAATCAGTAAGAAACATTGTAGCCCCATAAAGCAGAGTCGGGACTCAGCTGCACTAGATTCAAGACATGCTCATGCTGCCAGTGCATGAGCATGTCAGAAGCGAGTTTGCAGGCTAATATTTTGTTTTCAGTTACTAAAATATAAAGCCTCTATCTTCTCTTCCCCCCCCCTTTCTCTAGCTGGAGAAGTGTGCTCAGGATCTGGGCAGCACCTCCAAGTCTGTGGGATCCTCTATGGCTCAGCTGCTCACCTGTGCTGCACAAGGAAATGAACACTACACAGGTTGGTACTGTTGACATCATTCTAGTAAAACAACCGTCAAACCGAGGCAAGAGGAAGAAATCTTTATCGTTTTAGGAAACCACATACAACCTTTCATCTATTGCCTCAAGAAGGCCTACTTCTTTATTATAAACCAACTAGACCCGCAGCTTGATGTCGCACCTTAATGAGCTGAATTTATGGTCACTAGTTGTCTTGACCTTTCTCAAGTTCATCCTGTGCTATTTTCTCTTGCTTTGCTCTCCAGAATGTAGCACACACAGGGCTCGCTGGTGATTTCATTAGCTTTAACAGTATCCTCGGTTAGAGCACAGCCCAAAGAACCAGAGGAGAAATACACCCATCGCCTGGAACCCGTTTTTCCTTTTTCCTTTTTCCTCCCCCTTGAGTAATCTTGTTATCTGAACCATAATATGGTTTCATTCCATTTGTTTTATCCTATCCAGCTAATTTGTTGTGGATGAGATGTCACATTTCTCATGAGACTCTCATTGTCGGTTCCTGTCTGTGAGGGGAAAGAGCCTCATGGCACCTTTGTTTTGTTGCTTGTTGCTTCACATTTCTCGAGACAGAAGAATTACTTTTTGTGCCTTTAACAAATGCCATTACAAATTTTTATGACTCGAAGATGACAGTGAACACTGTCTTGTCACAAAGTGTCATAGCTTTAATAACGCACTGTGATGCCTCTGTGTCAGTTACATTTGTACTCTCTCTTACCTCTGATCATCCTGCGTGTAGGAATAGCAGCCAGAGAGACAGCTCAGGCTCTAAAAACACTCGCCCAAGCAGCCCGTGGCGTTGCTGCTTCCACCACGGACCCCAAGGGCGCAGCTGCCATGCTGGACTCGGCCCGTGACGTTATGGAGGGCTCTGCGCTTCTCATACATGAGGCTAAGCAGGCACTGATTTCCCCCGGAGACGCTGAGAGCCAGCAGAGACTGGCGCAGGTGAGATGGTTCAGAATTGCTCGAGGTTATGGAGTCCAACACTGCAGATGGCAGGAAGGCTCGGTCCAAGCCCTCGGCTTCCTTTCAGATTATGGCACCTGTGCCTTAAAAGTAAAGTCATCAAAATAAACTCCTGAACAATCCTGAACGGCTTTAGAAGCACTAATTAAGTCCTTGACTATGTGATAGAATTCCTACCTCATGTGTAAATGAAATGCACTGTTAAAAGTAATATTTTTCCCCTGGGACTCACGGAGGAATTGAACAGGAAGTTTAATAATAGATCTTACTGAATATGTCGTGAATTTACAAGATGTGACTTTTAAAGATGAAACCAGGTTCTGTTTTTGTTTAATATATTTATTAATCAGCCTTTCTTTCTTTTGGTTAATATGTTTAGTTGAATATTTACGTTTAGGGATATCTACGTCTGCTTGGTGATGCAGTCAAGTCAACACCTGTCAAATTTAGCAAGTAGCTCTATAATAAACCAGGTGGCAATTTATTTAAGTATTTTAATTATTTATACCTCGTTGCCCAGGTGTTTTCCACTCAAAATGAATAAATGATGTGGTATCAATGGAGAAAAATGAATATTAGAATAACCAAATAGTGTTATCTAAGACCTTTTGGAAACGTTTAGTAAAACAAATAAATTTTGGATGTGTGAGCCTCTCTGTTATCTTTGAACTGCTTCACTGAGATCTCATGTCATGTTGTTGTGTGCTTCAGGGGTCGCTATGTGATATTTATGATGAAAAACAATTCTGTTATTTTCCATGAAGAAACATGACAGAATGAGATGCAGTTTCTTAAGACTCAGGTCTATGAAAATAAGTAATGGCCTAAATAAAATATCAAAATAAAAGTAGTACAACAAATGAATGTAATAAAAAAATTATATAAACTAATGAACTATACAATAAATGACCCTTTAAAATAAAAATAATGGCCTGCTCCATAAGTCTATTAAAAAGTGCAGCAGTTTGAAGTGAAAAATGTTTGTTTTCAGAGGCGTGACAGCTGAACAGTCTCACTACATCTGACAAAAACCTTTTCAGCCTTATGGACAACTGGCACTTTTTGGGGATAATTGCTATGCTCATTAACGTTTTGAGTTTGGATTTCTAGATTAGCTTGTCCACCTGTGCCCACCCTCCTAACCCAGTTTGCTGTGCGTTTCAGGTGGCGAAGGCTGTGTCTCATTCCCTAAACAACTGCGTCAACTGTCTACCTGGCCAGAAGGATGTGGACATGGCTCTCAAGAGCATCGGAGAGGCCAGCAAGAAGCTACTGATTGAAACCGTGAGTCATCGGAGCTCTGCCGGCACAACATCGGCATCGCAGATTGTTTTCCGTTCCCACGGTGGGAGGAAAAAAGAAACAACCTCGAGAAATATGTGATTAATGACACGTACAAGTGAAGAGCAGGACTGACCTTTTAAATATCATTTCAAGCATTCTTTAGGGACCACTTTTAAATCATTCAGCAGCGTTGTTCATCTGACTGGAGTGCAAACCTGATTTCATTTAAGCATGCAAGTCAGGAAAGTGTCAAGATTTACTTTTCTATTGCTTTTTAGACATTTGTCGAGTTTCAAATTTAAGACTAAACATGTTTTGGTTTACAGACAGTTTTCAGTTTATAGGGTTAGCACTAAAGTGACATCATTATTGCTGATACACCTACTGTAAATGCATTGGGGAATTGTTAGATATTACTCTGACGCTTACAAATAATTGAATTTCTTTCATCTTGAATCATTCTATTTTGTGCTGCCTTCAGATCCCACCCGCCTCCAAGTCATTCCAGGAGGCCCAGAGTGAGCTCAACCAAACAGCAGCTGAACTAAACCAGTCAGCGGGCGAGGTGGTCCACGCCTCCAGAGGCTCCAGCAGCCAGCTGGCTGTGGCCTCTGGAAAGTTCAGCCAAGACTTTGATGAGTTCCTGGATGCTGGCATCGAGATGGCTGGGCACACTCAGGTTGGTTTTGTATCTCAATTCCAACATCTGATCATAACTATTAAGACAGTAGTAGCACGTATCACAACTCAGATATCCCAGTAAAGAGACAAAGACTTCAGACTCCTTTGAAATGTATTTTCACACGCTTATGTGTGTGTGTCATTCTAGAAAAAGGACGACCAGGTGCAGGTGATTGGTAACCTGAAGAACATCTCCATGGCTTCTAGCAAACTGCTGTTGGCTGCTAAAAGTTTATCTGTGGACCCAGCAGCAGCAAACGCCAAGAACCTGCTAGCTGCTGCAGCAAGGTACTACAACTGGCCCCTACACGCACCCACACCCACAAACCATGATTTTTAATATTTACAGCACATTTGATTGGTAGTATCTCATGATAGATCTTAAAATCAAAGAGTCGATATAAGGCTCAAGATCCAGGGTTCGGTAATAAGACTAACAGCAAATAATTAGCTGTTCAAAGCTATGAACATAATAATTATATTTTATTGCTATTGGTTTAGATCTGTTTTTTAAACTACCACTTTATTCATTCGGCAATGAGCATATGGTAAAAGCGTCTATCAAGGCAAGTGGGCTTTGTTATGATTTTCACATTATCAGCAAAATGCACTCAGACATCTGCTTGCTATGATAACATACTCATTAATGGGTTTAATGGGGCCAATTGCAGCTGCCAACCAAAACGGGTCATTAAAAAAATTAAAGGCAAACAAAAAGAGAGATGCAAACAAAATGTTGAGACGATCAGATAAGGGGATGAAATTGATAAGCTTGCACAAACAAAAAAGACGTAGGTATTTGCAAGGGTGAGTGTATAAGCTGTGTTATTACCACACAGAAACAAGCAGGAATAATTCTCACATTTCAAAAGCGACGCGCACAGAATAAAAGCCTGTTTCCCTTCCGCTCTCGTGGACTGGAGTGTGATGTTTGTTCCTCTTCTCTATGCCAGAGCTGTGACTGACAGCATCAACCAGCTGATCACTCTGTGCACACAGCAGGCTCCAGGGCAGAAGGAGTGTGACAATGCCCTGAGAGAGTTGGAGGTAAATAAAACTTTTCCACCTTGCGATCAAGCATTCGCAATCATCAATGGTGTCAGCGAGTTTCAATACCAGCTGTATATTATAAGACGCCTGTCTTTTCTGGCACTGACTAATGAGAATAAAGTGAAAATAAAAGCCTCTCAAACTTCTATAAAACCTTTATTCATCTCCCAGGCTGTCAGAGGAATGCTTGACAACCCCAATGAACCGGTCAGTGACCTCTCCTACTTTGACTGTATCGAGAGTGTGATGGAGAACTCGAAGGTAGGCTTTTGACTAAAGCAGACAGACACAAAGCACACGTCACACTTCCAATTAGGCATCTTAAGCGTGCCATTTCTTCTCTGCTGACTCTCTGTTCAGGTCCTGGGAGAGTCTATGGCTGGCATTTCTCAGAACTGCAAAACCGGGGATGTGTCTGCATTTGGAGACTGTGTGGGATCAGGGTCTAAAGCCCTGTGTGGCCTCACTGAAGCCGCAGGACAGGTACAGAGTGTTAGAGCAACGATTGTCACGCTCCCTAGTCAAATAAAGAAACAGCAGTCGAGGTGATTATGGGGAATGCTGTTTGATGAGTGTTATTTTTCCACAGGCTTCTTACTTGGTGGGTGTGTCAGACCCTAACAGTCAGGCAGGACACCAGGGTTTGGTGGATCCCATACAGTTTGCTAAAGCCAACCAAGCAATCCAGATGGCCTGTCAGAATCTTGTTGACCCAGAAAGCAGCCCCTCCCAGGTATATCCACTGTTCTCCTCATATACAACCAAAGCCAGTTAATTATATAAAAGTGTAATATACAGTGCCAACATAGCACTGTGGTTACGCTGTTCTGCAGAGATGTTATAGTATGATTCATTATCAGACCAGTGTGTTGGAAAAGGCTCAGGGGATTGGGAAGCGTATCTGTAACCGGAAGGTTGCCGGTTCGATCCCTGGGCTCTCTGTCCTGGTCGTTGTGTCCTTGGGCAAGACACTTTACCCTACCGCCTACTGGTGTTGGCCAGAGGGGCCGATGGCGCGATATGGCAGCCTCGCTTCTGTCAGTCTGCCCCAGGGCAGCTGTGGCTACAACTGTAGCTTGCCTCCACCAGTGTGTGAATGCGAGAGTGAATGAATAGTGGCATTGTAAATCGCTTTGGGTGCCTTGAAAAGCGCTATATAAATCCAATCCATTATTATTATTACTCATATGTGTTCAGAATAGTTTAATCTGCTGCAGCTCGGTCTTGTTTTGTTCCTGTGTCTGTCTTGTTATTTACTGGCTTTCTCTGGTGCTTGACTTGCATTAAGAGATTCCTACGTTGATGGTTCGGGCTCTCATAAACTAATCTGTAGACTTTTTTTGTTGTTTGTTTAAATAAACCCAAGTTCTTGTGTTTAAGAGAAGTGTTTCGAAAAGAAAATTCAGTCACTAAATGCAGACCACCACAACAGTCAGAATTAAGAAATTTCTAGAAAACAGAATTATTGAAGCAGACGGTTATCTGATTGCTCCGAATTGCTTAATATTCTGTGCAAACACCCGTGCAGAAGCATCCAACTGTTTGGTAGCCAGATGCTTTCCCTGCAGATCTGGAAGTCTAATATTAATATTTGCTCTATTATTGCCTTTATTTCCATCAACAACTCTCTGCGTTGAAGATTAACATCTTTTTGTCTAATTATGCAACTTCCTAAGCACTCTCACATAAGTCACATTTCAGCTCATCGGTCTATACCAGAGATTTTAATGAAGTAAATGATTTTTAGTTCAAATAAATGGAAATGGCACAAAACTGCACACATACCACATGGGCGTCTGCAGGGAGTTCCTGAGTCAATTCCCTGCTAACCAGACCTTAACTGCATTCTCCTGCTTTCTTTCATCTCATTTCTTCTTATCTCTGTGGCGACTGTCTGATGAAGCCAAAAGTTCCAGAAAACGTTCAAAACAAAAATAATAAGACTGTACATTTGCTGTACATTTGGGCCTCTTATATCAAATCTAGTATTTCCAGTAGTCAGCTCTGATGTGATCTATCGCTACAGATACTGTCCTGAATTTATGGTGTAAGATTGCCCATGCCTGCAGTATCACTGACATTTTACCATTTTACTGTTTTACAGGTTCTCTCAGCAGCCACCATCATTGCTAAGCACACCTCGGCATTGTGCAATGCCTGTCGTCTCGCTTCTTCTAAGACAACCAATCCTGTTGCCAAGAGGCACTTTGTGCAGTCTGCCAAGGAGGTTGCCAACAGCACTGCCAACTTGGTCAAAACAATTAAGGTAGGTTTCTATCTTGTCAAAAGTTTGACTCTGTGACCTAATTGTCATTGTACAGCTATAAACTTAGCTTAGACATAACATTTCTGTCTTTTCCTTGTGTGATAATCTGGAGGAATCCCTGTTTTTATGTCATATGTCTGTCTTCTTTTAAAATATTTATTCTCAGCGCTTGCTTTTGATATCTTTAATACAGTCAGTTTTAATGCTATTTGTTTCACACACCCTTTTTTTAATTCCATTCTCTCACTTTCCAGGCTTTAGATGGTGATTTCTCAGAGGAAAACAGGAACAGGTGTCGAGTCGCCACGGCTCCACTAATTGAAGCTGTTGAAAACTTGACAACATTTGCTTCCAACCCAGAGTTTGCCAGCGTGCCCGCTAAAATCAGCACTGAGGTGTGGCTCTGTCAACATTAGTGCAGGACTGTTGCGCGTTTTTACAGTTTACCGGTTGAAGAAAAATTTGGAAAATTATGCAAAATTTAGATTGAGTTTGTTTTTTCTCTAGGGCTCTGCAGCACAGGAGCCCATCCTCCAGTCAGCACGGTCTATGCTTGATAGCTCCACCCATCTGCTCAAAACCGCACGCTCATTGGTTATCAACCCAAAAGACCCGCCCACGTGGTCCGTCCTGGCCGGTCATTCTCGTACTGTCTCCGACTCCATCAAGAGTCTCATCACAGCCATCCGGTTAGTTAACAATGATTCAGTGAGACTTGCAAAAGACAAACTACAGCAGGAGTGTTTATGCAAAGGTTTAAGGAACACTTTGACATTTTGGGTGATAGGTACATTCACTTTGTTGCTGATGGTTAGGTGAGGAGATCAATACTGCTCATCTCTGTTAGATAAATATGAAGTTAGTGCCATCATCTGTTCAGATTTAAGCTTGAAAATGGGCAAACAGTTAGGGCAGTAGAATTTAAACAAAAACAAAATAATATCATGATTTGGCAGGGATTGTGAAACCCTTTCAACCCAGGAAGACTCCAAATCACCAGTTTAATAATTTATCGCACTTCAACACCACTGTAGTCTATTTCCGTGCAGTGATGAATCGTGCGTAACACAGTTTGTGCTCCCTTTTTATCTGCCTGTATTGCTGTATAAAGCACCTTGAGAGTGGGCAGCCAAAAGCTGTAACCTGGGGTTACGTACACTTGTGTTTTGTGCAGCTCACATTTTTAATCTCCTCTTTCACACAGTTTTGTACCTGACCTTGATCAGAACAAAACTAATGCCCATGAGAGGCTAATTCCCTGAGTCAAACACACTGAATGTTAAGGTTCTCATTTGTCTCAGAACATCTGCACATTAGCATTCATGCGTAGCCGGCTTAGCGTCGCTTTCAGTTCTGATGCCCTTATCGCCGTCTTCCTTTTTAGACTGCAAATTCAGTACTGGGAGTGTAATAGAATTCTGTGATATATTTCAGGCCAAAGAATACACATAGCATCCTGCAACAGCCGGGCTCATAACTTTGTCAGCCTCATTAAGCACAAAGATGAGGTTTTATTTTGGTCTTACTTTTGGTGTGCCACCGTGCATGGAAATGGATGTTTAACGAACTTAATCTGCCCATGAGGCCGGAGCCACAGACAAATCAAAGGCTTCAAAGCTAATTTTGCTGCCTGGCTTGATCTCCCTATGCAGAGACGAGACCCTACAGGCCACAGTTTGGCAGATGTGACCTGAGCAGCAATGAGACGAGGAAGCCAGTAGAGAAAGGGGGAGGGGGGGGGATAGAAATCCTGCAATGTGTCTGTGTTTTAATAATTCCAATGTTAACATTTCTTCTTCTGGTCTTTTCCTTTCTTCATTACTCATTTTTGTCTTTCTGGTTCTCTTTTTCTCCTCTCCTGTTTGCAGGGACAAGGCCCCAGGCCAGCGGGAGTGCGATTCGTCAATCGATAACATCAACAAATGTATCCGGGACATTGAGCAGGCCTCTCTGGCCGCTGTCAGCCAGAACTTACCCAGCAGAGACGACATCTCACTGGAGGTAAGCGGCCATCGGAAGATGGCTCCGAATCTTTGCAGACACAAACTTTGTCTGTGTTTTCATTTGTCTTTTTGTTACTTGCGTAGATATTAATCTGCTCTGTTTGCCTTTTCTTTTTTCCCACTTCCACTTTTCCCACTTTTTTTTGTATGCTAAATCTGTCGGTTTTGAGTCTATTTTTAGTGGTATTAATTAGGTTTTCTGTCCTTGTCCTTCTCTCCGACCATTCAAGAGAGACTAGGGATTATTTCTTTCTTTTCCTTTTGTGTCTTTGAGTGTAACAAAATATTTGAACGGCAGTAGTTCTTCTTGCAGTAGTCCTTCAGCACAGTATGGGCAGAATGTGAGTCTTATGTTTAACACCCTGACACTGGCTTTAATGGGGAAGTTTTGGCACCTGCTAAATAATAAAAAGTTTAAGCTCGCATATTAAAAGTCAGAGTAGCTCAGGGCAGTTATCCTTCTGTTATGTTTCCTGCTTTTTAGCAGGTCCCAGCTGCCTTCTTTGAATGCACCTCTGTCTCCCATAAAAAGCAACACAAAAACCAATTTCTTTTTATTTCCTCTCTTCAGGCACTACAAGAGCAACTGACGTCCACCGTGCAGGAAATTGGCCACTTAATTGACCCCGTTTCCACTGCTGCCAGGGGCGAAGCTTCCCAACTAGGACACAAGGTATATAGGGCAGTGCCTTAATTATTATTATACTGCAACTGTGGAGCAACAAAGTTGTTCTTTGTCAGCAGCAGGATTCAGTGGCAGGAGTGTTGCCTATATGTTTATGTTAGCCGTGGGCTGTTATAATTATCTCAGCATTATCTATCATTAAATAATAGTGATTTTTGAAAAAAAAAGTTGATGCATTGTTCAAGCAGCAGGGTTAGTTTGACTTTTATATGAGTAAACTTTCACCTCCCACTAGAATGCTCTGTGTCACTGTCCATCTTTGAAAACTTATCAGCATTTCTTCATGTGTTGTAAAGAAGATTATTACTGCAACATATTCCTTTTTATTCTGTCTGCACACCAAACAGTCTGCTTAATGGCCTGAAATTGTGCCCAGTAAGTGAAATGTATAAAAGGTTTAACACTTATATGACCGTACCATTTTGAAATAATTTGAGAAGCTGCTCATTTTCTGAAACCGTGCTTCTTCACGTGTGAATATGACACTTAGCGATATGTAGGCTGAAGTGCTGACTCGTGCTGTTTCTCTGGACTCATTAAAAACTTTTCTTTTACCTCAGGTGACTCAGTTGGCTGGCTACTTTGAGCCACTGATCAAGGCCTCCGTGGGTGTGGCGTCCAAGCTGAAGGACCACCAGCAGCAGATGACTTTCCTGGACCAAACAAAGACTCTGGCTGAGTCTGCTCTGCAAATGCTCTATGCTGCCAAAGAGGGTGGAGGAAACCCAAAGGCACGACCATTTTATGCTTTATGCACCTTGTTTAAAGTGCTCCTTCGCTTCCTTTACACATATTGGAAAATGATCTCCATCATTAAGTTTTCCAGTGCATCAACCAGTATAATTAACTGTATTTATTGCACACTTATGATACACAATGATGTGTCAAAAGGGTGGAGCAAAGGGTGTCACCATTTAGGCCTTTTTAACTCCTCCCAAACAACGGGAGCAAAAGAGTATCACACATGCGTGACGAGGGAGAGACGGGCCTGTGTGCCACCACAGTTTTAATCAGTCGATCAAAATACGATTAAAGTGGAGACTTTCAGCTTTAATTAAAAGGGTTTTACAAAATTTCTGCATTAACCATTTTGGAATTTCAGACATTTGGCGAAAAAAACAAAATAAGTAAATAATCCCAGAAGAAATAGGAGTAATCAAATTAATAATCTGCTAAATTCTTTAAAATAATGAATGCACAGTGGCCAGCTCGGCAGCACAAAAAGGTCTGAATAGAGAATTATATCCATGGTTAAGTAAAACAGTTTCACAGCATCTAACCAATTCTTGAACACTTGGTAAGCACATAATTGTCTTCAAAAACCGTAATGAATGGAAATAAAGAGGGTTTACAATAAAGTGCAAACCACTGGTTACACTCAGAGACAAGATTTTGTATATCTCTAAATAAAAAAGAAAAATCTTTGGACAGATGAAACCAAATGGAGGATAGAAACAAACTGTTATGTCAGTAACATCTGTTCCCTGAAGGGGTTGAAGAAGATATAACACATATAGGATGAGATATAACACTTCCTGGTTGAAGACACTTCTGTTCACGCCATTAATGCAAATGATATGTGACATATGTGAGGCCCTGCCTGCATATAATACACCCTTATCATCACAGTCATCCCTCAGTTTGATAGCCGCTCTTCACCGAGCCCAGCTGCACAATGGGGCAACTGGTGGTGTATCTAATTCCTCTCCTTCAGGGAACAGAAGTTGAGGACAGAACAGTTTGTACCCTTTCAGGCAATTCACTCTGTACACACATAGTATCAAATATATATACACCTCACAAAGCAGCCGCTGAACCAGAGTCAGACCACCATCATCCGACTGCAGGGTAGACCCAGCCGAGAGGACACAATGAACCACTGACGGGACTGCCAGGTCCAAATGATAGAACCAAACAAAAGTGTGCAGTGATGATCAAGTAACTGCAGCACAAACATCATTCACAGGAACACCTGTAAAAAGACCCCATGAGGATGCCATTCCTCTGGTGCAATGTGCTTTCACACTTTGAGGAAAAAAGAGAGTCCCTTTGTACCATATGCCAGGGAGATGGACTCCATAATCCGGTAGGAGAGCCTCTGTTTAGACGGAGATCTACCTCTGGATGGATTAACTAAGCAGACCAACAATTCATCACACTGAGTATCGTCAATATAGGTATGAAACACTGCACCAGACATAGAGAATACAGCCTACTCTGCTCCTCAGATGGAAAAGGGGGGTGACAAAAGCTCAAATTCATAGAGCTATAAGCTGTAGGAATAACCTCAGGTAAAAATGCAGTATTTGGCCATAATACGATGGGCAAATGGCGCTCGCCTCGTGCTAGTCCACGTCCAACAAATCTCATGATCCAAAGCATACCACATTATCTGTCAAACACGCTAGAGGCGATGTTATGACATAGACATGCATGGGTACTAGTATGTCTTGGCTGCTAGTGTTTATACAGAGAGTGCAGAATTATTAGGCAAGTTGTATTTTTGAGGAATAATTTTATTATTGAACAACAACCATGTTCTCAATGAACCCAAAAAACTCATTAATATCAAAGCTGAATGTTTTTGGAAGTAGTTTTTAGTTTGTTTTTAGTTTTAGCTATTTTAGGGGGATATCTGTGTGTGCAGGTGACTATTACTGTGCATAATTATTAGGCAACTTAACAAAAAACAAATATATACCCATTTCAATGATTTATTTTTACCAGTGAAACCAATATAACATCTCCACATTCACAAATATACATTTCTGACATTCAAAAACAAAACAAAAACAAATCAGCGACCAATATAGCCACCTTTCTTTGCAAGGACACTCAAAAGCCTGCCATCCATGGATTCTGTCAGTGTTTTGATCTGTTCACCATCAACATTGCGTGCAGCAGCAACCACAGCCTCCCAGACACTGTTCAGAGAGGTGTACTGTTTTCCCTCCTTGTAAATCTCACATTTGATGATGGACCACAGGTTCTCAATGGGGTTCAGATCAGGTGAACAAGGTGGCCATGTCATTAGTTTTTCTTCTTTTATACCCTTTCTTGCCAGCCACGCTGTGGAGTACTTGGACGCGTGTGATGGAGCATTGTCCTGCATGAAAATCATGTTTTTCTTGAAGGATGCAGACTTCTTCCTGTACCACTGCTTGAAGAAGGTGTCTTCCAGAAACTGGCAGTAGGACTGGGAGTTGAGCTTGACTCCATCCTCAACCCGAAAAGGCCCCACAAGCTCATCTTTGATGATACCAGCCCAAACCAGTACTCCACCTCCACCTTGCTGGCGTCTGAGTCGGACTGGAGCTCTCTGCCCTTTACCAATCCAGCCACGGGCCCATCCATCTGGCCCATCAAGACTCACTCTCATTTCATCAGTCCATAAAACCTTAGAAAAACCAGTCTTGAGATATTTCTTGGCCCAGTCTTGACGTTTCAGCTTGTGTGTCTTGTTCAGTGGTGGTCGTCTTTCAGCCTTTCTTACCTTGGCCATGTCTCTGAGTATTGCACACCTTGTGCTTTTGGGCACTCCAGTGATGTTGCAGCTCTGAAATATGGCCAAACTGGTGGCAAGTGGCATCTTGGCAGCTGCACGCTTGACTTTTCTCAGTTCATGGGCAGTTATTTTGCACCTTGGTTTTTCCACACGCTTCTTGCGACCCTGTTGACTATTTTGAATGAAACGCTTGATTGTTCGATGATCACGCTTCAGAAGCTTTGCAATTTTGAGACTGCTGCATCCCTCTGCAAGATATCTCACTATTTTTGACTTTTCTGAGCCTGTCAAGTCCTTCTTTTGACCCATTTTGCCAAAGGAAAGGACGTTGCCTAATAATTATGCACACCTGATATAGGGTGTTGATGTCATTAGACCACACCCCTTCTCATTACAGAGATGCACATCACCTAATATGCTTAATTGGTAGTAGGCTTTCGAGCCTATACAGCTTGGAGTAAGACAACATGCATGCAGAGGATGATGTGGACAAAATACTCATTTGCCTAATAATTCTGCACTCCCTGTAGTGTACAGAATTATACTCTCTGCTCAGATTCAGCCAAACGCTGCAAAAGTGACTCGGTTTCAGTGCAAATGGATAATGTTCCAAATACATATTGCAAAAACCTAAATGTTACTCAAGGCAAATAAATCCTGATATCCTGATATATGGGTTCGTTTGACAAGGTCATTTTTAAACCTCTGAAAATGGGGGGTGCGTATATTTCACATGTGCTTGTGCTATGTCACATTTCACAGGCATCCCATACCCATGATGCTATAGCAGAGGCAGCTCAGCTCATGAAGGAGGCGGTTGATGACATCATGGTGACACTTAATGAAGCTGCCAGTGAGGTGGGAATGGTGGGAGGAATGGTGGAGTCGATCGCAGATGCCATGGCCAAGGTGAGTTCAGCCGGTTACAGTGTGTCGTCATTTGGATCAGAAGCCACAGAATAACATCTACACCAATTTAAAGATATGTTTAGAGTTTTATTTGGTTAAATTAATTGCACTCTCTGGTTCATAAATAACAGACATTACTGCAGCTCTAAAAAAAAAAACCCTCCACCTTTAAGCTCTTTGTCCGCATCAGCGATTGTCTGCATTTCACCATCATCTATTTCAGCTCATCACCAACTATGTGGTGATTGACAGCTCTATTCTGTCTTCATTTGTGTTGCAAGACAGCATGGCTGCTAGTCAGATAATACATCATCCAACATTATCTTACAATGAGCAAAACCACCTGCTGTCCAGCCTGTTCCCAACATCCAAAACAGGCATGGAAAATTAAACGTAGACTAAAAACTAAAAATGCAGCAACTTGATATTTTATTACACAGTTAGAGTCCATTTTAGTATGAATTTTTAAACCTGCGTAGTGGGAAACATCCTGTTTTGAAAAATTTCCCACCTACAGAAGCCAGAATGCTATAAAGAAAGTTAATAGTGATAACAGAAGTTGTCTTATGGAAGCAAATGTTACAGAGCAATCATCATCTAATTAAAGTTTTATTCTTTTTCTTGTGTTCATTTGACCCATGACTTCCCGCTGCTCTGTGTAACATCTTGATTACAACCATAATGTTTCCCAGGCATCATTTAAAAGTCACTGATTAACATATTAATACAAATCACGAGCAACTGAAGCAAAGGAACATTGACTGTGAACGCAGCCATTCTTACTCGGAGTCAGATAATTTGACCTATCTTTCCAATTAACAGTGAAACTATTGGCTTGAAAACCAAGAAAAAGCCTTTTATCTCGAGTACAGGCAGCAGCTAGCATCAGCTAATTATATTTCTCCTTTCCGTACTGAGTGAGGAGCATTGCAAAGGTGAAGAAGCGTCTCAGGAGTGTGGCTTCACCAGAGGGAACAGCATCTTTGCATCAACTTTGTGTGGCATGTCATGAATAATTTATGAAAATGGTTCATTTTTAGTACATGTTGAGCATGCAGGTGCGTGTTTTGTCTGCGTGTCAGTCAGTGCAGTTGATTAAATGGGGATAATCCTCCCCAATAATCCCATTGGCATAATGGTCACCCTCCATTGTGGTTTTTAGCAGCGGTGATTTAAACAGCTTTTCTGATTAACTTTGAGTCACCTAGTCGAGGCTGCAGATTTTAACGTATTATTTCTATCAGCAGGAGGTGCAAACATCATGCACTTGCAGTATTATGCTATCTTGCAGTACCAGCATGTTTTTCTGGAATCTCTTTTGTCTTCTCTGCCTTTTCCGTGATATTACAAGTAGTCTAATTTGGCAGAAATGCTAGAAACGTATAATGTTTGAACTGCAAGCTGATGATCAAATGTTTTTGGGGTTGATGCAGTTTTAAAGCTGTAATTACAGAGTGGATAATTCATAATGAGTGTTTATCATTCATACAGAGGGTTTCCCTGAATATAAAGCTGCATTAATGTCGGTTTGCTGATGCCTGCACACCTGGCAGAATTGGTATAATTGAAGGGTAGATTAGATGTAACATGCCATTACAAGTTAAAGAGCTGAAAAATTGATTTCCTTCACGTTTGAAGATGTTTGTTCCTTTCGCGAAGGACAAACCGATCGCGCCTAAAATGAAAAAATGCAGTGGCATTTTAACTGTTTGTTGATGTGTGTTTTTCCTTAGCTGGATGAAGGTACACCACCCGAACCTGAGGGCTCATTTGTGGATTACCAGACCAGTATGGTGAAATACTCTAAAGCCATTGCTGTCACTGCTCAGGAAATGGTAAGCTCTCAAAATAACTCTTAACATTTTTGTTTCTGAAGTACACCTGTGACCTACGAATGGGTTATTGTTGATTATAAACGAAATACTTTGATTTACATGTCAATTCTGAAATCAAGCTTTTTTCTGATAATCCACAGTTTGATGTTGTAGTTTCTCAGCCATCTGCGGTTAGTAGAAATTGTCCTGTCATGTGGTCCTAATTCTCCATCTTTGTGAGATGACTTGTTGGTTAAATCGAAGCGAATCAAGCTCATTTATAAAAGAAAAATTGATTTTGACTTCACAGCATTTCATAGCGTAGTTAGTAAGTGAGACAGACTTAATGATTTTATCTACCTGGGAGAATCCAAAGATCTGATAAAATTATTTATCTACCTGCAGTCCCTCGTTTATTTTAATGTTCTCCATTTGTCACATCTCTACTTTCGTCCTCTCATTTGATCACTTTTGTAACCTTGTGATCATAGCCTTGATTTTACTATGCGCTAATGATTTTTGATAGTTTGTTGAAGAAAAGTTAATCTGGGTTTTTTAGTGCCGAATTTCTTTTTCCCTCCATTTATCAGATGACCAAATCAGTGACTTGTCCAGATGAGCTGGGAGCCCTGGCATCACAGGTGACTGTGGACTACAGCCAGCTCGCTGTTCAGGGACGACTGGCTGCTCACACAGCTGAACCAGAGGAGGTGAGGAGGACTCTGAAAACAGTTTTTACCTACAAAAGAGCTCTGCTCCTTCAATATGGGAATTTTCTCTTTGAGACCTTTAGGCTGCTGTGGATTTAAAGAGAACCTAATGTGCTCTTCCTTATTTTCTGTTATTCATATATAAATATATTTACTGTAGGTGAATTTTCATCAAAACTCTAGTTTCAGGCTTCTCTAAACACTCTGTTATGTTTTTTTTTTTCTTGGCTGTGTGCATTGTGAACACAGAAGCTCCGTCCACCTTATCAATTCTTATTTACAAAGGGCAGCCACTCAGATGAAAGTTGGCTTGAAGGGCAGGGGAATAGAGCAAAAAAAGCTTGTTTCAAACAATACATGAACTTGAGGGGCTGAACCATGACCTGTATAATCATGCAAAGCTTCTCTAGTCCAGGAACATAAATGTGGCATTTTTTCATACATACATACTTTTTTAACTATTATTTTAATAATAATAAAAAAACCCTCCTTTATGTTCTTGCTTTGTTTTGTGTTTGCAGATTGGTTTCCAGATCAAAACCCGAGTGCAGGACCTTGGTCACGGCTGCATCTTTCTGGTCCAAAAGGCTGGAGCTCTGCAGATCACCCCGTCTGACAGTTTTACTAAGCGGGAGCTCATTGATTGTGCCCGTGCAGTCACAGAGAAGGTATTGTTCTGTCAATAAAATGGGACCGCCTTATTTAATTAAAAACACACTGTGCTTTTTTAATTTTGTTCCGGTTTTGTTACAATAGTTCTGCCCACTACTGAAGCAAAACAGGTTATCTTAGTTCCCCCATCCATTAACCCAAACCCATCGGGCTAATTGTTGTCGATTGTTTGTTTGCTTCATCTTTAGGCTGCAGATATTTCTGCTTGGCCAAGTATGTTCCGCTCTAACATTCAATGAAAGAACAACACAGAGAGTTCAGAGTAAAATTGTTTTTAGCGATGTAGTTCACATGAAGTGATTCGGCTCTGGTGGGTTTTATCTGTGTGTGGTTTAATTATAGTATTCCAAAGCATGTATAATGTATATGTATATATGTATTATACACATCATACTTTTCTTATCAAGTTTTCTCTTGTCTGAGCTTTTCACAGCTGTTATTTCTAATAATTCAAGCGTGCCAGTGTTTTTAATACCACTTACACATAAGAAGGAAATACTTCAAAAACATCACACATACTTATTTCAGTGACTTAGCACATTGCAACGTACTGACATTTTTTTCCCCTCTTGCTCTTCTCTGTTTTGACCAGTAAACATATACTTTACTCAAACTGAGCCAAAAGTAACACTACTTTGCTGCAAACTGCCAAACTTGTTTGTCCTTATTAATGTGCATCATAAAATTTATCAACCTATCCTAGATGGGCGAAAAAAGCCTTCATCTGAGCATCCTCACCTGTGTGGTTAATGGTCTGCTCACGTCCCCAGGTGTCTTTGGTGCTTTCAGCCCTCCAGGCAGGCAATAAGGGCACTCAGGCTTGCATTACAGCAGCCACTGCTGTGTCTGGGATCATTGCTGATCTGGATACCACAATAATGTTTGCGTCCGCCGGCACACTCAACGCAGAGAACGAAGAGTCCTTTGCCGACCACAGGTTAGTGCTTGAAACGCACCCAGTAGTGCAAGACATTTCTACAAGACCCAACAGGAGTCTAAAATCCACCCTGTTGTTATCTTTCATCCCAGACTGACAGAGTGACATATTAGCTGCTGAATGGGGAGGAAATCTCTGCTGATAGAAACAATAAATTATCCTAAGGCTTTGAAAAATGCACAGAGTGACACTTCTCTTATTGTCCTGCTCTCACACTTGTCCGCTCTAAGGCAGCACTTCCGCCGTTAAATACTAGTGTGTGAAGAAAAATACAGCAAAACGGGTAGAGAATAGACGTGTTCCATTACTTAATTATCATTGTAGTTCCTTACAGATGGTTGTTTGTGACGTTTCACTGTATCTCACTGAAGAATCTTTGAAGTGTAGATAAGCAGTCTCGGGACACGATGAAAGAAAACAGAATCACTTAATCTCCGAGCATAGCTCACACAGCTACCTCAGAATAATAGAAGAAACTCTGCAGCTGCTATAATCTCTTTTGTCAATTTTAGGAAAAGAATAACTGACATGACTTGTTATATAACCTTAGCAATCCTCCTAATGTTTGCACAAGCTTTCATGAAGAAATGCCTTTAATATTAAAAGAGATGTGCAGCAATATGTGTGTCCTTTTCACAGCAGTTCTCACACAGTTGATTTTTTATGTCTTTTTCCCCCTTGTTTAATCTTTCCTTTTCTGTTTCAGGGAAAACATTTTGAAGACGGCTAAAGCTCTGGTTGAGGACACAAAGATGCTGGTGTCCGGCGCAGCTTCCGGTCAGGAGAAGTTGGCACAGGCTGCTCAGTCTTCTGCCAAGACCATTACCCAGCTCACAGATGTGGTCAAATTGGGTGCTGCCAGCATTGGCTCTGATGACCCTGAGACACAGGTTGACCATTATTGTGTTTGTAATCCTCTCATTTCTGTTTGTCCTTTGTCCAGTGCGCCTGTTTAATAGGAGGAATTATGGAATTATGAACTGCGACTGGCAATAACCTTTCAGTGTTTCTGCTTTCCTGGACTGCACGGTGATTAGTCAGTGTCTTTCTGTCCTTTCTCTAGGTGGTGCTGATAAATGCTGTCAAAGATGTGGCCAAGGCATTGGGTGAGCTCATTAGTGCCACCAAGTGTGCCGCTGGCAAGGCAGCCGATGATCCATCCATGTACCAACTAAAGAGCGCTGCGAAGGTGAGGAGATCAGTCTGCAAGTGCTGAAACTGTCATCTAATTTAACATCCTCCAGTGGGCTCGAATATAGAAATCTGGATATTGGAATTTTCTTTATTTTACTCAACAAAAACAATCAAATCTATTTGATTTTTGTTGGTTTCTCTTATGTTCATATTTTCTGATTATACTAATGGAAAACTGGAACTGACATCAGTTTAAATTGATGACAATAATTCCACCGTCCTACATCCTGTATGCGCAGACATCCTCGCTTTACTCAGGCCGAGTCATTAATCAGTAAAATCACCCACAAGAGTTAAACTGGAGACTTGGTAACGGAAATTGTCAGGCTGTTCGGGATAGCAGGAAGCGTCTAATACTTCTAACCAAGATGATTATGCTTAGTGCTTTGCTCCGGCACACATGCGCTGTAAATTTTCAGAGTCACGGCTCATAACTCACCGATGACACTGTCGACTGCTCATTATCACCTCAACCTGTAAAGCCTGGGAAAAAAAATGTCAGTTCTCAGTCAGCAACACCACAGAGTGTCATAAAGTCTCTCTGAAGATCACAACATGCCTCACATACAATTTTAGGACCGGAGGTGGGGTGGTGGGGGGGTTAACTCTGACAAATCAGTCTTTCCTTTATGGGGCTTGTGTGCCCCCTATCTTTCAGTATGGTGCATTACAGCTGATTTTAACTGGATGTGTTCTGTTTTTATGTCCTGTCATTGTTCCAACATAAGTGTGAAATTACGGAGCTATAGAAATGTCATCTGAATTAAATTAGTTCAAACTATAAATGAAGACATGATGAGCCAAGGAAATATATATATTAAAAAAAAGTGTGTCACCCATATATGATGATCGTCAGGGCTGTGTCCACCAGTGTAGTGAAATATCTTGATTGGCGATGTGTTTATATGCTCAATTACTTATAAAATAAACAGTCCTAGACGTTTTTTTAAATATAAATTGCAACTACATATACATTTGTTACAAAAAACAACCAAATACTGAACCTCCTCGTTGATAATATTATCATAGTAATAAGACTGTTGTCTTAAATATTCCATAATGTCAGTCATTTGCGGTTTGTTCTGTTGTCCTTCCTCTGTTTCTAATTCAGAGCTTGGATGTGGCTGAACACAGTGTCATCTGTTTTCTCCAGGTGATGGTGACAAATGTGACATCCCTGCTGAAAACGGTCAAAGCTGTGGAAGACGAAGCTACTCGCGGTACCAGAGCGCTTGAGGCTACAATCGAGTGCATTAAACAGGAAATGTCGGTAAGGACGAGTCGAGAGGCTAAGCTTGTGAACGTTAGTTAGCAGTATGGTGGCATCGCACATTTCAGAAAGGGGACTGATCAGTTTGCAAGTGTGATGAGTAATATTTTTGTAATTATTGAAAATGTCGCGTGAGTGACAAAGTAAACATCTTTAGTTTTTTTTTTTTTCCACAGTTAGGAGTTATTGATTTTAATATTCCCTGAATTAAGTTTGCGATCTGAAATGTCCACAGGTGTTTCAATCCAGGGATGCTCCCAACAAGACAACCACACCTGAGGAGTTCATTCGCATGACTAAAGGAATCACCATGGCAACTGCTAAAGCGGTGGCTGCAGGGAACTCTGGCCGACAGGAGGACATCATCCATACTGCCAACGTCAGCCGCAAAGCCATGTCAGACATGCTCACTACCTGCAAGGTGCTCTATTGCCACAAACAAGTCATGCATGTCTAAATTTGATTTATTGTGGTACTTCCAAAATGTTGCAAAAAAAAGAAAAGAAAATGTGTCCATCTACCCATTATTTCCCACTTATCTGAATTTGGTTGTGGTAGCAAAGGCTAAGCAGGGTATTCCATCTTTAAGGCTGAGCCCAGCATCATCAGCATCAATCATTTTTGCCACTACAAATGCAAACCAAAAACTGAAATTAGAATTCTGACCCACAAATGTCATCCCCACACAAATTTATAAGTGTGTGTTTGTGTCTTTCAGCAAGCAGCCTACCATCCCGAGGTCAGTGAGGAGGTGAAGAACAGAGCACTGATGTTTGGAGCAGAGTGTACAACTGCTTACATTGACCTACTGGAACATGTACTGCTGGTAGGTTGAATACTGCACCAGCGAGTCTGTAAAAATAAAAGACTTGTACAAACGCTAATCTCATTATTTGATACTTTAAGCATCTTTAATATAAGCATCCACCATTGCAGCACTATTTATGTATCTATATATAAAAAAATAATAAGGAAAAGTTTATTTTAAGTTTACACTGTTGCACCCATGTGTTTGTAGGTCCTGCAGAAGCCTACTGGAGAGCAGAAGCAGCATCTGGCAGCTTGTTCCAAGCGAGTAGCGGGAGCAGTAACAGAGCTCATCCAGACTGCTGAGGCCATGAAAGGTAATGCACACAGTCACACATCACCACATGTTACACAAGGAGTCCTTTTGAGATGTCATGGAATAAACCCAAATACATATGAGTAAAGCTTTTATTTACTTTCTAATAAAGCTCCCAACAAATATTATATTGCTATTAATAGTAGAATGTATTTTTAAAAAGCTCATGTAACAGAAAAAAATATTTATTTACTCAAACATTTGGTAATATTCCTGTCCTCCTTCTCTTGCTACAGATGGAGGTAAGTTAGGGCCGTTTTCTGTACTGTGCCAGTTGTGAGCTCTTAAATAATTTCTCTCCTCAGCGCTAACATCGATTTTATTTAATCTCATCAAATCCAGCTGCTCTCAAGCTTCTCAGTTACATCCATCTGCTCTATCCATCATGCTTTCTTTTATGTTCCATTACTCTGTCTCCATCACAGTGAATGATGGTTTGTTGTCAGCTATGCATGGGATGTGAAGATACATGGCACACTTTCCTGTGTGTGGTCACGGTGTACTTGTTTTCTTTGGATCACAGCGTGAAGCATGTTCGGTCAAAACACTGCTTTGTGAAGCATTAATAAAATCCTGTTTGCAAATTCAAATCTTATTCATGAATATGGATGTGCTTGCCTGCCTCAGGTTCAGAGTGGGTGGATCCCGAGGATCCAACAGTGATCGCAGAGACGGAGCTGCTCGGAGCAGCGGCGTCCATCGAAGCAGCAGCTAAGAAGCTCGAGCAACTCAAACCCAGAGCCAAGCCAAAGGTGGGTGACTGTATGGTGAATAAATGAGGAGAGAGGTGAAGGAGATAATCGTGTCAACATAATGTTAAAGAGAAAGACAACCTGTCAAAAGGCCTTTTTCCATTTTATTTACAGTTTAAAGCTTTCTAAGATATTGTTTCTGTCAGCAGTCTCTGGAAATAAAGAAGAAATATTCATCATGAAGCTCATAAAAGTCTTTCATCATGATAGATGATGTGTGGATAGAAATACTCTGTTACAAGAAAATGTCCTGACTTGAAAATTTAAAGTATGAATGGAAAATCATTCCTAAACAATCCATTTACTAATGGCTATAGGTGATGTTTATATGGAATTTTAAAGATGATGTGATGAGCAGCTAAAATACTTTAAAATCATTAAATATTATTTTGAAGATAGAGAGAGTTGTTTCCAAGACGCAAAAAGGGGAATAAACCGCAAAAACATTACAAAAAACCTGTAACCAAACCCCTCAGGATCCCCTGCTGGCCACATTAGTTAAATCTTTACAATTTTAGTGAATGTTAAATCTAAAAAGAAAATGATAATCTAACTTTTCTATAATATAGATTATAGATTAGTGAGCTGGAGTACTTTGGTGCTAATTTTATCAGGTAACCAAATGAAAGTTGTTTTATTAAAAAGTACCAACATAACAATGTAACTGTTAAAAGTAAAAATATACACACATTGCCTAAAAATTATAACCTCTAGAGTGTTATTATGGCCCGAGCACTAGTGTGTGAAGGACCTATTGTAATCGCTTTGTTTATCATAGCATTATTATTGACTGTGTGTGTGATTTTACTGTTACAGCTTGCTTAAATGCTTTTTATATAGTAACAATTTAATGGTGACCAATAAAAGGTCAGGTCCTCTGCAAAGAGTCACAGGAGGCATCTGAAATGTTATTGGATGTGGTTGATAATCTCACTATAAAACACCTGATATTATGATGTTGCCCAGCACCTAACAACAAGTCAACCAGTGCTGTAATGTGGACATGTGTTAGTTTATTTAATGTAAAAACGAGTGATTTAGAGTAGAGTGCACTTTGATCGGAGCACTAAATATTTCACCTTTTCAGATTACAGCTCATCCTTGTAACTGCCAAGTGATTTGTTGACTTTTAGATAAAACTTCTTATTTTGATCTTTGGACTGCACAGTGTTTACGGCTCTGTACATTACATAAATGAGCTTTGTAGGAATACGTTCAAGTATATCCTAAACAGTGCTCTGTGCATGCCTGTAAACATCTTTTTGTGTGGTTTATATCCAAGTTTCAGTGTTATTATTGGAAGTTGTACAAGGAGCAATTTTACGGTAACAAAATAGCACATTTTGTTTTGTTGCATTACTGAAAGGGTGCTCTATCGCTTGTCCTGTCTGTCAAGCTGTTATATTCAGTACTGTGCAAAAATCTTGAGCCATCCCTTATTTCTTTAAATTTTGCTTCAGAGAAGCAGCCTGGCTTATATTTTTCTTAACTGATCTTGAGCTATAGTTCTCCAGGTTTTCAAAGTTTTTCTTTGTTCATTTTCTGGCCAGTTTTGAAACCTGACAATTTTCAGAGGACTTTTTTAAGCTGTTTAACATTGACCTATGAATTATGCTAGCATAAAAAATGAGTCTAAGTCAAATAATGAATCTGAATTGTGTCTACACATAACAGACACGAACCAATTTCTAGTTGTATTTTGAGGCACTTTATTATTTGCCGCTTATCATAAACTTGTAGCTTGTTCAATTCAATTTTATTTACATAGCACTAAATCACAACAGGTGTCGCCTCAAGGTGCGTTATAGAAATCCCAACAATCAAACAACCCAATTTGAGCAACCACTTGGCAACAGTGGAAAGGGAAAAACTCCCTTTTAACAGGAAGAAACCTCTGGCAGAACGAGGCTCAGAGAAGTTTTTCTGCATCACTCTGAGACAGGATGTTTCCAATTTTAAAGAGATGAGGCCTCCAATTTCCCATTTGTTCCCATTTCTTTAGTTGAATCTACAAAAATGCCAAAGACACATTTTGACAGGTATAAAATAGTATTTTCACAAAAACGTGTTTCCCAAAACACTGGCACTGTTTTAAATTGAGGAAACTGGACAAAAGGAGGACAGAAGAATTGTTCGGCCTAAAAATTGTCTACAGCAGATGGAGAGTATCTGAAAGTAATGTCTTAAGTAATGGAGAGCAATCCAGCAAATACCTGACACAAAACCTGAGAGATGCATCTGGACCTTCAGTTGATTGATCTACTGATCACTGAAGCCTCAGCAGAAATGGTCTCAGTGGAAGGGTAGCTGTCAAGAAGCCATTCTTAACGAAGGAGAACCAGGACGAACAGCTGAGGTATGCCAAATTATGTATGTACAGAGGTCAGGAGAGAAATTCACAACAGTAAGCCACCTTGTCAAAACTCATGGAATTATGAATGCAGAATTGTGATCCATCATGCAATACCAGGAATAAAGCATGACAATGATTCCCAAAACGATGCCAATGCAGTGAAACCATACTTGGACAGAAACCACACAATGGGAAACTGCGTCATGGACTGGCCTCCCCAGAGCCCGGACCTCAACATTTTTGGAACAGTGTTGTCTCATCTGGACAGAAAACAAAAGGCAGCCAACATCCAAAGAAGAGACTGAAGAACTTTTCTTGAATTTAAAGAAATTACAGAAAATCTTACCTAAGAGAGTTCAGGCTGTGCTGAAGAATAAAGGCGGTCATAACCTCATTAGAATTGTCCAAACTAAATTACATAATTCAATAACCCGTTTCCACCCATTTTCTATTTTCGTGCAAGTTATGAAGAAATGAGGGATGGCTCAAGAGTCTTACACAGTACTGTGTGCATATATATGTATATATGTGTATATATATATATATTTGCATATTCATGTTCATGGAAGTATTAATGTGATCTCTGTAGCTGACACTTGTTGTATTGACAAACTCACTAAAATTCATGATACTGTACATAATGTCTTCATTCAGATCAATTCAAACACCATCATGTTTACTGTGCCCTCCCTCCTGTTCATCCCACTCCTCCACCACCCACCCTGCCACCGATCCAGCCACCTGTGTTAGTTCATTCTAGCTTAAGCCTGTCCCAGTCTGTGTCTTCTAGCTCCCAGTTAACCCCCCGCCCTCCCTATTCCCTCCCTGCCTGCCCCCACCACCGGAGGCCTTCTCTGCAGGGCTCTGTCTGATATGTTTGATATATTAGGTTGTTATTCAGTCCCAACTATATATCAAACATATTCCTACAGTGTCCCGCTCTGTCTACAGACATGTGGTGTGAATGTGTTTGTGTGGAAAAGTGTGTGTGTGCGTATGTGTTTAAAAGAAAAAAAAAAAAAGCAGATGAGTATAATAGGATGCTTTCTATAGAGTCTTGCTTGATGTTGTTGTATGTAGCTCCTTATCAGCTCTTGCAGTTTGAGAAGAAGCTCTGTATCTGGATGAATCATCATTTTGTTTCTCTTACCAAGTGTCCCAGCCTTGGTCACTGATGATCAATCAAGTCCTGTCTAAAAATGTGCATATTAAATGTTATTCAACGGAGTAATAAATCCAAAGTTCATCTGTTTCCAGTGATAAGTACTTCAGTTTGAGTAGAGGATTAATCAACTTTGATATTTCTTTAAATTTCACCCTGGCGAAAGACTTAATCATTTGAATGGTTCTCTTCTCCCTCAGCAAGCAGACGAGACCCTGAACTTTGAGGAGCAGATCCTAGAGGCAGCTAAATCCATTGCTGCAGCCACCAGTGCTTTGGTTAAATCAGCCTCAGCTGCCCAGAGAGAGCTGGTGGCTCAGGGGAAAGTGGGCTCTGTCCCTGCAAATGCTGTGGATGATGGACAGTGGTCCCAGGGGCTGATCTCTGCTGTAAGTGCTGGAGTGAAAAGTGTTGTTTTACACAGGTTACAATCACATCTGCCAGAAATTAACTTTAAATAAATTAACTTATTTTTTCATAAACAGGCACGTATGGTAGCAGCAGCAACTAGCAACCTGTGTGAGGCAGCTAATGCCTCGGTGCAGGGTCACGCCAGTGAGGAGAAACTCATCTCTTCAGCCAAACAGGTGGCAGCCTCTACTGCTCAGCTGCTGGTGGCCTGTAAGGTGAAGGCTGACCAAGACTCTGAGGCCATGAGGAGACTGCAGGTAAACACAGCAGGTTAATTTAAAAGCGTTGATATGAAGAGGATTAGCGATCATCTTCAATAGCTTTTTACTTTACAGGTGTGCATTTAATTAGAAAATGTTTATGCTCGTCTTTGCACCAGTTAAAAGGAACTGATTGCTTTTAGTCAAACACTGTAGTTTTCTCATCTTTAGCTGCTAGTACTTGTATATTTTTGTTTTTATGTTGTTGTTCTGTTCTGTAAATGATGTATTTGCCCTTTAGATCGCTGGAAATGCAGTGAAGAAAGCATCCGACAATTTGGTGCGGGCAGCTCAGAAGGCAGCATTTGAAAAATCCGATGAAGACAACGTGGTGGTGAAGACGAAGTTTGTGGGTGGAATTGCGCAGGTAATTCTTTTAAGCAGCATTTAATTTTGAAACCAGTTTCTGTTGCATTAAAAAATAAATCTGTTCATTCTGGTGTGTTTAGCAGTTTTATTGTTAGTGAAATTTGTCCTTCATGTCCGCTGGCTCACACATCTCTAGTCACCAGCTTTACAAATAATTTCAGTTTCTCATTCTTCAGCACTGCTGGGCAATTATTGATTTGATGCAGCTGAAAAATGCTGACAAGCTATTGAAATGCCCTCTACTTGTTAATTATTTCACGTCTCCTGATGGTTGTCAGTGTTCTCAGAAAAGATTTTTGTCTTCTTCAGTCAATACATGGAATTCAAATCCCCTGTTTTTGTACACAAGTGCATTCACACACATCTTAAGTTAGACCATACAACCAATAAACACAGAAACATAAGGCATAAAGACACTGAGGTAGTAAATGTTCTAAAAATTGCGATTACATTGCGACAATTACATATTTTGCAGGTTTTGGGTCGTGTGTGTATTTAAAAAAGGTTAAAATGATATATGCTCTGACATAAAAGTTTCCTCACTGTCTGTGTAGATCATTGCCGCCCAGGAAGAGATGCTGAGAAAGGAGAGAGAGCTGGAAGAAGCCAGAAAGAAACTGGCCCAAATAAGGCAGCAGCAGTACAAGTTCCTGCCCAGCGAACTGCGAGAGGACAGCAACTAGTAATTCAGCTTCACCTTTGCTGCTACGTATGCTTGCACCAGTGTGAAGAGCACATTTGTTTTTGTGTGCATATTTGTATCCTGCTAATGGCACACCTGGACCGGTACGCCGTCCTCCAGTGAATCCAGATAAGTTGTGACTGATTAACAAACCCGGGTCTGCATTGAACACCGCTGACAACATGTAAGGTCATCTACTAGCACGTATTAAAAACTACTGCGTGATACTGACTACTTTGTGAAAACAACAAAAAGATTGTGGTGATCGCCTGAAGAACTCCTTCATGTCCTAATGTATAACTACTTCAAACTGATGTGATCTAAACCAGAATGTGACATGCTTAGTTCAAACAGCACATGTGCTCTCACGTTTGTTCTTAAGCGCCATTTTTGTAATGTTTAACAATTTGCAGCTCTTGTGCATAAACTTTAAAATGAAGAACTGATTGTATTGCTGTTCACGTCACATAGCCATTTAACTGCAACGACACCCTGAAAGCAAAAACATTTCTGCTTGGTACTCTGATATTGTATGAATGTTTGCCTGTATACCCCAATCTGGCACCTTAATGTCTGTCTGAATCGTGTAAATCACTGTGGCATGACTTGACTTTAATTCAGTGGCCATAAACCCTAATATGAAGGAAGGCCAGATTTTGCGTATGGATGTTTCTTGGGCCATTTCAACAATGAAAGTGTTTTGGGGTTTGTTTGTTTTTTTGGCAATCCTCTCTTCGTGTAGAGAGTTACAGTATATAAGCGTCTTTGTTTCCTTTCTTCTCATTTTTATACTCTTTGTTTGCTCCACGTGCAAAACTTCTTTAATGCAACTTGCAAGAAATTCTATGTTTGTCACAACCCTTGACTTTAGGACCTCATGTGCAGCCTCTAAGACTCAAATAGAATGTTTTACATTATGTTACCATGTAAATGCTTTCCTACGCAGGGCATATTACCATAAAATGGATATTTATTACTCCTGAGTATTTTTAGCAGAGAGGGGTCTCTTTCAGGGTCGCAAACGGTCTCATTTATTTACTACCACTAGCAGAGTCCTGGGTGGCTTCTTGGCAAGATATCAAATATCTTCAAAGACCTTCAAAAGTCTTTTTTTTTTCCCAATTATTTGTCATTTCAGGTAATGGGACCTATATACAGTATGAACAGAATATGATCATGATGCAATAAGATGGATGGTGCTTTAGGGGGCAGTGTTAGCTTCCCTTCTGCCATGTAAACTTAAAGTAATAATCCAGAGCTCTGCTTATACTTTTCGTGCAGAATGGAAAAGTTTGCGTAACCCTGCAGGCCGACTCCTACATAATGCATGTTTGGAATAACTGGAAAGATGCCACTTGATGATCACTTGAATTAGCTGAATGCCATGCAGAGTGCCACTTCTATGCATGCACTTTTTCCTGATGATTAGTCCCAACAGATTTACTTTGGTCCTTATATGTTAGTATTTTTTTTTTCTTTCATTTTTTCCAGCAAAATTCATCACTGCCAGGGACTGATGTTATTTATCTCCACATTTCTAAATTCGGGAAACAACAAAATTCAGAATCTAAAAGATGAATGAATAAATAAATAAATAAATACACGAATAAATCTTTAACATGAATGACCTGAAAGTGAAGAGCCTGCAACACTAATCCTTCTCCTGTTCTGGGTGCTCCGTGCTCTGTTACTGAATATGCTACTCGCTGCAATAGAACAACCTTTTGTTTGTAATGTGTTTTGTTCACGTCTTACTATATGGACTCTGTTTCAATATTAAACTACAGTAGATTGTGAGAATAGGTCCTGCTGTGAAAATGCATGGCTTTGTGCTTCGGATGCAGATAGTTTCAGACCTCCACGTGAGACCATCACCTTTAAGTTTGTTTGTTTTAAAGCATTGGGACTGAATTCAGAGACATTTTCTGCCATTGTGGTTTTTTTGTGTGAGCGTGAGAAGCGAGGGGTGGGTTCACTGCTTTATCAGTCAAGTCTGTAGTGTTTTTATTAGTGCCTTAGTCCGTAGCCCATACACTGTTTGGTCTGCTTATGTGACAGCTTCACCTCAGTGGTCAATAGAAGGTAGTGGACACGCTATTTTTTATTTTTTTTTTGTTCTTTTTCTTTTAAATGTAGGTTCATGTCTGTGGATTGTTAACATTTGATTTCCCACTCGCTAGCGTACTGTTCCTCTAAGTGCTGAAAGCAACTGCACCCCCTTTATTTTCCTCTCTGCCACATGCAAGGCCTTTTAGGGATGATGGAGGAACTGTCTGCCAGTCAAAAAAAAAGTGTCGTCCTTTAAAATGTATTATCAGTATGCCGTAGATACTGAATATGTATATTACACGGATGAACACATTTTAGTACTGCATTCCATGGGCATGTACCACAGTGCTTCTAAATGACGACAGACTGGACACGTGAGCCTGTCGACTGCTTTATTGTGTGTTATGAAGTCACTGAAATCTTATGGGTGGGCTTTCTTTCCTTGTGCTTTTAAAACTATGAACGAAACATGTGATAAGAACATTTCGATATATCTGTCACCATTAGGATGTTGTGATGCATTTTCAATGCTGTGGACTATTTGAAGTGTTCTGTATGTTTTGTTTTGTTTTTCGCCCCTCTCCCTTGACAGAAATAAAATTAGGAATTCGCTACAATAAAGGTAAATGATAACATACAATATAAAAGATATTTATCTGGCCTCGATAAAAAACTATTTTTTGTATTCACTGAAAATAAAGCATTTCAATGTAATAAAAATTTGTGTGGTTGTTTTACTTGTAATGTGCACGCAGTCAGGTCTGCAAGTTTCTGTATAGTTGCAAAACCAAACAGCCAATATGTAACTGAAATGCAGACTTTATATAGACTATATATAGAGAGATGTGTGTGTATATATAGAGAGATAGATATAATAAAACTCCACAATTCATGGGAGCGTGCAGCTATATCCAGAGTGCATGAGTGATTGTTACACCATGCAGGGCTTCTGACTTTTAAAATTGCATATAATTTCCAATATTCTTGTAAATAAAAAGTAACTTTTAATACTTAGAATTAACCTCAACTGCTAAAACCTCACATTCGAAACATCTTTTTCACTGGTGTGCTGAAAGTGCAGCTTCCTGGAGACAACTGACATCAAAGTCTGTCCTCAGAAACGGTCCATTTGGGCTTTTAGTGAGGACAAAATGGAAAGAAACTAAAACATTTTGTAAAATGCACTGGATCTCTATTCTCTGACTGTTTAAAGGAAGGTTCAGTAACAATAGAAACATTTGCATTATGAAACAAAAAAATATTTTTTGTGGGCTAAAGTTTGCTCTAGTTTCAATCGTAAAGTACAAGATTATTGTGAAAAGAAACTGAAGTACTGAAGTTACTCCAATTTGTCTTCTAGCTTGTTGATGATTTATCTCTGAATATATCTGAGAACTCTGATCACATGTAGATCATTACTGGCTGCCAAGATTGCACTTCTATTCTGGCAAAACCCTCTGCCAATAATAATAATATTTATCTGGAACACACATTGAATCAAAGGCGTCATAAATTAAAATATCTTTAACCAAATTAGGTGAGAATAAGATCGTACGTATACTTCTTGACCATTAATAATAATGATTTCTAATTTAAACATATCACGTTCAACTTTGACCACGCAGTGTTTAATCCTGTGTGTCAAGAACTCGTTTTAGTGTGTAGTTAAAATGCACTGAGGTTCAGTATCATGCTATATAAGGACTCAACCAGAAGTTTATTACCAGCATACTGTAAGACTTTTATGTTGGGATATCATATTTACAGAAAGCAGAATTTAACAGTCTGCTGATAATGTAGAACATCAGATTCATCATGTCTGTTGCATCCATGTGTGATGTTGGAGCTGCAGAATGTGAAACCACTCTAAGTGAATAACAAGAGGGGTAACTTCTGGTGAACAAACAAGATCTCTTTAAGTGTCTGTGTCAGGACAAGTTGGTATTTCTGAGTCAGCACTAAACCTGACTCTATATTGAGTCTGGACTATAAAATGAAGCCTATGCTAAATTTGTCCAGCACTAAAATTTGAGGAGGCAAAGTCAATTGCAGTGACACAGCTGCTCCTGGCACTGTTTTAAAACCTGGAGTCCTTTTTTCCCTGATATTTTCTCACTAAATCAGCTTTTAAAGCAAATACCTCGTGTTTTTCTATCTGGCACAAATCTGAAACTGTGTGGCTGCTAAAACATTTCTGTTAACAGTGGGTCTGACTTGTAACAAGAGGCCCTGTTGGCTGCGGACAAGACAGCAAAAACCCTGGCTGAAAGGACGAGGGCATTGCATTTAATGTGGACAAGCAGGTGATAGAAGACAGCTCATCCATTATTTTTATGTCCTAAATCTAATTATAATTGAAGTCAGAAGCCAGCTACAGTTACTGATGACTACAGCATACTATATAGCAAGTCTTGACGCTTCAGTTGTGCTCAATGTAAGATTACCGGTCGTTAGTTAGCGGCGCCTTGGGGACAAATGGCATCTTGATCTCCTTCTCATCTGCTCTTTCATCCCATCTCTCTACCTCACGTTCACCTTTTCTTTTCAATAAAAAGATTAGGGTCAGATCAGCTGGTTTTTGTGGTGTTATTCCACCGATGCACTAAAATGGCATACCGTGACGAGAACGCTGCACACTCATACACACTCATTCATTTGCACGGCCTCACATATGAATCTGTCTAAACCCTTTTGGTGAGCTTGTTTGACTCACCAGGTTTAAGTGAAACGCCAGCAGTAAGTGTGGGTATCTTTTAATTATTGAGGAGGAAGTGAGAAATTCCAGTCTAGACATTCACAGTGATATCATCACCAGACTCCCATATTTTTTATTTTTTGTCTGGGAGCTCCTTACACAGCCGTCTCAACAGATCTGTGACGAAGTTTATATTTGTGGTCTGACACCAAACTGTAAAAACACTGCTGAATACCTTTGGCATTACAAAAGTACATAAATAAAAGAAGTCAATTACAAGATGGCGCATAAGCCTGGCTGATCTTTCAATCATAGTGCGTTTAGATTTATGGTGCCTCGCAACAACAAACAGGTCATAAGCAATCACCACTTAATGAAATGAAATTGCAGCCTTTAAAGTTCACATGCGGCTCTTCACAGGACTGTGACATAATGGTAACAAGGCCATGCACTTCTTTGCATGTAGGGACTTCTGGAAACACTGAGGTTTGATTCAGTTATCACACCTGTCTGCCTTAAAGCTTTAACAGGTTTGACAGCACTCATTTAATATCTAATTTAACTAGTGACATTTTTTAAAAGTCTTCTTTAAACTGAAACTTTTCGGATTAATTATCTATGTGTGTCCTGGACCCAGACAGGAACCATTAACTGAGCATGCATCTTTGAGTGCATACATGACAGAACGTACAAACCCCCACACAGAAGGTTCAAACCCAGGAACCTCTTGCTGTGAGGGAGTAGTGCTAAACACTGAGCCATGGTGCTGCTAATTTTAGGTCTGGTGGTAAAAACAAAAGGTCAAAAGGACCCAAATGATTTAGAAAATGATCACTTTGGCTGATAGCAAAATGACTAAAAATGTTGTCTGTGTATCAAGGCCATGGAGGAAAATAGCAATATTTGCTAAAATCAGAAGAAATAAAAAATAAAAAATTCTTAATTATCAAATTAATACATTTCTGTCTCATGATTCAAATTCCCTTAACCTAACCAGAAGAAATCATTATTTGTTGGACAGGTACAATGTGATGATGTTCGTCTCTCTATCTATCCAGGGTGCTAGGGTGACATGGATTGCGCCCTGAGCCTCTCTGATCTCTGTGTATGACTGGTATGCCTGCCTGGCTGCTGAACTGTCCACAAACACATGGCAGAATGACAACACAGTGACAGCTGACTGCCTTAATAAAGCTCCACAGGAAGGATTTCAGGCCAGACCACCAACAAAATAAAATGCAAAGGTACATCACAGAGATAAAGGGAGAGAATTAAAAACATCAAGATTTTACCATAATTATTTAATGATCTTGTAATCTCTTCTTTAAGCATGTGAACTAACAATCATTCACATAATAAAATTTTGGTTTATCAAATACAGTATCAGTGAATCATTTGGTGTGCTTGTGCTTTGCTTGTTTAAAAAGTGGTTGATGCCTCTCTTCTGAAAGTCAGACTGTAAAGAGTATGGGGTCATGGACAGAGTCCAGCAGGTGCTGTCCAAGCACCAAGATTCCAAAATATGCACTCAACAAATAGCATAAGGGACAAAGCGAGTAGGAGATGACAAAATATTCTTAGAATGCTTTGTTATTTGTTACGATGTAAGACGAGGTCAATGATGTTCATATAGTATTACACAACTTTCTTTTTCGGGTCCAGTTCTTCTTACATGCAAATAATCAATCACTGTAGTCAACAGTAGGTTAAAATATCATTCCTCAACCGTCCTGACTGTATGTTGTGTGTGACAGCTGCAGCAGTGCCAGTGGCTGTGTGAACTCTCACTAAGGCGCAGGGAGGGGGTGATGTTGAAATTCCAGAGCTTCTGTATGTGCACACCACTGTACCCACTGTGGCAAATCTGAGCTGGAATTATCTCGCATGTATTAGCTCAGAGAAGAGTTGGACAGGCTTGATGATAGAACTCTACTGAAAGCAAAGCCTATCTGGTTGCTGCTTGGATGTTGAACTATGTTGTAAGGGAGCTGCTGAAATGATCCCTGAGCAGCAAACAAGCCATACTGGCTAATATGACAGCCCTCCAGGGGAGAAGAACTTTCGCAGGGGCTTAACCAATCAGATATATTTGTTTTGTGGGAATATCTTTGATGCAAGAACTGGTACCATAATTCTTTAAGTGTTTATTTCTGGATACAGAACAAAATGTTTGATTAAGTAAGCAAGTAAGCAAAATTTATTTATATAGCAAATTTTAAGGCAAAAACAATCACAAAGTGCTTTGGAAAGGTATTAAAAATGTGGTTTTGGCCCAGTTTGGTGGATGCAGTTTGGCTCTGTTGTGTAAAAAGTAGGTTTTAAAATAATTATAGGATAAACGTCAGTTGACGTCTTAAATGTACATTTTCTCACATGTATTGTAGTTTGTGGCTTATCTTTCTGGGTGCTAACTGAGTCGTCATTACCAACGCATTTATTCCAAATAACCCCCCTCAGAGAACTACTCTTTGAGTCCTGACACTTTACTTCCACTTGGAAGGTGTTAGAAACAGGAGTGGACGTCTTGCTGTGAGAGGGTAGTGCCTTCCTGACGTCTGTACCCCATGTATAGGCATAGAAGTGGTCAAATGTCTCGGAAGAGCGAATCAGTGAAGAGATTTAGGAAAAAAAGACGGGTCTCCACGTTGGCAAGCAGCTGTAGTTCATTCCAAAACTGTATTCGGTATCCAGTAACTGCCCAGCCAAAATACATATTTGACTCACTACAGACTAACCGAGCTCGCACTCCAGCTTGGCGTTCAGAGTGGTTCAGACGCTCCGATCCCTTCATTCAGTTTCTTTTGTTTGGTTTACGCAGAGACCGCCGACACTAACCAGCCATGGATGCCATCAAGAAGAAGATGCAGATGCTCAAGCTCGACAAGGAGAATGCCTTGGACAGAGCTGAGCAGGCCGAGTCAGATAAGAAAGCATCTGAGGACAGAAGCAAACAGGTCGGCATCCAGTGTGAAACTCGCTCTGATGCTTTTACGCAGCAGTGCCATTGGCACGTTGCGCAAGGCGCTGCATGGTTCTTTCCGATGATCTCCCACTGAGGATTATTTTTTGATTAAAAAAAAAAATCACTTTTAAATAATAACCTTAAAAATAGCTTTTCTTTTAGCGTTTCTTTACTCCATATGTTGACTGCATGAGGTTGGCACGATTGGAAACAGTGCACATTTCTAGTTGGATCCTTTATTCATTAGTTATGCTGTTAAGCAATGAGATAAATATTAATTTAAGAAATCCTTAAATAATAGTAATTAATAGAATTAATAGAAATAATAGTCTTTTAATAGAAATTCATTCGTTTAGTAACAAATATATGTGTGTGTGTGTACTTCTTTTAATTAATAAAAGTGTGTTTTGATTCCGCGTTGTTTGTGTTGAGAATTAATCTGAGAAAATCATCCTCACGTAAATAAAAATCTTCTCGTTTCTCTGCGTACCAGCTTGAGGATGACCTGGTAGCACTGCAGAAGAAGCTGAAGGCAACTGAGGATGAGTTGGACAAATACTCTGAAGCCCTGAAGGAGGCCCAGGAGAAATTGGAGCTCGCAGAGAAGAAAGCCACAGATGTGAGTTTGGGCCGAAGGAACCCATTTGGCGCACCCACTGCCTAATGATATGACCTTGATACACTCCTTTTGAGTCCCGTTTGGAAACTAAGATCACCAGCCATGAAACAGACACCCTAATGCTTAAGTTATGCATTAATCAATCATAAGAGAGTTGTGGGCTTCATAAGAATATATGGATAGTTAAATTTAGCTCTTGTGCTGTATAAGGTAAAGTCACAGCTCACTGGCTTACTGTTGCGTTCCACCACCATTTGGACGAATCTGAGGGCCAGTGTCTGATTTCAGTCGTGTATTTTACAAGCATATTATGAAGTGCATTTTGACAGATTTGTGGCCCTGTTGGCCACAGAACGTACTCCGCGGTTATACTCAACCCAGATGAAATTACCAGTTTATTGGCAGCGTTTATTCTTACGCCAATAAAGCCTAATTGATGACGTCAGCAGCAGAGACGACGTCAGCAGCAGCAACAAAATTTTTAACATCCGTGAGATAGACTCATGTTGACTGATTTAATGACAGAGTATAAACATAGCAATATATTTGAATATTATAGACTACAATAGAGCATGGGTGTCTTCTGTGCTCTTTAAGCCAGTTTAGTGCAGGAAGACAAAGTTCTGCAGGTCTAATTAGCACAATTATGAATATCGAGAACATTAATTAACACTGTCTGAATAATTAAACATATTTATAATGTATGTATTATGTGTGTATAAGTGATTTAAGGCACTCTCTTGCTGTCTTTAGATTAATTTGATGTTTGGAACTGTGATTTTGAAAGGCTTAGCTCAAATTAGCAGTAGGGGACGCACTTAAACTAACTGGTTCATAATGTAGTTTTGTCGTAGCCAAAAAGCATTAAAATGGCTTGAAAAATATTTTAAAAGACCATTAATAATAATTATGATCCACATATTCACTTCACTAAATTTATTCAACTATTTTCGAGTAAAATGAGTTACTTCCGGGGTTGGTGGCACGTCCCAATCCTCATCAGCGGTTGATTAAAGGCGGTGGGGGCAGGGATCAAACGCGCCGCATCTCCAAGTGTGCTTGTGTCTGCGTGTGGGGAAGCACGCAAAAAACTGAGAGAAAACTAGCTTAGCTGAGACAAACAGAGCAAAAAAAAAATGGCCGGTGGGAGCTCCCTGGAAGCGGTGAAAAAGAAAATCAAGTCATTGCAGGAGCAGGCCGATGCGGCGGAGGACCGGGCGGCGTTACTACAGCGGGACCTGAACCAGGAGAGGAGTGCGAGGGAAGCAGTAAGCGGCTAATGACTCTATAAGGCAATTAGTCCCCGGGGAGCCCAGAGCATTAGGAGTAAATCTGGTCAAAAAGCATGGTTGCTAGGTAGGCCCAGACCGCCTCGGTATATGGTCGAAAACAGGTAGCAGGTTGGCGAGTTTGAAATTAGCCCACCGATGGATGTGAGTAAGGGATGGGTGGATGTGAAAGGACTCCACCCGACAGATCCCGAATAAACAAAACAGCCCTTTTCAAGTAAGCTAACGGCACAGCAGCCCCGCAACACCGCAGGTCCAGTGAGATAAAGCCCTCCCTTGTGTGACTGGCTAGTTTGAGCACAGGGACCCCCATTTATCCACCTTGCGACATAACAAAACGTAGCCGTTTAGCTAATTTGTTTAAGACTAAATCACAGCGAGCCACGATTACAGGTTTGGCTGGGAAAACGCCAGAGAGGGTGGATAAGTTTGTCTCCTTTAAGAAATCCTGTTGTATTCTAACCTTTTTTTTGGTGTAAAATGTGTTAGAAAAAGAGAAATGACGCACACGCTTTAACTGGTGTTGGAAAATGTACATAAACAACCTGCATCCCTCTATTGGACAAGCTCCTGACCCAGCCCAATCTCTCCAGGGAGAGCATGAGTTATTTTATCTGCCTAAGATCTCACAACAGCTGAAAGCCTGCAGAGCCAAACATAACACACGAATTTCAGTTAAATGAATAAACTTGATGTGACTGTAGATGACTGGTGTTGTGCTCTCCTAGGCTGAGGGTGATGTAGCTTCCCTGAACAGACGTATCCAGCTGGTTGAGGAGGAGTTGGACCGTGCTCAGGAGCGTCTGGCCACAGCTCTGACCAAACTGGAGGAGGCTGAGAAGGCTGCTGATGAGAGCGAGAGGTGGGTATCTTGCATCTGGAAAACTGGCACTAAACAGGCACCGCTCTCCCACCCCTCTTATATTATTCATACTCATTTGCAGAGTACTGTAATGGAAAAAGGGTGACATAGAAGGGTTAAGACAAGCTCGGAAAAGAAAATCCTGCGTTGAGTCACTTGTCGTTGCTAACTTTTAAAAGGCAAGGCAAGTTTATTTATATAGCACAATTCAACATCAAGGTGATTCAAAGTGCTTTACAGAGACATTAAAAAACAAATAAAAAGCACGATTTAAAATGGAAAAAAGAGGAAGGAATGGTAGATAAAATCAGTAGTTAAAATGTAAGTTTTGAAATTTAAGCTTAAAAGTAAAACAGTGTGGATTTGGTGCTTTATTCAAATGCAGCTGAGAACAGGTGAGTTAAAAGCATTAAACATAAATGGAAATTTAAGTTCTGTGAAGCGCTTTAATACTGGATTTTGCTAAACTTTATTATATTATAAAACCAAACATTTTCACATGACATATGATCTTTGAGTGTCACTTAACATTTGGCTCACTGCTGCCACCGGTGGCTTGAAGTTGTATTGTATCACTCTTCACAAATGTGCCCGTATTTAAATAATTGGATTTAATTTAATTGTTGCTTTGTGTAATATTATAATATTGAGATAGTTACTGTTTCTTTATGATTGAAAATGCATAGCTCCTGATCAGTGGCTAATCCACACCTGTGGAAATTTAATAGAATGTTATTCCAGTTCATGCCCATGATTTTGTGTTGTGCTTCATTTCGTATTCAAGTCATCCTTATCCTCTCAGACAGTTGCCATGTGCTTGGCACAACATGACAGATGAGGATGTGTGTTAAGTATTTAGACACTTTGTCCATATAGTCATGTAGTGGTCTCTCTCTAATTTTATCTCTACTTCACTAATACAAGGTATTGGTATGATCCATATGCTTTGTACTAAATGTTTCTTTTAAGAGTGGAATTTCCTGTTCCTCTATGGCGCATAGTGTAAACATTACTACGACTCACCTTATACCACTTCCCTTCCCTCAGAGGCATGAAGGTCATTGAGAACAGGGCAATGAAGGACGAGGAGAAGATGGAGCTGCAGGAGATCCAGCTGAAGGAGGCCAAACACATCGCTGAGGAGGCTGACCGCAAATATGAGGAGGCGAGTTTCTCAGCTGTTCAGTGCACCCTGAACTTTGACAATTGTTCAGTTATTTACTTTGATGCAATGCTTGACATATCTGACCAGTATAGGATGCACTAATGTGTTAAGCTAGTGTGGGACTAAACTTAAGGAGTTGTGACTTCAGGTTGCCCGTAAGCTGGTGATCATTGAGAGTGACTTGGAACGTACAGAAGAGCGTGCTGAGCTGTCTGAGAGGTAATGATCACATTTTCCTCACACCTCTCTTGCTTTCTGTGGTTTTTCTCTGCATGTTTAATCACACCATAACTCTGCAGCAAATGCTCTGAGCTTGAGGAGGAGCTGAAAACTGTGCAGAACAACCTGAAATCTCTGGAGGCCCAGGCAGAAAAGGTAAGATTATTGACAAATATTCATAGTATAAACCTATAAAGTTTGTTTGAAACTTATTTTTGTTGCATTTTCATGTTTTGTATATTTGAGTGACTCTGCCCTGTGTATGTAACCACAGTACTCACAGAAGGAGGACAAGTACGAGGAGGAGATCAAGGTCCTGACAGACAAGCTAAAGGAGGTGAGTTAGTTATCAGTGAGTCATACGTTTATATATCCTAAATTAAATTTTAAATAGAAGCTTCTCTTGAAACTGAAGATTGAATCGATTGCATTACTTAATTGAATAAATATGCTGTGTGTGTGTGTGTGTGTGTGTGTGTGTGTGTGTGTGTGTGTGTGTGTGTGTGTGTGTGTGTGTATATTTTTTACTCATACTTAAGGGCTTCCTTTCCTCTGGGGCTGTGGTTATTAATTTCCATTAGGAGGTTTACATTACCAATGTTTTATTGCTGTCCTCCACATAGGCTGAGACCCGTGCCGAGTTCGCTGAGAGATCAGTCGCCAAGCTGGAGAAGACCATTGATGACCTTGAGGGTATGAATGTTTTACACTTGGTTTTTAGTCTTTGGTGCAGCGTTTCATGTTCATTTTCCATATAAGCAAACGTCTGTTACTCTTATTACAAAATTTATTGATGCAAAAAGCAACCCAGTGACTAGTCTTTGTCTAAAGTCGAGTCCTGGTTTCTGAAAGGGAAACTAATAAAAGGCAAATTCCTCATGTGGGGCTGTTTGAGGTATTTATCTGGTCAGCAGGTTGTTAAATAATCCCCAGGACAAATATCTACACTGTCAGTTGTCTGCCAGAAGAAAAACAAAACTGTAATAAGCAGAACCTGCCATGATATGATTCATGTTGGCATCAACATTTCTCACTGCAGTACAGTTTGGCATGGTGGTGTATTGAGCGTTCAAGGCCAGCTAGCCCCGAGAAATGTTCACAGGGTCACGGAACATGTGAGGCGGTTTCTTGGTGACTCCTCAGGAATTTGACACGGTGTCAGCAGCTGTTCATGTTCCTTCCTATTTCTGTCCTGCCTTTTTATTTCAGTTCCTCAGTTTGCATCTTTTGGCTTTCATTTCTTGACGCTGTTATTTTTCTGTTCACTGCCCCTCACTGCCACTCTATAATAATTACAACTCTATAGATGAGCTGTATGCCCAGAAACTGAAGTACAAGGCCATCAGCGAGGAGCTGGACCACGCCCTCAACGACATGACTTCCATGTAATTCACAACACGCTTGTTTCCGTACTGTCTTAGAGCTTTATCTCCTTAACCACAGCGACAACATACAGTAGCGCCCTCTTGTGGCATGTTTGACTGCCGTGAGTTTTTAACTTTGCTAAACTACAACTTTAAATCCTTCCGTGCTTGTCTAACACTAATTTATGAGTGACCTAATCATGTTTGATATCTTTTTTTAAAAATAGATTTTAATACAATTTTTTGCAGACCTTTTAACATGAGTGCTTACTTAGTAGAGCTTGTTCCCTGTCTCAGTTCTCTTAGTTCTGCATCCATTTTTCTCTTTTGATTCTGCATGTCATATGTTTTCATTCTTTTATTTCTCCCTCCAACATTTTTGTTCTTTTGTTTTTGTTCACAGCTAAATTCTCACACTCTTCACTCCAGAAGCTGCTTGAGCATCATCCTTTCTCTCCTGTGCAGCACAGCCCTACTTTCTGTCTCCTTTGTCTATTTATTTCTTTACTGCCCTGGCAGTACTGCACATTGGGCCTTGGCTGCTGGAGTACATTTGTCCATCTGTCTTTCAGACCTTTGAGCCACATTGCTTTATATAAAATAAACATTTTTCCATCTATGTCATCCTTTTCTTTTTCTCTCGCAATGCTTCATTTCCATTTGTCCTTTTTTGTTATTGTTTTACCTTCTTTGTGTTTTAATTTATTCTGTTTAGTAGCTTTTGAATAAACTCCTGAGTTACTTGTAGTGGCAGTGAATTTTATTCAATTTTTTAATCAGCTGATTGGGGATTTTATACTTTTTTTTTTTTTTTAATATATATCTTTAGTTATATTTTATTGTTTTAAGGCTTCCTCACACCTTCAGATTCAGCTGTAGTTAAATGCAGTTGATGTACTTTAGAAATAGCAAGTTAACATTTTCAATACTCATCGAGTGTTTGCAGATGTGAACGTAGCCAAAAAAATAAAACCAAAAAATAAACACTCCTCATATTGTAGGTCTAAATAGCAAATCAACTAGACTCCAAGCCAGTATTGGAAGACATGGTCACTAAAACTACTACTATAGATTTTTTTTCTTATTATTTTTTTAATTTAAAGAATGCTAATACAGTCACAGGGGCTATTGCAGACAAATGCGACTGTAAATTATAAAAAAAAATTGAGTAGGATAAGATTTGTTTAGTTTCACTTGCTACATTAAATCTATTGAAACTCAAATGGGATTGACCACAAAATTGTAAGGCTGTTTAGGGTCGCCCAAATGTCTTATGTCATAGTCACAGTAGTTCACATTAACTAATTGCATGCGGATCGAACCTCATAGATTTAAAGTAGAAATAGAAAATTCCCCACAAATGGTGACATAGTTGCTACAGAATGGCAATTTAACTGTAGAATTACATGCTCTGCAATGTTCCCTTTATATAGGAATATGCGCAGAGTACAACTAGGTGCCAACCGGTTGAGTCAAGTCCACTGCTTCAATGAGGTGACATTGTTACGCAGATAAGATGTGTTCATTGGTACAGGCTGCACAAACTGTCTGCAGTCAGAGTTGGACCAGGTTAACTCCCATCAGATGACCTCTGCAGTTCTCTGGTGATTGAAAGTGGCTGCTGCAGCTAGATGCAAAAAGATCCAGTACAAACATGTGCATCATCATTATTTTTCTATTTGTGAGCGTGTGTTGTTTTGTCCCCTAACTAATCCCAAGGTGGTTGCAGTCTTATCATTCTAGTCTCAGTAATCAATAAGCAGTGAAAAGAAAACAGTGTTTGTAAAACCAGTAGTGTGTGAGTTTTCTGTGGTTAGCCAAGATGGCAGGCTTATGACTGTCTTTAAAAACAAACAAACAAACAAAAACATATTTTTTGAGCCTTCTGTGTTCATTAGGTCAGGAAATCAACAAACTTATTTTGTGATTACCTTCAAAGCGTCACTCTTTGTACTAACCTCCTTTCTTTCTCTTTCCTTTTTCTCCTACCTGCTTTCTGACTGTCAAGACCACCTATACAAGCAGCTTGAGAAAAATCGTCTTCTCACCAATGAACTGAGAGTAGCTCTAAACGAGGCATAAACTGGAAGGGAATCTTGTATGCTTTAATGTTTCTGAAATTCCAGTCACCAGGAATGTTGTGGTACTGTTTATTTAAATAACTATACACAGCAGCAGTTATGTCTTAAAAACAAAACAAGTTACGCTTTCAAAAAAGTGGGAATACAAGTGAGAGATTTTCACATGCATGTTCAAATAACTGCTTCAAGTGGAAGGTTACACAGGTTCAGGAGAGGGACGAAATTCAGTTGATATATTTTCTCAGTTATTGTCAGGGCTACATAATTGAAATCTGGTCTGCAATATGTGCTTCTATCCATGAAAAGGAGGCCTTGGAATATTGCAATGGACTGAACAAATATCATTTTTAAAATTATTTGGATTATACCCAGATTTTCCTTTTTGTACTTGGGTGAGATAGATGGTTGGACAGGTGTGTAGTTTTTACTTGTAGCATTTCAGTGATACATTCACCTTTTAATTATGAATTGCAATAATTTAATAAATTCAATTATGTAGCACTAGTTTACAGCAGCAGTCACCTAAAGCACTAAATATTATAATGTAAAGGCCCTGAAGATTAGAGGGAAACCCCAACAATCAAACAATTCCCTTTGAGGAAGCACTCTGTGACAATAGGGAAAAGGAACTGTCTTTTAACAGGGAGATCTTGGGGAGGATGGCAGCATACTGTGATCGGTTGGGCTGTGAGGAGAAAGATGACTAAACGCACCAAGGGAGAGACTAGATGGAAAAATAATGGTATACAATAGTGGCATGTAAATGCATCAGGGGCGAAGAGGGAAGTGGAGAAGAAATCCTGAGTGCGTCATTGGACGTCCTCCAGCAGCCTTAACTTGTAGCAGTATAAATAACTAAAGCTTTATTCAAAATAATTTTGTTTTTCAAATGTAATCTTAAACGCAAAGAGGTTTTTTTTCCCCAAACTTCAACTGGGAGCTTATTTGATAGGAGAGGAGCCAGATATCTGAAGGCTCTGTCTCCCATTCTACTTTTAGAAATTCTAGGAACAACAAGTAAGCCTGCAGTCTGAGAGTGAAGTGCTTTGTTGGGAACTGTTCCCACAAACCTCATAGTTATCTGTAGAGATGTCTGCCTTCTCCAAGAATATAATAAAACTACATGGCGCTCACCTTGCGATGCTAAAAGTGCCAAATAATCGGGTTGTGACTTCAGGAAAGAAACATTCCAGCTGAATTTTTCCCAATGTTTATTTTGGGGCGCTTTAAGCATCACAAGGCAAGATGTTGCTTGCCTTGTGATGCTTAAAGCAAGGCAAGCAACATTTAGTTTCATTATATATCCTCAGGACATAGCAGCTTAAACCAAAAAGAGAACTTCAAAGAAAAGGTGTGCAGTTTTATTTTGCGGCGAACTGTTCGTTAATCGTAGCACAGGAGGAGATTGATCATATGATTCACCTGTAGCAACAAGGAAGTGTTGGCGGTAAGGAAGATGTGAATAACAGATTTCACAGTACCCCTGTATGATCTGTCAGTAATTTGTCTAAGTGAATGGGGGAGAAAAAAGGACATGGAGTGTGCATATGCAATAAAAGTAAAGTGATACTGGTCCAATAGTAGAAGGAGACTTAGAAGAGTTTTCAGTGTTTTCCTCAAAAGTGCTATGGTTTTATACTTTGGTCAATTCCACTGCCAAATCATATATTACAAAAAAGGAAAGCTTTTTTTTCCCCCCCTTGCATAAACTCACCACGTCCATTCTTGACCACAGCCCTGTCAATAGCGTGAGTTTTTAGTATTTCTAGTATACTTTAACTACAAGTTCAAATTTGATTAGTTATATCAGAGAATCTAAAAATAACTTGAGGATATTGACTCTGCTAATAAGTGCTGACCTCTTACTGGGAAAAAAAATATACTGGGGTATGTAACGATATCCAGCATATGTTTGTGACTGTACCTGAGGTAAACCTTTGTCTGACTATATTCTGTGTCTCTTGTAACTGTTTTTTTTTTTTTTTTTTTTCTTCTTTCTTTTTTGGTTTTTAACTGATGCAATGCTATATTAACAGATAAACTCACACGTGCTAAAGAAGAGGGCCAGAGCATAAAGCAGATGCTGGATCATACTCTAATGGAGATGGTTAACATTTGACCTAGCTCTGTTCCCCTCCTCACATTGCCTCATCTGCTCTGAATATGGCTGGCTCCCATATGACTATGACTGCTACACACAAAGCTGGAGCTTGTGTTTGTCTCCTCTGACCGTGGCATCTTGAAGACACAAGCTCTGCGCAAGTTAGCTCATCTACAGTTTCCTTTACGCACTGTATTCAAAGGTCATTTAAAATTTACTGTACATCTTTAATTGTTTACATGTACGTGTGGGGAATTTGCACTTTTTTGGGGAATATACTGCACATGATCGTCATGAATGAAGCCATAATTTAAGCCAAGGTTATGAAAGGGACTTTTATTATGTGTACTTTTGTAAAGTTGCTTATGTGTTCGTTTCTTTTTGTATTGTAAAAATGTATTCACTGTCAGTGATATTCTCTTCCAGTTTAGCAAGGAAGGAATTCTTAGCACAGTAGCGAAACTCATTATATTGTTTCAACTAAGCAAACTAAATACTTGTGGCGTACTTATCTGTTTGTTATGTAGGTGTTTTCTTTTCGAAACACTGATTTTTGTTTTTTATCTTGGAGATGTACAAATCATAAATAAATATGCGAATCAACCTGGCTGTTGCAATTGTTAATTGTTCTTGGAAGAAAGAAGCTTGAGTTTCCCCCAATACCTTGATTGCCTGCTTCCAAGGAGTCAAGGTCTTGGGGAGTGATGAATCCTCAGAACCTGGACTTGAACATTATTGAAGAAGTGTGGGATCATCAAGAAACCTGGAGAACCCTGAAAACTACTTCAAGAAAGTTTACATACAAGAGTTCAGGCTGTTTCTCATTTTCCTAGCAAAATGTAAAGAAATAAAGGGTTACTCAAGAGATTTGCATAGTATTGTTAAAAAAAAGTGTTTGCTTGATGCCATCTCAACATGCAAAGACAAACATAAGATTAAACTTTTCTAGCTTGGGGGAAAAAGAAAAGGCAACTGGACCTCCCTAAACTTGTAGATGTTTCAGCTCTCATCCAAAGGCATATGGGTCTAGAGATGAAAATGCCCGAATTGTACCTTTAATAAAAATAAATTGAAAATCATCTTTATCATCCAATTATTTAAGGTTTGATTATATGTGTTGGATCAAAGTGAAAGATTTGCACATGCCTGTGGGGGTGCCTTAACTGCTATAGTTCCTCCTCGCCGCAGGGAGGCGCCAATAAACAGGCTATTCCTCTGCAGCGGTGGGAGTGCAGGGGTCGAAGTTCGTAGTTGGAGTCTGTGTTGTGAGTCTCACGACTACAGAGCGAAACATGAGCGAGAACTCAGATTTTGTTGATTTTTTTCCGGATTCTAAGGCTGAGTACGTACTCAGCAATGTTGCGGAAGTGGTTGAGAGGATTCTTACGTTCATACCAACCAAATCGCTTCTCCAGCTCGCGAGGTAGGTGGCTGATCTTTGTACGCATCACTGTGAGCTAACGCTAATGGCCGCCGATAGAAGTGAAACTCCGACGCAAAAACTTACGGAAGAGCTAAAGCAGCAGCTAGCCTAGCGGTTGTTATTGTCTGTTGGACTCTAATCAATGGCTTGCTTTCAGCTACTCTGCCTGGATATGAGCCTTTCTTTTTTTTTTTTTTTAAACTAAGTCAGCAAGTGAGACTGAGTTTATCTTTTACCCTTTCAGTGTGTGCAGACTTTGGAGAAACTGTGCCCGCAGAGTGCTTAGGACTCAGCAGCAGCTGACCTGGGTGTCGGCCTCTGGGCATCCCAGCACGGAGTCCCATGCTCTCAATAGCATCTTGGCCGAAGAAGTGGAGGTAAACTTCAAAACTCTCATCGAATGGTATTTAAATAATTAGTGACACTAAATGAAAACGTTAAAGATAAATGTGAGTAGACAGCTCTTGGTTAATAGTTTTAAAACAGCATACCAGTACCCTATATGCTACCCACTCCTTGAGTAAGCTATCCATCGCGCAAAAATTTGCCAGCTATCCACTGCAAAGCTGTTCAGCTTTATTTCAAACGCTTCCTGAGAGTTCACCATGGGCCTCACACTTGGGCCGTACATTAACATATGTATCAAACTGACCCCACCCTCTCCTTTCTTGTCACATTGGTGCGAGCTAGATCTCCTGCTATAAGCAGGCACCAACCTGCTGTCCTCCCTGGAACACCCTGCTGTCTTCAAGCAAAAAGGTGTTGCATCAAGCCAGGAACCTTCCTTTTTATGCATACCTCAGAGAATTTCTCTGTAACGTCCAGAGGTGTCTCAGGGAGAACATTTGCTCCAAACAATCTGAACTGTGGTCACCTTACCTGATAGATTTGGCTACTTACAACTTCATCCTCAACCCCAACATAGAATTTAAGTTATAGGGTTGCATTTTTGACACAATGGAGAAAATCCAAAGAGCATCACGAATGTGCATGTGCAAGCAGTATTAAAGATTTCAAGTCGAAGTGGAGAATCTCAAAAGATATGTAGCCTTTATGCTACTAAGATTGCAATGATATGAACTTTGTGTTATACATATCCTCCTGAGACCCAGCCTATTCACTTATGTTCTCTGTAATGGAGTGTTGTTTTTGGTCTATATCTTTTGACTTATTTGAACTACCCTACTATGTCCTGATGTACTGAATAGAGGACATCGTGGCCTTTCCAATGATATCTCATGTGCTTGTGTAACCTCTTTTAGCTCCAAAGAGGCAGGATATCACAAAAAAAAGTTAAGCTAAAAGAGACTTTATTGTTTGGTTCTCAGGAGGGTATGATCAGGAACTGTTTTTATTCTAAAAACTCTAATTCAAATAATTTTACAGAAAGTATACCTGCTGCCTAAAACAGTTCTGGTAATGGCAGACTCTGAGATCCTCAATGGAGGAGCCTTTTGCTACAAACAGAACAAAGGTTGGTATAAAATATATTTCTTTTGTAAACTGTATACTTCCCTTAAGGCACAACTCTCTCATACATTATTATTTGACTTAACTTCAAGGTGCAAATGCATAATCCTCTAGGAAAGCAGAAGTGTCTTTACAACATATTCTATAAATAAGTACTTCTAATAAAAGCTTCTTTTAGTGTTCATTTTGTAACAGTAAGTGTGTTTGTTTAAACATTTGCAGGCTATTGTTTGTTTGGCATCTTTAATTACCTGCCATACTTCCTTGAAATGATATTTGAGGTGCACCTATTCTATCCATATAGACAACGTTGCACGTGTTTTTTTTTTTTTTTTTTTTTTTTTTAGAAGCGTTTGTTTGAACTTAGATACAGAGAACATTGTTATTTGAATTCTAGACAACTTTAAAACTGTTGCACCCTGAACAGTTTTCGGAGGGTGAAAAACCTTCCCAGCTTCTTAAATAAAGCTGTTCAAAGCATCTTAGATAACTTAATTACAGTTCTTTTATGGATTTAGGTCCAGTATCTTCTGTCTCCTCTCCCATTAGTCACACAGGCCTAGAGATCGCTTGATGCCAATGGCAACCTTTCCCGTCCATAGGGAAAAACTGTGTATTCCACAACAGGTTGGCGTGTGATTGCTTGCACTCACTGGGTGAAATTGCACCACAAACCTTGTTGTGATTGCCCTAGTTTGCATTGAAGTTGTGCATTACCCCTGAAACCAATGAAAATGGTGACTTTAACAGAGAAAAGCATTTCTTTTTATGGTTTGTGTCACAGTTTCACTACTGCCTGGTAAGTATTTTGGAAATTCTGACAGACAAGTCTTCGTCTTCTATGCAAACTACTACTACTGCGACTACAGTAACCTACTAGTCACCAGAACAATTACAACAAGGTTTTTGGAGCAGAGCTGTTAACCTCTTTGTGACCAATTTTATGATAGCGAGTGTCAAGAACTTTCAGTTTGTTTGTTTTTTTTTTTTTAGCGACTGCTAGCAGTCTCCCACAACTACTTGCAACTGGTTGGGGATAGGGCTGCCACAAACGATTATTTTGATAGTCGACTAGTCACCGATTATTTTTGCGATTAGTCGACTAATCAGATCATCATCCATTGAACGTAAAACGTACAGCTTATTGCACCAGCAGCATCTGCTCTTATATAACTATCATTAACTTACAGCTTTAAGTGTTTAAGGTATGTGCTAACTAAAAATAAAGACAAGATGATAGTTTATTAAAGTTTAATGAAATCTGCAGATTGTTTCTGTGAAATTTAATAAACTCCTTGCTATCTAAAATATAACAGGACACCGGAGTAAATTCTCGAGCATCTCACACTTCTGATAATCAGCTGTCTGCTTGACGTTTATTCAGCTGTGTAAAAACTATAACTTTAATCTCAGCCAAACCGATTTACTCAGGAACAAATAAAATACTAAAAAAAAGCCAAACGATAACATTTTTAAGTTATCTAAGTGACTTATATATGTTTAACCTGAGTAGCGAAAGACAGCGGTGGGTTTGAAAACGATTTGCCGGGAGTCCGGTGTTCTCACCGGACTCTAGTGAGCCTCGCCCCCGGCTAGCTATCTAGCTAGTGAGTAACAGACGTCTCCGAAAACGTCGGAGCGCTTTTGAAAATATGTGGTGTCTTGATAAACTGAGCAGATATTTGAGGTTTACACAGCTACATTCTCGCCTGAAAATATGTTAAACGTTTATTTTGTGACCCAGAAAGAATAATAAGAGTAATATTAAAACTAACTAGCTGCCGCCATTGTTGGAAACTGAGCTGGGCTGCGCTATGAATTCTGGGACACAGCTTCTTCTTCTTCGGGGTTTAACGGCAGCTGGCATCCTTGTACATGCAGTGCTGCCATCTTCTGTTTCAGTCCGTTATTACACTCTTAAATCCTACTACTTAGTCCTGCGTCTTTTGTGATCTTACAAAGCTTCAAACGACGCGTCGACTATTAAATCAGTCGTCGACGATTTTGATAGTCGATGTAATCGTGACTAGTCGACTAATCGTGGCAGCCCTAGTTGGGGAATACACATTTTTCATTAGCAGGTGGTGGTCACTATAGGGAAAAATGTGTGCTGTGTGACTGGATCTTAGAGAGGACAACTATTTTGATGCTTACTTATCTTTGTTAACCAAGGCTTTTTTCCTCAGGCTCCGTGCACACTCCTGTAAATGGTAGTATATGATGTGTCACTTATATGGCATCCATAGTGTTTTTGTATTGTTTATTATTTGGTCAAATCAAAGGAAAATTAATTTTATGATGGGATATTCTAAGTAATATTAATAGACTAGTCAGTTTATAATCTGTGTACTATTAAGGTGCAATTTCAGCGGTGTCAAACAAACTGGACACAAGTCAGGACTTGTTTACGATGAAGTACAAAAAGTAAAAAGCCATATCAAAAACAATATAAAGCATAATAGAATCCAACATAAACCAGCGAGTCAATTAAAAGCTTATCTGTATAAATAAAAAATGTCTTCAGTGGCTTTTAAAAGAATAAGTAAAGTCTGTACAGTGTAAATATAGTGAAAGAAAATTCCACAGACTTCCACTGCCTGAAAACCCAGATCCCCAAAAGTTTTGAATAACAAGGTGGGCAAAGTGCCCTGCAGCAGAGCAGTTGTGGACATGGAGACTCTTAGTCCACTTTGTTGCTATGGCTAATCCTTTGTCATTCAGACTGTATGTTTGGAATCGTCATGCTATAAAACAAAATGGACATATATCACATGCTGCCCTAATGGTATTGATCACAACGTAAAATGTTTCCACAGCAGTACACTTGTGTGGCCTTTCTTCTCATTAACATGTTTTTTTTCCCCACTGAAGCAAAAAAGAGTCGCAACAGTCTAGACGCAGAACTGAACGAGCTCTTCCCCAGAGGCTGTGATGTCATGGGCGTTGCTACACCAGGAATAGTCTGTAAGTGTTCCTTATTTCTGTCTCTCTCATATTTCTTCATTTATGAGGAAGAAAATAAAATTTCCCCCTCAAACCAAAATAAATCCCAAAAAAAAGTGATTTGATATAAAACACTATTATTTTTAATGAGTTTCAAAGCTATGATGATACAAATGTGGCTTTTGGTTAATATACTACCATGCTCTAAATATGAAAGCTAACCACTTTTCAAGCATATTCAAGGAGAATACTTCATATATCAGCAGGGAGGACTCGCATTAATCCCCACCACTGCTGCCTAGTTAGAAAGTACCACTGGTGGCTTGCATCTCTGTGCCTCTCTCTCTGATAGATTACCTAGTCTGCCTGATGCTGTGCTCCCCATTTCTCTATATAATCACAACCCTCTGCAGAAGTGACACTCCATCAGCCATGTTCTCTTTCCTCAAGATGATGGCTTATCAGGCTCCCATCGTCTATCAGGTTTAATGGAAGCCTCGGCCGTTTGTGATAACACTCGCATTTTGTGATATAGTAGCCTAAGGTCACCACAGGGTCAACACGCCCAGCTAATTCAACTAAATTAGATCTTTAATCAGATAAGGCTGAGAGTTTGTATAGTAACACTGCCCAGATTACAGCTAGTTATTTATCCGTATTGATAAAGATGCTGATTGTATGAATTACAGAGATGACACATGCAGTATTCTTTCATTCTTTATGAATACTGTTTGTAACGCAATAGAAGATCAGGGTAAAGTGCATGGTGAAGAAATTTGTTTGCTTTCTGTTCGAAATGCTGAAAGGGTTTCTGTGATGTACAACTGAGCTCATACACTGTTTGTTTTGCTCAGCAGCACTAAAAAAATTTTTTAGGATTGGTGAATGAGGATTCCTCTTTGTGTAGTGTTCCTGTGCATTTATGGCAGCACAGCGTCATGTATTTGCATGGAAACACATCCACATGTCCCTTTGATTCATGTTTTTTAAAGCAAAGTTTTTAAAATAAATTTTTGTTGGTTTGGTTCTATGTTTAAAACTGGTTCTCACCCCTGTACCGCACACCCAGTTCAGTGCTGAATCCACTCCCAGAATAAGTTAAGCTGCAGTTCCTCTCATAGCCACTAGATGGTGACTCTTTGAAACTTTAGATACATTTGGTTAACTTCTCACTTCAAATGAAAAATGAAAGAGAATTTCCTTGAGGTGGCTTTAGTTAATTTCTTCTTTGATTCTATTGATGGTAATATCAATTGTCAAAAACTGTAAAGCTTTTTGTTTCCTTCATTAGTAGGTCACCACTGGTTTCCTCTTGTGTCATACCTGTGCTCAATATTTTTTTTTCTTTTTTAAACATTTGAATTTTCAGTACATCTATAACTAAGTATAAGGATAAACAATGCTGGTGATGCTGGTTAACAAATAATCCATTAAAACATGCATAAAAATGTATACTTTTATGGTGCTTCATGATTGGCTCTCTGTACAGTGACACCCAGCGGCTCTTGCGGCAACCCTCCCCAGGAGTATCAAGATGGGGGAGCTGGCTTTGCAATCATGCTTCCAGCTATTGAGGGTGTCCAGATCCAGCCTTTTCACTTTTGTAAGAGAACCATCTCCCCGACAGCCCTTAAAGAAGCAGGTAAGCATCGACTACCTAGTTATTCAATAATATAAACTTCAATAAAATCTTAAATTTTTTGTTTTGTTATTTCTTTCCAGGACTAGTTGACAACCCAGAGCTACGTGTGATACTGATTTTCTTCTATGAGGCATATAAACCAGGAGGCGCACGCTTCCTTAACCAGATACTAGAGCCGCTTTCGAAGACCAAAGCTCTGATTGCTGGAGGCCTGGTAGAGAATGCCTTCGCTCCTTCCAGATACTGGTGAGTTAATTTCCCGAGTGTAAACTAGATATTTTATGGGATAAATCTAGTAGTGGATTTCCTGCAAATATTTTTGGTCTGATCCTGTGGTAGTTTATCAATTGGTATTTCAGTCTGTATGTGGAAAAATACAAGAGTATAATTGACTGCCACCACTCAGAGACAACAATCACGATCTACTGCTTCAGAGTAAATATTAGCTGTTCAAAACAGAAGTTTGACATCTATATTTCTCTATTGGGTATCTCCTTTGTCTCACTACCAATAGAATATAATTGATTTTGATAATTAACTGGTAGTGTCTGAGGTAAATTATGAATAGCCTTTTCAGTATGCACTCTACAATACTCACACTTTCCATGATCTCTCACTCTGTAGCTGTAGCCAGGGTTCATATGGTGTGATAGGCCTGGCCCTGAGTGGGCCTAAAGTTCAGGGGGCGTCTGTGCTGTTGGAGGAAGACGTCATCAGCGCAAAAGCGGCTGAAGCCACAATCCGACGACTAAAGGCAGCCAAAATTCCAGAGAAAAACACCCTGGGATTTATGTTTGCCTGCGTGGGGAGAGGCCAGAACTACTACAACAACCAGAGCAATGTTGAGGCAGATGCTTTCCGCAAGGTGTTCCCCAACACCCCGCTCTTTGGGCTGTTTGGAAACGGCGAGATTGGCTGCGACCGAATCATAAAAGATGACTACACACTGTGTGACACTGACACGGACAACCTGCAGCACGAGTACACTACTGTCATGACCCTGGTCCATCTAGGCTGAATGTCCCGCAGCAACGGTCAACACACAGGATGAAAGATGACACGTCATGCTTTTGTTTGTAACAGCAGTTGAGAGCAACAAACATTGTGTACAGAGTAACGGTACAGCATAGAAGAATATCGCTGTCACTATTTCTATTCATAAAGAAGAACGGTAATCTTTTTAACCCTCAGTGTAATGGCAGCATGTGGCATAGTATCCCTTGGAGACTGTGTGGAAACCCAGGCTTTATATTAAAACCAGTGCATTCATACAGTTCAGACATAACAATACAAACTCGGAAGAATGTGATATAGCACATATAATAAAATGCAAGAAAAAGGGCCCCTATTATGCTCACTTAGGAACTGGAATGTTTACTTTGTATCTGAAGGAATTGGCTCACATGTACTATGAAGTGCTGCAGAACCGTTTCTTACCTCATATCTTTAATAGTTTGTTAGGAGAAGCCCAGATGGCCCTGATTGGTCAGATGGCACTATGAACGTGAGGGCGTGCTTATTACACACAGAGCAACATAAAGTATTAGCCACATTATGAAGAGGTTCTGACATTCTTTGTGAATGATCATTTTATATGTAAATAACTGAAATCACAACACATCTGTTTTCTGTAACTTGCTGTATGTAAATGCTTTTTTTTTTCTTTTCTTTTTTAAATTGCTGCTATAGCATCAGTATTTTAGCAGTGCAGTACGACTAGCTGAAAATTACTTTGAGAATTCCTGCTTTACTTAATGGGCTCTGTTTGCATCACACTTTCATATTCACTTTTGTTATATGGCAGCACAACCAGAAAAAATATGGAAAGGATTTAATCTTATTGGGATTTGTAGCCATCATTGGATCATTTGGTGCACTTTGCTCATGGTTAGCTTAACTGGGTCAGCCAGTCAGGCTGGTACTGTGTCACTGTGCTCCATAGTGATAAGCCACTGAAGAAAGCTTGGCCTGCAAAGGAGAAGTTTCAGGAAGTTCAGTAGGAGTGTTTTCTATGGGAACGTGTAACTCCGGTAACTTTGAAAACCATTATATACATAAAAAGACAAACAAACAAAAAAACTTGGGGTATAATTGGGGCACTTTAATATTCATGATTCTGCAAATGCACTTTTAATTCATGTGATGGCTCTGGGCCTTCCTCAAAACATCCAGCCAAGGTTTTACACATCCGTCTTACCAATGGATAATGTACACGCCACTGTAGCCTACAAGTTCATACTGATAGGATTCACAATTATTGAATTGGGTCCAGAAAATACAGTTCGTCTCTTTCTCCTCCCCCACGCTAAGTTACATCTGCTACTACCTACTCCCAACTGTTGGGCTTAAAGTCACATCAGCTAACTAAGCTCCTAGAGAATGGGACCAAATAGCTGCCCTGTTGTAATGGTGTGTAAGTGACACCTACTTACTTTTAGTATTGGCTCTCCTGCACTTTCTGACTTTATAAAGCAGGTGTTGATGGTTGGAAATAATTGAAGAAATGTGAAAAGCTGTCAGAATTGTACAATACTTTAGGACGCTGTAATGTTATACACATCTTGGCTTTTTCCTCAGATGGCCCTGTCTTTTAATACATTCTCTGGTTGCTTTGGAAAAAAAAAAAACCTGAGATAAAGGTGCAATTTCCAAGTTATAATGTGTTTGTCAGGTAGTTGTATGTTGAAAAATGGCTTACGTTTTCTGTAAAAACTGCAATGATTGTAGCAAAAAGTGGATGTTTTCAAGAAATGTACATTATTTTTTACTTTTTGAAAGACTTTATTTGCAGCTTAGTTGATGTGTTTCTCTTTTTGTTCATTTCCCCCCATCTTTAATCGTTTTTGAAGAAGAAATTAAACTGAATCTAAATGGCTTAATGAACAAACTTGATTTGGTGTTGAAGAACTTTTCTAAATGTGCCAAATCATATCTCTTTTGCTCATCTCAATAAATTACACCCAAAAACAATATAAATAGATATCTGTTATCTTGTTTTCCTAAACCCACTATTGTTGAACGCACTGCATCTTTGAAAGACAGCCTCTGAGCCCACTGGGTGCTAAGCATCCGTCTTCGGTTGTAACTACAGGCTAACTACAGTTAATTTAGATCACCGGTTTTCGTTTTTTGCGCACACCCTGAAATTGCGCCTCAGCCTATAACATCTCCAGCAGCCCACGTCCAGGCGTGTTTAAATAAAGGAAGAGACGCTTCAGTCTGATTGATGTGCGCTTTAACCATCGACTGGCTAATCCCGATGAATGACAAACGGTTAAGCCAATTGCTGTAAAGGCAATTTATATTCCCATAGTATCTTTATTTTGGGAAACCATAAAAAACGCTCATGACACGGAGAGGGACGACCAACCAGGCGTAAAGCTAATAAAATCATCTGTGGCGATAATCCGCTCTCAAATTGGCCTCATTCGGGAATTGAGAAAAATTACTCTCAGGCTTTCTTTTTCTCTCACACATACATACATACACACGCACGCACGCGCACGCACGCGCACACACACATCCACCCCACGGCCAACATTTTTAGACTGCTATGTCGTGACCGGAGCGATGCAAATGTCACACGATTCGCTGGCTACTGTCAGTCTACGGAACAAAAACGTCAATGTTTTGGTGGCCTTTGGATGAAATTCGCTTCGCGTTGCCCGGCTGCAGCTGTGGAAGGGGGTCGTTAGAGACCCGAGGCTTCATCGGGGCTCGCTTCAGCACCTGGACAGCTCCCCTCGCAGGGTTCCCCGCTGCGCTCGCCGGGGAAACCCTCGGCTGGGGAGCGGAACCTGGATCTGGATCTGGATCAAGCCTCATCAATCTCAGCGAGGAGGAGGCTGCACTTAAAGGGCCGTTATTTCACCGCTCTGATAACAATTACAGCTAATATGATCTTGCCGAGTGACGATGCTTCTTGCATTTGAGCTTCAGCCCCTCTTTGGTTTTGCACTGAAATCCGAGCAGCGGAAGCAGCAGCAGCAACGGCGGCGGCGGTGGTGCTCGTCCAATGCAAAAGTGCTAAGGATAGCTGCAGCCTACACACCGTGCGAGCCTGCTGCTGCTTCACTTACATTGATCACCGCCGAGAGAGACATTTCTATCAGCAAGGGGGCAGCGGGAGGCACAATTACCCGTCAACAATGTAAATCTCACACAGGTAGGTCCTTCGTGCCACATAATTCATGTAAGTGCAGAGTGTATCTGTTAGTAGTTGCACACACAACTGTCATTTAGTTTCTCTCATGACAGCAAGTGAATCAGTGCAGGTTTATATCAGGTGCTATTATTACTCTGATGGAGCGTGGGAAGTCTGACATGCTTCCAACTCTGTTGGAGTGCTAAATATTTGAGAGAGAAGAGAAGATAAAAGCTTTATGACTGAGCAAAAGTTTACTTTTACACAAGTTTTACTGTGTATTCTTTTGAGATTCTGCTAGTCTTTTTTTTAAAATAACCGCACAAAATGTAGACTTCAGATTATTAATATTTGTAAATATTATAATCTGATTGCCACTTTTGAAAACTTGCAAGGCTTGCACAACAGATATTTATCACTATGTTGTGAAGAAGCTTAATTTGGAAAGCCAGTTTGATACACTATCAAATGTCAGATCACTATAATAAAATGTGTTGGCCACGAGTTATGTGTTGGAAGCAAGCTGCCAAATTTCAAATTTTTCCAAGGCATTAAAGAAAGACGACAATTTAGAGTAAGTAAACTGTAAATAAATTAGTGCATTAAAATTGTGACAGTGTTAAAACAGGCATTATTAGAGCGTTTAACAGTGTGCGTGCACAATTTCGAAATTTGAGGTGTGGCTGATTTTACCTACATTTACACTTATATCCATAAGTTGTTAAAAAGGATACTTGTATACTTTATGTACTGTACTGTAATGAATGTATTCTTCTCAGGGTTCAGCATGAAAGCAGCATCTCTCAGGTGGGAAGCTGACCTGCAGCACTAAAACAGACAGAAGTGAGTGGAAACCTTTTGACAACCTCCACCACATCTCTATCTCCTCCATCACCCAGGATCATGGCTAATTCTGAGTAAGTACAGCGTACACACAATTTTGACCACTGATTGATTTTTTATTTTTTCCTCATTATCTGTTAAATTTGCAAACTGGTATACCAAAAAACTGAACTCCTACTCATTTCCTGTCTTAGAAAAAACCCCAATCAAAGTGTCATTAAATGACAGAAAATAATCACATAAACGCTACACTGTGTCAGCTGGACATAAGACTTTTTTTTTTTTTATCACTCTTCCTTTTTCTTCTTGTTTTCCCAGTGTGCCCATTTTTTTTTTTTTTTAAAGATTTCCTCTTTTGCCATTTCCCGGTTTTCCATCTCCATTTCTACAATAATGATCTTTATTCACTCAGACACTGCGCCCGTTGAGGTATCTCTGACCCTCCTCACTCTGAATGCACAGGCACATGCTGAAATGCAGATTCATGCAAACACACCTGCACAATGCTGACTATAGAGCGTCTGTTCTACAACCGTAAACGCAGGTCACTATGTTAATATCTCCTGTGGAGCAACATCCACTATATTCTTTATTGTGCCCCGTGACCATTACAAATGACCACAATTCTTTCAGCATACATTTCCACCCCCAGTTTTCTCCAAGCTTTCCCTTTTTAATCTTCCCTCTCCAACCTGTGTACTAAGAACAGCTGATGCATTACTGAGGGAACATGCTGTAGCCTGTGTGTATGTTTTGAATGTGTGAAGGCAAAGTAAGAGATATGGGAGAATGCTGAAAATTATTATTCTGTGTCACTTCATGATTCTGCTGGTAGTATGACTCTGTAATTTGTTTCATTGTAACCAACTGCATTTATTCTCTTGACCTAGATGAATAGCTCTAAAGCTTTGCTACATTTGCGCTTTTTTGAGAGAACCGGTTCTGCTGATGGTCCCATATGAAGCACAGCTCAGCAGCTCTCAGTAGCAGTGCTGTCTCATGTTGTGTTTAAGGTGAAACGCATCCTAAAACAGATGACTGTGGCCCACATTTGCACTCGAAACTAATGATTACGCAGTATATTATAGGCAGGACGAAAAAAATTTAATATTTTTATTGCTCTTAACATCCAGCCACTTGTGCACTATTCACCACCTCATCTTGGTTTTTTAAGATGAGATGTCACCGGATTTATTTACATTTATGTTTCAGGCAAATTTGCAAGGCTGATTCTACATTAGCACATATTTTCAGCTTCATAACAATTTGGTTTAAGTTAAAGCGAAATTTAAAGCAAGTCGTAATAATTATAAAATACACAAATTCATATATAAAAAAGTAAACCCGATAAAACCCAAAAACATACACCGAGAAAAGCATGGAGAAGGAGAGAGACGGCTCATGAGCCAGAGCATACCACATCATCTGTCACATATGGTGGAGGCAATGTTATAGCATAGGCTTGTATGGCTGCCAGTGGATCAGGGTCACTATTGTTTACTGATGTTATGACTTAGGATAGAAGGAACAGGATGAATTCTGAAGTGTATAGGCTATACTCTCTGCTCAGATTCAGCCAAATTAGGCTTGATTGGACTGATGGGATGCCACTTTGCAGTGCAGCTATATAATGACCCAAAGGATACTGCAAAAGCAACTCAAGGGTTTCTTAAGGCAAAGAAATGGGCTATTCTTTAATGGCAAAGTCAGTCACCTGATCTCAACCCAAGAAAGTAGCTTTTTCGTTATTAAATACAAAGCAGAGAGCAGAAAGACCCACAAACAAGCAGCAACTGAAGGTGGCTGCGTCATCCTAATGGAGGAGATCTGGTGGTGTCCATGTGTTCTTTCCTCAGGCAGTCATTAACTCTCTTTTAATCCGAGTGTAGAAACAATCCTAAATATTAAAATTATGTTAGTTTGTCTAAAAAATATGTACATAAATGTACTAAAAGTTCCATAATTTCTAAAGACTTGCTGTATTTCGTTCTTACGCCCCTTGAATTGAAGCTAAAAGTGTAATCTAGTTACTTACTTTCCACCACAGCTTTATTTTTGCTGCAGTTCCATATTTTCTCACCTAACAATGCTCGAGGTTTGTAGCTTGACTGAAGCTTTAGAGAAAGATGTGCTCATGTTCACAGAGTCTCACTTTGTGGAAATAATTTATACAGTAAACTACATTTTAGTTTAGATTTTCCCTTTTGGAACTTTGAGGGTTCCTTGAAGCTCAACGGGACCATTCATCTTTATCACCCCATTGCTGTTTACACTGATGTTATTGCAGTGCTAGTGGGAGGTTGGAGAGGCTGTACAGTTTTTCTTTTTTAGTTTGGAGGGTGGGAGTTTATATGCTCATCATATCTTTCTGGGCTATTGGAAGAAACGCTGTCTTTGACCTTATAATCCCTTCATTCTACTATACTGATGTTATATGCACCTATGCACAATAACAAATCTGGGTCATGGAATCTCCATTCACATGGTGCATTAATTGTTCCTGTAAATATGGTTCACCCCTTGCAATTTAAATACAACACAAGAAAAAGACATAACTGTTTCTTCTGTTTTAGCTATACTTCATGTACAGGCGACACCTCAAATGCACTCCTATGATTTCTCTTACGTTTGGCAGTGCAGAAGAAACCACTGTTAAAATCAGCTTCACAAGTCTACAGAACTCCGTGTTTCCAGCCTTTAAAGCTTTCAAGACCAATTTTCCTTCAAGTGTCTGTAGAAATTAAAATAATCTATTATTGGATACTGACACAGTGTAAAAAGGTCCATGGACCTCTCCATTATGAGGGAGACATCTGCTGTCTTAGTCCTGCCCCACAAGGGTCTCTGTGTCTCCCGTGTCTTCTGCTGCTTGTATCTGTAAAGGTCAGATAAGAGACTGGTCACAGCAGGGCCAGAACAGTCCATTGTGCAGTCTTCCAATTCATCATAGGTTAATCTGCAATATTATTAATGAGCTAATGTGCCTGGCAGACTTCATTAATATCCACTGGCATGAAATTATGCAAGTTTTTCTGGAAGTTGAATTGGGTTTTCTAGGAAATTACCCAAGGCAGTTTGTAAATTCTGCAGAAGTGACAGGTACTACAAGCTCGACGTTTTGTTAAACACCAAGATTTGTTAGCAAAGTTGCTGCTTTGAAAAGGTGGCTGTTGACATTGTTGTTTTGGAAAGGCTTGATGGATGCCAGAATCATAAATTCTGTCTTTCTTTTTCCTTACGCGTATTACTTTGTCTGTGAGTCAACATTAAAAATCATCATTAGACTTTTGCTGTCTTGGAAGCAAAAGCCTATATTGTGTTGTATTTAGTATGGAATATATTTTATGTAGACATATATATGGTTCAAGTATTGCGTCTTACTACAGGATATAACTTGTAAAATACTCTACAGCTGGCTGTTCCAGACTCATGTGAGATGATGAGTCTGTAACACTAATACACAATGATGCCCAGCTTCTCCAAAGTTCTCCACAGCAGCTGGTGAGAGCAGTGAACATCTGCTTTTTCTTCAGTGTTCTGGCCAAGTTTGGGAGTATTTTAGATCCTCAGGCGTTGGCCTCAAACAACCCAGTCTAACATGTGTGTGTTGATTTTGTAATCCACCGAGGCCGTAAAGTGTGGAGTGTGGTTCTGTATAAAGTGCGCCTGGATGTTTATATATTTTCTCTACACCCCCAGACTGTGTATTTGCAAAGCTGCCACTGGGCCTTTGGAGGGGAGGTGATAGGCAGCGTAGCACCTGTGCTTGATGTAATGTTTGCGCTGAAATGATGGCTTACAGTTTTTATGTTTCATTTTACTGATAGATGCGTATGTTTACACTGTATATCAACACAGTGAAGCACAGCAATGTTGGACATATATTTCACAAATTCCCATTTTTATGGCAACATTTTTCTCCGTACTACATACTACCTGTGCACATGTCGAATCCAATAACACCACAACACTTTATCACTGCTAATGTAGCGGTGGTTTTTCAGAACAGAGTAGATTGTATTTCTTATAATTCAGAGTTTGTAGTTGGACTTTATGATTTATTGAAGTTGCAAAAAAGTAAATGCAATTATGAAGCGAGTTTAAAGTCAAATTGATTCTAAGTGTCGGCTTCCATACATTTTAAAGCTTTTTTTTTTTTGCAGAGAAACCCCAAAGTCCCTCAAGCCCAGAGGTGTCCCATCTTCTATAAATCGAATTGAGTCTATTTATCTGTTTATTTTTCAAAACTTTTATGGAAGGGAAGCTCTTGAGGAACGGGACAAAGATATTTCAACAAGAGCAATTTATCTACAGCTGCAATAGCGCTTCAGTTTATGCTTTGAGCTAAATGCTGACTTCTGTATGTTATTATATGCTCACAATGCTAACATGGCATCTTAGTTTGGTGTAATAAAATGCTAACATTTGCTAATGAGCAAACTGAGGCTCATGAGTGAGACACTTTCACATGTTTGAGGAACAACACTCTTCGGTGCCGCCGGCCCACAGTTACTTAACATGACCTTATGTTTTGCTCAGTGAAATCCCTTGAGCAGCTTTTGTCACACAACGACCTTTCATACCTGGCCCACAACACCACAATCCACTATTTAATTTTATCTGCCACCCTCAGGGAGACCTGCTCCCCTGAATATCACTCCTTTCCTGTGGGTACTCTTCTGCAGTTTGCAGTCTTGTTAGTTTTTCCATGAAATAATTTCAGAATTTTGCAATTGCCCCTTTCTGTTAGATAAGAGCGTCATGGTTATCTGGAAAGGTCAGTATTTGTATTAAAGACAGCAGAATTTTTTTTATTTTTTGCATTTGGATAGAAACAGAGGTATATTTGCCTTTTGGGTTTTTGGGTTCATTGGATTTCATGTTAATACACTGAAGACATTACCATCTTTAATATTAAACAATTATAATAAAGCTGCAGCAAAGCGACATTTTACGCAAGGAGATAAATAAATTCTTTATGTAATATGTGTAATTATTAAAGCTGTTAAAGTCTATGATGTAAACTTAATTGGTCCACTTTTTCACTCTTACAGTCCAGATAAATATAATAAAATGGGCATACACTATAATAGATGACATGCACAGGAAGGTTTTAAGTTTCACAGAGTGAAGCAGGAAAAACTAAGATGAAAAGATTTCTCAAAGAAATCTTAAAATTCACGATAAAGCCCTTTCCCTTAGATATGAAAATTGCTGAACATTGTGGAAATCCATAGCCTGGGTCAGCACCTTTTCCTGATATCTTGACTGCCAGCCAGGCAGAGCACCAGACACATGGGCCGCTAGGCTCTGGACAGCTTGTGTCTGTCATGAGTAGTTATGTGTATGGTCCTGATTGTTTGGGAAAACAGCCAAACCTGCTGCTGTACTGTGGATGAGAGGTGGTATGGATGAGATGTTGTTTGCAGGAAAAGAGTGGAGAAAACAACTATCAGACCTACACACTACGGTATCATATCGAACATATCCAGCCTCAAAGTAAAATATGCCTGCAGGATTTTGTCACTGAGGCATATTTTACAGTACAACAGTATACTCCATCTCATGTGCTATAATGGAAGATACCCCCCCCACAATGCATCTCTTTGGGGTTTAGTGCAACACTGATCACAGAGCAGTAACAATGATGTTGCATTACAAACGTTCTCCTTTAAAAAAAGAAAACACCCAAAACCCAACATGTAATCTCTGGTCTTCAGGCAAACATCTGCTAACTTCTCCCAGGTTTACAATTATGGATATGGATTATGGATGATTATAGATATTTGTGCTTTTTTTTTTTGTGATCAACATTTTATTGATTTAAAACGGGGTTGGGGGAGGGGGGGTACAGACATATACAGCACAACTGTAAACTGCAGTAGCAAAGCAAACATTGGTCACAAGGCATAGGGACAGCAAAGAAAAAACACAAAAACACAAAGTCAAAACCAGTTATTGCCTGTTCCAGGAGATAACTTTGGAAGATTTTCCAAGCTTCAACAGTCGTGGGTCGAGCTTTATTTAATTTTGCTGTGGTATGTTCAAAATTAATAACACGGATAAGACATCGTATCCAGGATGATTCCATACAAATGTCAGGACTGAACCATTGCTTTGTAATAGTCTTCTTTGCGGATGTGAATCCAGCGAACAACATTTTGCATTGTATTTGTTTTAAGGCGATTTCAGAGGTATCATTAAGGAGACAAAGACCAGGATTGGGAATATAAAAAACTTCCAGCACCTCAGATAACACAGAGTTCACAAAGACCCAAAAATTGGATACAACTTTGTGCTTTTTTTCAACTTTTGGAAAACTTTGTTTACATAAAAAACTAAAGACTAAAAGTCATGCCATGTTATGAACAGGGCAGAAAGAGCTGTTGTCTGTTATTCATTTTTAATGATGTAATATCCATATATTTCACTCATATAAAACATATTGCATTATTGAACACGAGTCAACAAAATAACAGAATAACCTCTAGTCCATATATTCATAACTATAAAGAATAAATATTGTCAAAGTAATGCAAGGCCCTCTTGCCAAGGGAAATCATCCCTTCAAATTGGGATGAGGACAGCTGCTTTGAGACTAGACGGCAATAACACTTCTAGAAAGTGAAGCCTTTTAATAATGAAAAACCAAAGACACTGTTCTCAGAAACTCCCAGAAACTCTGGTCTTTATTTATTTATTTATTTATTAAAGAAGGCTTCACCATTATTTATATCAGTATCAACATAAAAACATGCCTGTGCATTATTCTGGTGGCTATTAGCTCCTGGTTGTAACTTCTCATCAGTCAAGCAAACTACTTCTGCTTGAACAGCTGCTTGGAAAATTCATCTGGTTGTGGTTTACTGACTTCCTGCCTACATCAAAAGAATTTGGCAAAAGTTTTTGTTCTTTGTTCTCTCCTCTAATTTGGTTTGATTAAATGAAAAAAAGGACATTCCAAGATTCACTTATTCCTTAAGTAATTTATATTCAGGCCTTGTGGAAAAAACACATCATGATCTATTCCGAGTGACTGGTGTCTATTTCTGTCTTTCCCAGAACCTCAGTTTACACAGACAAAGCGTTTTGGGGTCATTGATCACATCCCCCATAAATAATCCTTGTAGAATACACCTCCTGACGAGAAATGTAACTCATTCAACTTCTGTGTGAGTGGTTGAGTTTCCAAACGTTCTCGTTACTCTCTTGTTACGTTTATGTGTCAAAAAACACTCCAGTTTGTTGCTTTTTCATGTTACAGTTACATAATTTAAGAAGCAACAAATTGATAACAGCTTGGTGTAGCACTGTAATCCAGTTGGATTTGTACTGGTGATACAAATATAACCCTATTTAATATTATTTTTTATAAATCAGAAAGTGGGTTTGGGCATTACATCTGCATACCTTTCAGTATGTAGGAAATTTATATGTCTTCACCAAACCTTATAGCAAAGAGCTATTGTTTAAAACTACATTAAAGTAGTTCTCTGATAATTAGCTTTGGTGTATTATGCTAGCATTGATTAATGATGGTGTTGGTCTTATGCAGATATGCGGAAGGCCCTAAAGAATGCTGATAAGCTACTAACTCGACAGCCAGAGATTTATTACCAACTACCCATGTATGCTTATCCACGGGGAAACAAGTGGACAGATTTGTTCTTTTGCAGACTTATCAAGTTCATTTCTTGCAGTTCCTTCTTTCCCCCCTACACATGAAGTAGAACTTCAAATACAGAAAACTGATTGAAAAGTTGATTTAGAGCATGGTTTTCTAAGTTCTGGGTGCTGAATGGCAGTTTAGAGAGAGCTATTTTGGGCTGCTGCCCTCTCACAAGGGTTCGCCACAGCAGCCACAGCCTCATATTAGATTTGGCAAATGTTTTATGCCAGATTTCTTTCTCTGATCGAACCCTAAAGTGATTTGTGGATCCTCCTGGAATCAAACCAAAGACCTTTCACTTGTTTGTCAAATATGTAAACCACTACACTACGGAGCCACTGAGTCACATAACACAGAGAGGCAGAAAAAAAAATGCATCAGTCACTTTTAGTTAGTGTTTGTAATGTTCCTGTTTATACAATGGTGGTTTATGTTGGCAGGTGTAATTGTTGTGCTACATTGTGGTTTTTCAGCCTTTAGTTGGGTGGCTGTTTTTTTTTCTGACTCCAGCTGTATTTGTGTATGTTGGCACTGTTGAGTCTGCAATGATGGCGTGAACAGAAGTGTTAATACTGAAGAGACATGATCCGTTGGCTTCATTCTGTGCTGTTATAATATGACATGACTGTTGAATGAATTAAATACACAGTGGTGGAGTCTTTCCTTGTCGTGCTTGCAGGCCACACAACATGTTACCAGAGACTGCCACTGAGAACCCAGGCTTAGAAAGATGCAAGAAAGTCTCAAGTTTTCTTCTGAAAAACTTTCATGTATTATCTCACTAAAAATACACTTAACAAAAGCCACGGCTTATGTTAAAAAAAAGGAGCAGGACATTTGATTTAAGTTGTTAACTAAATTGACCCAGTTCACGCCGCAAATCTTGAACTTCTTATTTTGAAATTTGCAACTGACAAAAACAGAGGTCAATGATGTCATAGCTTGCCTGATTAACGATTAACAGTGCTGCCAGTATGATTCAGTAGTAAAAAATCTAGGTAGAAAAAAACAGACAATTACAAAATATAAAACCATCCTCCTGCAGCTCTCCCCTCTCTGTTTTAAACCCCTCCCACCAATAAATAAAAGAATAAAATAAAGATTTGTGTTCATGCACTGTTCTCTGCTTAACCACTCTACAACACCACTTATTATCTACTTTGTGGACTTTTTAAGTCTCTTGTACTACTTTGTAAAGTGTTTTAAAAGGAACTGTGAGTCTCTAAAGTATGAAATCCGAGTCCAGGCCACACAACCATTATCAACAATTAATTTTTTTTGAGTGCCTCAGCCGTGATGTAAATAGAGAGTAGGCGGAAATATTGTGCGACCATGACATACGATGGTTTATGTTTGTTAGTATCACGTGCTTCTGCAGCAAAATTTTGAGAATTTAGTGTCGGTCCTGTGCTTAGTGGCCAAATTTCTCACGTCGCTACCAGCTTGAGAGCCTAAAAAGATGGATGTCATTTTCCCTCAGTTTGTTCCTGCTCTGTCCTCAATTCTCTTCCTTGGTGAAATAGAGCACAGGGCCTTTACTTTTACCACATTGTTTCTTTTCCTCATCAACTTATCAGCTCTACATTACCATTTCCTTTTTCACTTTGCCCTTTCTGTTGTCAGGCTTCCTTCCCCGCGTCTCCTTCCTGACCCCTTTCTCTCTACCTCGCTTCCTTTTTATCACTTTTACTTTTGTGTTGCATCTGCTTTGACACTTCTAGTCCTCCTCCTGAGCCTTTTTAGTCTTCTCTCCTCATTTGTCACTTTTTCTTGTGCCTGTCTGGTTCCAGCCGTAATTGAGCTTTTTTTTTTTTTTTTTTAATAACCCCTGGTTTCTTTACACTCACACCACTCCTCTATTTCCCCCTTGCCTTTCACCTTTTTTTCTGACTTCCTTTGACGTTTGAAGGAGAGTGGGGATCCACTCAGCTGACAAAGAGAGAGGCAGTGACGTCACAGCAGACATGATACACCAGCATCTGCTCTGGTCTAAAAATACACACCACAGGGCACACACAGTCAGTCTGCAGCTGCACTCAGCGTTTGTTTTCACCTACACGCTCTGCTGAGATGGCCCAGCTTTTACACAACTGGGGCTTGTGGGCACGCTGGGCTACATGCTGCTGGCCTTAAACCGAACACCCAAGATGTGTTCAGATATTAAGACTCCAGGTTGATGCGGGTGCTGAAATGAACCCCGTGGAGGCTGCAAGGAATGTCAAATTGTTCAAAGCCCTTATTGCTGACTGATAAAATCTGTGGCACTTAGATATCTTAGAAAGTGTTCAAGATTATTTTTTGGGGGGAGTTTCATTTATAGTAATTGTTTATTCAGTTGTCACACCAATTGTCTGTTATTGTTGTCTGTTCAGCAATTTTGTGATAAAAATATTTATACATGTCTGTAATCCGGGTAATACAGTTTTACTGATAGAAGGAGAACTGTAGCCTATGTTCAAAACAGTTGTGCTTATTGAAATTTAAAAATAAACTAAAGTGCAAAGTAAATCTGGGAGCAATTGAAAGTTCAACTGGGACAAGCATTTGCATTTGTATGGTTTCAGTCATGTACCACTATAAAAAACAAAACAAAGCAAATACAAGTATAAAAGTCAGTATTCATCTCTTAGTGCCCAGGTGCTCATTACTTAAATAATAATAATAATAATAATAATAATAATAATAATAATAATAATAATAATTATTATTATTATTTTAATTGCACCACTTTTTTGATACATACATATAGGTCTTCAACAAACCTTGCCTATTTTCTCTGTAAATTTTTCTTTGCCATCAATGATAAAATTATGAGTTTGATAAAGGTATCTGAAAAATGTGATCATTTCTCAAATAATGCTTGTCTTTTTCTGTTTTTCTCCACTGCGTGCTTGTCTGTGTGCATGTCATTTGTCTGTTTGTTGTTGCTGGCATGTAACTAGCGAAGTGGAGCAGGCAGGTCTGTCAGATTTGGAGATCATCTCCCAGCCGGTGGAGGATGAGAACCAGTGCTTGGCTCCTCCAGTCCAGCTGGTGAGTTTTGGCTACAGAGATCTGCCCCTTGCAGCTCTGGACCTCTCCCTGGCTGGCTCACAGCTGCTCTCCAATGCAGATGAAGATGAAAACAGGGAAGGGTGAGTGAAACTTGTGTTTTATATGTATATATGTAAGATTTGTTTCTCTAAACTCTCTGCTGTCCTATAAAAAACTGCATGAAACATTATTACTTGTATTGGAATTAACAGGGTAAGATTCACCGAGGTACTGCTAATCAAATGTGCTTGATTAACTGATTATCAGCAATTGTGTCCACCTCTGTGAAAGCAGATGTTTGGGCAGTTTGCTAGTTGAGAGCAGCAGGTGTGTGTTAATACAATGGAAATAAAAAAATTCGCCAGTAAACTTTAAGAAACATGATAGTAAATTAAGAAAAAAGACTGAACAAGTGTAGCTTGTTTGGATGGGTTCCCAGGAGGAAGCCTCTTCTCTCTAAAAAGAACATGGCACCACATCTCGGGTCTGTAAAGAGGCATCTGAACAAACCACAAGACTTCTGGAACAACGTCCTTTGGACAGACATCACCAAAGTGAAAATATTTGGCCATAATGCATAAACATGAATCAGTTTTGGTGAAAATCAAACACAGCATATCAACACAAATACGTCATACCTCAAGCACAGTGGTACTGGGGAGATGATTTGGGTTTTCTTTGCAGCCGCAGGACCTGGGCACCTTGCAGTCACTGAGTCAGCTATGAACTCCTCTGTTTACCAAAGTATTCTTGAGTCAAATGTGAGGCCATCTGTCTGACAGCTAAAGCCTGGCCTAAATTGGGCCATGCAATGATAATGGCTGAAACAGAACAAAATCAAGGCATTGCAATGGCCCACTGAACCTCCACTTATTTGAGGTCTAGACTGCTGTGGTCCTGCTGTGGTGGGAACTTAAGGGATCTGAGCACAAACTAATGTCCACAAACCTGAATGAACTGAAGCAATGTTCTAAAGAAGAGTCATACAGAAAACCATTACTTCACATTATTGCTGCTAAATGTGGTTCTAAAAGCTACTGAATCATGTGGTATACTTTTTCATAGCACTGCATGCCTCATACCTCAGTCCCAGTTCTTCTATACTGTTTAGGTACAGAAAGTAGGTATGTATTAGCACATTTTGCAGTCCTATATTTATATGCACTTATGCTGTTATATATTTTTATTTCATGTGTACTGTACATGTATACATGTGTCTAAATTTTATATTTAGAGGCATGCAACCTTCCAGTGTTAAGACCATTAACACAGCCATTGTGGAACAGGCACTTAAATCTGCTGTCTGCGGTTATCGCAGCCAACAATGTAGATTTTAAGTTTACATAAAACAGCAGCCACTTTTTGTAGACTTACACACCAACACACACATGCACACGACCCATCACACTTGCATAAATGCCACATGGTATGCAAGATTATCATCCATCATGTGTTAAGTCTCCCGCCCCAAGTCCTTGACTTGCTGTCCCCGTTGCTCAGTATTATGTCCATTTATCATTAAGTGACAACCTCTGGGTTGTCCTGCGTCCATAAGTTAACTGAGATCAATTCATCATTTCAGGCTAAATATCTGCCCTCCTCGCCTGCCTGCTGACAATAGGAGCCTTTATTGTAAGTGACATTTTACAGTGCATGAGCCAGAAGCCGATAGTATCACACACTTAATTTCTTTTACTGTCTAACTATACATGCTGTCACGTTTAATTACTTTATTGAGTCCGCAGTTGATCAAAAGTTGGCAGTTAAACGTTGTACGCCTCCACGCTTCCAAGTTTTCCTTAGTCTTTGATGTTTAAGTAATTTAAATCCTGAAAATGATCAAAAGCTGTTCCATAATGAACAATAATTTGTGCTTTGTATCCATATTATACAGTAACTAGTCATTATTATCTTGTGTTTTTTTTTTCTTTTATTCATACTTTTCCCTATGACTGGGAATCCTGGACTTTTCCATGATTCTCAGGTAAACTTTACGAAAATGGGACTCAAGTTTAATCAGAATCAGAATACTTTAAGGAAATCGTGTGGCTACAGTTGTTCCAAGACAAAGTACTAGAAGTAGCACTTTGTAGTAGTAGTAGTACTAGTACTACTTTATTATAAAGTACTAGAGTGTAAAATGTTAAACATATCTCAGTTACTGTGAGCGAGACAATAATTTTGTCTCAGTAATTGTGTGATACTTATGAACTGCTGATCACAGTCCTTGTTATTTTATCCTTTCACATGATTGTGCAAATTTTAGGTTTGACATATGGATATGAGGTCAGATCACAGCTGTCTTTGAGATTAGTCACAACATTAACAACCTTTTTTTTCACCATGCAAAATCTGCCCACCGTCCAGTCTTTGCATTCTGTCCAGCAACTGTGACTCAAACCTGGCTCTTAGCGTGAGATCTCACTAGGATGCACATAAACACCATAAGCTGTACTACAGGATCCAAAACATGCACACATACACAAACACACACAACATATCCATACATGCTGCCTCATCCAAGTACTCCGTTTGACACCAAATCAGGTCTCACTCCATTGGTTCGCTTCAGTTAGCCTCTCATGGCCAGAAACAGATGGATTTCACAGACGCACCGTGCTGACACTCACACTGCGCCAGTATTACAACCAGTACAGTCCTTGTGTGTCCTATTCCAGATCAGGGTCACTGGTACCATGCATTTCCTTCCCTATACTTAATGGATAGATGTTTCAGTGTTTGTTGTGAATGTGCTGTGACACCACCAGCTCAGTGTCTGGATTTGGTGTTGTTAGGAAACACTTTAGTGTACAGATATGAATTATGAATGCAGCATTTCCTATTGTAGCTCAACCTGTGACATATACCTGGAAGGTATTTCTTAAACCAAGAGTTATCCGGTAAATGGGTCACGTCCCTGCCGTTGTAATCACAAAAATGAGAACAGCAATCTCTCCAAATGAGCTTGGGTTTGAGGGCATGAGACTAAATTTCTCCTTCTGGTCCAGATGCTGAAAAACTTTAAGAAGCCCTGCTGTAAGAGGCTAGAACAACAGATTTAGCAGACACCGTTTTAAAGGTTATTTTACCAGTGGGCTCAATTTACTCAAAACGAGCTTAGCGTGATGGGGTCACTATTTCATATTCAAGCCATTAGTGTAAAACGTCTGCCTGTAAAAACGCTGCCAGTGGGAGTTGTAAAAGTCATCATTCTTTCTTTTAGCTTTAATGAAATTCCATTTAAATCCACCAGGCATGAGCTTCAGTAACGTGTACTTTGCATCTTCTCTAAACCTTAAACGATGTACTAATCTTTCAAATTAATCACTGTTACCGGTCCTTGTCGCTGGCCTTTGGTTTGTCCGGTTTGTTAGGATGTTCCCATATCTCCTCCTTTGTGGCTAATGTGTAGAAATTTCAAAAACCTTTGCTGTTTATAGGTCTCGTGTCAGATCACAGTTTTTTTCTAAACTATGAGATTTTGAGATTTAACAAAAGCCCTCTGAAGTAGTCATAAGCAAGCACTGGACGTGAAAATCGTAAAATATTTAAAAAAACAAAGTGCCTACTGACATTAAGGCCATTAGAAAATGCAAGATGTTGCAAGTGTGTCCAAATGAACGCGTCACTCAGCCTGATGCCCTCCAAGACCCGAATCTATTTTATTCTGTGGGTTTCAGCACCGCTGGGCTTTCGGTGATTACGCCTGTGCCTCCGTCTCCTCGTTACCGTATCGATCTACCTTTCAAAGAGACAGCAGCCATTAGCCCTCCTTAAATGACATTCACAAACATCACGCCCCATGCCCCATCATCATGTTTTACTATGTTCTCCTGTGGCAGTGGGCAGCTTTCTTAAATCAGCGCTTTCACATCACCTCCCAGTGAGTTGACTTTGTTGGGTCGTAACAGTGTGTACGCACCATCCTGCCCGTATCTGTCTTCGCCTTCAGAATGCAAATGGGAAACACTGGAGTGCATCTACCAGAGTGACTGATGGGTAAACTCACCTTTAGGGAAATGGGGCAGGGGAAATGAACCTTTCTTATGGGCGTGAGGAATGATGAAGTGAAGTTGAGAGGAGGCAAGACAGCGGCAGTGCGATGGCAATCCACAGTCATCAAAATGAAAATGTATATCGGAGAGAAATCTGTTGGCTGCTCCGCTGACTTTACCTGGGAAAGTCGATTGCCACCGACACCACACCCCCGCAGACCCCACCACTTTCAGTCTGCATTAGATGGCTCATTGGCTTTCTGAGAGTGAAAGAGCGTCATGAAGAAAACAGTGCACGGGAAATGTTTAGGCATGCTCTGTAGCGATGTTTGGCAAAACGAGAGTGCACGCCCATGAAAGTGAGAATGTCACAAGCATGGTAGAGGTGTTTCATCAACAAGGTGATGGTTCATTGGATGACGGGCTGACGTTATTTTCAGTGGCAGTTTGGGAATGTGTTGCTGTCAGCTAAACTTGTCTCATCTACTCATTCCAGAGAGAAAGTGGGTGTAAATGAAAAATATGCAAATTCAAAACAGATATGTTTTCTCTTTAAAGACACGGTTTACAGTAAATTTAATGTACCAGCTTGCAGCATATTTTAAAGTTATTGAACTAATCACTTTTGTTGAATAGATCCTGAAATGAAAATCTGCATGGAAAATAAATCACACATTTATATGTTGGGAGTGGAAGACAAGGCACAAGCTGTTTTTCTTTTTTCCTCCTCTCACAGATTTACAGATTAATTGCAAAATGAAAAGCAGTTTGTGTTATTATGGTTTGCCAATACTATAAAGATGCAGCGTGTTTCATAGCAGGATGCAAGCAGAGGGGATTAATCAAGAGAAAAGGCTCCTGTGTCAAGCTGCCACTGTGTGATGAAGCACCTACTGTCAGGCATGTTCGCATATCATAGCCTTTAGCATTGTGAAGGTGGAGCTGACCTTACTGCTATCTCTCTCGTATAGTGTGCTGCCCTCACTTCACACAGTGGGAAAGTAGTCACTCACAGATCGCCGCTCATTTATTTACTTTTCCTCTCTCTTCCTTACACACACACACACACACACACACACACACACACACACACACACACACACACACACACACACACACACACACACACATACATATGTATATGTATATGCATGCATGAACAGAAGGAGAGTACGTAGAGGATATATAGACTGAGAACAGAAAGGAAACAAGGCCAGGCCTGAAAAGCTTTCTCACTGCATTGCGTAGTGGTTGTTATCTAACCCTCTGTAATCATGGTTCACTTCATATTCCAGTTTATACTGGGCTGTCACACCTCATTAGGAACAATAGTGCTCCTTCATTGATGCTTCTGCACATTTAGATAGGCTCTTCTTTCTCTCTCTTTCACCACCTTTTTACATATTTCCATTGTTTCTCTGTATTCTTGCTTCTTCTCTTATTCCCTCAGCTTCTTGCTTCTTTTCACATTCACCGTCTCATCTTTTTCTGCCGAATTTCACACAAAGTACACCTTCCCATACTGAATACCAATCTCGACTGTAACTAGACTAAATGCCAAAAAAGCTCTCTTTTTTTGCATTGCTGTACCACCAGTACAGAAGCCCCTTCACAATCCTGCAGGAACATCCAGGATTGTCATTCGGTGGTGATGTTGAAGAAAGGTGGACAGGTTGGAGATTTCCACCACCAGCTTTCTGTACTGTTGCCTAACAGAATGTTCCTATCAGGAGAGAAGTGGGCGACATTGTGGGAGGTGGTTGTTCTAGCTAGCATCAGGGGGCAGTTGCAGTGTTAGCAGTTTTGGCGCCATGGTAAGTGGAGTGTAGTTATTATTAGAGTTGGGCCCATCCATCTTCCTGTCTAGGAAAAATGCTGGGAGGACCGAGGTGGCGTGGGCTTGTGTTCAGCACTTTCATGGCCGCCCACTCTCCCCATAGTCATCAAGCTGCTTTTGTTTGTTTGCTCACTTTTTTTTATGTTGAAGGGTTCTTTTGGTGCATTTCAGCTTGTATTTGTGTTGGCTGCTGCTAGTGTGCGACTTCATCGGAAAAAGATTTTTGGGCGTAACAAAGAACGACAGAGAAGAAGATCTGCAGGTACGGCATAAATCAAAGGCTCCGTTTTTGCTTTAAACTGAACATAAGACTGACGATGACAATATGATGATGATGACTTCTTAACAAAATTACATATTTTTTAAAAAAATTTCCAGCTTTACCGTATTTCCTTAAAAAGTCTCTTATTTTAAACTTGAAAAACACATTTTGAGCCAAATGGACTATCCCTATAATCAGCCAGACAGAAAGTAGACCAGCTTTTTGTAAGCCAACTGCTTGATAAAGCCTATCGTGATGATTAGAACTCTGCATACAGTGCAAACATTATATAGAATAAAATTTAACCTTTAACTAAAATAAAAAAATTGCAGCAGCTGCTCAGCCTGCTCTGTTCCTGAACTTATATCACTTCCAGCCTCCGAGGTCTGATGTGCACATAAAAAGGTATGAAAAGCTGGTCATGGTATGGGGTATGATGCTGACATTGTGCTAAGGGATAAGGGGAACTAGCTGATCTTATTATTGTCTGAGCTCAAGGGATCTAGATAAAAAGTGCAGTGTAAAATTATATTAAAATTCAAGTTGCCAGACCAGTCCAGCCCCTGCTCCTGGACTGCAATTACAAGTGCACACCTGAGCAGTGGAATGATGTCACCTCCCATCGTTGTGATGGGCGCATGGTTGCCAGACACGGAGACAGAAGCATATGTTGCTGATACGGCTGGTCCAAATGTGCAAGGAGTCCAGGGTTAGGTACCAACACCAGATGGTTCATCTAAATCTGTAGTGAGCAAGGGTGGGGGGGAGGAAAAAACAAGGACTCCTACCCTTTACCACCCAACAGCTTTAGGCCAGGGTTCCAAATGTTCTATTTTGGAAATAACTACTGGCCCATTTGCAAGTCTTAGAAAGTGGTTGATGAAGGAAAATAAACACTTCCCTCTTTATACAATCACAACCAACTCTGGAGTGATTTTGTCATCAAATTGGTTCTGAGATTAGACTTTTTTAAAACGTGGGCATGAACTAAACTGTTACTGTTTTGAATAGTAGGACTTTTAAAGCTTTCTTGTTAAAACATCTCAGAGCAATCTTGATTTCATGAATATGTCAAATAAGAAAGACGTTTGTTAACCTGAATTTGGAGGTGTGAGATCTGTGCTGCTAGTTAGTATTTTTGTTGATAGCACACTATTTTTACTCAACCTGCTTTAACTTTGTTAGAGAGCAAAGATTAAATATTGAAGTCTTACTTTTTGGAATAATGCATTCTCTGAAGGCTTTCACCCGGTCGAGCCAATTTGGCCTGATTTAATTAGAGAGAACGGGAAGTTGTCTGAGACGGCGACCAGGGAGTGACCGTCCTTCTCGTTATCTCCCAGACTTCTTAATTCCTCTGCCAATGGGACAGCTGTAGGCCTGTATAGTGTAGGAGTTCACTGTTTGCCAAATCACAATTATCCATAACTTTTGAGGAAAAATAAACATGGTGAACCTTTACTGCCAGGGATGGCCCAAAATATAAACCAAAATTTTTAGATTTTGAAACGATAACTTTATAGATGATAGATTCTGTAGTTTGCCACCCTGCCATTACTGTTCTTCCTGCAAAGCAGTTAATTTAACACTAAATCACTATGTGTGCATTGTTTTATTGAAACTGGTTTTCATACAATAATTGGCCTGCTCATTTACCATAAGATGCAATATTTTTGTCACAAAAAATGGTAATTTTGATGCACAAAATGACCAGTTTCTAGTAGAAAGCCATGCCATATATACCACATATAACCATGTTCACATTGCACATGGCACAAGGGAGAAGAGTTGAAGTGTCTGAGTAAAAGTCGAGACCAATTTGAAAGTTTTGTTGCAGATTTCTGTGTGTTTACATCTGTATTTAAAGCATAATTTATCTAACAAACCAATGTCTTACTCCCCAAAACAAAATAATTATATGTGATCTGTGTTCATTAAAAACAAAGGTTGGCAAATAACTGTGCATGAAACACACTGATACTCAGAAGGTTTTGCTGGCTGAAGAGTTTTACTCATTTACTATAACAAAAGTGGTCGCTAGGGAAATGGTAGTTTACGTAAATTTTGATCTTAAATGCTTTCCTGATTAGTTTATGGTCTAATTTGTTAGTTTTTAGTTGTACTGACTACAGCATGATGTTCATTTTTTAAGTCATGGTCCCCATTAGATTTAAAAAAGATCTCAGTCAGATCTACCCCCTTTCTCACCAGTTTTGGGTTCAAAACATCACAACAACCAAAATGCTAAGTTTAACACATCATAACAGGGCTTCTCTATCCAAGTGTTGATATTATAGTGGCTTTGTCCAGTCTAAGAGTATATTTCTATACATACATACACAATAATCAATGTGTGGGGCTCAAGTCATCTAAAGAAATCTCTTAAATGTTGACACCTGGCTTTTTAAAAAACATTTTTTTTAAAATATATTTTAGCCTTTTTTAAGAGGGAATAGTAAGGAAAGCTTACAGTAAATCAAAGATAATGTGTGCTCCTACTAACCTTTGGTATATGTGTTGCCTGCTGAACCAGCTACAGTAGTGTGCTTATTTTAATCTATCTCATAATAATTAAGACACAATTGACATCTTTTATTATGAATTTACTTTTCTTTTGGTCAGTGAGAATTCGTATTGTATTGTGTATTTTTTTTACTCTGTACTGAAGCAGTAGTGACACGGCACATGTTAAGATCTAAAGAAACACATGGAGATTTCAGTTTCTGATGTAAAGTGTAATAATATTGATCCTTAAAAGCCAATTTATTAGAGTGTTTTGCTCAGCTGCATCCTAAGGTGCATGGTCATTTAGCTCTGTTATCGGGGATATGTGAAAGTGTTGTTTTGAAAGCACCATGCACAGTCTCATTAGTCTTTCTTGTCCATGAAGTCAAAACCTGTCAGGTTTTGTTTCCTGCATCTTAAATAAGCAGCAAAATGGTTTGAGATTTACTCAATTCTGAACTGACATCCATAACGATCTGCAGTCGTGACACTATACTGATTAAAGCTTGCTGTGACTAGGTGCATGCACCCTTATCAGTGCACATATACAGTATGCGATATACACACGGAATACAGAATACATCAAATGCAGGCATACACACATACAGAGACACACACGCGCACATACTGACCTTCCAGTCCCCTTGTAACATACAAATGAGTCTTTCCTCAGCGCTCCCACGGGACTCAGGGGGGAAGCTGAACACCAGTTGCCCTTGTTCGTTGTGTTTTGCACTACTCACGGTAAACTTAAGCCTCTAGCTGCTGCAGGTTCAGCGTAATCTAAAATCTTTCTTGTAGCCTACGCATAACATCAATGTGATGTCTTTTAGCATCAAGCTTAAAGGCTTTTTTGAGCTGTAATTATGCAGCTCTGGGAAGTATGGCATAAAATGCATCTATAACCATATAAAAGTAGTATGGTGGCATTCTCAGTATGACTCAGGCTCAGATTCAAAGATGTGTAGTGAGTGAAAATATGAAATGAAATGTAAAGCCCTGGTTCCTAGCAATAATAATTTAATATAAACGACACTAGTTAAGACTTTTGAATGTAAAATTAAATTAAGAAACAACTGCTACTGGCAGTTCTAAAAAAACCTAGTCTCCGGCTTTGTAGTTGCTTTGTGCCTCTTATAGGTCTTTCTTTGTAGGTTGGCTTCACTTTGTAACGAGTGATATCAGACCTTTGATGCAGAGGTTGTGTCCCTGGCTTCTATTAGAGTTGCACAGTCATTACTTAAAATCTGTAAAGTATTGCATATTATTTGTTACTTTTAAAAACATGTAATACTTTATGTTACTTGAGAACTCTGTGGAGAAAGTAATGTGCTTCACTACACATTACATTAGCTTTGCATTGCTCCACAACACTGAAAGATGGCCTCTGATCTCTGATTCACTGTAAGAAAATCAACACCTGTACTGGTATAAAATATTACAAATCCTTATCCTAATAAGAACACACACAATATTTCTTTTAGTCTGTAAATTTGTAAATTTTCAGGTTTGCTTTTGTGTACATTGGCTGTCACCATTTAGACAGTAGTCATTTAAACTTGAATCCTTCTGCCTCTACCGGCGCTGTGCAAATAAGTGAACGATTAGTATAAATAATTTGCTTGTCTGGCGATGTTGTTTATGTAATAAGGTAAATGCGGTACTAAAAATGCAGTCGCTATATTTACTTTAGATTGCAAAAGTCAAATAAAAAAAAAAGTCAGTGCTTTTCTGGTGTTTTGGGGCTTACCTTCTCATTGCTGATGTGTTGTGATGAATGGCGCACAGGCATTGGTAATGGGGAAACTTTCAAATGTAAAATTAATTACCTGCAATCTGACAGCATCGGGAAAACTCAGCATGTATTTTATGCTTAGCTGGTACGCCTTCTTTTCCAGGCTTGCCTGCTGTCAGGCGCTGTCTGTTTGTATGCTTCCTATCTGGTTCACCATTTTTATTAGCTGGGACTAAATTTGTCATTGGCGGGTAAAGACTTTGCTTAAGGGATGCACATAATCATTACTTCAGAATAAGGCTTTTATCCCTTGTCTTCTTTTTTGTTAAAATCAAATTATGTAATTCTAGCAGTGCCTTTTCACAGTATGCTTTAGCACACTTTGTAGTGGTTTCTGGTTTGGTACTAACGAACTGTGCTTTTGTCTTACACTTGTAGAGTTTCCTCCAATTGTTTTAATGATATACTGTACACCATGCTAAGATATATCAAGTTTTTGGCTAATAACTCTTTGTAAATCACCTTTTTGTTGTAAAAATTATATTTATATGTCTATGAAACTCTGTTGTATTAGCATTTAAAAAAAATTAACTAAAGAAATGGGAACAAGTTATTTGTTTTATGACAGGCTGTGTGTAACAAACTGCCAAAATATGCGATTTGCAAGTTGTCTGTTATATGTAGACACAACAATGGCTCATCCTTTGTGTCAGGTGTTCCAAATATTTATTGGAAAAGGTCAGGTACGAGGACTGGAATGAAAATGAGTAAAAAAAGCAGTTGAAGTCCAAAGAAAAATGTTTAAAGAGCTGGAAAAGCATGAAAACTACCATAAAAAATAAATTACAAGAAAATCTGGCTCCTCTGAATAAAAATATAAAAGAATGAGTGGCTCAAGACTTCTGCACAGTATTGTAAATGTGCCTTTGACTTGCTTTCCAGCCTTTGGTGGCAAATGTTATGCTATGCTTCTTTAAATGAATTAATTCTAACCAGGATTCTGCATTGTTGCAGTAGCTGTTACTTGACATTATGATAAAAAAAAAAAACACTACAGAAATGAACTACAGTCTTCTTGTATGAACTGGCAAATTTAGTAAAATAAATATAGTATTTTTCAAATGCTAAATTAAACCACCTGCATCAGACATTTGTATTGTCACATACACCTATGTGGATCTCAGGGCAGCAGCGCATGTGCATGAAAATGGCTCAGGATGATAAACATTAAGCCAAGAAACAAACAAGACAATAAATGCTAAATTAAATGAACACAGTGCAGCAGTTTTTGTTCTCTGTCTCTGTATGGGTATAAATGTGTTTGTTCCACCTGGGTCACATTTCTAGCATAGCACTGCAATATAAATAAGTGTTGAGATGATCTCACTTAACTTCTAAATTCACACTCACACTTCTCTTCCCAGGATTAGCTGTCATCGCTATTTTCAAAGCTCCTCAGGCACCTAGCCAATAATAGAACTCAAGTCAAAGAATTTTTTTTTTTAGTAGTTTTGGCTAAAAATAAAAATTACAGCAGGTTTTGCCCCAATTCATTACATCAGATATCACTAATGCATTGCCAAAATTCAGCTGAATTTATTACATCGTGGAAATGCAGTCCAGTCCATCAGGTCACTATAACATGACACCACCATTAGCTAGTTTGAACAATTGACATTAACTTGGCTCTCATCCCATGTTTAAATCCAATGATTATGGATCAAACCAATAAAAAAAGGAGAATTTGTTCTATTATTATTAACTATGAATTTAAGTCTTCACATCTCCTAAATAATAATTTTAGATATTTATACATCCTTAAAGAAATTAACAACAACGGTTCATCAATCAAGCCTCGTCTTTCCTTAAGTCTTGAGTTTATTGTGTTGCCATTGCTGATAATCTGCCAATATGGCAGAATAAAAGGAAGAATAAAATAAGGAGACACAGAAGTATAGCACTTGAACTCTAATATGTACAAAGAGTAAACGTTTAAGAAGCATCTCTGCAGTGGAGTACTTTATCTGATGAGACCATCAGGTGCTGTTAGTCTGACAGTCCCAGTGTTTGGTGGCTCACTCGACATGCTCGTATTGATCACTTTGCCTGATTTAATCTCCCTCCTCTATTTCCCTGTTGAGCTCCTCTCAGTCTCACCAGTAGAGGGGAACACTGACAGCTATATCAACCTGCTAAACGTGCACTGGCATCAGAAGGGATGCAGAGCCAAGGGAAGGAGTGCAGAGAATAGCGAGATAATAGCAGACATAAAAGCAGAAGTGTAGAGAGACAGAAATGCAGAAAGACCTTTGTGTTTGTGTTCAAATAGTCTGTCGTGCAAGTTGACCAAAAATTACAAAGGCACTATAACTGTTATTTGGTAAATCAATATTAGGTTGTGAAAAAGCCAAAGCCAGTCTGAAAACAACCGGTTTGAGGGGTGACCTTGTCCACTAAATGTGCTTGTCTGCTACTGATTTGGGCCAGGTGGTTCTGTCAGACTGTCAGGGCCGACGGGGTCAGAGAAACAACATTTGCCACTGTTCTGTTGCTTTAATAAGACTCATTAATATACTGCATGTGTCACCAGCAGCGTCTGACTGCGTCCCCTCTGGGCTGGGCTAGTTTTGGCATAACATGAAGTTAAGGACACACACAGTCGCTGAATTCAGCCTATTTGTCATACATATCAAGGATGAGTCTTCAAACCGCCTGTGAACTCTCACCTCTTATTTATCTGTGTTGTGTTGTATCGACTTGCGTGGTCCTTTATCCTGTATAAAGCAGGTGAATGTTATTGATTTTGGACAGATTGTTCCTCAGATTTATTGCTTTGTTGACTCATTTTAATATCCTCAGATAATAGATTCGATCTTGAATATCTTTTGAGGCACTATAAACACATGAGTTTACAGGGACTATTTAGGGCTTGTGTGTGTGTGTGGAATTGTGCATATATACTAAACTATAATAAATGACCTATTAATTTCACCTGGTTGGGTAAACCTTCTCATGTTTATTGCACATATGTGCATGGTTTATCCTTGTCTTCGAGTTTGAGATATAATATGACTGTCCAGTGCCTCTTAATGGCCCATGGGAGTAATACATTTTATCTTGCTCCATGAGCAAGTTTAGATTTGTGCTTAATGATTCAGTTTTAGCCCGCTATCCATCAGAAAAGGAGCTAGCCTCTCATTTAACTCTTCCATGAGCCTCAATGTATGCCTAGTTCTTTTTGATGTTCCTTTATATTTGAAGCTTTGATTTCTTATTTGAAGAAACTCAAATCCATCAATTTTGCTTGGTTCCCCTCTGACTACACAATGTGTTGTTTGCCAGCTTACTGGAGATCAGTACAAGCAGTTTTCTTAAACGATGATAATGACTTCATTAGAAGGCAATATTTGTAAAGGTGAGTTGGTCATTTATTATGAGCATCAATTTTTAAAATGTAATAATCATACTGTAAAAAAATATATATTTAGTAACTTATTTGTGCAGAAAAACATTGAAACACTGTATGTGTATATACCAAAAGTTATCTTTCAGCACTGATCCCTTGATGAGCATTAATAGATGTAACTGTTTAAAATGGCTAAAGTTGCTAAAATTTGTTTTAGCTTATCTAATTTGTCTGTTTCACAGAGGATTTGACGATGGTGTTACTAGGGTCTGTCGGGAGCATGTGCCTCCCTCCAACCAGGGGGTCATCTCCATTATGTTACTGTAAATTTAATAATGTTAATAATGTTAGGTATCCTCCACTGTCATTGCAAACTTTGCACTGTACCCTGCTGTAGTTTAAAGTTTATTAGTCCTTGGTGCACCTCCACTGGCCTGGGACCCCAAGCATTTATTGGCCATGCGTGGTGGTGATTGGAATAGAGGACAGGGTCTCTATAAAAATTGTATAAAATTGTATAATATACATGGCAAGATTGGAATTTTTTTTAAAGAAAAAATATGCCAATTTATGAGGAAAGCAGGCTTTCTATGGTATCTAAAAGTGATCACCACTGCCATGGAGGGATATACAGTAAAATTTACCAAGATGTGGACCTTGCCTTTAAAAATTGCTTTTAATACTCTTGTTTGTAATTGGCTTGACTTTGGCATAATTGCTGTGATCCATTAAAGCTTGAGAAGACTGTACCCTTTAAAACTGTTGTGAGGATAATATTTCATTTTTCTGCACTTCATTTTACTACTCCCCCTCAAAGAGTTTTATAGTACTCATAATGTTTTTCTTATTATTATTTTTACCCCCTTGCAGAGGTTTGATGAAGCATGAAATCATTTGATGCACTTTTATGGACCATCAGATCCTATGGTAAAAGTTTCACGTTTGGAAATCGAGTTTGTTTCCACCAGAGACATGTCTGGATTGACTTGAAGGCATGGAGTAGTTTTTCAAACTATGGCTTACGACGGTGACTTTCACAGACAGGAAACCAGAACCCCCCCCCCCAATACACACAAGCATCTACTAGTTACCTATTTAATAAGATAAATTGGATCACTGAAAAAGATCAGTTGTTCATCACGATTTTAGAAAAAGTATATTGAAATATTGACAACAAAAAATCTGCTGTAGTGTGTGACATGGTTAATTGTCAGTATGTACGGGTGGATTAAAATATGAATGAAAAACAAACGTGGAGTGTTGGCAAAGCAGCTTGCTAAACTTATTACATTTAGAGATTCTCATAGATGCTAATCTGACCCTACACTTGGTCACCTTGCCTGTTTATTAGACTGGACATAATCAGAGGTACCATCCCCTCGCCATTCATTGTCAAAGCTGTCCTTACTAATGTACTAAATGAGTTACATTTAATCTTGTATACATCATACAAGTTGACCAAGGTGGTTAGCAGGGCAAAGCTGTTACAATCATCTGTTACAAAGATAAATCACTGAAACTGGTTTACTAGCTATTCTATGCTAGCTGTGTTTCTACAAAAAGTGCAGATCGTAACTGATCTCACAGCACTGAGAGCAGACCCAGCGACAGCTTGCCTTGCATGTGCAGAAAAAAAGCCTCTTACGTTAATGTTGTTAATGATATAACAACATTATATCATTTGTCATTGTCAAAGGAAGACGGACACACACTCAAAACAGAGAGAGCTGCAGTCTCTTACGAGATTAAAATAAGCACAGCTTTCAGCCAATAACTGACTTCAGCCACAAGACGGCAGTAATGTAGTGGCTGGATGCACATATTGACAGGTGAGGAGCTTTATGACCGCACTGTCTGAGATGAAAGGAGAGAGACTGCTTTACTTTGGTATATTTTCATTTATTTCTGTTTTTAGATTTGACAAGGCCTTGGTTATCCTTTCAAAACTATACCTTACTTGCATTGCTTGAATTGACAAGAATCTATTGTACTTATAATTATTTAATAATTACTTTAAATGAAACAAGTTTGGATAAATTCAGCTTCAGCAAATCATGGTAAAGAAGTTGCATAACGATACAGTCATGTGAAAGGAAAGTTTCGTGTAGACTATATATACCCTTGCTGCTACTGTTGGACTAGGTGTGTGTTAACACAATGCCACAATTTTCAGCAAATATCCCAGCAAATTCACCTCAAGGCCAGAATGCCCAGAGGAACTGCAAAAAACCCCATACAAAGAGATACATCTCTGACTCATAAAAGAAGAGGGGCTTTTTAAAAAATTTTAATTGCAAAATCTGCTGCAGATTTATTGTCATTGTTTATTTTGTTTCATTGCTTATATATATATATATATGTATATATATATATATACATATTTTCTTCATTTTTTAACAAATATAGTGGTGAAAAGTAAGATCGACCTTCAAACTTTAAAAGAATAGTTGCTTTGCATTGTATACACCTAACATGAGCAGCAGTGCACAGGTTGCTAGAAGAAAAACTTGCATTGCATGGAAGAAACTAACACACAAGGATCAGTGTTTTGGAGATAATAATTGTTTGCTACAAGAGCAAGTTCTGTTTGTCTGTTTTGGTCTTAACTGCAAATGGACCAAGTAAAAAACAGTTCGGTCAACTGAGCTTTCTGTCAGCTTCTTTAGCTCAGTTTCATTATGTTACTTTAGGTTTAACACTTTTTGGGAAGCCTTTTTTGTTCTTATTGTAGTGTACTTAATTGCTATTACATTCACTTCTCTTGTATTCTGTTCAGTTCAATTCTTATTTATACAGTGCCAAATTACAACAACCGTCGCCTCAAGGCGCTTTATACTGTAAGGTAGACCCTACAAAAATAATAATAATATAATAATAAGACTTCTGGAACAACTTACTTAGGACAGATGAGACCAAAGTGAAAATATTTGATATATATAAGGCACAGTGTCATGTTTGGCAAAAACCAAACACAGCATATCAGCTCATACACCTTATACTAGCTGTCAAGCACGGTGGTGCAGGGGTGGTAATGTGAAATTTGAGGCCATTTGTCCACCAGTTGAAGGTTGGCCAAAGTTAGGTCGTGTAACAGGACAATAATCCCAAACACAGCAGCAAAGCTACAACAGAATGGATATAGGTGTAATAGCGCCTTAAGTGAACTGTACATAAATGAATGTCCACCAGCCTCAATGAACTGAAGCAATGTTGTAAAGAAGAGCGAGCAGGAATTCCTCCATAACAATGTAAGAAATGTATAAATTCATGTAGAAAATGATTGCTAACTAACGGTGGTGCTACAGGATATTGAATAATGAAATGTACTTGGCTGTTCACATGTCTGCACAGAATTTTGTTAAAACTTTCTTTCTCTCGTAACTGCATATTTAGCCATGGTAAGTAACAAGGATCAAATCAGTTACACAGGATAAGTGAAATCAACTGTGGGTCCCTGATTGAGTTTGGTCAAGACTGCACAAAAATTTTCTTTAGATAATTTGCTCAGCGTGTCAGATTATGATGTATATTTATGCAAAATCTGCAAAAGCTTAATCAGTTTGTCAATTTCCTATTTTGTACCATTGTGATTTGAGCTCTCTAACTCAGAGAAACCTTATGGCCTTGAAGGTGTTAACACTAACTCCAAAACAACTGAAAGCACATGTATTAAAAATATGCATCACAAATACATCAATATTTTCTTATCGCAGGATGCCCAGGTGTTCTGGCATATAGGCTGATACACATAATGGCATCATACCTGGCATCCACAGAGTCTCTGCAAGACTGGTGGTGCAGATTTTACACCATCTGGAGCTTGCACACTTGTGCCACCCCACCCAGTGCCAAGAAGATGATTGCTATCAGCATGATTATGCCTTTATTACATTAGCCGTGCATTGTTTACAGACTTGTGGCTCTACCCATGCCAGGCTGTAAGGAATACTTTTATGTGAGAAAGCAGTGGGAGGGTGGAGTGATCAGCTCGACAGCTGCTAAAAACATTTTCCTCATTGCTACGTAAACGTGCCACTGCGGGAGGAAATTATAAAGAGGGGCCCTCTGAAAATGCTTTTGTTAGGATTTCCTTCTTAAGGGATATTCTTGATTTAACTGTGAATAATAATTTTGCAGGTTCTGTTTCAACACTTGCACTTGATCGGATAACCAAAAAGACATGTGTGAAGTGAGTATATAGTATACACTATATACTTGCCTCAAAGATTTCTGGTAGTAGATGATAAAAATGGACTTTTATGCTTCAAGTACTCCTAGAGTTCATTAATATCATCCCTTCTAACACAGCATTTAAAAGAAATAATTTCAAGGATAGACAGAAATTCCTCCAACATTTTAAAACAGGGAAAGTGGAGAGTTTAGATATGACTTATGTGATGAATATAGCAAATTCATTTTGAAGCTATGGTGAAAATGGAGCCATTTTGCCACCGTTGCAGCTCATATTAGTGGCATGCCAAGGAATGAAGACATGATCAGAGGAGGGAAATGCTCTGCCAATGTCTGCCTCTTCTATGCCAGAGCATGGGGAGAAGGGAAAGGTGGTGGGCAGAGCCAACTTTCCATACCAGCTGGAGAGCTGGTGAAAGGCATTGTTTCTCTCAGCTCCTGTCAGCCCTTGTAGTAGCTGATCTGTATGACCATCCCACTATTTCAAAATAGAATTAGGCTATCTCGCCAGACACACTAGTGGCCTAAATGCTGATTTCTTACAGTGAAAATAAAGCTTAGTCTGAAACGTACTGAAATGTTAATCTGTCATTTTATCTTAAACATAAACCAGTCTGTCTGATTTTAAATTATATGACAGACTATCATTTTCTATACAGTAACATTGATGTTTTATTTAAACCTGTATGCCGTAACCAAAGAAATAGGCCACAGACACTGGGTTATTAAAATTAATTACATTTTTTTTCCTTCATTCCACACCACATTTAACTTATGTCCCAAGCTAAACATGTGAAATCATTCCTTCTTAGCAGCATCCTCTACAGTGACTCCCTTCATTCCCATATAAAAAGGAGGCCAATCAGTATTCCACTCACACTGCTGATGGTCAGAACACTAGTTCACAGAGCTTCACTGTCTTTTTCTCTGTCAATGCTCCCTCTGAGTACACTTTTCTTTGGCCATCACTACCAAACTTTGGCCAGATTTAAACAGACATCACCTTTCATAAGTGTAAACTACCACCCTCTGTTGGCCATGTCGGGGAGTTCAGCTTCATATTCATATATCTACTGAAATATTATTACTGGGGTCATGGAATCAGTCACAGAGAGTTCTGCAGTCAGAAATGCAATTCTAAATGGTATACTTATGTTGTGAAACATGATATGTACACATATCAGTACTTTATTTTGTGCTATTTTTTTAACATAAATTATCATTTCTACCTTGTACATTAAACAAAGTAGATAAAAGGATAAATCTACACAGTCTAAAAGTCAGTGGTTTTGGATCCTGGTTTAGCTCAGTGCATTGCGCGGGTGCCCATATGGCTGAGAGCAGCCGGCCTGGGTTCGAGACCGACCTGTGGCCCTTTGCCTCTTGTCTTCCCCCTTTTCTCTCTGACCCCGCTTTCCTGTCATTTCTTCACTGAATCTAACAATAAAGCTGATAAAGACCCAAAAAAAAAGGCAGTGGTTTTTATTAAGGGTTGGGTTGTGGTTTTACAAGCTTCTGCCTCTGCTTTGGTATTTAAATTAAAATCGTAAATGCTGGTTGAAATTTACGTTGCATTAAAATATCCCCCCCTTCCTTGTCCCCTTAGGTCCAACTGGCTGAAGCCGTGCTGTGGGCATCGAGTGGCCCTGTGGCAGGTCTGTCTGCTCAGTGCTGGCTTCAATTGCATCCTGGTGGCCTGCGTTATCCTGGTGGTGCTTTTCCTGTCTTTGGAGCTGCTCATAGACACCAAACTCCTACAATGTAAACAGTGTGCTTTTATTTGTCCCATTTTAGCCGGTACTATTATGTAAGGAAAAATCTGCTGAGCATGCATATTCTTATCCATTAATACACAGTGTGACGTTCATAAAACACTTGGGAGGCATATAGTAGCAGCTCCACTGGAGCAGTGGGGAGTTAAACAGTTTAGTGTCCTCGAGAATTAAACACTGATGCTGTGTCTGCACTGTGCCCTACCTTCTGCTAGGATCACATTAAGGAAATATAGTTTCACAAATATATAAGGTGTGCCATTATTTTTTTTTTATTATTGCTTACACTGGACTTTCTCTATACATCAACTTGGGCAGTCATCGCTGCTTTGCAGCCTAAATTTCTTTAAAGGGAACCCTGTTAAGGTCAAGCAGAAGTATAAGTAATGTAAATAATGTATTTAAAGAAGCTGAAACTATCTTCACTTTACTGAGCTTCAAAAGAAAAGGGCTTCTTCCATATTACTATAAACAGCTATGATATTATAATAGGAGTTATTTTTCTACAGAATAAGTACCTGTACCAGATATTTGATATTTTTACTTATATTGAATTTTCGCTTGTTGTATCTGTGCTTTTGATCAAATAAAGCCTCTCAATATATCTTCCAATAATGCCATTATGAAAATACATGCTGCTATTTACAAAGACCTAATTTTCCATTAAAATAAATGCATATGACTTAGATTGTGTTTACAGTCATGGTCACATATTGTAGAGTTTACAGTTACACAATCAATATGTGCAACTCTGAAATCTGGCTCTTATACTATTTCACCTCAGTATGTATAGTAATTTATTTAAAAAAACAAACAAAACAAAAACAAAAATAACCCCTGTAAAGACCCATTACATTTATTGTAGGTGCCATTGAAACTATTAGTAATTTTCTGTTGAACTTGTTGTGATAATGTCCATATTTAACTGTATTTTGTGTGCATTTTCGCTGTTTGTGTAGTCCTACTACACAAACAACTTGTGGAGCTGGACAATAAATGGTTATGATGGAGAGTGATGGATAGAGGTGATAATGAACCAAGATTCTTGTCAGTGGCATCAGGCAGCCATCCTCATCGATTACTGGCCAGCGTCCAGCTCTGTTGATACTCGAGTCTCGCTGTGGGGACTGCAGGACTCTAGTCACTTTAGATCTATTGTAATCTAGTTCTCAAGGCCACTACCTGCCCCACAAGAGAAATAGCAGATGGGCAATAAGATGGGATTGGGCAAGAGTGCAGAAACATATTAGTAGTATAGGAAGTGGGTATGCTGGTAGCACAGTGAGTTAATGGATGGACATCATTACACCAATTAGTTTTCTTACACTGTGCACCTTAAGGAAAGTGCAAATAAACATTTATTCTGTTTCCTCTCTAAACAGTTTCCAATGCGTTCCAATTTGCCAGCATTATCCACTGGATCAGCCTTATCATTCTGTCACTCTTCTTCTCAGAGGTAAGATCTGTATATTATTCTCAATTACGTCACATTTTGGTTCCATCATTAACATAATCTCTTTTATTTTCCGAAATCTTTGCTCTTGGGCCAATGTAATAATCACAGAACGTTTCAATTGTAAAGATTCACTAAAATCTCACTTTTCTTGTTGATTTGCAATTAAATTAAACCAGCTAAACTATGTAACACCTCCATATCTGCAAACCAGGTTCAAACCTAAGGGAACTAGAGTAGGTAGTTGCTACCATTTATATTCCAATATTGTCTAGTCTTGATTAAGCTATAGCTTAAAAATGCTACCTGGAAGCAGAATCAGAATTAAATTTAAGCCATTGTTTGATAAAGTAATGTCTTTTCATTACTTTGTGATTATGAAAATAACATAAAGAGGAGAATATGGCCTAGAGGCCTCCACTCCAGTGCAAACCAATTACCCTGACAGCCTCAGCCCCAATGCCCTAACCCAAACTTTAATTACCGGTGAGCCAGCATGAGCAATAATTAAAGCTGAGCTTACAGAGCAGTGGGGATGGGGTTACAGTGATGTGATCCATGCACACAGGGCACCCACTGGGATCACAGAAGAAGAGGTGCACGAGCCAGTCCCCCTGCACCAATCAGAAAACATAATTCTTACATGTGGGCGGAGCAGCTGCTCGTCTCACCTGATACCAGCATTATTGTCTAACATGTGCTCCAGATGATGGATTAGCAGGACCACCTCTAGCTAATTAGAGTGTAAATCAATGTCCCTGCTTAACAGTGTACTGCAGCCAGCCACATTTTCCAGAGCATAAGTAGAATTTGATACGTGTGTATGTGTTTTCACAAATTTCATGCCATATTTCCATAAACAGAAATAATTGTGCAATAACAGATTTACCACAGAGTATTATCAGTGGAAGGTCTCATGTAGAAGTGCATTAAAACTAAATACCTCCACTGAGATGTTTAATGTAAATGTAATTTATATATTTATTTTTGGATACTTTTCTATTAAGAAGAAAATACTTTCTTTCCCATATATTAGAAAATTAGCAATTTTTGGATGTAAACATGACTTAAAGGAGTCTTTCACATCTATCAGCATGCTGCCTCAATTATTCATTTCAAAGTATCCCTTTATCTCTCTGTGTGCCTCAGACTGTCTTCAGAATTGTTGTTCTTGGGATCTGGGACTACATAGAAAACAAAGTTGAGGTTAGTACTGCTATACCGGCAAATCTTCATGTCAGATTTTAGTATATTATGTTTAATTCAGTTTAATCTGAATATTTATTTTTAACGTTTTCTATTTTTATTATTTTTAATTTAGCCTCCTGTTCTTGCATGGTATGCCCATACTGACCTCTCCCACTTAAACACACTTATTGACCTTCTTGATGAAGGTTGATGGAAAGATTGTATGAATAATAACATCAAGGTAAACATGACATTTCTACATGCTAAAAACTCACTAGCTGGAGGTTAACAGAAACACTGGAAACATTTGAAAATAGCTGGTTGTGCCCAAGGTAAGAAAACTATACCAACCATACAAAAATAAATGAGATATAAAAAGGTTGTTAGTAGCCCTGACTCATGCTTATGTGACAACTTTTGAACCTTTTGACAAGGCCACAGCCTGCTATCTGTTTTCACCAGTAGTGCTAAGCTGTGTCAGCCGGTTTCTGGTAGCCAGATGAGAAGTACGATCAGAACGTTAAATTAAATACATTAAAAAAGGAAAAAAGATAGCGTGTGGTTATTCTCTTTAATGCAATCTTCTTGTGGAGCAATGCGTCATTTGCGACAGATCAAAATATAGCATCCTTTGCTATTACTAATCTCTCACTGGATGCCCTATTCCAGTTATTTGCTGTTGTGTGTTTGCAGCTGCTGGTATTCCTGCATTAAAATCGATAACCTTTAACTCAATTTAAATTTTTGGGAAAAAAAGGAGTCACAGGGAGTTGGTTTTAGTGAATAAAGTGGGTGATATACAATGATTGTGTTGGTGTGTCCCAAAAAATTGGGTGCCCTTCATTGCGATCTTACTGAACTTAATGTTGGCAGTATGACACTGGAGGAGGATTTCATGGGGCACAATTCCATTAATTTTGAAGAAAATGAAGTGCACATTTCTGGCTGGGCTGGGACTTTTTTCATTGAAATCTGCAGCTTCCACATTACACTGAAGGTAGTTTGTTGAAGCCATAGTTTCCTTTCTGTTTGTTTGTTGAGGTCCATGGTGAAAATGCAAGTGCACTGAAAGTAGTTAGAAGTGACTTACGGGGAGCGATCTAAAAGTAGTCGAGAGTCGTAAGAGGTCGCTTTAAGGCATGGTATTTTTATTTTTGTTTGTGATCACATCTGTTCATGTCAACTAAACCTCAGCTAGATATTAGGTAAATAAGGACTTTACCAAAATGTTAAAATATTCCTCTGAAGCAAAAAACTACATACATCCATGAATAAAATCCACATATAAGTATTATATTTGAGTCTCGCTAAATCAAGACCATAGAACTGGGGTCAGGGGTTGAGGGTTAATGGAATGGAGTTATGGCTCGTACGCTGAACTTGTTTTAATTCTGTATTTGCTTTTGTCCCAAAAAGGTGTTTGATGGTGCAGTTATTGTGCTGTCCCTGGCCCCAATGGTGGCATCCACAGTGGCCAATGGGCCCAGCAGCCCCTGGGACGCCATCAGCCTCATCATCACACTACGCATTTGGAGGGTCAAGAGGATCATTGATGGTAAGGCAGACAAAAACTCTTTTTCCATCAAAATCCAGACTTAATTTCCAGAAATTTGAAAGTGACACATAAAATTCACACAGCATGGTCTTCTTCTTCTTCTTTTTTTTCAAAAGGGTCACACAGATGCAGCTAAGTGACCCCATTCTTTCCATGATTATACAAATTATTTGCGATTCAGAACAATACAGCTATTGATCATTCCTCAGAGTAAATTGCTGCCACTCTGCTTCTCTAACTTGTATTGATTGCAAGCGTCTAGCTAAGTAGATTCACAGAAGCCATAATGAATATAGTGGTTGTTTTCTCCTATGCTAATATAGACTGGTTCGATATCCGCTCAGAGGTCACCCTCATGACGGATCTCTGAATGCATACAGGATGAGGTGCATGCAGAGCACATAGGAATTCAGTGTACAGTTCGTCCACGTCCAGTATTTTAATGTAAATATGTGTCTGTTGTTTTCTACAAAGCTTTAATACAGAGTTTAGGGAAACACACACCCACACACTCTATTTCTTTTTTTTGTTAACATTAACGTGCAGCTGCTCACGTGATTTCTAGGGAGGGAACATGTGATTTTCCTGCCGCACCTCAAACTACTGGGTTTTGTATTTGTGAGTCATTGAGTTTTGTTGTTAAGCAAGCACCGACAGAGGGAAAAAAGTGAACTCAAACCAAAAAATATAAAGTTAAAGGACTGGCTCAGTTATCACATGACAGTCATCAAATCTTTGGAAAAAAGAGTTTGAGATATAAAGTGACAAAGTTTGTGCAAGAGTGAATTTCACCACAATTTGTCATGATCATCAGGTAATGTTAATCTCTCAAACTTTGAAATTAGTTCTCTAGAAACAAAACAATCAAAAAACACAAAAAAATCTCCATCAGTATCAGTTTGACTCACCAGCGCTTGAACACTGCTTAACAATGAACCAGGAAGGTTAAGTTGCTATTTTTTCATGCTGAAAGTAAACTAGAGGTCGGTCTAAATCACTGAATATGAATTATCTATACTTTATTATAAATGCCTAATAAGATGTTTTTGATTTTTTTGCATTGACCTCTGATACCAAAATTTGTAGTACAGATAAACGTCTGTAAAATACAAATCCAACGAGCTATTATGCAACACCTTGAGCAAAGCATATGTATATAGTGTGTACATAATATATAATGAAATGTAATTAAAAAAAAAGAAATGTAACTTTTGGGTGTAGCAGATTGGAGAGAGAGTTGATTTTATGGCTTCAATACACAAGGGATCTGTGAAACATGTGAGTGGAGAAAGTGCAGCAAGGAATCTGTGAGGATTGTGGATGTTTTCATGCACTGATTGTGTTAAAATGCACTTATTCTACATCATGTAACCTGACATACAGTCTAGAAAATTCTAGAAAATGTGTTTATTTTTTAATGCATTCACCAATTCCATGCAAGGCTCTGGCCTGCCTTTAGGTTCAGTGCCTGGGACACTGGGACAGAGGCCAGGGCAATCAAACCACCACCAACACTGGACTCTGAGAAGTTGTTGGATTAATTGTGGTGTGAATTACACTGTTGTGCAAGTGCTGGCAGAAACTGTCACCACAGCTGTGGCACACACATGCACGCACAGACACTATAATCACATAACCAACCCTGCTAAGCTTGTAAATGCACAGTGCCACACAAATGTATTGCATTGTGTAGCTAAATAATTGAAGCTCTGATTGAGCTTTTCATGCTGGTTTGATTTCTGACTGAACTGACCCCATCTAATGTCTTCTCCTGTTTGATGTGTGTGCGCGTGCGCAACATTACTATAAATAGATACAAGGAGCATGTGGCGATGGCTGTGTGCTTTGCTCAGCTACTCTCTGTAGCAGAAGGCCTAGTTTCATTGTCATCTCAGCATGTTCAGAAAAATCCTAGTGTGTCCTTGTGACTAGGACCCATAGAATTAATGATTATATTTGACAAGTTTATGCCACTCATTGCAGAATACGCAGCATTAGCACGTGTGATATCATGTGGCAGACTTACAAATGTGACAAAAAAAAGGTGTAAAAGACTGATTGTCTTCCAACTGTGTTGACAGCAGCAGTCCACAATTATTCCCACCATTCTTTTTTTAGGTTCCTTCATGTCCTACTCTAGAAAGTGTGTCATGTATAAATAAAATACAAATTATAGGAAGAGCTGTTACTGACTGACAGAAAAGCAAGAGTTATTAAAGGTCAAATAAAGTATTCTAGCAACACTACAGCAATAAACTCTTATTAGATGAAGATGAAGTAGAAGATGATCGTCTGCTGGCCATGCAAAAGTACACATTGAGAAAATTCTATCAGAAAAACATTGAAACATACCACACATGCCACAACAGCGGCATATATTTAAAGAATCTTAAAGCTTCACATTTCAGTTTTTATCACATTAAGTGATATCAGCATGCAAACAGACTGAGTATTCATGTCTGTGACATTTTTACAATATATGTGCGCTTGATTAATTTTCTAATTACTGCTCAGTGTTCTGCTCAGGATAAGTTGGAGAAGGGTAGATTGATGCAAGACATTAACCACAAGTGTCTGAATGTCAGGTCAAAATACCTGTGTTTTTTGGTGTACTTTGAAGACCCTCGCATCTAAAGTGGTTTCCAGGACCACAATGGAGTTGTGTCTTCACTTTAAGGTGCTGTTTTTGTAAAGGTCCAGTGACATGTTTGCACTAAATATGGGCTGAGAGTGTACTTACACTTTGTGATTCATTAAGTCAGATCAAAATATTTTGCATCTAGTTTCATTCTCTGGTACTCAGTATAGTGTTACTAATTAATAAAGGTTGTGTGTGTGATGACAGAGTTCTTAGGAACAAATGACACAGGGTCAACAAATACCTCTGCCCTCTGACCTTGATGTGCTTGATGTAAATTGCCTTAACTATCTGAACCGCTCTCTTACCTGTGACACTTTTGTTAGTAAGTCTTAATGCCTCTTTATACATTACAAATATTTTCAGCCCATTCTCGTTCTCACCCTTCTCTCCAATTTTAGCGTATGTGTTACAAGTCAAAGTTGAAATGGAACTGGAGATCCAGCAGTGTGAGAAGACCAAGGCTGTGAGAGAGGAGCAGCTGGAGCGTCTCACTCAGATTTGTCAGGAGCAGGCTGTGAGTACCAACACATCTGAGATTTACTTTGCATTACTTACTTTTAATTGATGTGGAAAGATTTTCTAATGGCGACTTTACAGTACAAAACTTTGATGGTCTCATTTTCTGTAGTAGTGCCTGTGTAAAACTCGAAGGACATTAACTGACAAGAATAGAGCTTTAAAAGCACCTTTGATGCAGGCACAATAATTTGTGTTGGCTAATAGCGCATTTAGTCATACTGCATTGTATTGCAATGAAGAACATTTATTTTAACTTTAGACGCTATGGATCTAGCTGTCCTTATTAAGCTCTTTACTGCACTAAAGGACTGATTAAGGATACACGTTGTTCTTGGTCACATAAGCGACTGTAAGTTGATCTTTCACCAGAAGAGGGCAGCAAAACATCACAAACATGTTTCCTGCTTACCTGAATCGGATCAGCGGAAGAAAATGGAAACACACTCTGACACTCCCACAATTATGATAAAAACAGTTACCAAATTCTGGTTCTTAAAAAAAGGAGACAGTATTTCACTATTTATAACCAGGTATCACAGTATCTGTATAAAAAATGTTTACTTGTTTCTACTTTTGTGTACTGAATTTAAATGTATTCCAGAAACATGCTTTCTTTTCCTGTTTTTTTCTCTTATTCCTGCACCACCTCATCCTTCCCTGTCCTCTCTCTTCCCTTTCTTCTATTTTGTTTTTGTCTCGTTTTGCTGTTCTCCAAATTTTTTTTATCGGGCTTCAATTTTCACGTTCCTGCACTTTCTCAAACTACTTGCTCACCCTTTTCTACAACCCCCTGTGACTTTCCATATTTATTTGTTTGTGTTTTTCCTCTTCATATTTATTCTTAAGTTTGAGATCAGGCAACTGAGGGCACATCTGGCCCAGCAGGACCTGGACCTTGCAGCAGAGCGTGAAGCAGCCATGCAGATCCACCATGTTTGGGACAAACAGGGCAGGAATTTTCAGGTTGTAGAAGGTTTGACTCCTGGGGAGTCTGACGATGAGGGTGGTCAGAGAAACCCCAGGGAGCCACATGTCACTTCAGGTATAGTATAGCTTTTAAAACTGAGCTTGTATCAACTGAAGGGTGTTTGAATTGGTTATAAAAGATAAATTAAAAAACTGAAAATGACTGAATCAAAGACTAAAGTCTGTAACTTAAAAAAATAGCACAGTGGTTAGCACTGTTGCTTCATAGCAAAAAGATCTGAAATCACAGGCTGGCTGGTGAATTTTTGTGTGGACCTTGTTCTCCCCGTGCCACCAAGGCTCTGGCTTCTTCCCACAGTCCAAAGATATATATGTTAGGATAATTGGCACTTCTAGATTGGCTTTAGGTATGAATGCTAGAGTCAATGGTTGTATCTCCATCTGCCCTGCAACAGACTGGTGAAAAATCCATGCTGTGTAGTCAAATGTTTGTGCATGCTGGAGGTATTTTCCCTCTTTGTTTTGATCAGTTTTGGGGGTCATTACTCGAAAAAAGTAAAATGAAGTAAAAAAATTATTATGCATATTATAAAGAACACTCTTCTTAAAGTTGTGCAGTATGTTACTTAATTACACCCAAGAGAAAGACTTACGTTAACGTTACTTTCATCTTATTCTGTAAAATGACCTGAAACTCATTGTCTTATAATTATCAATTAACAATATAAACCTTTAGCACTCACCAAGCTTTAAAATCACTCTGGGTTCTTGGCTAGCTTAGTGTTAGCATGCTGTGCTTGTGAAGAACTGAAGTTGTGTTAACAGTATGATGCAGTTGTTTTTGTCCTGGAGCAGTCTCCACTTTACCATCATTCTCTCATACTTTTGTATGCACGTTGTGAGAATGCAAGAACCGATAAGTGGGATCAATAGGCAGGCAGACTAACGATTCCAAGGAATTGGACTGCTGGGAACCAGTTCTCTACAAAAACCAATTCTTGATTCTCATCCATACTTAGACTCTGAACTGGACATGCATGGATGGATGGATGGATTGATTGATTGGTCATATACCCTACCAGGTGCAAATTTTGTTTGAGGAAACAGTGTAACAAACCAGAAGAGAGGTGCAACATAAAGTATGTACATAATTATGTGGAACAAAAAGTCTGTTACACGGTAGCATCAGGTGAACTGAATGCCAGAGCAGTGTACACTTAATCTGGAGCAGTACCCCTGGAGCATCTTTGAGGCCAAGCTCTTAGCCCTTCCATGCTCACATGCAATACCCATCTGACCGCAGGCGCTCTGGGATCAATGCGGGGGCAAAAAAGCTTTTAGCATCTGGTGAATCCTGGAGAAAACAAGTATGTTCACTGACACTACGTCAGGTTGCATGGGCTTCTGTCATGCCCCAACTATCTCTCTTACTGCCCCCCTCATGGCAAGGCCAGCGGAGCAATCCCAAACTGACTGGGCTGTTTCAGGTACAGAGTGCTCTGTGCATTGGGCCTTGTTAGTAGGGAGTCGGCTCCTGTCAACATCTGTTCCCCTTCACCTGAAAACCACAATAGGGCACCAAGAGGCTCCATGGTGGCCACAATATTACCCCGAGGGCATAGTGGGAAATCTGGCTCACAGAAACAAGTGGGGCTTTTTACAGAAACATGGTCACTGGGATGAGCACTTAGACCACAAAGCTCAAGTCAAGTCAGGTGAACTCAATTCAAGCTTATTTGTTTTACACACAACATTTCAGCTGGCTTCTCACCCTCCACTTGGAGAGCCATTAAACCTCCAAGCGCTCATAAAAGGCAAGAATAAGCTATATATCAGGAGTGTGGTGATTTTGACACCTACATGTACTCTCAATGCTGCAATAGTACAGAAACAGTAAAACAAAAGGTGGATCAACATTCTTGATTGTAGTGAGCATTTTTAAAAAACCTACTGTGACTATTAAAAGAAATGCTCAAGTTAGATATTACACTAAAAGAGCACAGGTCTTTCTATTTCAAACCCAATTTTGTTACCTAATCTTAACCAAACCGAGACTGAAAGACAAACATTCAAAGAATAAGTCTAATGCAGTTTCATTCACTACATGTCCTTCCTTATAAAGACTTGCCTTAATTTCAGGATGAAATGCATGAAGGCATATTTTTCCCATCACAGGATAGGTGGGCATCTTGTGGTCGAATTGAGTATTGCAAAAAAAACTGAAAATGGGTGGAAATGGGAACAAAATGACACACATGCTGGAAAAACCTTTACTCAACTCTTCTTAAGTCAAGAACTTATAACGTTACAATTCAGTTTTTGCCTCCCAGGGTTACCATAAGGTTACAGTAAGAGGCTGGCGAGCATTACAAACAAATTGATATCAGTGATGACATTAGATAAAAACTCATGGGATCACTATATGTATTGTACATTGTATAGAGAGACCACTAATGTCTCTAAAGAATTTTGAGCACAAAAAATGCACGAAATATCAGATATTCTGTTGTTGAGTCCAGATGACAGACTGACACTTTTAAATTCTTCTTGTACTTCTTTCGGGTGTTCTGCTTAGGGGTCACCGGAGCAGCTCATCTTCTTCCATCTCAGTCTTTCCCTAGCATCCTCTTCTGTCACACCAACCCTCTGGATGTTCTCCGTCACTGCATCCTTGAATCTTCTCAGTGGTCTTCGACTGATCTTCGCCGTCCTTTGTCTATTATATATGCTTTATTTAGCCTTACCTCTCTGACTTTGTCTTTAATGCACTCAACCTAAGCTGTCCCTCTATTGACACTTTTAGTTAGCGTGGCTAAAAGGTCTCTATAGACAGGTGTTGGACACTAGTTCTTCAGAAACATTATGTTATAAAATCAAAAGTCACATGTTCCAAATCTAAAGTTATCTTTAATTTTTATATGTCACCATTAATTTCCATAATTGTTCTGTTTCCCAGGATCTGTCCCAACTATTTCACCTGTGGTTTATTGCTTGGTTTGTTAAAATAATTTTATAGTTGTAGTTTGAACTAAAAGAACCTCGGCATGTCACCTCTCCTTTTCCACAGAGATGACGACTTGGTAACTTGACTGTCACAGAAAGAAGAGGAGAGTCTTTATGTATGCTGGACTGCCCATTCTTTTTTCTTAAGACTTATGTGTTATTAATTGTGGAGTGATTGTCTCAGCCTTGTTTTAGTGAGTGCAATGCTTCCTCTCCAGGGGTGGCTCAGGGATTAATATTTTAGACTGAAAAATAAATGAAATTACCCATCAGAGTCTGCAGCATGTCCCGCGGGACAGGGGCTAGCACTCAGGGTACTCTGGGTTCGCACTCAGCCAGCGGACAGTGAGCTTAAGACCAATCAAGCGAACAGAAGAGCACAGCAGATCACAGTTATTCACCATGCACACTGAGGCAGGCTAGACTGGAGGGCTCAGAGCCTGAACAAAGAGCTCCTAGACTCTCTCACTCTCCCCCATTTCTCTAATCCCTGAAACCAACCCCACCCTGTCTCTGTCCCAGTTTATTCCTAGTACACGAAGGTTTGGCTAATGCACAAATGTAACAGTGCGTGATCCAGGCCACTTGTCTATAAAGCACCTGTGGCCTGGGGCAGAAGTCATCTCTGTCAATATTCTGTTGTAAACATACAAGATATTTTCCATTTGGACTAGTTTGCACTATGAACATTGACATGGACCAAGGTTTGGACAAATAGGTGTGTAATCCAAACCCAGTGACTTATACATGATTATTAGGATGTGTCTGTTAAAGTATATTTAATCCTAATCTCACACTACTGTAAGATAATTATACTTTTGATTCCATTTTATATTCATAATAGTTAAAAAGTGTTTACAGTACTGTTAGTAACAACAGTAATTAGATTTGTTTAGTTTGTTTAGTTATCATGTCAACTATACAGGAGAGGATACAAAACACTGTATGACAGGCAAGAGAAAACTGGGCCTGGCATCTTTTAGCAAATAGATTATATATACTTGCCCTAATATATACTGGATGTGTCCATGCCCCAGCATCCAATTGGTTGGTTTAGTGCTATGCAGAGGTTTGCAGACACCCATGCACATGCTGTAGTTGTGATATACATTCACTGGCATTTCATTCGCCTGTTTGTGATATAGATTTAATAAGGTGTTGGAAACATTTCTCGGAAATGTTTGTCCATATGGATATGACAGCATCACATAGTTAACCATCCACGATGTGAATCTCCTGTTGCACAGCAAGCCAAAGAAACAACTAAAGAGGATGGTTAAAAAGTATGGATGAGTGGAAGTAAGAATGCAACCAGAAAAATTGATTCTGAAAAAAATATTCATGCATGTTTCAGTATTTTAATTTAGAAATCAGCTGAAACAAAAATAACTGTCATTGTTTTATTCTTTATTTTTAACTCAGATCCAGTTGTACGTGATGACATGAACAACTACATCAGCCAATATTACAGTGAAGCAAGCAGCGGTAAGTGACAGTAGCAAATAAAAAAAAGCCATATTTGTATGGATGTCTTTATCTGCATATACTTTTTCTAAACACGTGTCTGTCAAGATGCTGGGGCTTCTGGCTTAGGTGCGCGGGTCATCACGACAGCAGCCATTGACGTTCACCTACCCACCAGTACAAACCTCATCCAGTCAAATCCTATGCTTGCTATGGAGCGGGTGGGCAGCGCTGTAAGTGATGCCTCCACCAGCATATCACGGTCCAGTGGCAGCCTCACAGCCCGCCCCCACAGCCTGAGTAGCCATACTCCGGGTTCATCAATGACAGACTGCAGCAGCAGCGCAGCTCAGGACTTCAGTCTGAGCTACAGCTCCCATCGCTGCTGCCCCCCTTCCTTCTCAGGCCAGGACCCCTGCAAGGACCCCAGCATGGTGGTGCAGGAGCTACTCTCCTCCCTCTCTGAGGACTCCTGCCTTGCTCAAAAGGGCCTAGTAGTAGACCCTGTCAACCTCAAGCTTCCCAGTCCGACTGGCTCAGAAAATGCCAGCCCTGAACTGGACAACAGAATAAACATTTTCAATCGCAGGAACCAAGAGGAGAGACGGGGCCGGGGAAGGGGTTGTGTGCTGTTGCAGACCAAGCCACTGATCCACCTGCAGGGCAGCAGCACTGAGCCGTCACTGGAGGAGAAGTACCGGCTACTGGGACCAGCTGACTCACCTCTAGGGCATATGTCTGATACATAAGCAAGCGTTATTTACACAGGAACAGAAGCTTTTACTCTTTTTATTTTTTACTGCCATCCCATTTGGCATATATCTGAACTTTTGTGACAGATCAAACCTCATGAGAGGGACCACACAAGATTTGAAAATTGGATTCATCTGTTACTGAGTAAATCGAGACTTAGCCAATTCAGAGCAAGCTCAAGCCTTAGCTTCTAGCTAACAGCGATGCTCCTTGAGTTGTTGTTTTCAGCTGTCATTAGTAGAAATTAAAAATGATCATTTTTAGGCCCTTTGGCATCCTGTCTAACCTCCCCTGTTTCTCTTTAATAGATTTTTGAAATCCAAAAAACCCCAGATATAGCACAACAAAGACAATACCACCCTATCAAAGGGGCATCTAATGTGTTTTTGGACACATTCTTCATCAGGAATTCTCACTTTGAATAGGTCCTAAATGCACTGAACTTTACGTGAATTAAAACCAGCAAAGGGCCATTCAAGCCTATACTGAACAAAAACATAAATGCTGAGCAGTGTTGCCATCTTAGACACTGCTCTTGAGAATTTCAAGCAGTAAAAGGAGTGTTTTCTATTGCTTTTTGTTGTTGTTCTGTTTCTTTTCAGTTTTATTTTCAAGTTTAAACATTAATTATGCTGTTCTTTGTTTAAACAGCCACAGGGTAAATACTGTAAGACTGGCTAAACTATTGAAAAGCCAATTTTCTACCTTTGCCTTTTTGTCACCTTTTTGATTTAAAGACCATGGACCATCATCAAAATTTATTAAATAGCAGTTTTGTTTTCAGAAGTTGTTAGTAGGGTATATTTGTGTGGTTGAAATGAAACGGTAACTGACTGGGCTCTTCACATGGAACTAGACTGGAGTGCTTGTAGCATGAACCTTTAAAAGAAATGTGCCATAAACGGTGAGCAAATTCTTTGCACTTTAATGTTTACAGACACTTTTGTAAACTTCATATGGAGGAAGTCATTGCCAAATGAAGGTGTTGTCAATTGAATGAAAATAGCAAAAAATAAAAGATAGTATTTCTTTAACTGCTCTTAGATCACTGACTCTTGTGAATTTATGATGTTAAATGATTTAAAGGTGTACCAAAGATACTTCACCAGGATAAAACATAATTGAACCGTGTGATTACTCTTATCAAAGATGTTCTTCTCACACGCTTCTTGCTGCACACGCCACTGTACACTGCATCACGTTGTTTCATTAGCGTCATCTTCTTATTTGCATATGATTTTGAAAAATTTAAATTATTTAACGTTATTAACATTGGACCTGTCACAACAACCACTAATTGGTGAAGTCACTGTAAGTGTGTCGTGAGAGGAGACATCCCCCCTAATTACCCTCCCGTATCATTAATTCAGAAGATAAACTGCTGTTACATTTTGTTGCTTGTCAAATGTTTACAAGTATCCAGAGAATGTTTTAATTGTTAATAACGATTATGGTTGTAGTTACGCTATCGACACAAGTTTTCAGAGTTCAGTATTTAATTTGCAAAACGGACTTTGAGGATTGGTATTACTATTCTTTTTTGATTAATTTGTAAATGAGACCGTATCTATCTATTACACATTACAATATTATTATTGTAATAATTTTATTATTAATTATTACAATAATAAGATAATAAGGTTAATATCAGTTTTAATTTCAAAGAAATCTCCCTCTTTCTCTCTTTTTGAAGAGCAAAGAATACACAGTAACAAACCACAGACCAGTCTTATGGACATAGATGGTAGAAAAGTGTTCATCTTAGACCAAATAAGTGTCGATGTAGTGAGTAGGGCGCATTCAAAATGTGAAATTTAGAAATAAATAGAATAACTTTATTGTCTTAAAGTTGGAATCATTAATTCAGAAGATAAACTATCGAACTATTTGAAAGCTAGCTTTAAGTAACTATAACTGTAACTATAGGTAACAAAGAAGTTACTTTATACATTTCTTAAGTTCATATATATATTTAAAAAAAGCTATTTTGCAATAGTTGCTCCATGTAGCCTTAACCGTTTCAATTTCTTAAATAAGACTCACACATTAAATAATCATGGATACATTGTACCTAAACAATAAACAATACAGAGCTGCACAATTCAAGCATTGTCACTTGAGAAAAAAATGGCATGAATTGAGCTTAGTAAGAAAAAAATGTCTGGAAAAAAAAGCTTCAGCAGCCAACTGTGTTTTTTTTAACAGCTGACATGTAATGTGATAACCTGAATCTGCAACTTATTAGACATTATCAGACTCATCACATCAGTCTACTTCACAAAAACAACAATGCCTATCGCATGCCATGGAACAAGTAAATAAATAATGATCCGCTTGGCTCCTGACACACACAAAGGAATCCAGTTGAATATGGGTGCCAAACCCTGGTTTGGCCTCTATCTGATACAGCTGCCTTTGTGTTAATGTCTCAAGTGGAGGTACTCTACCTCTAACCTAAACTCCTTCCAGCTCAACCAGCCATGTAAAAGAAGCGATAACTCATATGGTTCAATTTCCAACTCAACCCTGAACAGCACTGTCCAGTGATGAAACTAAAGTATTAGTATAGGCATCCGTGAGAAAGTACATTTACCTAGTTAACTAGACTGTCTGTAAGTGTCCCATCACTTTCAGAAGACATCCTAAGAAGTAAATTGCTTTTGGGATATCTCCAATGAAACCACTGGGTAGGTCTTGTCACACTCACAGGAGGTAAATTTACAGTGACCATTAGACACTTAATAATTGAAATGTTTTAATAATGGCACAGAGGGAGTCCCTTTAGCTGCATTAACATTACATGATCATTGTTTTCATTCTCGTTAACAAAGGAAAACCAATGGATTAGATTTGCATTAACGAGCCCTTTGGTACTGTAAGACTAAGGAGCATATATCTGTTTCTTCTTTCCTTTCATATGCAAGTTCCTAATCTATAGTAACATTAAGGCTCCTATTACTAAAATATAAACTAAACTAATAACTAAACAAATTCTGTAAATGATAGACCAAGAACTTTGAACAGTCACTGCAGATTTTCATGTGTATTAATGGAATTATCTGTGGACCCTTGAGATCAAGAGGACCCCACCTCTGAAAGTTTGAAAGTCATTGTGGAAAAGATAAGCTATTTGTTTTAGAAAATCAAAAAACAGCTTTATTACTATTTTATTAGCTAATGTATCTTTAGCTAAAAGAAAGCTGCTATACAACAAAAAAGAGCGTATTTTGTAGCAGAATATATCTTTTTTAATAATGTCTAACTTAAGGTGTCTTTGTCATCCTGGTTCTACCACGATCAGAGTATGAAGTGCATGATCACATCAGCCAATCACATGGGAGCAGCTCAGTTCATTTAGGCATGTATTGTACACATTGTGAACATCCTGCTTAACTATTAACAGGTAAAGACCTTAAAAAGTTACTAGAGTCTTTAGATAAAAACTGACTCCGTATTAGATATTTGCTAGGCAACACAGTTGCTTAAAGTTTTAAAGCAACTGTTAGTTATCAAGGTATTTGCATTCATTTTAAAGGTCAATAATGTCAGTGTTTATGACTTCAGAAGGACAGCGAAGCAAAGTAAATCCAAAATATGACGGAAATTGGGCTGAATCTTATTCTGGACTGTTGCGGATTCTTGAGGTATGCTTGCTCTATGTTCACTGTAAAATTTGGGTTAAAATAAATCTTTTGAGATAAGTAATAATAATAATAACTAATAACTGGTAGTTCACATGAAATCTAAAATAATCTGGACTGGTTGTGTTCTTATCTATGGCTAAACTTTAGCGTACTAATGAAGTTATCATTCAAGCTTAGCTTACTTAAAAACAAATCAAACTTCATAGTATTAAATAAGGATATAGGTTTTATAACCTACACTGAGCCACAGGGATGTCTGAAATTTTTGGCTTAACTTCTGGAGAATCTTGTCATTGATCTTTATTCATAATTTGTACAGTATTTCTCTACAGACACATTTCTTTTTTCTTTTTTTTTACTTCTGCCTTCTTACTTTTTTTGACACCCTAGTTACCAGCATCTAACAGTGCACTTGACTAAAACGGGGTTTGTTGGTGGTGATGCAAGAGCAGGGAATCCTGCCGTGTGCTGCCTGCTTTATAACAAAAAAGTTAAAAATAGGTTACATTTCATGACTTCTTATAAAGGCTCAAATTAATTGCAGTTATGTTTAAAAAGCGTTAGTCTGCCATTTAGAAGATGTGCACCACTGGAGCACTGACTGTGATGTAAAATGAACTGGAATATGAAGAATGTTTACACCATTAAAACCAACAGGTATACAGGAAAAAAAAGTGTTCTTTCGAGGGACCTTACTGATGCAACTCCAAAGAGCTCTTGCTTGTCAATGTGACTTTTTATAAAGTGCATGTAAGAGATTTTGAATACGGCCCTGTGACACAGAACAGCTGGGTATATATTAAATAGAGTAAAGCTCATTGAGAACAAATAGATGTGGGGAACACAGCTGCTGTGGCCTGACAGATTGAGAACACATCTCACACAGGACACTCCTTCAAGAGGCTCTGATGTAGGAGAAAAATACAAATAAATTATAAATCATTCTTTAAAAAGCTTCTCAGGTTTTCTTTTTGAAACATACTTCTTAAGTGCACAGGATCCAGAGGTTTGCCTGGTGGAAAAAATCCACTCGGGAGACTGTTGTCATGGCTACAGAAGATTTTTTTTCTCTGCATTTACATAAAACAGTTTCTTGTGGTACCCTCCCCTCAGATTCTTCCTTTGCTTCTTTGGGTAAAAGTGGGTCAACAGCAGAAAAAAAGAGAACTGGAAACAAGACCCTGTGAGTGACTAAGCTCAATCACTTCAGTTCTCTGGAGGAATAATATCAATTATTAAACCTGTTTGTAGTAAAGTATGAAGATAAATAAAGTCAGAAACTACGTTTGACTGAGTCTGATTTTGCAAAGTTTTTGTAATTTTTTTGTAAACTTTACAAATTTTGTAAAATTAGTAAAATTCTTTGGCTTTTTTTTCACTTATTTTCGAAAAAAAAAAAAAAAACAACAAAACAACAAAATATTGTGCATTGCTCCTTCATATGTTAACGTAATCAAAAGAAGTTGTACACTATCATGTGAAAATCACGAGGGCGCTACTCACTTAAGGAACATCAGCTTGTGCTCCAAGAACCTCAATAAAATACTGAACATCTAAATTTATTCAGCAATCCAGCATGTAAGAAGACAGCTATGCTTGACTGGATACATAAAGAATAAATTAACAAACATTTTTTAAAGGAAAACTTTTGGGAAATGGTTTTTCTGCAGTTAACATATTTTTAAAAATCCTGTTGAAGTACATTTACATATTCAGCATTCTACTTTTGCAACAAATGCACAATCAGTCTGAACACACATTTACACACATGGTTTTATACTGTGTTTCCTACAATATGAATATGTAATAATAATACTGTAGGTACAAATATGGGTTAAAATAACATGCAAATTACACTCAGTGTACAGAAGGTCAACTAAAAATTCAAAAAATAAAAATAAATTCTATTCTCTCCTTAAAATGTTTCAGAACAAGAAGCAGGGTTTCTATCAGATTGACCCAATCTTTCATTTTTGTACTAATTACTTATTTGTTCAGAATGAGTAGAAAAGTAATTCACCAATAAATCATTCAGTTGTTTTCTTAATGATTTTGCTTGCCTTAAAAGTCTAGATAGTCTTTAATTTTTCAACTGCGCATGAGTGACTCGATATTTTGCTGTATCTCTGGACACTAGTGCAGTCACTGACATCCTGACTTCAGTAGCCTTTAATTTGGCCTTACTTTGTAGCCTCAGCTAAATCACAATCACTGTCCCGACTAGAGCTCAGGGTGTCTGCCAGCGCGTGCTGGGGCCCTGCAGCATTTCCATCTGGCCTCTGGGGAGTCGCACATCAATTGCTCTCAGCTAAATGCACTCACATATGAATATTTTAGTACAATTTAATGTTTCAGCTACAGCCCCAGAGGAGCAGAGCATCAATTTGTGAACACAGTTCTCCTGGAGTTAAAAGCCAGGCCGGATAATACAGTATGAAAGGCGCTGTCAATCTAGAGGGCCTTTTTTCACTTGAGAAAAAAAACAAACAAAAAAAGCCCCCAGAAAAGCAGACCCTTTGCCTTCAGTATCCAACTGGAAACAAACAGCTTTTTCAGGAGAAAAAATGACTGAGGCAGCAGTCGGCAGGTTTTTGGTTCACCAGAGTCACCAGTAGTTTTGCCGGGTCAGTCAGTTTTCCCAGAGCTCTGGCTGTCTGCCATTTAGTTTTGCCATGCTCATAAACATACACGCACTCTCCCACACACACCATGTGCACACACACACACACACTCACACAGCTGGTGGAGGCAGCAGGTCAGGGAATCTTGCACCTGCTGTCCTGTTAATAAAATACCCCAAAGTGATGCTGAAACCTCTTCCTTCACACAGAAAAGCTCCCCTCAGGTGTAAGGACATGAGTGCTTTACAAAACTGGGAAATCCTGACACAGCTAAGATTATCAGCTGGTCTGTAAGCAGACTAGAGCAACTGACTAAAGCTTGGACACACTCAACATTCAGACATAATGAGTTGTCTTAAATGGGCGAAAAATCACGATTCATTTCTCTCTTTTTTTTGTTAGGAAAAAAAAATAGAAAAATGTCTATTTCAAAGCCCCCATCACAGTGTGAGTGTGGTAAAAAAGAAACATATGGAGATCACAATAAAAACTACTTACTTTCTACCACCACTCCAAAACTCATTTCAGTTAGGTCCATACATTTTTGGACAATTTCCCAATTTTTGTAAATTTAAGAGTGCAGAATTTCAGCTTTATAGCCAGCTGTTAACTTGTTATTTCATGACAATAGAAGCAGATAGAAGATGTGACGTTGATTCCAAGTGTGGCTGCTTTTCACTGGAACTCTCAATATGAGAGCCAAAGACCAAAATAAACCCATCAGAGAAATAAAAAAAAGAAAATGAATCAACATTCTTAAAAAGAACGAATGTGCCGGCCAGCTCAGCTACACCAAAAAACCCGACAACTAAACATAGTGAAGAACAACAAGTTCACAACATCTAACCAAGTCAAACACACAGTCAGGCAGCAGGTATATCATGGTCAAAGTCTACAATCAAGACAGCACTTTACAAATTAAAAGATACAAAGTGTTTACAACAAGAGAAAAGTATGGAGAAAGAGAGAAACAGCTTGTGATCAGAACATGGTGGAGGCATCAGCATGTAGTGGAACCGCGCCAGTATTGTTAAACAGATGATGTGACTACTGATAGAAGTGATAATGATAGAAGTACCATTTATTCTGAAGAGTACAGCACTCAGATTCGATTAGATGCTGCAAATGGTCACAGTCTAAATTGGCCACCTGATTTCAGCCCCAACAAAGAATGTGTTTCATCCTTTTCAGTTACTGAAGACCAAATTAATAGCCAAAAAACCTCGAATTAAAGCTGAAAGACTGCATTTCAGTTGCACATTGATCTAAAATATATTGTGATGGTGTACAGAGGCAAAAAATAAAAAACATTTTATTGTCCAAAAACCTTATGAATCCATCTGTACTAAAACTAGACAAAATGCAGATACAATGCTACAGTAAACTTAACAAAATTACTTAATCAACAAACAATTAGTAAAATTAATTTGTTAATGGTAAAACATAAACATAAAACTGGACATTAGAAGTACATACATGATATGATTCATTGTGGTGAGGCCCTCACACTAACTGATGGTCTTGTTTTGACTGGTCCGAACAAAGATATTTCTTTGCTCATTTAAGTGACATCCTGTTGGTAAAGTCACTGATAAGCGATAACAAGATGCCTGCTCTGTGCTGATGAGAGCAGCTGATAAGAAAAATACAAGATGTGCATTTGTAAAATAAAACAGGCGGCTGACAGTTACACTAATAAGGTAATAATGGTGCAGGTTTTTCAGTCCAACAATGCAGAGCTGCCCTGAGGCACCAATCAAAAATTAATACTAATTATCACGTGAATACTGCATTAACTCTGAAGAATGATGAATTATAAATCTGCAACATGGTTACCCTCTCAGAACGACCTCACTTGCATAAAGGAAGTGGTTTTTTTTCTTGCACAGGCATTTTTGAGGACCTATAACACTGAAAAACACACAACAATAAAACAATGTTATGTATTGAAATAATTACAGTGTCTTCAGAAGATTTTGATCAGATCTTAGAATCTGGATGTTTGAATGAATTTTTTTGTACCGGAAATATTTAAATGAGCATGTCAAAAAATCTTATGCAGGGGTAAAATGTGTTACACTAATAGTAGAAGTCTTGGTTATTATGTATCAATTATGTATATTTTTATTTGAATAAACGGGTGTATTTAAATTAGATAAAAGTAATCTTCAATTAAAAGTGAATTTTAAACAATTATTAAAAATATTCCAGTTCAGGATTTCTGTGTTTGGTTTTTATAAAAGAAATTAAATTGACACTGCATAAAAAAATGCATTGAGCCATTGGTTTGAGACAGATAAACAGTGTGTCCATTACAATTTTCGCCATATGGCAAATCTGCACATCACTGGGAAGAAAGACAGCAGTTATGTCATAACACACATGCAGCGAAAAAGACACACACAGCCATACACAAAGGAATGCACACACATCACAAAACCTCACATTTGCATATACAAAAAATTAGCATAACTTCCAAAATTCAGTTCATCAACCAGTTCACACAGTAGTATGATGTTATCTCTGCTGTTCAGCCCCTTAATTAATATGAAAATATAAATGTAAACTGACTTGAGGTGTGAGATTTTTTCCCCCTCTGAGACTGTGTATATTAAAACTGCATTTACTTTTTGAATACATACCAAGCTTCATTTAAACCAGCAATGACAGGCAATTCATGAGCAAATCACACATGTACACACTGTGGCCTGGCAAATACGACAGACATGATGAATAAACAAAAAAACATGTTCTCAGTTGTTCTAACTTTTCATGAACAAGTCCAACATGTCCAAAATGAAAAATGCTTTTGGAAAAATGACACATATCTTTTTAATTATAACAATGTGTGTCGATATGAAAGAAAAAAAGATGCTCCAGCAGAGATATACAAACTGGCACAATGTCAACTGAATCCAGCTTGTGGAGGGTTTGAACGGATGGGCGTTGTAAATAACTTATAGGTCTGACAATGGAGGCAAAGTGCCATCGAACCCAAAACATTCAAGAGCAAACGAGTCACTGTGAAAAGTTCAGTAATGCGGAGCGGGAATGCCCAACTGAATTCCAAACAAGAACATTTGGCTCTTGCCAAAGTTTAAGTGGATGAGTTCAGTCACACATATATATTTCATGAGGTTAATGGGCCCCATCAAACAGTGATTAGAGATTCTTCTGGGAGGCTTTTATTCCAGAGTGACAACTAGGTTGGCTGGGCCAGATCAAGTCAGTAACAGGTCACAAACAATGTTGCTGTGTGTGATATTTCCTGACACTGCAGACTGAATATATAAATAAAACACGTAACCCTTGACCCCACAGTATTAGCCACACAGTGACGGTACACAGCAAATTCAAAAGTGTTAAATGTTTTGGTGTTAGTAGTCTTCTTGCAAAAGTAGAGTTAATTTTACTCTAAGTAGAGTCACATTCTTTTAATGTAACTCTGAGGTGTAAAATGATAGTAGTTAAAATCGAGTGTTAAAAATGAGTGTTTCTATGTCAAATCTGGAGGTGTTACAATGGAAACATTAACTCTTGACCTCTTAACTCTGAACTCCTACAGGGGCTATGACACCAATAGAGTAAATTCACAGACTCCGCCCCCAGCACCATAGGCTCCAATCGAAGCTGAAGTGAAGCCGTTTCAGAACATTTTGCTCTACATATTTGAGTGGTTTGCCATGCTTGGTAAGTCATTTTTTCAAAGATTGTTTCAATTATTATTATTAGCTTTTACTTCTGTGGCTCTTTGGAGGTGAGACAAAGCTGTGTGGAAGGCATTAGCCATGTTGCTCGGTGATAGCATAATATTCTGTTTTAGCTAGCTGAAAGGTATTGTTTGCGGGAAAATACTACAGCCTTGAAAAAAAGCTTGCATGTGAATTTTCAGTCAAACCTTTGGTCAAATACACCTAAAACAATGTCTAGAATGTGAAGCAGTAGCAGATGTCCTGACTGGGTTCTGCATTAGCATTTAGATCCCTCCAGAGTTTTGTGCACACGGTTTAGGTAAAAATGAAAAAGGTTGAGGTTTTACATTTAGTTCAGTATTACCTGTTGCCTGTGTCCTTGTCTTTTGGGAAAATACTTTACACAAGTAATGGCTCAAAAAGGATTCTTTTTTTTTTTTTTACTGTGCTGCAATTGATTACAGGATTATTTGTGCCATTAATTAGTGTCAACTAATTTTTATTCAATCTCCACATAGGATATGCTTGTGAAGATGGAATATGGGGGAGAGCAGAAGTGCGTTGAAGTTCCACAAAGTGATGAATGAAGGACATGCATATTGTATTGAAGAAATAAGTGATGAGAATGCTGTTATTTGCATTTACCAGCTCACCTATGTCAGACCTTTTGATAAACAAAATTCTAATGAAAGTGAGAACATGTACACTGTTACATCTTTCAGAAAATGTTTTGAAATTGTGGTGCACAGTTCAGAATAAATGTTTTTCAAAAACCATTGCGTCTTTTTAGTAAATGTTTATTTCCAAAAGAAATTTCTAGAAGTTCAGAACAGTAAAATCCCCACTTTTTAGAATTAATTAGAAGATAACTCTTACGTAGTTAAACTAAAATACTCTTTGAGAGTTAATATATAAACTCTTAACACCAAGTGTTAAATTATCAACTCCAGACAGATTTGGTGTTTAACACTAAATCAGAGTTAACGTACCAACTCTCCAAAAAGAGTTAAATTAACACTCTCTGGTGTGGACCCATATAGACACTTTAATAGTGTTGAAATCAAATCCGACAGTGTTAATTTGGACATGCTGGATTTGCTGTGTACCTGATACTTTTTATTCAGAGTTTTATTCTTTAGACTACACATTCTGGCTAAAACACTGCCCAAAAAAACGTTGAATGATTAAGAGCATCAAACGTAATGGATGTTTCTACAGAATCGACAAGGCCTTGTCAATTCTTTATTAATATTATGATATATTTCCATGATATCGCTTTATAATTCTTCCTCAGGAGGAAAGGTAGCAATGACAGAGACATAAATTTCCTTCATTTTATTTATAGTACTTAACTTTTAGCCTAGCACAAACCTGATCAGGATACATGGCCCTGACAAACGTTTCTTGAGATTTGAACTCAATTAGATCTGAAATAGTTCAACAGCCAGGTGAGTAGACACTTGGGGGAGGATTAAAAAGGAAGTTCTCGGCTGTAAAGAGAACCATGACATTTTAGGCTTACAAAGCCATCAAAGATCTTCAGTGACCATGACTGAGCCCATGAAAGTTAAAGTAATGGTTATAATGAGCCCACTTAAGGTTGGGCGAAAAGGTCATGTGAAAGCATACACCATTCTGTCTGGTTTAAAAAATATCAGCAACAACTTTCTTTATTATTTAAACCCCTTCTGAAATGGTAAACAGTGGCTTGAATATCATACTGCTTTCTGAAATATATTTTATATTTAATGCAACCTAAAGTGACCGATGCTGGTGAATCAGACATATTGAATCAGTCACACACAACATATTGTTTTAATACTAAACAGACTAAAGCCTAGTCTAGAAATAAAGATCAATATGAGTTGAATTGGAATACCTATGATGTAGTCTAATGCAACCTAATTCAATTGAAATACCATTAGATCTGCAAGCTGACAGTTCTATTGAACAATCACAGGTTACAAAATTAGGTCACTGATCTAAAAGAAAGACATTTTATATGCACGAGAACATTGCGATGAAAAATCCAATATGCATAATAAAATATATATCTGGACATCTGGCTCTTTCATGTCTATCCAAGCACTTCACTATAAAACTGTATCAATATTATAATATTATAATAGAGAATACGCTATAGAGTGAGCCTGGGTTTACCAGATATGACGTTATTGTATGATTCGTTGTGTGCATTCTTATTACTTGCAATATTAAGGCAAAATAAAAGCGTAGTAAAGTAAACAAGAAAAAAGTGCTTTTTTAAAAAAAATTATTCTGTTTGGAGCTAAACAACTAACCATGTTTCTTGTTGATATTAAGTAAAAGATACAATGTTTAATATTAGGCATTGCACATAGACTGTATAATAGGAAGTGGCTTACATGTGACTTAACGTACTCAAGAAAGTGGATTTCATTTTTCTAAAGCAGAACAGCAGAGAGATATTGAGAGATATTGACCATTAGCATACATAATTATATGTATGCTAATGGTAAAAAAATCACAATTTTTTACCATTAGCATTTTTACTTATAAATGTAGATTTCATTTAATAAAATTCAATTCTCTATAGAAAACTAAACACCATCAAAACCTACATGCATTTCTCAAAGCTACACTTTATAAATCAGCTACTTCTGGTAATTTTGGTAATTTTGAGTGGTAAAAACTGGATTACCTGTGCTCTGCTGGTGATTAGGCATGACAGCCCTCTTCCCACCTCGCTGATGGCACCACTGGCAGCAGTGCACTTTGATTTGCTTTTTATGAGTTAAAATCTCAAAGAATCTGCTGTAACTCTTTACAGAACTTTAGACACATTTTCTACGCTTAGCATGAACCAGAGTTGAAGGATATTAACAACACTTATTTGGAAGCCCTTCTGTCAGTTGTTGTGCTTATTAAACCCGTGCAAACAAGAGAGAATATAGAGGAGGAAGATGCAGAAAAATATCTAGAGTTGAAAATAAACTGACAAAGAGGAACAAAAATATCAACAGAAACATCACAAGATAACATTCAACGATTACTTTTTGCCTAAGAAGAAACTCAGACGTCCAAATCGAGAACAAAAAGCTTCTAATTGTTTGGTTTAACTAATTCTATGGAACATATAGAAAAAGTCACAGAGAGAGAAAAAATTGAGTGTTTTGCAATTATTTCAATATTTATTTCTTATCAAATTTTTGCATATGGACTTGACCCTGACAGAGTGTGGAAATGACTGTCACAATGGTTGCGAATGCAATTGCTGAGCCGACAATTTTCATTTTCCCATGCAGAAATCCTTTTAATATAATTAAACTGGGAAAAGTGACCTTACATGTAAAAATCAACATGTCGGACTGTTGAGAATGCTTTCATTAGTTGTTTCCATCTACTCACAAAGACCAGTTAACTTTAATTGTAGGATTAATTAAAGTAGACCTGTGGAAATTCATAGATCTGTAGTTCTCTTTAGTTAGCTTTAGTTTTCTTGTAGATTGACTAACTGATTTATTTGATGCCAGTCCTAATTGCTATGCTCAGCCCCACGCTCATCTCTGCCCTTTAACATACGCAGTTCTGGTTTTCCTCCAGTAGGTGGCCTTGTTCTCATAGATGAGCAGACTGAACAGAGCAGAAGACTTTGACTGTGCTCAGAAACACTGAATTTATTTATAAAAGTACTTATAACTGAACTAATGTCTTATTTTGGGTTCCAAGACACTTAAAAGAAGATATGGGCGGTAATATGCACGAACTTTTCTTCCAGGCTTGCAAATGTGATATGGAAGAAAGCAGCAACATATTTTGCCATGGCAGATTTAGTTTGCTCTATCTGATATTTAAGATAGTTTATTTGATTAATCAATAATTCATTGGAAGCAATGTGGAAATGCTGCACCTCTTGAATCTATGCAGTACAGCTGAACCGAGCTGAACACTGACGAGTAATTCCCAAGGTGCTCTAAATAATATCATCTTTAATAATCAGGCTCATTTCATTGAGTAAAGAAGGATTTTAATCTTAAGAGTAGATTTAGTAAAAACATAAGGATCATTTAGATGTTTTTTTTATTTTATTGGTAAATGATTCAACAGGATTTTGATAATGAACATATTTTTTTCTTACCAACACGAGTCAAAATGATTCGTTGCCTTTATACGGTTTTATTTTATCTTTGTTAAAAAAAACAAACAAAATATGAACATCTGTACTCCGAAGCTTTTGTCAGTCATACACATCAACGAGATTTATTTATTATTTGCCAGAATGGAGGAGAGGTGCGGTGGAGCGATTGGAGAGTCCGATGTTGACGTAATGACGTCAGAAGAACAGCGCGTGGGACCCTGCAGCCTCTTCGGCCCCCCTCCAGTCCGGAGAGACACAAGTTATCAGGGAGGCAGGCGAAGGGGCAGTTCATCTTCTTACATCTTTTCCTCGTCTACAATCCCCTCTACCCGTCCTGTATGGTGGATATTATTTTCAGCTCTTCTTTCTTGGGTGATATGGGGGATCATTCCAAAAGTAAGTAAGCCAAGCTGTTCGGTCAAGTTTTAAGTGGCAGATTTTGTTTTCGTCGCTGTGGCTACATGATATATTGGGCAGTGCGCCGATTATTTCACTTATTTTCTCAGTAATACTAAAGTAATTTGTGTGGCTGTGTGTTTCAGGTGAGATTGTGATAAACGAAACAATTCCGTATTTTGCTTTTTGAGTACTGGCTAAAGTCCCCAGCTGTTACATAACAGCAAGTGTTGTCAAGTCTGCAAAACAGAGAAGTTACTTTAAAACCCCCCACAGTGAAACATTATAGGAATAAATGGTGCAGCTGTTTGTCGTGTTTCTTTCGGATGCATTTTCAGTCTGTGGACTCTTTGCAGAGAAGCCAGGATTCGCGATGTGTGTAGGATGTGGAAGTCAGATCCATGACCAGTACATACTGAGAGTCTCTCCCGATCTGGAGTGGCACGCAGCCTGTCTAAAGTGTGCGGAGTGCAGCCAGTACTTGGATGAGACCTGTACTTGTTTCGTCCGGGACGGCAAAACCTACTGCAAAAGAGATTATGTAAGGTAGGATTAAAAAAAAAATCCCCTAATTATCGAGTGATATTAGTCGGTATATATTTAATGTTGGATGTATTTAGGCTATTGATTACAATTTCTATTATGAAAAAGAGAGTGAACTGTGGACACAAAATAAAATCTAAATCAAAAGAAAACCTCTGTAACATACATCCTAACTGCGCAATTTATTATAAATTTTTGCATTAACGAAAAACATATCTAGGCCTACACACTGCTTTAACATGTTATCAATGAAAATATATGATATGATGCCTTAAACACTTAAAAGAGCTAAAACTTACATCTTTGACTGAACACCCCAAAGTTTGTGTGTGTGTGTGTGTGATGTTATTTACATTTCCCGCAGATTTTTAATGCTATTCAATTAATCTATTCTTGCCAGGCTGTTTGGAATTAAATGCGCAAAATGCAACCTGGGGTTCAGCAGCAGCGATTTGGTGATGAGAGCTCGGGATAACGTGTACCACATCGAGTGTTTTCGGTGCTCCGTGTGCAGCAGGCAACTGCTGCCGGGAGACGAGTTTTCTCTCCGGGAAGAGGAGCTGCTGTGCCGGGCGGACCACAGCCTGCTGCTGGAGAGGAGCTCCGCAGGAAGCCCCGTCAGTCCCGGACACATCCACTCCAACAGACCGCTGCACCTGGCAGGTCAGTTATTATTATTATTATTATTATTATTATTATTATTATTATTATTATTATTGTTCTTGTTGGCCCTGTGCATTTATTGAAACTATGTCCTAAAAACGCTCTTTTATAAAAACTTGTAAATTATATGAGTTTATGTACAAATTATGAATAAAATCCTTGTAAAATGGTCAAGGTTTATTCTTCTTATTATTATTTAAAACTTCTTCCGCTCCTCAGCATGCAAGTAATTTGTTGTGATTGGACTGTGTGTGTGTGTGTGTGTGTGTGTGTGTGTGTGTGTGTGTGTGTGTTTGTGTGCGTGTGTGTGTCAGCTGTGTGCTGCGACCTTTCTTAGGGCTAATTTCATAATTGATCTCGTTAGGAGTAACCTGCTCTGTTGCCATTATCTGAATAATCTGGTATTTGAGTCGGCTGTGACAGTGTGTGCGTGTGTACGTGTGTTCGCAGAGATCCTGAGGGCGTTTGACCACAGAAAGAAAATAAAGTAAACGTGAGAATTATGCTCACAACTTCCTGATTAGTAAAACAGAACAGGTTTGTACACGTCAGTAAAACACAGGTCTCTAGCTGTGACATCGCTGCTCCTTTTTCACATTTAATAAAAATGTTCCCTTTTATGGCGACAGCGATTCACGACGTGAGTTCAGCCGGAAAGTGCAGCCCTGAAAAACAGTTATTAATTGTAACAAATCGATTTTTACGCTTATTGTGCGTTTTTTTTTATTACACTGCGAGAGACTGTAGAAATCATAATTGTTTTTCTTATCTTCAGATAAAAATTAAAGCAGCGGGAATTTCTGGCAATATTGATTTAAACATCAGTTTACTGGAACGTGGTTTAAAAACGTTGCAGAGGTTTTTTTCTTCTCTTAGTTTAATTCACGTCAGGCTGATGAATATGGCTGGTTTTTCCTGCATAATGCAAATCCATCTAAAGTGATTTAGAAGGCAAAAGTGCACAGATTGAGATGAATGGGCTGCAGAGTAATTGTATCAAAACATTAATGTTTCCTGTACAAGACCTTCTTAGTGTGTCACAGTCACTGACAGACCCTTTCTCCGTCCTCAGCAGATCCTGTAACGGTGCGGCAGGCTCCGCATCGGAACCACGTCCACAAGCAGTCGGAGAAGACAACGCGGGTCAGGACGGTGCTGAACGAGAAACAGCTCCACACGTTGCGGACCTGCTACAACGCCAACCCGAGGCCGGACGCGCTGATGAAGGAGCAGCTGGTGGAAATGACTGGCCTGAGCCCAAGGGTGATCCGGGTCTGGTTCCAGAACAAGCGCTGCAAAGACAAAAAGAAATCTATCCTCATGAAGCAGCTCCAGCAGCAGCAGCAGAGCGATAAGACTGTAAGCATCTTCGTAAGTTTGACCACTTAATTACTATCTTCAATCGTTCTTTCATTTAAAGTTATGACCTGAATGTGAACTCGGTTATTTGTTTGATGCTGCCATACATCTTTGTGACATGCAAGTTCTCCTGCAAAGTTGCAAACAGATGCAACTCCCACGAAAATAACCTGATAGCTTGTGACTTTTTTCTTTTTGTTTGCTTTGTGAATTTTTATTTTTCCATTAGTAGAAGCTAATCCTTTGCGTTTAACCTTTTGTAAACTTGTGATTCGACTTACCTTTACTTAGAGTGAGGCCCAGTGCAACCTTGCAGTGCTATGCTGTATTCAAACTTTATGTCAATGAATAATAAATCAACTACTTTGACTTCAGCTGCCTGCCATAAAAGATAAAAAGGGTTCTCTGTATACAAGCTTTCTCTGTATTAGATCAGTTTTTCAGTCTTTTTTTTCGCCCCTAAAAAACTTCATTAAAAACCCCGTCCTTTATTTATTATTATTTATTATTATTTATTTTCCTCCCACAAATATTGCACTCATCACAAGTGGTCCATGAAGATGAGCATGTGCAGGGTTTATAGGGGTCAGAAGGATAAACAGAAGTTCTCTGGACACCACGGTTGTTGACAAATTCTTCCTTGCAGAAAAGAGACACATCGTTCTTATTCTGTGTGTTTTTGTAAAATATTCTCAGAGCCTGCAGGGCCTCACGGGGACGCCACTTGTGGCTGGGAGTCCAATTCGACACGAGGGGAACGTGCAGGGAAACCCAGTGGAGGTTCAGACCTACCAGCCTCCGTGGAAAGCTTTGAGTGAATTCGCCCTGCAGAGCGACCTGGATCAGCCAGCTTTTCAACAACTGGTGTGTGTGTTCAGGACAGACTGAATGTGACATGATTTATACAGACATAGGCTGCTGGTGCACTGCATGTGCACGAAAACAATAGCCAGTAAATTCTGTAGCATGCGGTCAAATACAGATATGCAACACATGCACGCACTCACATGCAAAGTAATTATATTGGGCCACGTGTGCGTCGTGTGCTTTGCAAAAGTAATGCTGGACTTTCACACTTTCACACTTGCAAAAAACAAAACAAAAACTAAAAAAAAAAAGTACTAAAGCCAGTATTCTGGTACGTTGTTTTCTGCTCTCAGGTGTCTTTCTCTGAATCGGGATCTCTCGGGAACTCCTCGGGCAGCGACGTGACTTCTTTGTCTTCTCAGTTACCGGACACCCCGAACAGTATGGTACCCAGCCCGGTGGAGACGTGAAACGGGGCCCTCCAGACCTAATGGTCATCCCTCCTGCAAGGACAGTTGCAGCATGATCCCGGTCCCTTGCATGTGACCAACTCATCACATCGTCCGAATTTTCAGTGGAGAGAGCATTTTTTTTTCCTGACACGCAGAAGTCGGAACCAAGAGAGCACCAATTGACTCCGACTTTTCTTTTTCTTTTTTCTTTCTTTTTTTTCCGGAGTTTTCATTGACAAAAAACTAAGCAGAACAATTGTTGCATGACTTGATACGGAGAACGAAGATGTACAGAATACCTCCCGATGGATATATTACAACAAACCAACCCTCAGAAACAAATTGGAAACATTTCCACGGTGATCCAGATGGACATCTTGCAATTTAATGTGATCATAATGTGTCTTGTTTTTTTTCAACATGAGAATTTTTGATACATTCATTTCGTTGTCGAGTCCAGTTGACTTTTTGTCTTAAGGTCAGAGCATGATAATCTGCAAAGTATTCGTGTTGTAAAATATTTTATCTTAAGGGCAAGAAACAGGTTGTTTGAGCTTCTCGAACAAAAAGTAAATTATTGTTATATTATTTATTGTTAGGAAAGCGATTCGCTAAGGGATTATTAACTGAGAAAAAAATAAAAACACTGAATACATAAAGTGTCTTCGTGACCAGTCATTGTACAGGCGCATTATTATTTCACATGTGCATTTATAAAGCAATGTAATTTAATATATTTTAAAAAACGCTTTAAAATTAGTAACTACTGCCCATCTGCCACTTTATGGACCTAATTAAGATTTTCAGACGCTTTTATTGTGATAAAAATAAATTCACTGTCCAGTCCCAAATACAGGGAACAGATTTTCACTCTTCCTGACAGCGTGTAATTTCTGATTTAAAAAAAAACACAGCAACAAATTACCTACAAATGTCATTCTAGGCCGTGTTTCGTATTTTAAAAGCATTCATTTCTGCTATGCTGAATATGTTGTTTGTCCTGTTCAACCTAAGTGAAGCTGGCTCTGTGGTCTTATCACCCCCCTCCATCTTGCGGTGTATTCCCCTTCGGTTATATGGCAGGAATCGGCCAGTGGTCATTTACTATCTCGGGGGCAAAAATCTGCTGTAAATTCTGCTCAGTCCAGTTACTCTAGTTGAGTCACAAGCCGGTCTAGACAGCGCGCAGGGATCGGCGACCTCTTATCTAGTCCTGGCATCACCTGCAAACGATACACTGACTGAAGCCACAACAAACTAAACACCCCCCACCTTTGACACACTCAAACCCTCAGCAAAGCCCCTCGTAACTGAGGGGAACTGAGAGCAGCTCGTAAAGGGTCACTTCTCCTCTTCGGTTTATTTTCCTTTACTAAATTGCGTTATTGCACTCGGGTCAGCCGAGATGACAGCTCAGACTAAATGGACTGGCATATCTTGCACTGTGTAACAAACCACACACAAACCAAAGTCATCATTTATGTGAAATCTGCGGATAAAGCATTTTAAGATGTACGTAGGAATTTACTCACTTTAATTTTTTTTTTTTTTTTTAGGTATTTAGTCTATTACATTTGCTCTAAAGAATTTCTCACTCAATGCACTTTTGGTTCTGTGGAATCTAAAACAAAAGGGAAGATACAAGAGTAAAAAGCGTCTTCAGTGCCAACAACAGACTTAATGGTTTCGGATAATTCTCTTAATCGATTTCTATCGGAAATAAATAGAAACATTTTTGAGCATCGTTTCCTTTCTTTTAGACTCAATATAGTGATTTATTTTTCGTAGTCTGTATTTACACCGGGCGCCTTTTCACCAAAACAAATGTTTGCAGTTTTTGTTTTTCGTGCTCTGTCAGTGTCTTAATTGTGAAGCTGAATGACAAAGGGCAGATAATAGATTTGTAATCGAGCTATTTCAAATAAGATAGGCAAACAATGCGAGCTGATTAAGATAACATAGATAAGCGAGGAATAACAATGGCGTTTACAGGCAAGAATGCGAGGCCTATTAACTCTCCCTCCCAGAAAATCATTAAGGGACGTTTCCCTATAATGTATGGACACTGTTGCAATTTCTATTATTATTTTGAAACAATAATAATAAAAAAATAATAAAATCAAATCGAGCCACATTTGTTAAAATAACACAAGCTCAGGCTTTATTTGTGGAGTTACATCATCGATTCTGCTTAAAGTGAAAAATAATTCCTTTCTTTGCTTAGATGCTCTTCAAGTCTGTTTTAAAATCCGGACATGCTTCAAATGTAACTGAAAAAGAGAGAACTTTCACTGAATTAGAAAAGGGCGAACTCTTCAATAACCTTTAAACGCGCAATTACACTCGACAAAAATCATTTGACTCAGGCGTTCGGGTGTGAAGTTTATTTTCCATCTTATGTTTTCAGTTCTTATGCGATCCCGCGCTGCCAATACAGATCAGAGATCAGACCCTCTGACATCTATACAATGAGCTTAAGTAGCCCAGCTGCTGGGAGTACGATCTTCTATCACGTCTATCAGTGGGCGTTTCCTCCCAGTGTGTTAAATAAGAACCAAAATAAACACCGCTGATCCCTGCTCACTAGACGCACTAACACACACGCACCTAAGGCTACTTTATCTGCAGCTCTCACTCTTTTCCATACAGACTTAATTTTAATGGAGACACTGTATAGGCTTTGTTGTATCCCGGTTCGTTGCATTAAAGCTATGACAGATACCCTGTTAAATCTATAACTCCCAACTTTGACCCAGAACCACCGACACCCGATTAACTTCTAGCAGAGCTGATAACGAGTCTGCGCGTGTCATGTTGCCACAGTGCAACTAGATGCTGTTGGAGGGAGTGACACGATGTCATTAATGATTAAGAGGAGGAGTCCATTTAAAGGTGTGATGTAATTCTCTAATTGGTGGAGGGGTGGGCGTAATTAGATCAGGAGAGAAGTAGCAGTGCCGCCCTCCTCAAGACGCATCTTTCACGAGTGGATCACTTATTTATTTATTTGATTTTTTTTTCGACAAGTTTTTGTTCTGTTTTCTAGAGAAAAACAAGAAATGCACAAGGAAATAACAATGGCTTGTTTTAGATTTCCACATCCGCTTTTGCATTCGTTCCCCCCCCCAAACAACAACTGTAGCTAATATTCAAAATGGCACTTTATATGATTTAATAGAACGCGTCAGATATTTATGGACCTTTATCACTTTATGATTTTTATTTATTCTTATTAATGATCCTTAATTGCAGTTAAATTTTAACGTTTTCTAGGTATTGCTACGGGACTATTTTATCTTGAGCTCTTTAGGCCCCATGAAGTCATTTCCTCATGAAATTGCTGCTTTCTTTCTTACTTTTTTCTTGCTTGGTAATTTTTAATAATAATCTACAATAATCCTGTACTGAACACGAACACATTCATAATACACATTCGCGTTCATCAAACGTAGCAGTTTGCCGTTTACTAAATTTGATATTACATCTGATAAAGCTAAAATAATAACATAGAGAAATAAAGACACTCCGAACTCGTTTTTCCTTTTCTTTTTTTTCTTTTGATGAATTTTGGGTAATCAGTGGTTAAAGTGAAGCTATCCAACTATTTAGACACATAGACAAAAATGGGACACAGTAAAGAGATTAATGTACTTTGTGTCGATCTGACTTGCATAAGTAATTTAAAAAAATGTAGAACTGTCATATTATGTGAACCGAACCACCCACTTAATCTAACAGCCTTGCCATTGGTAGACCACAAATTATTATTATTATTATTATTAGTATTATTATTATTAAACTTACATCCTCATGTTGACCTTCATCAAGACAGTTTATATTCTGCTTTTAGAAAGGTTGAATTTCGTACGGATAGAAAAACAAAAAGAAAAAAAGTGAACGACAGAAAACTGCTTTTAGAAAAAAAAAAGTGAGCTCATACTGTTCAATTAGCATTACTACATAGTCGAAATTTTGTAAAAGTGGCGTGTGCATGATTTCTGTGAAGTCTGCGAAAGTTTCGACTCTTGAGTTCCACTGTGACCTTGGTGTAGCTTTGGGGGCCACCAGCAGAGGAACAGCCGGGACGAACTTCAAGTCCAAAACTCTCAAGGGAAGCTTTCTGACAAACTGACTTAATGCAGAGACAGATCTGGACGTTTTGTTCTATTTTAAAAGAGAGAGAGAGAGAGAGAGAGAGAAACAAGACAAAAGGGGGCTCAGTGTGGCGGGGTAAGAGAACACGTTTGGAAACAATGAGTTGACTGGGGGTCTCAGTAGATTTATTAAAATTAAATAATTTAATATGACAAAGATGTGAAGCAAAGTCTACTTATTTTGGCATTCTGTCTAACTAACTAGGAAGCAAACCTAGAAATGAATTACTCCTTTAAAAAATTATTGATTCCTATGAAATAAAAAAATCTTTATTTGTCTTATTTGTTCTAATGTGAAACAGTCAGAAAAAACAAGCATTGCCCTCAGTATGAAATTCAATGCATCTTATTCTGTATTTACACGTTTTCTCCACCTCTGGCAAGGTGTTAAATGGGAAATTTAAGGACCAATTTATCTTAGATGGGTAATAGCCAATTTAACATCTGGTGACAAGAATTTAATCATCTGTACTCTTAGGTTACAGTGATGATGAAAGGATAGTGTCAACATCTGTGTGTATTACCTTGCATCTTGTGCACTATTGATCCTGGAGAATAAATGCTGCTTTTACGGGAAAATGACACAATGAGTAAATATCCACATATTATCCTGTAAACATTTAAAATCCCTGAGGTGTGATGAGATATTTTAGAATGCTGAATTTAAAAAAAATTGTCCCTTTATGTGCTGTGACCTATTTTGACCAACATGTTTTATTTTTAAGGCCAATTTTCTATCTCAATTTAAATGAGTTAAAACTGCAAAAGGAGGGAACTTTGCATGCAGCAAAGTTTCTTTCTTATATTCTATGGTACTTTAGGTGAATCTGTTGGGAAAGACATTGCAACAGTAGCAACTTGCATTACACCACAAAAGCCATATGTATGTGCACTGAAGCATGCATGCTCTCATCCGTGCATGCAAAAGTTTCTGGGCGTGTTGTGTGCGTGAGCAGGGATGGTGAGCAGACCTCAGGCTTACCTGGAACACACACAGAGAGCCACAATCAGCCTCTCTGGTATCGCTCCTGAAACAGTGTCAGATCTCTGTAAATCACAGCGCCCCACCCACACATAAATCTACTGCAAAAACAACACACCAACACCTATTAGGAGGAGAGAGAAAGGCTGGAGCCGCCCCGCTTTACAATGACTTGCTATAAAACACAATGAGGGTTCACCTGTACTTGCCACCTCCCTTTGAGAAGGAAAACTGTCATTAGCCGAACAAAAAGGACAAACAAGTGTCACTGGAAGCAAACAATGAGGCAGTGAGCGTGAGTCACTTAAGATGAGAAACGGCATCAAAAGGTTTGAGGGAGACACACTGGCGTTCGTGAGGGTCATATCAGTGTCAGTTCAGGAGTTCAAGAATGTTTTCAGGAAGTCTTTGTGTTTTAGATTTAGGACTAAAGCTCAATTAACCTCCTGACTCATGAGTTAAAATTTGGAAAGAAATAACCTTTAATTATAGCATTCAGAGCAGAAAATGAAATGTAAATGCCGCTGAAATACTGTTCCTGTCAGCTTCAAATGCAGTGACTCATCTTTTCATGAAAGAGGGAAATTAAGTTCAAGTTTATATTGATCTTTTCATCCAAGGGAGGCCGTAGTTTGTCAAAAACACATATATATGCACTCACTCAAGTATACGTAATTTTCTATATGTGTGCTATACATCTATTTGCATCTGTTGGATGTGGAAATATTTTTAAATATCAATGCAAAATCTTTCCTAAAAAACAGGAGTTAGGTCCACCTTTTCATCAGTGCCACAGCAGCAGCAGCAGCAGCAGCAGCCTGGAAACGCCCACATACTGTGACCAGCTTAAGAAATGGTCCTCGGCACTGAGGACACACAAGGAGCAGCACAAATGGTCCTGAGTCAGTGAGAGATAAAGAGAACAAAATGAAAAAAAGGGGGGAAGAGGGTACAAAAAGGGAGGGGAGGGCTCTGTATGCCAACTGCTGTGATCCCCTCGTCCCAAGACAGTCCTGCCACTTTAAGAAATGAAGCAATATCATTAATGGAGGCCTCTGAGGGCTGACATCTTGCTCCAATTCACCAGTCCCCCGTCCATCACACTATTACGGTAGGCCCAGCAGTATTAAAATCCAATCACTCCTCTGGCTAGTTTGATTAAGGAGGGCATCTGCACAAAGGAGGGGCTCTGACCCATTGTTGCCTTTGCCAGGGAGTCCCCAGAGGCTGGAACAGGTTTTGGCCACAGACAGGGCACAGTCACAACCCTTTAGACTGATGCAGAGTCAGTCCAAAATGTTGAAATTTTTTGTTTTGTTTTCTCTTAGACTTGTCAGCATGGGCAGAGGCTCATGTCAAACAATGGTCAGACATAGCCTGCAGAAATGACTCATGCTGGATGAAGCGTGTTTATTTGGGAAAAGGAAACTGAATTTTTCAAATTCACTGTGGGTTATGTGAGGCCAACATCCAAGAGTTATATTTAAAAAGAAAATACAGCGCCACACACACTTAGGATATCAAATAATACAGAAAGACAGCTACTTAAAAATGCATATGCTGTTTTTATTTTTATTTATTTATTTATGTTTACATCAACACAGCGGGTCTTTCAAGTGTAAGAATATGGTTGTTTGCAACTTTGATCCAGACTCATATATCTTCATGTCTATTTGATAAGCAGACATTCATGATTCCCAGAGCATAAATCCAACAACTTTCGGGTTTCCTCATTCTTCCACCAGTGACACTGATATTTCACAACAGTGGTTGAATAAATAACTGGGAAACATTTTCTAGTGCTCAGAGGATGTAGTGGCTTTGACTTGGTGATACTGTTATATTACTACGCTATCAGCACACTACACAAGTCAAGTTTTCATTTATTCTGTCAATTATAGCATCATAGCCTTTAGATTTAATGGACTGACACAAAGTCTTTTACAAATATTTAAAGGATGAGTCCCATTAACTTAGGTGATGATGGGATTTTTACTCAAACAACATCACCATGATGTACGCACAACACTTCTAATTCAAATTAATTCTCAAACCACCTCTGTATTCTTAAACACTTCATTCTCATACAGGTGCTAGTACTGTGGACTTATTTGTTACTGTTTTTGTTTTCATTAGAAGTTTCTGGATTCCCTGTCTGCATCATTATATTCAACATCCCTGTTTTTTCTCATTTTGTATTCGAGTGTCTCAGTATTCCAGTACTGGTGAGAACTGTGACATTTAAAAAACTAAATATTGAAAGCATCTTCATAATAAATCATCATCACCAATATAGATGCAGATTCCCAAAATAGAGAAGAAAACACTGTGAATAAAAAGACTGATGTCCTTTCACAAATCTTTTTGACCTTTTTTCCTTGTGTTGTTATTTGTTATGGAAAAGTGATTAATTGTTTTTTTAGTCAGTAAATTGCTATTTTTGTTTATTTATTTATTTATTTTTATACAAGGCCACTGCTGCTCTGCTTGGGGGCCATTCCATCGGTCAGATTGTGTCTGGGAAAAAAGGCAGCATCACAGGTACAGACCCTAGAGCAAATTAAAACCAGAAGGCCAGGGCGAGCCTCTTCGACCACAGTGACATAAATTACTGGGATTTACAAGATTTTTAAAACACTTTTAACAATACTCCCCTTTTAATGTGCTCTCTGTTTAATAATGCACTTTAGGTTTTAAGAGCATTATAAACAAACCAATAATTCACTTTTTTATCATCTGAGGGTGAAGCCCTTCAGGACTGCCTTCTACAGCAGTGTTCAAAGGGTCCACAAACAGATGAAATGAATTGCTGTCGCAAGATGTTTTGGGCAACAGTTGAGACGTAACTGGTGATCACTTTTCTTTCTTGAGGATTAAAGTACACTAGGGTTCATTTTCCCAAGAACTGGGCAACATTTAAAAGGGACACCGATACTGAAACGAATAAACAAAAGTACTTGTAACAGAAGTTACTGGCTTGTGTCATGAGATGGGGCAGGAAGACTCTTCTTCGGTCATGTGCATGGTCCTCTGGATATTCAACATTAAAAGGCGAGGCAAGTTTTTAATGTAAGAAAAGAACCTATCACTGTGCGTCTGTTTAAGTGGTAAAAAAAAGGCAGCAAAGAGCTAGAGAACTATAGATTTACATCCTGCTCCCCCTGTAAAAAACGGCATTTTTTTTAGACTCATGTTAAGTCAACATGGCTCCGTTGTGCTATACACTCATTTAAGTGTGTGTGTGTGTGTGTGTGTCAGTAAGTAAGTGAGATCTGGGAAAGCTCACGGTAGCGTTTGGCTGGACTTTTCAGTGTGCAAAGCCTCACAGGATAAGTTAATGATTCTCCTGACTGCCAAGACATATAAAGAGGACTCAGCAAGGCTTTCATAAATCTTGAAACAATGAAATTCAAAGATTAGTCATCTTTCAGCAAGCAAAGAATGTTATAGTGTGAAAAAAGGATAAACATAGAACAAATGTCTTCCTATGGGAACTGAGACGCTATTGTCATAAATGTAAGCGTAAGCAGTGCAAGACCTAGTCTGTGCTAGAGCGAGGAACTGGAACTGAACGCACACCCACACTGACACACTCACAAAGACTGATGCGCATGTATGCTTTATGGACCTACGCTCTCCCCTTGCACTAACACACATTACCCAACCCACTACCAGCCACCACAAATCACTGGGCCATCTCATATAATCCTACGCCAGGCAGTGCCACAGCATTAAACATCCAAACAAATTGTCCTTCGTCAAGTGCTCGCTGCAGGGGAAGACATAAAGCAAAACCAGATAGCTGGGCAGAACTATGGGCTTGGATCTAGAGCAGTGGCAGTCTCTTCGTAGCTTTAGGAAACAGAACGATAAAGTCTTTGCGACTCTCAGCCTGTCAGCCTACATTAAACTGCTCTTTGCAACTTTTTGTGAAAGAGATTGCAGGGATAACAGAGGCACTGAAGGACCACTCGATAAGACAAATGGGCATATGTGCTCTTCTCTCATCTTATTCCTGCAATGGTTTATCAGAGTCAAATAAAGTAAACTCCTTCAGTTCTTTAGAGTCACAAAACTACAGTTTCACAAATAACTCCTTTTTAGACTAGATTAAAAATAAAACATGCATGTATAAGCGAGCAAATCCTTTGAATGCCTGCTTTCAAGTAGATTTATAGATTTTTATCTGCTCTTGTTCTGTGGCTCTGGAGATGGAGATCCACTAGTGGATTATTATGAATTTTTAATACAGATAGCCATGGTGCCCAGATGGTGACTCCAAAGGATGATTGTAGCTTCTGACTATTCAACTAGCACCAACTTTATTAAAAAAGTATTTCTGGGAGTTGGGTGTTATGTGAAATTGTTACCTGTATTAAATAAAGAACTATGAACAATTTATCTAAGATAGATCTAAATCTACACATATTTAAGCTGGTTGTTGTTAGCTAGTATACTTTATTCACCTTTAACGTTAAGCATCAATAGCTGTACAACATTTGATTCTTCTGATTTTTACTTTATTCATGTTTTTTTTTTTATTTCAACCGTAACTCATAAAGGAAATGGTCATCCCCTTGCTTTATTTGGTAATGTGCTGTTTTTTGCAACAATAACAAGAAGCACAAACAATAACGCACAAAGAACAAAAGAGATACATGTTTGTTCCTAGTGTAGACATCCTGGACATCCTTTACTGGGAGATCTGAGATATGCATTGGTCTAATAGGAGCTGGAAGTGGGCATGGTCAGGTTTCTGATAAGAGTGAGGGCACGGCTGTATCTGGGAGATCTGAGAAATGCCGAAGGCTCTTGTAAAAAGGAAGCTAGACTTAAGCTGCTGAAGAGACTTATCTTTACAGTTTCCTATACCACCTGCTGACAGATCCCAAGACTGTGTAAATTCCTCTGCCCCTTGAAATGACTCCGACCAGACAATGAGACGACACTTTGTGTACTGATGTTTACTATAACACAGAGAACAGAAGAGATTTTACAAGGTATGTGGGACACAAAGACAAACACAAGTTACATGTGTTGCAAATTGTGTTTGAAAATGGACAATCTTTGAAGTAAACTAATGGAGCGTGCTTTATACCCTGTCTGCATATACTCACTCTGTGATTTAGCACAAAACTCCTGCAGGATACATCAGTATATTAAGTAAGTATATTCATTTACTGTATTTATCAGAAGCTTTGCTTTGATGGCTGAGTAGCATGAGTAGATTTTACTTAAAAAATCTCCTCTAAATAGTCATACAGTTTTGTTCAAATTTGTAGATGACAAGAGGATGATTCAATGTGTGAAGAACTCCAGGGTTGGAAACATGGCTCAGTGTTATTGTAAAATGACGGTGTATAAGTCACTCCTGAGATGGCTTTTGTACTATTGGAAAGAGTTATTTACATCCGAGGAGCTGGGGGAATTTATCATCCGGGGATAGTGGCTCCCCTTCAAAGTTTTCCTTTTTATGACGTGCATTATTTCTCGTGCACACACATAAACAAAGCCAGGGCTGCCGGCACTGAATCAGCAGACTGTGTCACCGAGTGGCCTCTGGGTCAGGCCAGCTTTCTTGTGCCGCCAGTGCTTACATTAGCATGTGAAAGGCTAAAGCTGTTCCAAATATTCCCTCTAAACATTTATCCTGCCTGAACCCCGCATGGAAAAATTCCAGGGAGAGGGATGGATGTAGGATGCAACTACTAATTAGCTTTTGTCATGACAAATCAATTAACAAGGTGACAAAATGCATGTTCAACCAATAAACAGAGAAAAAAGGATTCTAACTGACTGAAAAAAATCAGTTACTTACTCTTGGGTTTGATTAGGAAATAAGTTTGCATAGTTGGGATTTAGGAGTTTATATATTTGCATTTTATTTCCATTTTCACATGGGTTTAAAACATGTTCCACATGTCTCTTCCTTCATCAGAAAAGTCCAGCCTGTCTATAGTATGGCAGGCAGGCAGGCACCGGGAGTCTGTGTTTACACTGGAAGTGCCTGGAAATGAATTTCCCCACACTAGTCTCATTTGTCTTATCAATCTGTAAATGTGCTGCCTTGATGATGGAGAGGCACATTTAAAACATTCAAAAAGGTGTTTCTCATATGCTCGAAACTGGCTTCATTCCTCTTTATGCAAAGCAATAAGCACCAAGGAGCAGCTAGAAGTGAAAAAACAACATCCTGTTACTTGGAAGCACCCAATTTTTGCTGCTGCACTGCTGCACATTTTTTAAATTAGCAGAGTGCGTCTGCTGGGGGAGGACCTTGGTGGGGGGTATAAATATTCAAAAGGTACATGTCGTATTCCCAGTCTGCTCATTCTGTTAACTTTTCCACACTGCGAGCTGAATCATCTGTCATTCACCCTAATTTAATCATCAGCCACTCTCATTCAATTATCCAATATAATATGCAAATGAGGTGAACAATGGCCAGCTCATGCTAATTATGTACATCAGAATAATTAAATTGGATAGAAGTGGTGGAGGGGAACTGGACAATCATAAAATGGGGAGCAGATTCTTTAATTAAGGCTGCAAAAATTTTATTAGAATCTGTAATCTGCCCGTAAATTGTTGAATGGTGGCCATGCACAAGGGGGACATTACTCTTATTGGAAAGCGCTCCCTGAAGACTGGTTCACGGAAGCACAGTGGCTCATATCAAGGGCAAATCCATTCTAAAACAGGATTCCTATTTATTATAGCAGTGATCCTGGAATGTGAGCATAAACAACTTCCCTCAAAAGACTGCAAACCGTAAAACTGTTATCATACTAAAAAATTTTTTACAAAGAGAAGCGATGACTATTGTTGGCACTGTGACAAAATAAAGCAAATAAAATGTCAATACAACTTCGTGAGCAAAATGTTCTCTTTTCTTCTTGGTTGTTGCCCCACCTTAATGAACAATCAGAACTCTATTTAAACTGGATCTTCAGTCAGCAATAAGCAGAACTAAATGATGTAAATTGTGCATTCTGTGCCAAGTCAGCAGAGCATGCCTGGCAGCCAGTTAGCACAGAGAAACACCACCACTAATCCTCTCCTCTGCTACTGCATGCATGCAGGCACTGCTGCCTTCCTACAACAGCGCAGCCATGTCCAGCAGCACAACACAAAACAGTTTGCCATGGGACACACAATGGCTCAGTCCGAGGACCAGCAGACAGCGAGCAGCAGGGCTCTGGACGAGGTGCTGAAGCCACTGAAATATTTACAGAGGAGTGTTTTGTTGCTTTTGTGCTGAGTGATTGAAGGGAGCTGTTCAGGCAGTCTGTGTGGTGCTGCTGCTGCTGTCACTGGATTAAATACAGGAAAGGGCAATACATAGATCACTTTTTGTCTTTTAAAATTAAAAATATTTGTATTTCAAAGATTTATCTGTTATTCTGCCTTGAAGAAAAGAGCAGGGGCGTTTGAAGTTTGAAGAAGTTAGAATCCTGCATAATCCATCACCCTCTGTGGCGACAGACAACAACACCTCGGTAACACCGTGGTCTATCCCGCCTGAACCAGACAGTATTTGTTAAACATGTCAGGGTGACAGAACAGCAGCAGGTCAGGAGCTCAGTAGATTAAAGTGGGAGTGAGTTTGAGTGAGGATGTAGAGACATGTAAACTGACACATGACAAAATACACTGCAGTGATAGCTTGTCCACTATCTCCCGCTCTGCCAATATATCCACAGTAGATGTGCACATAGAGAAATACGATTGTTTACACTGCACATCCTCTTTGTAGTGCATAATCTTTATGTTAAACTAACATAAAATACTAGTAGATTCTCTTTTTCAATCAGTGAACTTTTTTCCTTGTTTAGGAAATTTGCAACATTGACAGTGTTAGGTGTGCAAATAGCTTAAAGACAGACATTTTCTGAATATTTTTTTCATTTTGGATCATAAATGCTGCCCTTAAACTTTGTTTCAGTGTTTAGTGACTATGTTGCATATATTCTAGGATAACCAGCTAACAGTCAGTTGACGTGACAATAAGAAATCACAGTTTTGCGTCCCAGTAAACTTCAAAAAATAAATCTTAAATTCATCTTTTTTTTCTACGTTTGGAAGAAATTTAAAGTATATTGCCTGCAAGCACATATTTAGCATCTAATTTTTAAAGTCAGCTGATTTCATTTCGTCACCATTGTCGCTGACTGAGTGAATGCTGTGCTCCTCCTTTTAACATTTTTTCCCCAAACCTTGTGGGGATTAGGTGTGCCTCAGTGTCACTACATATTGAAATAAAGTGTAGTACCTTTAAGATCTTAAATTGAGTTAGTTTAGCCTGCATATTTTTGTAAAACTACTCCAAAAAGCCATCACTACCATCTGAATAAATATTTTCATTCAGATGGCACCGCATTTAGTAATCTCGCATGAGTCATTCCACTCGTGTCTGTCACACAGCTTATTGTCCAGCCAGCTGTACAAACTTGGAAATATTTACTCTTCTCATCGTGACTGGTTCTGTTGTAATAAAGTTAAAGAAACTGTATATATTATAGACAACTGCAATCTGACTTTTGGATTTCTTTAAACCTGAATCACTGACCACACATTCAACCTTTGCGTCACGTCTTTGACTGGCTCTGAGTCTGTGCTGTCTAACAGATTTTTTTTAGGAGGAAATATTTCACAAGTAAGCTCTGAGTTACAGCAGGGGCAAGGGAGGAAATCACATTAGAATAATTCAAAGTAATCACACTGAAACTCTGATATATGGACTCTTTCTCAGCTCTTGTTCCTCCTGTTTGTTTGTTTATGGCTTAGTGCCTGTCTTTCTCAACAGAACAGTTTGCAGATGATCTTAAAAAGCAAACTTATTTATAGACACTTCTCCTAAAACACCCAAGGCAAATAACAGAAAAAATGTGTTCTCTGCCTTCTCATATTACTCAGGTTGCAAGCTTGAAAAACAGCAGGTTTGCTGAGTTTGGCTGACGCAATAAACAACACTATCTCATAGCTCTGTCTTATCCACCCTGAAGATGGATGGGCAGGGGCCAAAGGTCACACTTGTTCATTCTTGCAGAGGAAACATCTTATCCTAATGACAGTTTAGAGGTAAAATGAGAATACTTTTCCCTGAGTACTGGCACATTAGGATGGACTTGTGGCAAACAAGACTTGGTCCCTCACATATGTATTAATATTAAGGCAACAAAAAAGCGATCATTTGGTAGTGATTTAAAGCGATATACTGAAGAAGTCATAGACTGTGTTTTTTGTCCTAAAGTCTGTTAAGTAATGAGAATAAAACGTAGTTTACACATTGGGTAAAGCATAAATATGTAAAGTAAGTAGAATTGAGTGACTCAAGTAGAGTAACATCTCAGTGACGTATTGAAATGTGCTTTCAAATAAATATAAGGTATTTATTATTTTGACAGCAGAAAATCTGCTCATTGTTCTAAACATTTTTCCAAGATACTCCCTTTGTGAGAATATTACTTGTGCAAATCATCAGGGGTGTAACTGACTTACATTCAGCATAAAAAAAACCGTTTGCAGTCTGTCGGCAAAGAAGGAGACGTTAAATGTTGAGGTTTAGCTGTCAAAGTCTACATCCTGAAAAGAAATCACTGTGCTGAGATGAAAGGATGGAAAGCAACAGGCTGGACAAGCGATTACTTGATTTCACCTAATTATCCAAGTTATCTAAACTAATCATGTAATTAGTGTCCAGGTCCAACCCAATAAATGTTAAACTTGTTCACAGCAAGTACACAAACAAACACCAACATGTCTGATCTCTCAGAGTGCTGTGACTTAAACCCCTTTCAGGATTTATAATGAGTCAGCAAACATTTTCATAGCACATTTGCACCACTTTCCACCCTAAATCAGAGAGACAGACTTCCTCCTATAAATACCATGGACAGGTATCTCTTACTCAGTGGCATGCTTAGCACAGGATGGAGACCTGTATGCCAATACCTCCACAGTGTAAGGGACTGATTGTGTGTGGGGTTGCCTGGTCACACTTAATGCTGCACTAAGACATTTGAGTATGGAGCACATCTATTGTACCTCAGCCAATGGTGCTCTGTGGCACTCTTGTCCTCTGAAAACCAAGGCAGGAAAGAGGAAGAGAGAAGAAGCGCTCATTTCCACCTCCTCTGCCTAAAATCAATGCATCTCTTGGACACCACAGGGTCAGGGCTGTCAAATGGCACTAAAGAGACATCATTAGGTCTCCTAGATGCCACGGGGTACTTCTTGACGGACTCTTCTGAGACACTATCAAAGACAAGTGAGCCTCTCTGCAAAAGGTAACGTTTTAAAGATAGATACACACCAGGGTATGAGGACCAAATCTTGGATAAATGCATAGTGAAGTGAAGCCTCTTTTCTCCTTCTCACCCGGCCATGCTGCTGCAAGTAACACAGCTCCAGAATTCCCAGACAATAACTCTCTCATATCCATGACTATAAGTTACATTTACTGGCTACTGTGAAAACTGCTGTTATGATGTGACTGTGGAATGAACAAGGGAACAAGGGGCAGGTTTCTCACACATATTCAGTGACAGGAGCACAGCCGATCAAACAGCTGGCTGTCATTAGAGCATGGCAGCTGGGGCTGACATGGTAGCTGGCAGGAGCAGACAGTGAGGGCCGACGCTGACACAGACAGGAATCAGTAACGTAGATGTAAGATATGTCATACTGCTGGTACAATTTCTTTTGAAGAACTGGAATAAACATCAGGCAAAAAAGAAAAGTGACATTAATCATGTTTATTAGTAACGCACTCTGCAGTGAGTGAGAGGCAGAGTACATCCTGAACAGGCTGCCAGTCCACTGCTTTGCCAAACAACAGACTTAGCATAATATCTCAATGGACTACGACTAAAATGCAAACCATGACCATCAAAATCCAAGGAAATAAGGGGATGTACTTCTATTTCTCCTAAATAAACTTAAAAAACCCTTCCTCACACTTACATTTGTACCTGAATGAAAAATTGGCAACTTTTTCATTCAACCTTTAACTGCTACAATGAAAAAGCAAAACAAAACAAAAAACCCCAAAAATAAAAATAATGAATGATGCAGACAGTAAATGAAAGGCACCTTTTGCTGGATGGCAGTGGAAAGTGACAAAGGAAAATTTGATAGTCGAAGAGGAAATAGAGGAAGTTCTGTGCCAAAACGACTGCTTCTGAAGCAATGCCAGCAAGCTGTAGTGGAAAGAGACAAGACAGATCCTGGAAAAGTGGATATTCTTGGGGAAAACAATTAGACATACATTAAATAAAAATAAACCTTATATCCTATTTCTTCTCTGTTTATTTATTTATTTTACCTTTTTAAAAAAGTATTTATTTTTTGTTCATATGAATTGTCCATCTGGCATATAGCAGCAAAGTACAGAGGAGCAGGGAATGACAAAACATTCTCCAACAATGGGAAAATCCACCAACAAAGGGAAGCTGAAACTCAGTACTCTAACCTTTAGAAAGAGTCCACCATGACAAAGCACTATTGGGATATCACAAATTTGTCTGGCAGTGACAGTTCCAGAGAACTTTCTCTCTCCGCCCACTGTAGGACAAATCACTGGTAATTGGCCTATTACTCTGTCGCCAGGTCTGCTTCTGTAGTCAGGCTCTATGAGCCCTGTGACGAGCCAGTGGAGGGATCTGTCTCACCTTGTCTGAGTGGCTCAGGTATGTCTGCCCCCAAGGGACTGCAGTCCACTTCTCTTAAAGGTATACCCTGCAGAGAGAGCTGTCCATCACCAGACCTCCCAGTGTGTCAGAATACATCAAGTCAGCTCTGCAGGCTGCGCCGCGTTCGATCATTGCTGCTAAGAGCCCCTTTTCAGCTTTCCCCTTCTCCAAGACAATTCCGCTCATTCACATCGTTGTTAGAGCTGTCAGTCACTGCGGACTTTACATGCAGCAGTAATTACAATTTCAAACTACTCACAGTCTCCCTACTCTGTGTGTCACATGTCACGATGGACTTAAGCTTGTTGTTATGACAATCTTTACCTAAAAGGGTTTGCTAAAGCATCTATTGTCAGTTTGTCAGCCTTTGGACATGAAAATTTATTGTGCTTTACCTCAAATTACAGACTTCTCTGTGATCTTTTAAGAGGTAGGTTATGTTAAAATGCACACCTTTATGATGCTATGTCACTCATTTTATGTAATGTGGCTCTAATTTCAAATTTTGAACCTAAAAGATATCTTTTGCATATAATCACAATGGTAATTTGTATATCATTTGTATATATTTACAAATTACTATTGTGGAGTGACATTTACAATAATCATGAAGATTTGAAAGTCTTAAGCATCTTAAAATAACATGTTTATATTTCTCTTGCTTTTAAGCAGAAGGAATATGGCTCTTGCAATCATATCATCATAAACAATGAAAAAACTACATGAAATGTGAATAGCACAAAAGTATTTACAATAACTGATGCTGAAATGTAAACAAGCTGAAATGTTTACAGGCAGCAAGCTGAGAAGAATAATCCTTCAAGCACTGTCATGTAAGACAGTGCTTGAAGGATTTGAGTCATTTACTGACTGACCAGTACTTCACACTTGCTCTCAATTCAGCCGCATTTTGTTTATCCATCCATCCATTCGCTACCGCTTATCCTTTTCAGGGTCGCGGGGGGTGCTGGAGCCAATCCCAGCTGTCATAGGGCGAAAGGCGGGGTACACCCTGGACAGGTCGCCAGTCTGTCGCAGGGCCAACACACAAGGACAGACAACCATTCACACTCACATGCACTCGCACATTCACACCTAGTGGCAATTTGGATTATCCAATTAACCTATCCCCACACACTGCATGTCTTTGGACGGTGGGAGGAAGCCGGAGTACCCGGAGGGAACCCACGCAGACACGGGGAGAACATGCAAACTCCACACAGAAAGACCCCGGCCTGATGGTGGAATTGAACTCAGGACCTTCTTGCTGTGCGGCAACAGTGCTAACCACCGTGCTGCATTTTGTTTATTGTGGATTAAAACCCCTTTTCCTCGGCCTCTCCAACAATGGATGGCTGGCCTTTCCTCATTCCATTAACTCAAGCATAATTTGATCTCTGAATAAATTTTAATGAACACAAATTTCACTGCGAGCAGACAGTTGGTTAATTGTAGCATTTTAAGAGCGACAGTATCTGTGCGTTACCTAATTGTATCTCAGTGACTGGCCATGACCATTTACGCCACAAGGCATCACTAGAAGACTCTGCCAGCACCCAGGGAAAAGTGGGCTCAATTAAAAACTCTTCATAAATATTAAACACTATCTATCAGCAAGTTATTCATATAAATGATGTATCCACTTGTAAGCACAGACGATCAACATCTGAATGTCCTCTGTAAATACAGCTCAGTCATGGAATCCTTGCTCTGTTCTAATTCCAGAGCTGGCCAGTTTTAAACAGGCACCGTGCCAGGCCAGCACTTCGCCATGCTAGCTAACAGAGAGGTGGTAGTACTAATGTTTGGCTCATGTTCATACGGTAAGTGATCGGCTTCGTCAAAGCAGGGAAACCCTGCACAGGGCTGATTCGTCTGTCACCATGATGAAGGAGGCCTGCTGAAAGACAGAGAAAGCTTGGAGGGAAAAATAAGACTGGTGAATTTATTCATAGTTACAATAAAGCATGTAATATTTCACAGCTGAAACTCATAATAATGCAGGCTATCTAACAGTCTACCTGCAAATATGTTAATAACAATTTGCTGGAGTTGTTTCCCCACAAATGTGCAAATGTCAGATTACTAAATATGAAAAAAAAAAATTCTACTAAAAAGCATGAGATGATACTTTGATAAATTAAAAAAAATGGCACCATTTTAAATTTAAATTACTTACATTTTCATTGCATAAAATTTCAAAGCGCATTGTATCTTCTCATAGATGATTAGTCTTGGTGAGAATCCCACAGCATTGTAGCATGAATAATAGCACATGTCTCTATATTATTAATAAGCTCAGGGCTGAAGCTGGTTAGTAGAAGTCACGGTGACAGATGCTTTCTGGTTGGGTGCCAAAAGAAAGGCAAGTGAGAAGTCTCGGAAGTGTTTGCAGCAGGGTATAACAGAGCCCTGCAGGTCATGTTAGCCCTGTTCAGAAAACCACGGCTAAACACTGAGCCAAACTAGGGAAGCTTTACAGAGCCAACCTTCCAATCCCAGAATTAACACTTCAGAAGGACATTATAGTCCGAGCTCAAAGGAAGCTTGTTAGATAGAAAGAATGTAAAGCACAGACAGAAAAGGACAGAAGCACGGAGGAATAAAGAGGAAGAAAACCAGACAGTACAAGTAACAGTGGAAAATAGGGAAGTCATCTTTTAAACTTGATATCAACTGGAGTTTTTGGAACTGTGACACACTTACTGTAAATGTATAGGAGTCTAGTTAACAGAAATAGCGAGTAATGTCAAATGAAGAACTGTGCACCACACTTTGTGATAATTAGGAAATAGGATTAAAAAAAAAGAACATAACAAACTTTTAATAATATGACATCCTATCATGTTCCCTCGATTCTAGCTTAGATATTTTTAATACCTGATGATACATTATAATAATAATTACAATAATAATTATTTTGCATAATAAATCACATAATCTCTAATGCTATCTTTATACAATGTGTAATTTGTGTTTTATAGTTTTATGGTATTTGGAAACACTTCTTAGAATCAACTTGCTGTTAGACTCTCAATTCAGTGGCCTCACAGACCACAAATGCAACAGTCAAAGCCATTTGATTTGGGTGTTTTCTAATATGAGCCATGTGTGTTTCATTCTTTTGAATGATTCTGACAAGTCCACATTGTTTAGTCTGCCTCGTTCCGTTTACATGAAAATGTGACAAATTCAACATCGCTGCCGTCTTTTGATTAAAAGATAGGCTTTAAAAATAACACATTATTGCACCGTGAAACAAATTAAATTACCAGAGAAAACAGAGAATTTCTTATATAACCAATAAGGATTCTTTCAGGGAGGTATTTATGTGAACGCTACTATTGTGTGGCTCTAATTATTTAGCTTGAAAAGCTATAGATGAGCTTTGAGCCGTTGATATTTAATTTTAAGAAATCCACGCAAACAGAGGTGACTCTATCTTGCATTTATACTGTTGCCGGATTCATTTGTAACTCTGAATGCAGTGCTAATTCCTCAGACACTGTATTCAATTATTCATGCCAAGTACATAACTTTTCAATTAACTAATTGCCAGGCTCTGGAGAGCTCTGTGTACATGGTGCCCCGGGCAGGTCATCAGCAGCTATGAAGGCAAATTCTTCACCTGCATCCTTAATACACACCGACTTTAAGAGAAAATAATTTCATAAATATTTAAGAGAACAAAGTGAGCTTTTAAAATTATATACCCACAGAATGAAGTAAAACCTTCATCAGTCAAAGATTTTATAATTTTGCAGACATGCCATTCAACCACCTGCACATCACCTATGTTATCTTTATCTGAAAAAAACAAAAACATAGCCAGAAATATTTAATGTTTTTTTTTTAAAATATGCTATGTATCCTATTTTAATTATAGTAGCATTCAAAGATTTCAATAAGCACCAACGAAATGGGTTGGAGCAGTGATGGGTGAGGAAGTAGCAGACAGCTGTAAGGAAACTGTTTGACTCACTTCCCAAATTCTGCCATGTTCCTCACAATCTAATCTCTCTGACCTGCTGACCTGTCCACAGAGATAAGTAGCAAGAACAAAAGGGGGTTCCCATGACCAAGCGAGCCTGCGGTTCTACATTGACAGCTATGATGGATTTGCATGGATTCTGTAGTTTCTCATCTTCAAAGACTTGCAACACCAGCACATCAAATAAAACCCTTTTTTAAATCTTAATGTTTATGAAACATTACTAATATATCAAAACAAGACACATATAATATCTAAAATCCAAGGGCCAGATAAAAAAAAAGAAGCCAGGGTGGAAGTGGCAAAAACTGCAGTAACTCCCAAGACTTGTAACATTTCAAACTTTACAGCAATAAAAAAGCATGTATAGAGCCTGGTACAGAATATAGTTTTGGACATATGGATAGCTTACCCCATCATAACTGCTCTTCATGGTATTTTATTATTATTATTATTGGATAAGTGAGTTAGGGATGTGGCCTTGCTGACAGACAGGTGTCCAGATATAGGCTGCAGGGTGTGTGCTAGGCCTCATTCATTGCTCTGAGTCTTTAAATAGTACCTCTTTACCTTGTTGATATGCTGTTTGTACTTTATGGATTTTATAGGGTTCTATGGCTAATATTATGAATTACTTTGTGGTACAGGCCATTCCAAAAGTTTGTGCTTCAGTATTTGTAAGTGAAATTCTAGTGTTCAATAATTTGTTAAGTTGCTGATACTAATTAGCTGATATGTGTGTCTGCTCATTTCCCATAGAGTGTTTGAATATAGCTTGCTAACCCAGCTATTTAAAGATCACTAAAAATGTAGCACATTACCCTTTAGTTCATACAAGGCAACTTCTGGCTCAGAAAAATTTAAAAATCAGCTTGGTAGAAAAATGGTCACACAAAATAAGTTGGAAAAAAAAAACAGTGGCTATGTCTAACTTTTGCAAATCCTAATTATAGATAACTTCATTTTGCAGTATATAAATGCTGGAAGTTGTGAAAAGCAGAAACTTTTTTCATCTGTTTTTCTGCAACCATTTAAGATTTCAACATGAGCGAGACCTCACTCGGTACAAAAAAATGTGTCCAACATTTCAACCAGAAATAGAAGTCAAGGGGAGAGGCTGAGATTTGTGATATTTTAAAGCAAGCTCCTGTTTATTCCTTGTCATAAACATCTCAGTGTCCACGATAACTTTCTCCATCTGGTCCTCATTCTCAAACCAATACTCACTGGAATAACAGCAGACATTATAAACCACAAAATATATCAGCCTAAAGAAGCTAGGCACGGAGCTGTGGCCATTCCAGATCGAGCAGATTTGAATATGGTTACAGTACGACTGCTTCCTCCTCCAGGCAGGTAAACAATGTAATAGGAAACTGTCACAACTGATTTGAGGGGCATACAGCCAATGAGGGGGGACGATATGACATGTCTCCTCAGATCACAGCTTTCTGATGGCAATCTGTTTAGCTGGAGAGTGTGTAAAGAGTAGCAGATCATGCGAGGGGAGGGAGAAGTGGAGAATGCAGGCAAGGGCAAAAAAGAGAAATGATGATGGTAGAAGCGTAGAATGGGACCAAGATGACGAGACGAGAAAGAGCATGAGGAGGAAGCAGAGGAAAAAAGAAAGGGGAGGTGACAGGGTGAGTGCTGGATAGTGATAATACTGGCTCCTTTCAGTCCATGCACAGGGGTAAGGTGAGACTCCCTCCAAACTGTGCTTTCTGGGCAGTGGCCCAAACCTGGGGCTGCCTGATTGATTTGCCCAGTAAAAAGCCCACTTGTGCAGCTGTGCCATAGCTGATTTCTCCCAACCAGCCTTATGCAGCTCCCACTGCGGAGAAACCACATTAACCAACATGTAGAAAAGGCTGCTGAGAGCAAATGAAGGTGACAGCACTTTTCTTGACAGCCAGAAGATTTAGAAACAGTTTTTACTACATAAAATACAGTGTAATCAGAATAAATAAGACATGTTTGACCTGCTTCTAGGTATGTAATATGTTGGATCTATTTTATTATTAAATGTATAATGTTACTTAATGAGACAAAGGATAAAATGCAGAAATATTTATTTACCATTGTTTTTATTGCTGTATTAACAGGTACAGTTTAAAGCACAGTGGAAAACAGCTGAGTATAGGGGGATTCTACAGGAAGCTTCTTCTCAGTTTCTGACAGGTGGGCAACGTATTCCCTAGATGTACATCTCTCTAGATGTACTGGTAAATCATAACTTCAACCAAAATTGATCTGATATCCATTATTGTTCCTTGTTGTTCCCTCCTTTGCCACTAATACAAAAACATAAACATGGTTAAAATATGTCTAATGTCAGTTTATACACAATATTAACAATGTCTTCATTTGGCTGAATAATTATCCATGAGTTTTTACATTGAGATCTGTGTGCAGAGATGTGCTCTTCCTGTTCCTGTGTGAATCAAACCTTCCCCGATTAGACATTTAGAGTGGATGGGATAAGGCGGGCCCCAGGTGGCCCCCTCTGTTAAATGGCAGATTAAAGAGTGCACAACTAATTTCTTTAGGCTAATCTTATTAAAGGAAAAACAGCTGTCAACTGTCACCATGTGAATACAAACGGTCTGCAACAAGCTCAGAAGTGCGTCTGCGCCATGTTGGTGGGATGCACATACAAACACTATTTCATGTATGTTTGTTGCCTGCAAATTTTAATATAACACATATTGTTTATTCAAAACCAAGGGCATCCTGAAAGCTGAAACACAATATTGCAACCTCTTTGTCTTCCATTATATTCGCCCCTAATCATAGTTTCTAGACTACGCTAAACTACATCAAGCAATACATACAGCCTTTTTTTCTTTTTTTCTTTTTTAAATCTGTAAATATAGGCAAGGATTAAAACTGGCTCTTTGTAAAGCAGTAACTCATTGTGAAGCTAAGGTATATTTAAACTGTGATTTTACTACACTGCAATTAATCAAAGCTATATTTCCATTGGAAAGAATGAAACCTTTTACAAGATCAGCATCTTTTCATGGTCATCACTCGCTCACATTCACTGTAGTCGGAATTTTGGCCCTGTGCCCTCTGACATGAGCTGACACCAGGTGCTCAGTACCCCAGGGTATTTTGAAGACCCCCCAGTTTAAAGCCTCATCACCTCTGAATCCCCACCCACATAATCCCACCACTCAGATACACACAAACCGACAGGATCCCTTTTTAACACTACGTTTCTTTCAACATTTTGCATAGGACCATTATTATATTCTTTTCATCATTTGAAAAAAAGGTTCGTTTGACTAGCAGTGGCTTATGACACCCAAGTACCGCAGCCCACACACTTCAGCGCTGCACCATCATGGCCTTTTGATTGCTCCACCTCTCTGTAATTGCTGGTGATTAACCCTGGCATGGGAGTCGGCCAGAAAGAGTTCCTCTCCCTTCTCTGCTGACAGTTCTTGTCAGTGGGTTTGAGGGGCAATTTGGCTGCTGACATGCCTTCCCCAGTCTCTTGTTACTGGGGAACTATGCTGTGCTTGACCCAGCACTGCGAGACTATCTGCTGAATTTCTTCCCCTCCTTCTTTCTCTTCTCTGCATTTCTCCTTTTTGCTCTCAGTTTGTTCGTCTCTTTTGTGTCATTACGTCTCTTATCCTTGCTCTAACCTTATTCTTTTTCTTCCACTTTTGCTTCAACGCTCCTTCGATCTCTCTTTCCCTCTTTCTTTTTTATATTTGTCTGTCTTTCTGCTAGAGTTCACATCGGACAACCCGACTCCGTGACTTTAGTGCCTGGGCTGCCTGTGCCTGCCTGCTTGCAGGACTGCAAGGGGGCAACAAACAATGGGCATATTGTTAATCTGTCCGTAAGAAAGCCTTATCTTGTTGTAGACATGGTATTAAATTTCGGAGTGGCCCCATGCGGCCAGGCTGGGGGAGGGACGTGTGAGGGGGGAGAGAGAGAGAGAGATGGGGGGGGGGGGGGACGATGTGAATAATAAGCTGTGTAATCTCTTCACCTACTCCAAACAGCTTAACCCTGTCAGTAGTTGCTGGTCCAGTGGCATTCTGGACCCAGGTTAATATTTACTGTATGCAACCCAAGCATGTATGACAACACTGGTTACAGTTTAATGAGTGAATGTAGACGTTATCCAATAATTCAAGTGTTTTTGTTTTTGATTTTGTCAGGCAGATTGTAAAACTGTTTGTTTGCTTGTATATTACAATACTGTAATTTTGATCCTTTGGGTAACTATCATGATATCATTTCAGCCTCAAAATCCCTAAAAATAATCTACAATAATAAGCAAACAATAAATATTGATATTTTCATTGTGCTGGAATGATCTTAAAATTGTGGGATATTGTCTGTTTAGCTCATCTTTCTTAACTCTGCATAAGATCCAATCCAAATTCCAGAACAGATGCTTTATCTGGGTGAGGGAAAGAGGATTAGAGTAGCTACAAATTACATTTTTTAGTTTGGGGACAGTACCCATTCTTCACTGAAAAATCTTTACTTGTCATTTGTTCACTCACACAATGTCATAAGGAAGACGTAACTATTTAGTTTGAGATGCTTACAATGGTTTCAACATTTTTAAACTAAAAAGACTAAAGATCCCACCTGTGGTGAGGGATCATTCAAGATGAGCTTACTCGGGGGTGTGCACCCAAAGTCCGGATCCCAGAGTTCAAAGTGGACCCCCTGTGATTACAGGAAATAAGAAGGTGGATCAGGAGATCAGAAAAGTGTGGAACACATGCACACATTGCCATCCTTTTTACATCCAGGACCACAGCGCATTGTTGAGTGAGATGAAAACCATGATTATGCTACTTTAACAAGCAAAACAGATGTTGTACAGCAAAGATTTTCCAAGCTGCAGATGAGAAATTAAAAATGACATTACAGCAGTGTTGCAGAGTTATAAATTTGTTATTTATTTCATTAAGTAAATGAAATAAGTAACATCACAAATCAGCAACTATGTCAAGTAATATTGGCGCTACTTGTACCCTCTGTCAGGTGTCTGGCAAACAGCAATGATAAAGTTGATTTTTTGTTTTTTTGAGACAATAAAAAAAAAGCTGACATTAAATTGACACATCCGCTGTGACAAAACACCATTTTTGACTTGTTCTCCTCTTATACCACTGCTGATGAGGAGGTATTGAAGCCTATCATCCGCGAGAATGCTGCACTGAGTACCTGGTACCTGATTATGGTTAAAAAGCCTTTTTCAAAGCCCTCTGTGAAGCAACTGTTGCTACTTGTGAGAAGGCACATTATGAAACAAACACATCAGTAAAATAACAGAAAGCTTAATAATAACAAGCTTGTCTTTATTTGCATGCAATTTCCAGGTATAAGACTGTACTGTGAACTTCCTGTGTGGCATAGTGTAGAGGGAAATTTGCAGGACTTACTTAACCTGTAAGGAATACCAGACTAACCAATTACACTGACTGGCTTGACTATAATTTCACAACTTTCCTCACCATGAAATAAACTGCCTTTATTGATTTGTTATGAACATATGAAAGAGGTTTATGTTTATGACATGCATGCAAAAATGAGAATCTTTTATTGCTTTTATTTCTATCTGATGCAACAAATCGCACAAACTATATATTGTAATAAAAGCATGATAAAGTGTAATTTGCAATTACTGTCTCAGGTGTGAAGTGGCACTCAGTGTTGCTGCAGCGTTTTCTATCAGTGTCTCCCTGGTGATTCGTGGTCTTTTCTGCTGACAGGAGGTTGGTGGAGGTTGGTGGCGAGCCCAGACAGCAGAGACAGAAACACCACTGTCAACTCAAGCTGCTCTCCAGCAGCACCTACTGGAGTATGCATGAACCTACAGACTAAATACAGAGTCTATGTAGAAACACAGCCCTTGCCACCTATTGCACTGTTTTTTCATCTTGTTATTTAGAATATAAGACGTCCTTAAGGCAATCAACTAATGTGTACTGACAGCAAAACTATCTATACCTAAATGTGTTTTCATGTCAGAATCGTGCAGTGACCTGTTGCAAAATCGTTTGGCGTTATTAGTTAAATAAAGACTGAACATTATCACAATTATAAAGGAAAGAGGCGGTGGACACTGTGTGTGTGACCGTGAAACCCTGGTGAGAGACAGTACAATAGGGAGAAGCTGCTGTTCCAGGCTGGAAGGAAGAGGATTATTGTAAAGAGTGGATACTTGAGCTGTATAAACTGTGCTTCATCATGTCTTACCATTCACATGAATAATCACTACGGAACACACAATAAAGCTTTGATACACAACAGAACATAGCAGAAGTGAGAATTTAGCAAATTCAATTTGAAACTGGAAATAAAAATGATAAAAAACATACACAAAAGTACAATGATTATATATGAGTCATGCACATCTTTTTATCATACTAAATGCATGTGGGTAATAAAAAGTCCAAATTTATACAATTAATATCATAGTTTTCCTAAAGTCCAGTCTTTGCTCATCAGTGTATAAATATGGCAAGTAGTTATTATCTCGCTCCCAAATGATTTACAGCAATAATGGGAAGGCCAGTCTGCTGGGTCAGTTCAAGGAAACCTGTGGGGGTGCAACATTACCAAAATAAAAATCAGTCATTGTCCATTTCAGGCTTACAAAGAATCAGGAAGAGAATATTTGTGTGTGTGTGTGTGTGTGTGTGTGTGTGTGTGTGTGTGTGTGTGTGTGTGTGTGCGTGTGTGTGTCTAAGAGGGAAAGACAGACAGACAGAAAAGCAAGCGAGAGGATGGATGGGCACATCCCTAGAAATGGCAAATGCTACTAATGTGTTGTGTGTGAGCTTGTCTTTATTTATTAGGGACGTTTAGGGTCAATGTCTTGGAGACTGTCCATGTACATTACATGCATATTCTGGCTGCAAGTTCAGGAGCTGGTTATTTATGTGGACGAGAGCAGCTGCTTCTCCCTTTGAGAACTACAGTCATCACTCTTTGCAGGGAGAGAGAGGTGTATTTTATTTGCAGTTACTCAAAAAACTGAAGGCTCTCATACAGATGCGCAGTAGCTACTGATACAAAATCTAAGGAACTGCCTCTCATTGTCTTTATAGCTGCAGAATAAGGCTAATGCAACAAGAAAAAAAATCATGATGAGCAATAATAATAAAGAAAATATACATAAAATGTTGTACAGGCCACAGGTTTAATATAAACTGATATGTATTTATATTTTTCCCTGAGTCGGTCTGTATTTTCTGCTGGACTCGTGTTATTTGTTGGATCAGTATAAGTCGATCACAAAACACTCCAAGCTTCAGTAAAGATTTTGAATCAGCTTACTGAACAATGTTCAAGAATCCAACAGAAATAAAAAAAACATGAGAACTATGCTATTCTTTTTCCTTTTTTAGCCTCTATTTTGGACATACTGAGGATGATGACTTTTTGTGCCTATTGCATGTATTCTGTTTGGCAATGATATCTACCTATGAGGTGCATGACTGGAAATTAGAAATCAGAAATTACAAGTCTGGCTTTCTTTACCTTTGTCTGAAATCTGAAACAGAACAGTTGCTTCAAAAGTTACTCTGAATATTAAGTTTTGCTTTCTAAGTGAAGAGAAAGCAACTATAAGCATGATAGGTGCAGCTTAATGAACTCTCAGTTATGTCTGTCTACTCTCAGTCCTGGCACTGAAGACAAAATTCTCCAGGTTGCATCTTTAGAGAATAAGCAGATTAACAAATCCCAGAGGTTCTTTGAAAGGCAGTTGTTGTGATCTAGGTATCTTTTTTGCCTCTGTAGTCTTTTTAGTTAATGACTTGAGTTACTTAAGTGGTGCTGATCAATATGCACCGGAGGTAAACTTGCTGAAGTTACTGTCTGGGCTGCCATCAGCACACTTCACACCAGTAGGAAGTAAAAACACAGGATTAGGAGGGGAGAATGTGTTGATCCAAATGTATCATTCATATGAGTCTGACCTTGGTGACGGAGAACACGTAATAAAGACAGCAGTCTTTGGTGGTGCATTTAGCAAAAAAAGAAAAGTTTGAAGTGAGTGTGAGGGTATGAGAGAGACAGGGAGGCAGACTGAAACATTAACAAAATACGAAGGGAACAGAAAAACAAGTTTTACAAAAACATTAACCAACACTAAATAAAATAAAAGAGCGCACGAATCAAGACAATAAATGACTGAGGATAGTTGTTGTGTGCATGCAAATAGAAAGAAAGAATGAACGATGTTAAAACAATATGTGTGAGAATGATGTGGCTTTTGTGTCCTTCCTGTGGTCCATTACTGTAAAGACAAACCCCGAACGAAACAGATCCCAGTGGACCACCATGGCTGTTGTGGGTTTTTACAGCTTCCTGGTTTGTCTCAGTGTGAATGTGTGTGTGAGTTTCTGTGCTCCAGGTATTGCTCATATTGTGGGGACCTACAGTGGCAATAGGGGGATGTGTCATCCCTACAAAAAAAACAAAACAAAAAAACAACAACCAACAACCAAAAAACAGAAAAACCCCAAACAAATTCCTATTATATAAATATGTAAAGTTTAAAGTTTTTAGGTGAGGGTTTGGTTAAAGTTTGGGTATCTGTTGGGTAAATTAATGTAATTGCATATAAGTTATCATGTGTAAGTGTGTGTGGGTGCCCCTGCTATTTTATATGCACTCATAAACTGGTCAAAATGCATAAAAGTATTTTTTGAGGTCTTAGAAAATTATTTGTAGTCGATGGCAAATACCAAAGATACAAGTATGTGTGTTATTGTTTACCCCAGAGTGTTAGCACCATATCTTTATGAGGAATAGCTAGCAACTAAAGATGGGATCCCTCACTAGCGTCACAGTCCTCTCTGGCTCACACTACTCAACATTAGCGATAAGGCAAGAAGACTAATCTCTCTCACACCACATAAGCACACACAAACACTTCACACATGGGAAAGAAAGGTTCAGGGGAAGCCCACTTTAGATGAGAACCGTACCCACTTGCTTATCTTACACATGCTCTTCACACAAGAAGATTTACAGGAAACTGTTTTCAAGAGCCAAAAAAACACAATAAAGTCAACTAACTTTTGTAACGCTCGACAGCCTATAACTTTGGCTAATGTTTGCAAAATGTGCAGTGTGTCAGCCTTCCTGACACACTGATCAAATTTTAAGTGGTATTCATCCATTTTGGGTAGTCTGCATTTTCTGTTTTGGTTTTAAAAAATGAATTAGTAATTGCTTGGAGAGCTCAAAAGTTCCAAGATTCGATAGAGCAAACTTTCGAGCCATTAATAAGTTTTTCAGTAGCATAAACAGAATCTCTTTATTGTTCTACCTATTGCATTAGGATTCATATATCCCCTTTAAACAACAACCACACCCATATCAAAGTGTTTTCTTGTTTTGCAGCTCAAACCAATACTTTCTCCCTAATGCACACAAAAACCTTACTTCATATTCCACAATCGTGTAGATTATGATATTGATCGCCCTTCTCTGTAAAAGCATTATAAATATAAAGAGCATTTCTCCATTAACGGAGAGTAGGAAGCTGGCTAATGCTAATGAGCCTCAGAGTGGCCATTCCAGTCCATTAAGGGCTCTTAGCGCTGGGAAATGATTGTGTTTTTGTAGGGAGAAAAACTAACACAGTCACGCGGACTCACAACTTACACACAGGGAGGTTAATGATAAATGGTACTAATGGACTTTCTGTACATTTAAGGGGAGAAAAAATAGGAGATTGGAAAATGAGAAAATGTATTTGTTGCTGTAAACTTGAAAGACTCAATTCATTTGAGGATCTAATTTGATTTCTAATGCATGACATGGAAGTGAAGGAGTTTTATGAAGCTCAGGAAAGTTACACTGCTGATGTTACGTCATGGATTTTAAGAAGTTGTAATAAGATTAACTTTGTATGGCAAGGGTGCTTCAGTAGTTACTGATGTAATAATAATGCAAAGTTATATACTAGGATACAAGGGTAAGAACACCTTGAATAATGATGCATACAGTCATGTCATAAAGAAAATTTCCACAGGACTCTAAGCAAGCTAATGAATCTTGGAGTGTACAAGTACACCCAATAAATTTAACTTGAATCATTAGCTTGAACCAGCTTTAGCAGCAATAACTTAAAAAACAAAACATTTTCTCTATTACTTCATCAGTCTCTCACATTGTTGTGAAGGAATTTTGGCCCATTTGCCACATTGCTTCATTTCATTGAGGTTTGTGGGCATTTGTTTTTGCATGGCTCTCTTTAGGTTTCACCACAGCATTTTAAACAGGTAGAGGTCTGGACTTTGACTGGGACAGTGAAACATCTTCATTCTTTCCATTTTGTTGGAGATTTGCTGCTGTGCTTTGGATCATTGTCCTGTTGTATGAGCAAATATCAGCCAAGCTTTAGCTGTTAGATAGATGTTTTCACATTTGACTCTAGAATACTTTGGTATACTTTGGTTTTATGGTTGACCCAATAACAGTAAGGTGTCCAGGTCCTGTGTTTGCAAAACAAGCAAAATCATTACCCCTACACCACAGTGCCTCAAAGTTTGCATGAGGTTTTTGTGGTGGTAAACTGTGTTTGCAGACTGGCCATAATGTGGTACTGTGCATTATGGCTAAACATCTCCCCTTTGGTCATTGTTCCAGAAGTCTTGTGGTTTGTTCAGATACAACTTTTTCTCCTGACAATCCTTCTAAACAAGCTATATGCATTTTTACAACTGTATTGTAATGAACTTAAAAATGTAAAACGTTAACTAAGTTAACTGACTCTGAGGCCTTTAGACTGTGAATGCTCCAGACCTGCAATCTCTAAAACGTATGGTTTTATAGAGGCGCTTAAAAGTGCATTTCTTCTAGATCACATCTTGATTCTTGTAGTGAAAAGGACATATTAAATACAAAGTGTGGATTTTGGGGAGTTTACACAAACATGGCAATAAGGACCCTTATTGTGAAAAGGTCTGGTAAAGGTCAGGACATTAAACAAAGGGCAAACAGTGTGTGCCTGTGCTTTATTCTGAAACCCAGCAGAGGAATGCACATAGGACTGTGTTAAGGATTGGTGGTGGAGGTGCAGTTGGGGTCTGACTAAACGGTCCATCTATTGAAACAACAGGAGACTGAGGGGGTGAGAAAGGGAGAGAAATACAATGAGAAAATAAGAATCAGGGGGAAAAATGGGAAGAAAGATCATCCAGGGGTGAGAGCAAGCATGTGAGAAAAAGAGTTGGAGGTAGTGTGTAGCTGAGTGTGAGAGACACAGGAATAAATGGTGGATGCAGGGAGGAGGAGGGAGGGGCAGTGACTACCTGTCTGGAGAATCAGTGTTCCCTTCCGACCTGTAACGCTACTCCATCTGCATTGTTCAGTGACGGACAGAACAAGACACAGTCAAGAACGGCTAGCCAAGCTGGGGTATCAAATTATTCTAAGGGAGGAAAGATTTACCCTGCACCCCCGCCCCAGCCAGCCCACCCTCATCTACCCACATTATCCTTCCTTCATTTTTCTCCCTCTCTCTTTCTCTCTCCCCCTTCTCTCTCTCTCTCAGTCTCCCCCTTTTTGATCCCTAGCCATTCCTGCTTAATCTCAAAAGGCAACGCATGCGCTTAGCCTCCACCTACACACACAAATGTGCATGGACAAACGCAACAGAAACACATAACATACCAGCACACAATTACACACACGCTGAAACATGCTCACGCACTACAATGCATGTGTGAATGCAGACTCACAGACACACACAAAGGGGTTAGAATGGAGAATGAAAAGTTGAGAAGAAGCAGGTCTGTGTGAGACCAGCAGCAGGGAGGTCTCTTCTAATCCTGGGAGTCCAGAAAGAGAAGGAGCAGAAGGAGGAGGAGGAGAACACGCAAGCAAACTGTCAGAAGGAAGGCGTTAGTCAGCCACCTGGGAGAAAAGAATACATACATAGAATTATTTTTGTAGACTTTAATAAATGAAGGAGGGGATCAGGAAAGTGTCCACAATGAGCCTTCATATTTGATTACCAGGCTCTTATTCTTTGGAGCTGCTTCATTTAAACACAGCTGTTGTTTTTGAGCATTAAATGCTCCTTGCTGATAGGAAGTCTGTAGTAATGAGTTTATTAATAAAAAAAAAATCAATATGTTCCATGAGAAATCATTCAGCTCCAAGGTTTTTGTTTGAGAAGGAGTTTAAAGTGAAAACAAACTCTTTAGCTAACCCTAGAAGTTAGATCATCAGATTGATGCGAATTCATCAAATCTGTGAATGTAATGCTGCAGATGAAACTTTCTTCAGATATGATATGCAGCTTATAACATAATGCCAACCTGACAGATTTTCAGGGTGTCCTATAGCCTTTGTGGAAGACCTGTGTGGAAATGGTGAACCCGCTAAAACTGCTGGAAAAATGTATAATGTGTGAGTTATAAACACCTCTCACTTCAAAGGGCTAAGAGGTAGAAAAAAAGAAAAGAAATATATGCTCAAGGCTTAAAAAATCCAAACTGATAAATTATTCAATTAAATGTTTAGATATAAATGAAGGCATCGAAAACACTGTATGTATCCAAATGAGTATATTTTATCCTTCTTGCTTTAATAAAAATCAGATTTAAAAAAAGTATACATGACACAAAAAATAAAAACGCTTAAAGTTTGTCACATCTAAAGCCAAAATCTCATATATCTCCATGATTTTCTGTGCCAGAGTTTGTTTCGCAACACCTGGACTTTGGCAAAGTTGGCAATGATAAGCAAGCTTTGTCTTAAACGGATCTGAAAGTTCAAAGATGTACAATATAATTTTAACCTGCCCTGCCAACTTCAAACAGACACTATGACAGTCTCACAGTGTGGGTGCTTTGTTTCCGACATATTGCAAGTCCCAACGCGTTACAGATGGAAACATGGCAAACGTTCCCCTCAATTGCATCTGTGCAGCTTCCTGTCTGTAACTTCAGCAAGCCAGCGGTTTCATCATTCTGAAGTCACCAGCAAAATGACATGTTGGCATGCAGCAAAACGCTAAGGTTTCAGCTGGCTGGATTCCACTTATTCTGTCGACTACCGTCTGAATGGTGATTTCCTGACAGGACATGTATCTTTGAGAACAATCATGAAAGTGTTTACTTAACAAAACCCTGTGGACGTGTGTTTCTGTGGGTGATTACCACAACGGCAGACTCATCCCAGCACAGGCGAGGGCAGGAGAAAGACAGGATTCAGAGTTCTTCCATCACGCTCATCAATCAATACTCATCACAAAGTTTGCTGTAAAAGCAACCATCACAATGCCGTACACCGTAGCAAATGAAGCCAGCTTACTCTTCTCAGTCAATTCACTTTAGGTACTGGTGTCACATTATAACACTATCAGCTTTATTTTTAATATCATTAGTGTAATAAACCTTACCATTAAAGAAGACTGTTAGCAAAATAAAGGATTTGCTTTAAAAGGCTGCCACAGAGAAGACCTTATGAATAAATATAATCCTAACTAAGGTGCCACTACATTGCCTTAGAAATGCTTTGGAAATCCCCTTGCTACACACCTGTCTGCTGTTAGAATTCCTGAGGTTTGACAATTTCTGTGACTTTCTTTAGAAACATGCATTAGCTTTTCACTGTAATTGCCTAGCTCTTTTCAGGTTTTTGAAAACACATCTAGGAAAAGATGTCCCTTACTATGGTGGAGAAATAAAGTGTTCTTTTCCCCTTTTTAGACTTCTCAAAAAGACTTGACCCCAGAATGGTTGTGTTGTGAGGTAACATGGTATATCACTGCCTTACGCATATCTTTGTCCTGTCTTCTTCCCCTAACCCCAACCAGTTGTGGCAAAGGCTACCCCTGCTCGAGCCTGGCTCTGCTGGAGGCTTTTCTTGCTGTTAAAAGGGAGTTTTTTGTTCCCACTATTGCTGTTGTCAGTAAATTGAATTGAATTGAATTACAATGCTGCACTACAGGTTTTGACTGTCCAAAAAAGTTTACCATATAAAAGACATTTAAATACACATGTAGGGAAATCAATGGTATAAAGATGTTTTTATGTTTAAAAAGCTGTTCCCAGTAATACTGGTCTGTGTAGCTAGAGTGGCCATTGTGTGGCCATCTGATCAGTTGTAGATTTTAAGAGACATACTGTAGTTTTTAAGGTCATCAAAGCATTGTCCATATACATCTGGTGTTTTCCAGGAGGAATCCTCTAAAATATGCTGTTATCCTCTTATTTAAATGCTTGTCATGTCTCTGTCTTTGCAATGTCAGTTGTCTTTGTTGTACAGTTGTCTTGGTAGTTTATGTGCATTAAGAAAGAGCATGTAATCAGAGGACATATAACCATAGGGCTGGCAAGAAAAACAATATCTCTTTCAATGACAGACAAAGCACAGAGACAGAGACAAAATGTTTCCTTCACTGACCAGCGATTAGATTAGAGGCTCAGTTCTTGAGCAGCAGACCAAAGATAAGCAAGAGAGGTGGACGGGGTGGGATGGGAAGAACGCTGTCCCAAAGGTAAGTGACACAACTCAGCCTGTTGTACCCTATGATTAGCCCTTTGTGTCCAGTCATTTTTGGCTGTAATAAAAACACTAAGGCAGGGCTAATAATTAGAGAACTTATGCCTCGGAAAAGGTGGAACAGGGTCAGCGGATGGTCCAGACAAAGTCTTTGTACTGCCTATTCCTCACCCCCCACTAATTAGTTGGAGGGTAGAGGAGGGTGGAGAAAGAGAAATACAGGGGATGGGAAGAAGTGGGAGAACTCAAAAGGATGGCTGGAGAAAGAAGTGGAAAAGATGACTATTCAGTAAGATCTCGGGCAACAGATGGAGAACAGCTAGGAATGAAGTTGATCAGACAGCAGTGGGAGTGGTGAAAGGGGCCAGGCCTGCTACTGTTACAGTACAAGACACGGGAACACACAGTGTGATGGAAGTTGACACGCCATCACACACATTTTAACATAGCTAAACAAATCCTTAGTCAAGTACCAATGAATGCCCTTAGGTATTCCATTCAGCTGTGCCAGAGTCCTGCTGTTTAATTTACAGTAACATCAATTATAAATGTACTGCAGCGACTACATCAAAATGTTTACAAAAGCTAAATGCTCTGAAAGGTTTATGGATTCATGAAGAATGAATTCAATGTACGAGGTGGGGGGTACTAATTTTAAAGTTGTTGTCATTGTATATAACAGGACATAGACCTTTCACTTTTATTATCCATTCTTTTTTTCAAAATAAAACCTTATCGTGACTATAATCAATATTGCCATAGCAGTGAATTTAAAAAAAAATGTGCACCTAAGAAAGCTATTCCTAAATATGCATATGCAGCAGCCACTGGCTTAATGCTCTTGGTTACTTTTCAGTACTCTCAGGACATATTGTTTACGTCTGTTTTCAGTGAGAAAGTTCCCGAATGTCAGTACAAAGACATTATTTGGAACCAGATACTGAACATAAATGAGCATTTATGAACTAAAGTTGTACATGTTAAACTGCAGAGTTGTAAAAGACTAAAAACCAACCAAATAACAGAAAAAAAAAAAAACAAACAAAAAAGGGGGACTGCTTTTGGTTGACTTGCAAGTAACCAACTTCTTTATTAAACGATGATATTGTTGGTCAGTGTTGTGTATGTAACTTGTCTCTGCTGAAGAATCTAGGAAACTCCTACCGTTTAATATGCACAAATATCACTAACTGATAACCCGTCTGTCATGTGACTTTGGCATACATTTCCTTGCACTGTCTATACCATACCAAACCAATCTCCAATGCCTTTCAAGTAGAAAGTAAATGAAACATGAAAAACATTTTTCTACCTTTTTGCAGATGTAATATTCTTTTGGCTTCTGGAGACCCTCTACTAAACTTGTGTTTTGTCAGAGTGAGGCCATTTTTCTTATCATATTGTTCAATAATAGTCAGGTAGCTGAGGAGCCAGGAAAATCTGCACGGCTGTGTTGAAAGTCAACAAACTTAATGAGAACAGATGAGAGACTTGGCTGACATTCAACATCCAAAAAGATTATCACTGGGTTTATATTCCTTCGCTTTAATGATTATAGGTTCAGGCAGTAAGAGCACCACTGCATAATGCACAGGGAAGTTTTTTTTTTTACTTTGTGCTACTTGAAACATGTTGAGAGTCTGAACTGTGGCTGCCTGAATGGGGTCCTGAGTCGATTTGACAAGGGAAGCCTATAATCATCTGTTTAATAATAGTATTTATAAAATAGAATAAGGGACAAGGGTCAATGCAAACATGCCAGAAGCAATAAATTAACACTTCCTGTTTTTCATGAAGTCATGGTACTGAGGAGTACAAAGCAAATGGCCATAATCTATTAAACCACTGTTTACACCACTATAACTTACATGCCATGAAAGTGACCATGAAGTGTCAAGACAGGCATCTCTTTGCTGCACAAGGGAGGTACGGGAAAGCTCAACAATCATCAAATTAGCCTCTAACCACCCTCCCAGTGGACAAAGCTGCCAGCTGTTGTGCCCAGCAGCCCCCAGCAGCTCCTGGTATCCTGTAAACACTGTCTATCTTGGCTACCTTTTATTTGAAAGGTGTGACAAACAATGGCAGCCCTGCATTGTAAACATGTGAGCTCATGACTGGTTTGAATTGCACAACTGCTGAATTTGTGCTGCAAATTTGAGCAGAGTGGAACCAAAATGCACTTTGACACAAAATAAACCATTACCGGCCACTGAGGGAGCTGCACTTGGAGGGCACGGGCTTTGCCAAACAAGTATATGGGTGGAAGGAGATAGGGGCAGACTGTAGGGATCGTGTCTGCATTTTCTTCTCCCATTGCTTTTAAGCAGAACTGGAGCACAAGATCAGATAATCCAGAAAAAAAATAAACTTGATGTAAAGGTGGCTCCAGGATATAAGAGATGGTAGTTAAGTTTAAAAAAAAAAAAAAAAGACTTACATGAGTTGTCATGAGAAATGTGCACAAAAATGGTCAATGTTTCCTGGAGCATAGATGGTTGATTCAACTTCCTTTCCTGCGCACAACTTGAACTACCACAAGAAGAATGAAAACTGTGATGCCAGATTAGCATCAGCACATCCTTTTTTTGCTCTGTTAGGATTAGAACTTGAAGTGCTGTTCACTTGGTCCCCTGATTGCCAAAGACATGAGTCGGTAGTAGCTCAGAAGTAAACTAATAAAGTTTCAGTCAGCCAAAATGAACAGAAGTAACTAAGGCAGGCACATTTTAACACCACGTCATGGCATCAGCTCAAATATCAAACAATATTCTTATACATATTTGAAACTTAGAATGCAAACTATGTCATTTATATAGAAAAATGCTATAGTAAACTAAGTAAGAATTAATAAATGTACAGTAAATCACGGCAACAGATATCCAAAGACAGTGAGTCTTTAGAAAAAGGAACAGTATTGTTGGTGTCTGTAACAGTGACAGCAGCCAGTTTATTGACTGAAGTTGATATATGATCTGAGTGTTCTGCAGGGGGATACCGTGACCTTTGACTTTGTAGCCCTCCGGCATTGCCCTTGTGCTCAATGGCAGATGTGACTGCAGCAGACTTTTCTGCTGTGTGACAGCTTGTTAGCCCCCTACTCCTCTCCCCACCCCATTCTGCACTCACACTCACAGTTTTAAGCATAAAACCATCACCAGTGCCTGTGCTCTTATTGCAGGTCTTCTTCTTACATTGAACCCACACAACTTCTGCACCCCCCGCCCCAACCTCCATCCCATCCCAGGAGATTAACTAGAAGGTCCAGCTCCTGTGCTCTTAGCAGTGATGGTTACTGTCTACCACCTATGCACTAATCTCCACATACAGGATCAGTCCTAGGCTCTATGACCGAGCTTGATAAAAGGTATCCAAATAAGAATGGTTATGTTTCTAGTAATAAATACAATAGTTATCTACCTTGTCTAGCCTTTTTGACCGAGCACAAAGGGGTGGGAATAAAAATAATAAGGTTTTACATCATGATATTGTTTACTAGCCTGGCTGGTGCTTTGTTCTCTAATTTAATTATCTGTCTTTTCACATGAATGCCAATGACATCTTATATATTTGTTTCTCATTACACTATGGTTCTAATAAAAAATAAGAAATACAGTTTGCACATATAATAGTTGTGTTTTTTCTTTACATTTGTCATTTTAAATACCATCTTTTATCATTCTAGATACTGTAACAAGCCTTTGTATAATCAGCCGTACAATATTGCACTATAGTCTCCACGTGCATATCTTGTGCTACTCTGCTGTGGCTAAGTGGAAAGAAAACAGTCAGTGCTTGCCAGAGAGAGGTGTCACTTGTTCTCAGTATTAGCAGTAGAGTAGATAAGAAAACAGATGGGACAAGGGAGGTCAGAGGGCTATGCTACGGCTGACAGGTTTGTTTATTTGGCCTGTCTCTGATATCCTGCTTTCCCCCTCCACACCCTGAGCTGACTCTGCCTACAGTCTGACCTGGAAGTGACCACGCAGAGATGGATCAAGGCCACTTTTCACCAAGAAAGTCAACACTAACTGCCCCACTCACCACTCAAGCCAACTCAAAACACATGGGGCAAGTGTGGGCCTATTACCCCTTCTCTGACAAGAATAACAATTGACTAATTTGTAGTTGCATAGCTGAGCTAAGTGTAAAAACTGTAGGGGGGATTTTAGCCAAAATAAATATGGCTGACTCCAACAGCAAATACACATATCAAGTTAAATGATGGAAACTGGTTGAAAAAAGTCTCTTGACATTTTGCAACATACTGTTACTATTACATGGATATATGTTACTTAAGAACTTTCTGCAAGGAATAACTGGCTAAATTCCAATATCCAGTGTCTGTGTGAGGTCTGAGGTCCTTATTCCTGAGGTAGGCCAGAAGTGATAACCCTGCCTGGGCACCAAGATAAGACCATTTACCAAGATCCCACTAACACCAAGCCTAAGAGGCTCTGTAGGCAAAAGGAAGATAAACTGGATCCAAATTCCCGAAGACTTCTAGAGTTGACATGACTCATTTCCATTAATGACAGATGGCACTAAACAGATGGCTGAAGTCGGAAAAAATTTATAAAATTTCTAGGGAAACCTTTGAGTCTTATCTTAATACACACTATTTTCCACTAAAGGTTTATTATAAGTATAGTCTCATCTTAGTTACAATCAGATCCATTCCAGACTCATTCAGTGAAATCCCCTCCTTACATTTATTCTCCAATCATCTGTAGTCTTGGTTGTGTATTTAAGAAAATAATCATCAGTCGTCACAGAGTAGTGCAGGAATGACTAACACTCAGCAACTGGAATTTTACTGTGATGTAAGATGAAAATCCCAAAATTGAGTAATCTCAGTGTGTTACCATGGAGTGTATAAGGATTAAAACAAAGACTGTGTTTTGTAGTATAAGCCTTTTTCAAAGTGTACGTTATATGTAGGCAGCATCAAGTGCTGTATAAACACAGGCAAATAATTTTCTAGTCAAACTTGAGCTCTGCTGAAAAGCTGGTGCAACCTTTCTAGAATAAAAATAAAAGGTCAAATGAAGTGTTTAAGACGTGTTTAACATACTATGCCATGCTTAATGTACTCCAAAGAAGGATAACAACTGAGAAAGCTCTTCTTTTCATCTGGCTTAACCTTGTAAATCCATGTTTGAATGATGCCAAGATAACCGGATGGCACAGACAGGGTTTAACTAGCACCTTCAAACGTCCCTCAGTAGATGGGAATGGGATGTAATCCCTCCAGTTCTAAACAGACGAAGGAAAATCAAAAACAATGTAGAGCTAAAAACAACCAAAACATCTGCAGGGCAGCCACACGGAGGCAGAGGGGACAGCAAGAACATGATTTAGCCAGACAGATGGTTTTGCTCCACCACTTTTACTCACATAGCCTACTCTCTCTCTCTCTCTCTCTCTCTCTCTCTCTCTCTCTCACACACACACACACACACACACACACACACACACACACACACACACACACACACACACACACATTAGGGCAGGGCAGGAGTGAGAAGCGGAGCCTGGGAGTGTTATGCTGCAGTCCAACCCACCATTCAGCAAGAGGTGGGAATGTACTGCACAAAACACCAGTTGGTTTACATTTATCAGTCGAGTTGTTCAGTTTACAAAATTACACTCATCATGTTGTGCAATAGAAGTTGAACAAACACCAAATTATATCTGCACTGCACATGTGAAATAAACACATATGACTTCAGAAACATAGAGTTACTTACTTTATTCTGTACAAGTGTCCTCAAGGTCATCATACTCATTGCGACAGTAAGAACATTGCGTTAATAGTCTCCACTTACTAACAAACAAATAGCATGTGCATGCAGGAGGAGATATGTGTGTAAAACATGGGGAAGATCTGAATCTTGATTTCTCTCTCACTCCTTGGTATATGCTCACTGTGAATCAGACCTGCTCAGACAGCCAGCAATGACTCCTGTTTAGACTGGTCCGGCGCCAGCCATCCCCGCACTTCGCCTCAACAGCGACAGGTGAGAGCTTTCGGCTGACTATCATCACACTCACCACTGACAACACCATTGCACATCACAGTCAATCCATCATTCTTGTCATACAACAAACTTGTACTTCTACTGGTGTTAAGGAATTAAGCAGGAATAGTCTCCAGGAATAGTTTCTCCCACTCTAAAGGGTTTTTCTTTGGAAAACAGTGGATGTAGCAAAGGAAAAATTGAGAAAAAAACCCAGCTACACAATAAAGGACAAACATGTAGGAATTCTTATGGTTAATTTTTTAAATGTTATTTTATTTAGAAATATGTGGATTGCAGTCATGAGATGAAAACACCAGAAATACAATTTTTGAATTTAAGAAAAATAATTAGCACATAAACCTGTGTAAAACTGGGCAAGACAGGCACTCTTGTCTCTTTCAACATTTAAGAAAAACGTGTCAGTATATTGTAGTATGCAAGGCAGTTTAAAAGTCAGACCACACAGTGGTCATGAGAACAAAATGAAAGGTGAGGTACAGTATGTCAAAAAGATGAGCAGCTGCAGCCAGTTCAAACACAAGCTTTAAACACGGCTGGCTTAAAAATAGCATCTGTATTGATAGATGAAGTTCATTAGAGACCTGTGTGCATAGCTTGGAGAATTGTTTTGGGTTAGTTATTAATAGTCATGTGATTTCACGTGCATAGATGGTTTAGATTTTCCAGATCTATGGTGGTGCAGTATTGTGTGTAAAAAGAATAAAAGTGACACATAAGTACAGACAAGCACACTGAAACAGAACAAAGATTAGAAATGCATTTATTTCTGGCCCTGGATCAACTGTGTTCTATTTCCGTATGACTAACTTTTTGAGGAGGAAGTGACCGATTAATAAGTGGATTAAAAATATATCAAGAAATCTCACTGCCATAAAATCAGATCAATTTCAATTTAACAACAGAAAACTAAACCCAAGAGTTGGATAATATAGGAATTACTGAGCAGCATTCTGTGTTGTAGCTGCATAGTTTTCTTAGTAACGTTTTTATGTTATTTTCTTAAGACCAGACAACTGAAAAAAGTCTAGAGTTATATAATCCACCTTGTCAATACAGCCTGAAAGTATAAACCAAAGTTTTAGTCTTTAGTCACCCACAGTGACCTTTATAAAGGTGAATATTACACTATTCCTTCATGACAGCTTTACAGTCTTCTAGGTGAAAATGAAGACCAAGTGTGAAGTAATATATTGTAGCTAGTCTGGACTCAGTTAAATGGCTGGTGGTTATAAATATTAGCAATCAGCTGGGGCAAAGAGGGGGAAATATGCAACTTCAAAGCTGAGCTAATAATCAATTAATCAAAGTGTCCCTGCATTCACCCCTTTGTGGGACCGATGCAGACAATCCTCGTCATAAAAAGAGATCAGTGAGGAATTTGGGTTTAAAGGCTGCTTATCAAGCAAGTCAGTAGACATCTGTTTCCAAGGCTTTGTCAGTGCATGCATCCATCGTGTTACATTTTCATAATGTGTAGTCACCCAGTCATGTGTGAGAAACTGTGTAAGTTTTATTTTGTAATGTGACAATTAATATTTTCACTTGGTAACATGTGTGGGGATTTGAATCAGTCTACATGTGAAATGTCACACAGCTATCATAGTGATTCCAGATGACAAACACAGACATTTATTACCATAAGATGATGAAAAAAACAAAACAAATATTTTTAAAATTTCTTTTGCTGATAATAAATTGTTGTAGAAATAAGTGCAGATTGAAGAATCTGCACTTATTTCTATTTTTAGCTTAAAACTGGTCGTTAGTGTTAAAGACAGGATAAAAACAGTAATGTTACAAAGGCACAGCAGTGTTTCATGTACTACAGAAAAAATGAAAATAGTCACAGAATCACCTTTTGTGACATTTGAGTTAACCTGTCTTGCCAAATCCCTGCTTTACATACTTCCTAGGTGTGCAATGTACATGCACAGACTCACATAAAGTTGTGTCTATGATTTCAGACCACCACTAAACTGACTCACAATTATTGTTCTAACCAAAGCTATTATTAATACCTGTGAAATGCAAACTCTTACTGTACTGTATGCCAAAATGGAAACATTATAACTTAGAACATGTGCATACTGTACACTATGTCTAAGCATGACACATACACAAACATGAATGAGACACACAATGTGCACAAACATGAAAACGGACTTTCTATTTCTCTCTCGGTCTCACACACACACACACACACACACACACACACACACACACACACACACACACACACACACACACACACTAACACACACACACTGAATTGTCTGCTGTGACCCACCTCCCTCGCTCCTTCCGCTCCCCATTTACAGCCTCTAAAAGCCTTTTCCATTTAACAGTGGGCCTGGGGCTGTGAGTGACAGGGAACAGAATGGACCTTATGTTGTCACTTTCGCAGCGCTGTGGCCTGCAGGGAGGCCTGGCACAGCGGTCTGCTCCTGGTGGCAAAGTGGGTGGTGGGTGAGAAAGGCTGTGGGGGAGTGGAGGAGGGCAATGCTACACAGACCTGCAAGGGCACAAACAAAAACTTTGCTAGTTTCAAATTTATGTAGAAAGTGTAGCCTGAAGGGAGGCATGGTATGGCTTTCTGTAGTTTTTTTTATATATATGAAAGGAATGAAGGTGCCATTGATTGACATTTGACCAGAATTAAGTGATCGTAATGGGAAACCATTGGTAGCACCTGCAGAGAATTATTGTCCAAACAATATTTGATTGATTCTTGAGTTCAGAGCAACCCCAGTCAGGAAACACGCTGTAGAGTAAAAGCTTTTAGAATGTTTCTCTGCTGCTCGAGAGTTTGACCAGGACATATTCTCACTTTTGAGCTCAAACCATGTCCTGAAGTTGCTTTGAATTCCAAGTACAGTGTTAAATGAGTTAGAGGTTGAACACAGTTTCATTCAGAGGAACATAATATGCTGAAATGTCTCTCAGCCTGACAACTTTTGGATAATTTTACATTTGTTCTTTGTTCCTTCAAACCAGACACTTTCTGTAAAGTATGCCTTTCATTTTTTTGAATCCCAGTTTTTTTTTTTGTTTTTTTTTTAACTTTTGCCATTATTTAACACTCACCACACATCCAGATAAGAAATGTAGAAAAACATATGCACAACTCTACAGTACTACAGTGCTGTTAAGCTTCATGATGACCAGCTTCCTAAAACCCCCAAACTGAATTTTATTGTGAAAAAGAAAAGTTTTCTTAAAAAGTATATCCCTCCATGGAAACTGTGAGGATCAATGAAAAAAAAAAAAACAACAACCCTGGATGAATCATCTCAAAAAGATGCTGGTCAATTGTTTGGCACCCATGTGTGTCTGCCTTGATCTCAATGATATAAATCAGTCATTTAGGGTTTGGTTACAATTTTCTTTTACTATGGGTCCAAGATTGGCTCAACAGTCAGGCATGCAGCGAGAAACGGGACATGTGACATATGACTAGGTGTTGACAGTGAGTGGCAGGTAGACTACCTGTTTCACAGTTCACTTGGAGATTCATTAAGCATTTTGGACAGGATTCTTTGGAAAGAGTCTCTTTGTTGAAATCTGATCTCTGGCCTAAGGGATACTGTAATGTTTTTACATGAATTGCCCCAAACTATGGGTGAAGGCTCTGTTGCAGGCCAGAGGAGCAGAGGAATAGTGAAGCGAAGCGGAAAAGGAAGGAGGTGGATAGGTTTGTGAAGGGTAAGCCCTACATCCCTGTCTCTTTATCTCTCTTCCTCTCTCATGACAAATGGCTCATCCTGCAATTTACTTTCTATTCAAACAGGTTCTCAACTTTTTTTTTTATGTCTCCCCTTCGTCCCCATGTTGTGACAGGCATCTAAATTGATTAAGCTGTGCCCCAGGATCTGACACTACAGCGTGTTGCCTTCTATTTGTTGATTACTATTGATTTTCTTTGATACTTCATTTAAAAATCAATGGTCAGAGCAGAAGAAAAATAGGCACAGTTTACACATACTTTAACATACTATTGTGCAGCAGAGAAGGCCGCAGTTTTGGCAGTCGCTGTGATGGCAGCAGCCAATTACGAGGAAAGCTCTTAACAGGTGAAAGAGAGAGGGCCCCAGATCGATTCTAAGCTTTCTTCTCCAATCACAGAAAGTGGCCATAAATTAAAGCGCATCTGTTTTGTTCTGAAGACAGCCATGAAGCATGGCGGCAACTTTTTATTTATTTATTTTTTATTTCTTGATATCCCTGGCTCTTTATACAACCACCACTGAAATAGTGGCTCTATCCTCCATCATTACATGACAGACAGAAAGGACAAGTGTCAAATAACAGGCAAACAGTGTGCCTACAGCTTGATATATCAGTGAAATTTGACCTGTCCCACCACATTTGAATTTACAATGGCAGCATAAAGTAATTTACAGTAAGTTATGCTATTTCACTCTTGAGATCAGCCACTCTAGCTGTATTACTTCAGAGTCAGTAAGTATGAGGTTTCTGTGTGTTTTCCATAAAGCTCTGGTCTGTAACTCTTCACTTAAGTTCATGGATATATTCAACAGTTACTGTTTTTGTTAGCAACAACAGAAATAGTAGTGGTTGACATAGCATGAGATCCTTTGAGGGCAGTAAAGATGAAATCGACTGACAGATGCATGCAACAAAACTGAAATGCACTCAGTTGTTGGATGCAGTTAAAGCTCACTTAACTTCTAACTTCTTCAGTAACACACAAACACATGCTCATACGAACACACACATACAGATGCACTCTAAATGGCTTTTAACTAGAGCTGCTAAGCTGACCTATGCTAAACAATTAATGTTAATTATTAAGGTTCTTTACTGAAATACAACAGAGGTTATTCTGATCTAATGTGAATTTTAACAGAAATTCTAAGATCTAGATGTATTTTGTATCTAGTATGGGCCAAAGCATACTTGCAAGTTAATTTTTTAGTTTATTTTAGAAACCATTATAGTGATAAACTAAGTAAAATTTGTGCACTTGTGTTGATTATGTATGTTGCTGGAAATTATGCTCTTGATGTCAGAAAACATAATAGTTTTGAAGAAATCTGCCTAGAGCCAAGGGGAACTGGAAAGCCAAGGGGAACTGGAAATTGTCTGCAGATTCACTACTTTGATGCACAGTCAATGATCCACTGCTACTATACAAATATTACAAATGTGTTGGAGATGACTTTAATTGAATTAAACTATGTTTTCAGTGTTTATAGCATCTTCAGTTGTTCAACAGTTCAACTGACTACTAAAGAGGCTCACATCTTATCACTGCTGGTGCTATTTTTTTCACATGTGTAACTCCCACTTTATCTCTCTTTTTTTTCTCCCTGCCCATGGCATTCGATGTCTGTCATTTCTCCTCAAATCCCTTTCTCTCACCTATTCTTCTCTCTCTACCCTTGTGTCACCCCTTTCCCAAACTCAAGCAAGCAGAACGGAGCACGCAGGTCTTCTCCAGTGGACCAGAACACTCTGTTCTCAGAGTTCTCACCTTTCACCCTGGGTGAACGTGAGGCGACACTCAGGCCCCCAAGCCCCGCGGAGACTAGAACACAACACCTACCTGACTAGCTGGGCTGTATGGAGAATCGGCAGTACAGTGAAAGACACAGGCTTGTAGGGAGAAATGAAGTAGAGCTAACAAGTGACCGACATTATAGAAGAGTGTAGGTGATGTACAGACATCAAAAGCTGGTTTTAATGCAAAAGTTTTCTGTTAAAGTCCCGGTTCTAGTGAGATGTTGAGATCTTCAGTCTGGAGACAACATTGCAGAGTGGTATGAATATGCAGTATGTAGTTGTCCTGTTCACCTGCTGTCCAAGAATAGAGTGAAAAAATAAGTTGTCAGAAAGACAGTTAATGGCATATCAGAACTGTGAATCTATGAATGCCTGTTTGCTATATAAAGTGATTGATTGTGTGTGAGTGTTGGGCTGCTGGTTTCACATTGAACCAACATAAGATTTTAGCTAATTACACTCACTGCTAACACTCAAGCAAACTGTGCTAAAGCGTCATACAACACACACTATACATTTTTATCACACTGCCATAATAATTCTAAAAAATCTGTGTGCATGATGGCCTGTTGGCCTGTATACGGTGTGACTGTGCAACTGTGTGCCAGCAGTAGCGACCTTGTCCCTGCCCCCTCCAGCAGGAGTGCCAGATGCTCAGTAATCTGTGTGAAAGGCGATCCACCACTTAATGGGATTGTTTCTGTTGCACCTTAAAGAAGAGGCGAACAGCAGACCAGAGCTGAGCAGTCATCCTCCATAACTGCTGTCCTGGGACCTCAGGTGGACACAGTGGGTGAAGATACACCACAAGAGTGCTGGGGAGAAAGGAGGGGGAGCTTCACACCTCGGAATCATAAAACAGAACTGAGCTCCTCTTCCCTGCAGAGCGCATTGTCTTAAAACAGATGGCTGACATATTGACAAGGCGGAGAGAGATGATATGGTTGCAAGTGTGAAAACCCTCGAACATATGGAGGCCTGATTATCTCAGTTAAATATGTTTTGAGGCTATGTCAAACAGGTGTCTTTTTATGCTAATCAATAGGTAAACTGCTCGTTATAGAAGGCAGCAACAATAACCTGATCTAATTAACACCTCAAGAACTGTTCATATCTTATTGATCATGGCTGGACTAGCAGTTTAGCAAAATGAGCAATTGTCATCAAGGGTCCAGTTTTTAATTAATTTTATTTCTGCAAATTGATTAAGTGATTTGTTACCAATTGCTTTGGTAATTTGTGCTACTAAAAGCACAGCAGCAACCTGATTTGTCCACTGAGTCTCAACAATGAGTTTTGTAGAAGGCACAGTTTGAGTTTTTGAATATAGCTTTGAGCGCCAGTTGTTCTAAAGAAGAAAAATCCAGCTGCTGAAAATTATGATCTCACTTTAGCAACACGCGGGATTATTTGGGCCATATCCAAAATAATCCCGGACGAGCCCCCACTTATGTTACGCCCCACTTAAAAGTGAAGTGTTGACTGGGGTGAGGGGTAACAGAAAGTGAAAGAGAACACATGAACTACTGGAGAATAGATGTCATTAAACATGATTTATTAAGGGCACACCTTTGCTTACAATAAAAGAAAGAAAACCAAAAAATGGGGGAAGTGGCAGGGGTGTGGCAGTTTAGGATGGCAGACTATATGCCGTGGCTGACGAGCTGGAACACACCTCAGCTGTGGCTCATGAGGCAGACCTGCAACACAAGAAAAAGGAGAAAAAAAACTCTTCCACAGAGGGACAGCCACTAGAGGTCAGCGACCGTAACAATGCCACTATTGAATATCATCAGTGCTTTTCAACGTTCTTCACTTTCTTATTTGTGATCGATCAGCGATTCCGCTCTCTGAGCCCAATTCTGCTTCCTGTTAAAAGGGAATTCTTCTTCCCCATCATCACCAAGAAGTTTTGATAGAGATTGTCTAATTGTTTGGGTCCTTGCTCTTCATTTTTCGCTTTTGCTTTTTGGGTAGTTTTAGAAAATCTGAAATTATTATGTATATAGGAAAAACCCACAACTAAATAAGACCCTTAATGGATTAACTATGCTTGTTAAAATGGGACTTACTCATCGAGCTCAATTAAAATGCCAAGAGACTGTCTTTTTAATGTTCAAACTGGGCACATCATGGCAGAAATCCAGGACACTTTGTCCATAATCTGAATACATCAGTGACTTTGGCAAAACACCACTATTTAACACCCTGGAAAAAAGAACAGGTTGGTTTTACGCAGATAAGCTTATCTGGTATTATTTACTAGGTTCTGTTGGGCTGTATCTGGCCTATGTTTATTGTACAATTTAGGTCCACATGTCAAATTTAGGACATATTTAGCAGTTAGGCCTACTACACTTTCTTCACCATGAAGCCCAGTTCTGTGCAAAGTACAATATCTGCATTATACGGTAACCTATTTATGACATCAGACGCGTTAAAAAGCTGTAAATTCCTTTTTATCTCTTACGCACAAAACAGTATCAGTTTTCATCCTGTATTGCCATATAAATATGGGACCAATCAGATCCTTTCCTAATGGTAATTTGTGATCAATAAATTGTGGCTAAAAGGCACAGTTTGAAACCAGTGGGGTCAGCAGGGGCCAAACACCAACTGTTTGCCCCGGGGCTGCCTTATTAATTATTCAGGTCTGGTCATTATATACAAAGTTTATTATTATTCTGCTTAATAGATGTGGGGGTGAAAATGACTTTGATAAACACAATAAAACTTTACTGAAATACATCTTTTAATCATTATTGTCACCAAAGACGCACGGCCTGGGACAGAGACATGAACAGCAAAGAGAAGACAGAGAGAGACCGGATCAAAGAAAAGAGCAGATAGATAAAAAATAGAGAACGAGGCAACATCATATTTATCTGTATGTGAGTAACATGAGAAGTGGTTTCCTTCCTTCCACCTCTGGCAGCAGTAAAACTGTCCGTGTCATAACGCCCAGCGTGTCAAAATGATATGTTTAACCATCTCCTACCTATTATGCAGGACAATAGTTGCTCAGGATGGATTTCCTCCCAGTGTGAAATGACAGATTCTTCTTCTTTCTTGCCGAATGCCCACTCGGCTCACCGCTTCTCTTCAAAAGACCGCGACTATGTGTCACCTGTGTAGAATGCAAAGACACGTTAGATAGAATTTCACAGCAGACCTCTATTCATGCTTATGATTGCTTTGTTTGGTGGAGAGATTTCAGTATCCATAGGGGATGAGAAGGTGGGACCTTTGCTTTATAAATGAGCCGTTGCTTTGTCAACAGAGGAGTGGGGTTATCTCAAGCAGCAGCTGAAAGAGTGATAGAGGGAGATGATTATCTGGGAGACACCGGTATGGCTATTGGGCCATAAGGATACTGTATGCATGGAAGATAAAAGAATAAAGAATTACAACTCAGTAATTCTATCACTTTTCCAGTGCTCCAGTGAGGACGGAATAAATTCAAATCAGAGCTCCAATCAGTTACTAGTTGATAGTTTCTCAACTGAAAATTAATCTGCAGCTATTCTGATAATTAAATTGAAACAAAGTTTGCAAAATGCAACATTTAGAGGGTTCATGCTTCTTTTCATTTCTTTTGACATGTATGCTGCGGACTGAATAATGTGTGGTTTGTGAATGTGGGAATCGGATATGTTGGCTAATTACTTTATGCTAATGACATCCATTACTGACTCATTCATGAGTAGGCAACAGGTCAAGGGGATAAAAACTGCTTGTGAGTATGCTTTAAAACTGTATTGAATTTATTTAATTTTGTCATACATGTTGTGTTCAGACGTTAGTTTTTCCCTTGTTTAAGCCCGTTGTTACTTTTTTTTAACAGTTACTATCCATTAACTACAACCACTGACTTAAATAACACTGCTCTATGTTTACGTCACTATTTTTTCTGTACATTTTGTATAAAAGAGAAAGATATTAACAATTATGTATTTTACTGAAATGTAAAAATTCATCTGAATTTCTTCTTGAATTGTATATCTTGATGAAGAGATCAATTGTGATATGAATGAACAGGAGAGGGAAAATGGAAAACAATAAAGCATTTTAATTTTAGTTAATTTTATTGATTACAAGTTAATTCGGGTTATTTTAAATTAAAATGTTATTTATAAACTAAATATACCAGTTTATGTTTTCTTCACAACTGATAGTTAGAATTTTGAATAAAAGCAACACCAATACAGCAGATCCAGATCAATCCAAATAACTGCAATGAGACCTGTCCACTCTACAGAAGCTATCATTAAGATGCATTTATAATGTTTCAAATGACAAACAAATAACAGGAATATAAACACACATCAGAAGACTGCAGATACTTCAAAGTATTTTTAATGTCTGAATCCTCATTTAAACTTAGTCTTTATTCTGAAAGACAGAAAGAGACACATGCACAGTTGAATGAGTGAAGACCGGGGGGTCACAAGGGAGGGGTTGGGGGCTACAGATCAGGGGTCCTGTTCCTTTTCCAGCCTTTTCAATTAAGCCCCAGCACACTGGTAACAATTTATGAACATGACCTTCCAACTTTCCAGCTCCCACACTCAGCTCTGGGAGCCAACCTCTCCAACCCCCCAACAACATCAAACCAGCCCCCAGTGCACCTCTGACACTCTGACCCACTACACATAGCCCATCTTGACAGGAAAAACCTACTGCTACATGCAAAAGCATATGTGCATTATGTATGTATTCAATGCAGGCGCAAAACCACACACTTGCGCACAAGACTGGGCCCCCTGCGTTCACTTTGAGGGGTCAGTGCTTATTCTTTAGCACAGGCTCAAAGGTGAGTAATAAAAAAATCCAATACAGTAAATGAAGAGGGTCACCGGCATATCAATATATAATACAGAAAAGGGACAGATGACAACCCATAAGCCGATGGAAAGCAATTGAATTCTCTGTTTCTCCCTATCTCGCTATCTCTGGATGCATCAATCTGCAGCTGTTGATAATTAAATTAAGAAGGAGATGTGATTAACAAGTTCTTCAAAAAAGCTGGAATTGCCTGCAATCTGATGCTTGAAGGTCTTGATGGGCTTCCTCGGGTGCAGAAACTATTTGTGACATCTCCACAGTTCAGCCAGCTGTCTTCATTTTAATTAAAAATCTTTCACGGGTATAAGAGTTATGGAAGGTGCAGTGAGGGCTGCTGGCAGCCGCCTGAATGAAATACCACATAACAAATTGTGTGTGTGAATATAGTAAGCAACAGCTACATCAATCGAATGAGACGGAGGATGCGATTTCCCAAAAAGGGGCCATATCCGAGGCAGCCAGTGTCCAGTGATGCTAGACAACTTTATTGAAACTATGAAACTTTATATGATATTATAGGACCTGCTGTCATTAACCTGAGCACATTGCATTACCGATAACTTTACTGCAGCGCTGTTTGACTTTGGCAGGACTATAATAGATGCCTGTTTCATATCTTGACTTTTATTCAACCTGATACATGTAGTCAAATATCTATTAGAAGTATTACCTTAAAAAGCGACTAAGTTTTGGTGCCAGCACTAAAAGCCTGTGAATTTTTATGAAGCTGCATTAAATAAATGTTTCTGATGTTACAGTGTTTTCATGTCTTTCATTCTTCTTTCTTTTTCATGTACTTTGAAGTTGCAAACTTAAATGTTATGAATAGAGAGGCTATGTCGGTCAGAATTTCAGTTAAAATAATTCATTTTAGATATTTATTTTATTCATCATACCTCTCGTTAACATTAGAGGTAATTGTACACGTTTACTTACTTATATTTGATTTTTAACTGTGATTTTTAACCAGAGAGGACATAAGCATAATGAAAACGTGCAAACATAAATCTTGTTTTAAAAAGTTATTTTTTATGCTAAATGGAAAAAAAGACAGAGTACACTCTACTGGGCTTATGAATAAGATGTCAAACAGATACTGGATTATAGGAACAACTTTGCTGTCAAAGTAATAATAATAACAAATACAATTAACACTGCTGGCATAGCAGACACATGACATTGTTCATCACAAAACAAATTAGTTCTGATCTCATTGCTTATTATGTCATGTCTGTGCAAACCAATGAATATAAAAAAGACTACATGCTATAGCTACAATATATTGACTGTGGCAGTAATCCGAGACACCTGTGTTTAATGACTATGTATGTGGGGGCCACATTTGCAAATCATTTTAAATACCAATGAATGAGACATAACTCACTGACCCTATGAGTCTTCTAACAATTACACCTTAAAATGTGTCTCTTCTGCATGAGAATGTAAAAAGGAAGGTCATTTTTTATAGTTGGTTATTATCCGATTTTTATTATGCAAAACAAATTTCACTCTCCACAATTCCACAGTCTGTCATCTTTATTCAAGTTCACTCTCGAAAGACCTCCATCCAACTCGCCACTACTCCTTAATAGACTCGGGTCCTCTCAGTGACACCATAACTCACACACACATCTCTCCTGAAGCTATTGTTCTCTTCGCTATATCACTACAGCAGGACTTCTGCTGCAGGGATAAAGAGTCAAAAGTCTGTCATGTGTAAGTTTACATTTCTGATCGCATAAATTTTTACTTACATTAATACAGTATGTTTCTTCAGTCGTGAATACACTGTCTCAGTTCTGCCTTCATAAAAACAAATATCAGATATCAGAGAGATGCACTAAAAATCAAACAGGCCCCAGCCATAACAGGGTCCAGTGTTGTGCATGTTATTAACCCTTTAATGTCATGACCCTTGCAGGGCAGTGGAAAAGGAAGTAATGAATTAGAGTGGAGCTGGGAAGGCATTAGAGATTAGGTAGTAGAGAGGGCTCAAGTGAGGAGCAACTGCAGGGTCAAGGGTTAGGTATATGCCAAGATTTGTCAAACAATCCCAGCATGTGTCGTAGGTCGAGTTATTGTGCTATTAAGTAAACAGACTGTTGTACCGCAATGCAAGAAAGATTTCAAGTTGTGAAGCTCAGTCTCAAAGTAAGATCAGTAACAGTGAAAAATTAATACATTATTTGCCTGTAAAAATGGAAAAATTTAAAGTCATGTATTATTTGCTGAGGCCAATAAGAAAGATTTGGCAATAAAACTGCCTGACATCTCACAAGTTTATTGCTTTTTATTGTGCCCCAGCATGGCTACTTTTAATCGGGTTTTTGAATTGAACGTTTAATTTTCTTGGTAACTTTTAATTTAATTTCATTTACTTTTTTTCCAGAAAGTGCCAGTGGTTCCTTTCTTTTCCATATTCCATAAGACTAGGCATCCTAATTGTTTTGGGGTTTTTACTTATAATTTATTTTTTTATTGTTATTTTTTAATTTATTTTATTTCTATTACTTTTAATGTAGCAATACTGTAAATAGTATTTTTTTTAAAATTTCATATGCACATCTAACTCTAGCTCAACCTTTGAAAGTAAATTAATGCAGGATTCATTGCTTTGTACAGCTGATCCTTCCCCTTTCGAATGTAAAGAAGCACTCTGAAAACCCTGATGAGGTATAAATTGTGCAATGCTCTGTGAGAAAAGACCTAATTCTCTTTCCCTGCATGCCTGCCATCATAGGTGCCATAAGTAAAGCATCCCAATAAATCTGGTGGTCATCAAAGAAGTTCTGCTTCCAAGACTCGTAACCACAGACTCTGATCTGAGAGACAGAGGGGTCAGTCACCAAGCCTGACTCACACAGAGATCGTCAATAACAAACTCTGATACATCATTTTGTTATTCTTATGGTGAAACATTACACACAGAACAGGCAGACATACTGACGATGTCATAAATGACGACAAGCCCCAGATGTGGGAATCTAAGTAATCTTCAAAGGTCAGTAGATCTTGTTGTTGTGTCTTTCCTGGCGGCAATGACGAGAAGTCATGTTATGTTTTCTGCTCATCATTTGACATATCTGACAGTTATTTACAATGGTGGCGTGGTAAAAGGCAAACCCTGTTTAGGAAAAATGTAAGTACACAAAGCAACAGTGTATAAACTGCTTTGATACGTCTGCGGATGATACAGTTTTTCTCACTGGTGTTTAAGTTAGATACTAAACTGGGAATGGCCTGTTTCTTATAAGAGTTTACATATCGGCACTGCAGCCATCTTTGCCGGGATCAGCTGACTGTGGGGATACAAGCACTTTCTCTTAATATTTCGTAAGGCATGGTATTTATTATAGCTATCCATTTTGTGACATCTAAATGCTATACATAAATAATTATGAAATATGAAAAACTATCAGTTAATGGTATTCAATTTGATCATATATGGACATTTTTATGAAATTTGAACCCTGAAAAATCTTCACTGCCTGATTCATGTCAAATGACACATGCATCCATTCTGCAAGCAAAATGAATCTTGGTGAAGAGCAGCAAGCCATATCCTGAAAATGTCTTTTAAACACAAAGGAAGGAGGAAAAAAGGGGAACGAAAATAGCCAAGCTACAAAAAATTTGTTTTAAACTAGTAAAAATAAACTAAATTCCTGATCTGTTTGTGTTGTTTATACACACCCATCTTCTTTGTCAATAGAGCTCAAAAAGTCTTATACACGGGCCTCTGAAGACAGTAACCTGATCTGTCTTTTGAATATGTTTTTTAAATGAATCTTTTTTCTCTTTAGTGATTTTAAATGAGTAAACGATTAACATCTCATGACAATAGAACTAAAAACGAAGACACAAAAAACATCATATATCACTAAGCAATTATTGAGCTAACCTGCTATTCTTTAAATAATGATAAATAAGTGATTAGTAGTTGCACATGTTAACTTTGCTTTTTTGCTTGTAACGCTGTAAAATTCTGACTAATACGTTTAATAACTGCTAGAATAATCGGTTCATTGTCATTTTACTGGTAAAACTAATGGTCGGCATCACCATGAGAGAAGCATGAATTGTGTAGGTTCTCCCTGAATCCCTGTGAAACCATGCCTAATGTCAATTAAACAGAGTGGCTTAGTGACTATGACCTAAAGATGATCGCTGGTGTCAGCTGCTGGCCAAGGTCACGCCACAGCGTTAACAAGATTTGATCCTCTGTGCACTTTCCTCGCTTCGTTCATTTTATCCTTTCTACTTGTCCTGTCTCCAGTAACAATATTTCACTGTCAGCTTTTGTTGCTCTTGGTTTTTACTATACACACACTTGGACTCTTTTCTGTCCAGTTTATGTCTCCAGTCCAGTCCAGTCTTTGTCTCCCCTCTTGCTCCTCTGTCTACATGATCATTTTAATCAACAAGATGCTGGGTGACATTCATTGTCTCACCCCCCATTTCATTTTGTCCATTTGCAGATAAACGTTCAGCATGTTTTGATTTATGGCTTGCTGTCTCTCTTTTATAAGCATAAACATAAAAGATCATTTATCACCATGGACACTTCATGTTCAATGTAAGTAGTTAAATGATCATTTAAATATGTTCTCAGCAATAATGAGAGAACCTTATATGACAGTAAGCATGCTGAAAGAAATGGAAGAGTAGCATCTAATATCTAATAAGTCTCACAAGTCTCAAATTTCTTGGTAAATGGTAAATAACTGTGTTATTTGAATTTAAATGTTTAATTTTTCCCTTATTAAAACCTTAATTTTTATAGTCGTTATTTACAAGTAGGAAACTGATAAAATTAAAAACTTTAAAGGCTTCACATTACTGACATTTAACTGCACTTTCAGAGAGAAAACAGTAAAATATTAAAACGGCATTTTTGTGCTTCCGTTAAAGCGTTTTTTAAAAAAACCTGTTATAATGAAATGCTTTTTGGCATTTGTTAAAAACTGAATTTTGAAATCCTGTTCAAACATACTTTGAACTTTAACTAGTCTGTATGCATTTGAAATTTATTCTATATTAAACTTGTGATAAATTTAACGGTACTTGACCACCACCTTATGTTTTACTGATTTTTGGCTGTGTGATTTTAAATTGGTTGTAATGGAGCAGAATGCTTATTTCTGAGTGGGTGAATCAGCGGTGACTCTAGCATTTAGATTGTTTTACTTTTTAAAATTTTTGCTGACCTTAGCTCTTGTTATGCCCACAACTTTTACTAAAGACAGCTCAAACATCAAAATAAAGACAAATGTGTTCTCTTGCTCAGAGTTTAACTTCCAAAGCATAGTGACACACAAAACATGGGCAAGTGTCCTTCATCTTTTCCAGTTCTTTCCAAAGTTAAACTTATTATACTTTTTTCTCTATGAGTTTTATTTTCATTCTTTTGGTGGGAAAAAAATGATTTGACTGGCAAATGTCCATTTCAACCATCCATCAGTTCATTGGTTGAACAGGCCCATTATGGCTGTATCCTTGGGGCTGTGTAACATATTAACTGTGTCCTGTTTTTGCACAACAGATCATAACATACTTTCAAAGCAAATCAATAAAGCTCTTACCAATTATATTAGCTATAAATAGCTTTTTAAGATTTAACTAACAGTTCAAAACTACTGTCGTTCACATGCACACATACTGGTGCATATCTCCATCTTCAAACTAAAAGCCTTTACTAGATAACAGAACCTTGATGAGGAGGAAATTCCTAAAATAACTTGATTTTCAAAATACTTATTCCAATAAAAGCCCATACATGTTAAAAGTAGAATAGCATGGGTTAGTGCACCAAAACAAATGGGTTAGTGAAGCACTGTGCAGTAGTAGTGTTTTTTGGTTTTTTTCCAGAATAAAGTCATTCATTAGAGGGAATGACTACATACTTTGAAATGTGCTAGACTGTCAAAATAAAAGCTTCCAGATGGTAAATGCAAGGGGAAACCAGCAGAGCTGGAAAAAAAACGAAACCAAAAACAACAAAAACTGCATTTCCTCTGAATGTCAGGCTGGCAGCAAAAGAAAGTCAGTCCCCACAGATTCCCTTGTTAATTGTAATTTAACAGCACAGAAAATTATGTTTAAAGCCTGGTACAAAAAATTAAAAAAAATTTTCAGGTCTTGTCAGGTCTTGTCCACTACATTCAATTATACCTGTTTTGGAGCTTTTTGAAGTATTTACAATGAATTATCTAACTAATATTGTGCCTTTAACTTTGGTAAAGGCCATCCAAGAAGTCTGCACTTTTGTTTTGGTGAGTGAAATTCTAGTATTTTCTTATTCTGTTACATGTTGCATGATTCGCGTGTCTCTGCATTGCACTGTTCGTGAATGCAGCTTGGTGACCAAGATTCATAGATTAGCTGCTAACATAGTTCTTTTCCTCCATATAGTAGTTTTAAGGAAACTTCTGGCTACAAAATATTAACACTGAAGCTAGAAAATGCAGAGCCCAAAACCAATTGATCACATCTTTTATACTGACTGTGTAAAAGGAGCTCTTAACTCTGTTGGCTTTTAAAAATAAAACATACTTTATCACAAAAAACAACTTACCCTTGTTTACCATGTTATAATATAAAAGCTCTGGCTGGTAACAGAATCATATAAGTGAGTGAGGTCAAGCTATTTAAAAATAATCATAAGAAGAACTGAGAGCCAGTGAAACTCTAAGAATAACAATATCTGTACATATCCAAAGCCGTTTCATTTCTCACTTTGAACACAAGATTTGAAAAGATGAGGCGCACTCATAAAGCCTATAAGATTTTTTCTAAGTAGATATGTGCTACAGTTACTGAGTCATCATCAGAAAATCAATTCATTTTTACCAGACATACAAAAAGCCATACATTCATCTCCGGTAAGTAATGCTTAGCTCATCACTCAGGCTCAGTAAAAATGATTACTCTGCTCAATAAAGACATTTTTATTAAAAGAAAAAAATCCCAATAAAACATGGTTTCAACAAACAAATGGCACAAGGAAAACCACTTAAACACAGGTACACACAACAACACGAACACATTCACTGTGGACTCAATCATGTATGTGACTTGAAATCATCATGTTACATTGAAAACGCACTGCTCAACAGAGGTTCAGACACACAAGGATGTGCACACACAAAGCTCACAATCCAGAGTCTTTTTTGGGGCCTGAAGCAACACAAGTATTATCTTTAACATCATCATTATCATCAGCAGCAGCATTAGAAGCCTCGCCAGGCTTTACAGGTCTGACTCAGATGATGTGATTATCTGCTCCACTGGTCACTGTCTCCTGGCTGGTTAGAACATATTAGCAAGTGGGATGTTTCTGCCTGGCAGAGCCACCACCCTGTGTTTTATATATATGGTTGCACTGGCCCGATGAAACATATTACCCAATGCCTAACCCTACCCACCAGTAAAATCCTGCCCAGGAGGGTCAATACGCCATACTGCTTTGTTTCAGCTGTAAGAAGAGATATGTGCAACAAAGGAGAGGGGAGCAGAGCTTATGTGTGCATGTGTATTATTTTACACTTGCGAGGAACATTTCTGATATAGGGTTAGTGTAAGGGGTTAAAAAGTGGCAGGATTTTCTTTCTGGGTAAAGACGTCATGGGTGATGATTGGATGATTTCATGTCTTTGCTGCAAACACAGATGTGCATCATGCATTCATACATGCAGCATCTACTATGAGGCCCCCTACTATGGACAAAGCAACCAGACCAATATTCTCTCAGTCAGAGAGGCAGTGAGATGAGACAAGGATCAGTCAGACATAATGGCTGAAACCTGTCGGAGCGCCGGGCTGGCCCACCAGAGATTTACTCCCAGACACAGCAGCACTGTACAAGAGCCTTTAGCACACCTGCATGCTTCACTGAAGCCATGACAAGTGTGAATATCTCAGCCCAGGTTCAGTAAAAGTGAATACCCCAGTGGAAACATGATAAAGGTTTCACAGTACTAAGAGTCTAAAATGGATAATCATGATGAAACCACCTGTATAGAACTATATTTGCCCTTTTGGGAATTTCCAGGTGTTTATTTAATTAGACACGAGGCAGATTTTCTACCAAATTTACTGGGAAGGCATGCTATTGAGCAATAAATAGGAAAGATTTTGATTTTGTGTTTCCAGAATGTAAATTAAAATCCACTCTTAGCTTTGTTCAAACCTTTAAGTAAATACTACCACTGATTTCAATACTTCATAGGTATGCCACTGTCAGATTTTTCCTGTGTTTGTTTCAAGAGATTTCAGGTGGAAGACATCAGAAACTTAAAAATTGATGTTTCCACATATGAGCTACTGCGTAGACAGTAATAAATGCAGGCGTGAAATCTATCCAAACATTCCTTGTGAAGATTTAAGCATTATTTTATGAAACTAAAATGAGACTACATGAAATAACTGATAGGTCTACTGGGTGCTTTGTATCCTAACAGCCACCTTAGCCAACTTACTGTGAATGAGCTCTCTGTTAAGTCCTGCAGTAAATTTCTCACCAGTTAATAGCTTCTGGAGGGCTTTCACTTAACCGCTTTCACACTTCTCACTGTGGCTGTTACTTGGCTGCTGCTGATGCCAATGTAGCCATCACCCATCTCTCAGCTGCTTTCCATCTATGGATGCCTACACTGTTAACTTTATGTCAGCGAGGGCGGTACTACCACAGCTCTGTCAACATATTGCCAAGAAACCTGTTGCCTGAGGTAAAAAGTGGACACACTCGTCTTTTTGTCTATTGACGTTCTTTCACACAGCTCTGTGCCTTAAATAAATTGCCTCCAGCCTTTGGTTTGTGTCTACTGCATACCCACATGTAAGACCGTCAGGCAGCATACACAGGCCAACACATACAAGATAATAAAACCCTCTACTGCAGACATCAAACTACCCTGTACTACCGCAGGGATCGAGGAAGTGTTTCACATCAGATGGTATGAATTATTTGCTGGAGTCTCATTTGAGGCTTCTTGACATCTTGGGGTTTTTGAAGGTGAAATATTTATGGGGCCAGTGTTAGCCAGTGCAGATGGGCACCTCAGTGTTCTCTTGTTGTGTTTTTGTGAGGAAATGAAGGTAAACCACAAACAGGGCGTTGGTCCATGTGCTAGATGATTTCTGACTGCTCTCTCATGTGTTATCAGCACTGACTTGTCAGCTATGGTTATGTTAGCTGTCAGATAAGTTTAGATCAGGCTATGAGGAGAAGCCTTTCATGAACACAAATGGTAAGAGATAGGCCATCTCACTGTGCTTCAATCTGCCAAGACTAATATCATCTATGATATGAAAGAAACCTCATCTCTCCAGAATAGAGGCTCAAAGTAGCATAAATAATTTCGACATACAAGCTGAAATTACAGTTAATAATATTATTATAATGCATTTGGCATTTTTTCCAAAGCAATATTAAAATATGTGTATCATGAGAATGGATAAGGTTTGATTTATTGCTTTATTGCAGATAATTTGGCTGAAAGATATCAGTCACTTTACCATACAACAAAGTTAAGTGTATGATAATTTAGTTCTTTTTTTTCATGCATCCTTGTTAAAACAATAACAATTCTAAAGCCAACATAAAATATTTCCATATTTGTTTCTTTGTTAAGAGAAAACTTAAGCATAAAGAACGGTCCCACCGTGTTTCTATCTGGGTACATGTTTCTTTTTAGACAGTGAGTGCAGAGGGTTTTCACCCACCACAGATTTTCATCCAGCCAAGAAGTGCTTCTATGCAGTCCCCCAAAAGTGGCCATCACTGAAAGTGGGTGACATATCTGCCAAATGCTGATTATTGGACAAGTAGGGTGGAATAGGAAAGGAAGTGAAAGTGGAGTTCACTAGGACAGACAAGCGCAAAAAACTTTATAGATCAAAAAAATACAGCATGAAAAGCACAGACAGTGGCTGCAGGGGACACGTTACATTGTTTTTAACACTTATTTTCAGTTCAGCTCATTGCATGTTATAACTTTGCTTTTTGTGGATGGCTGACAGACCATCAACAGTACAAGCAAGAGTGGCCCACAGACTGGTTGCATCACATACTTTCTACATTGCCTCCACGACAACAGAACTCTCTGCAGGTAGATGGGCCTTCCTGAAATTGGCAGCAGACTGCAAACACAAAATCTTGTATAGTAGCATAATTCTTTATAACTCTTCGCTTTCCAGGTGATATCGCATGATGCATAAAAATACTTTTCTGTGTTTGTAATTCAATCAATTTTACCAAGATCCCCAAAACCACTGGCTGAAGTGCAGCCAGTGGTTCTTGACAGCTACACATCCACTGAGACCATTTCTGATGAAATGCCAGTGAATGGACCAGCTGAAGGACCTAATTTAAGGTCATGACTTAAATCAGGTATCAGGACACCAGCTATGTCACATCTTTGACTAATAGCTCTTTATTTTATGCCAGTCAAACTGAGCTATCATTTAAATTTTTGCAGGTCAGTGGTTCAAAAATTGATGAGATACAATGACTGCACTGACGATGAGTATCAAGGCAGCCAGTGCCCAAAACTTTGTAAGACTTTCATAAAGCCTGAAGAACTATACAAGAAAGTCTGACTACTTGTAAGCAAAATATAAAGACTTTAGATTACTTTTGCACAGCACTGTATATTGTATGCTTTTGGTCTTTGGTGCCAAAAGCCACATCTCCTCCTCTTAGAAACTTGGTTGTCTGGTACAGTGGGTCAATGCATTTTCCTGTATTGTATCAATTTACAAGGCCACTAATTTAACATTGTTGCAGTTCATTAGGTTAAAATATACAACTGACCTCAAATTAAAGATGCAGATAAGACCAATAAATAAAGCTAAGTGAGGAGACTTTGCAGCAAATATCTTACTGAAATTTCTGGTTTACTTTAACCCTCTGAGGCTCAAATTAAACTTTTTGTTGCTAATGCACAACCAAGTCCTGCAGTGGTACGTCTGAGTAAAAAAAAACAACTCATAAAACATGTATGTGGGGTAATCAGGTTGTTAGTTTTTAACTGTTGCAAATCGGCAACGCCTGCCTTGAGAGGGTTAAGGAGAAACCTCAGTTGAATATGACTCTGGCATAAGGCTAGCTTGTTGTGCATGTCTATTAACAACAAGTTGTATTTTGTGCATTTATGTCTCAGCTTTCATATATATTAACTTTCAGACCTCTAAACAATGTTTTAGTGAACCATATATAAGTTGTTATGGAGGCAAGCTGTCTGAGCCTCATGCATTTAGTTTTGAAACACTTATCCTGCTGTTGACAGATAAGACTAGAGTTTTTCCATGACAACCCCAGATTCAGACCACCTAACAATAGAATTTTGCTGAGACTTGATTATTTTGAAAATTAAGAATATATAAAAGTGCTTAGGCTGATGCTGATGTCTGTAGAATTGAAAAGATACAATCACTCGCAAAACATTTAATTGAAAACCCAGTTTTGTTAAATGCAAGAGAAAAATGTGTATTTTAATTATTTGAATCAAGTGCAAAATTTTACTTTGTTATAGATACGTAGCAGTGTGTGGTCTTTCATGTCTACTGCAACTCTCTGTATAATTTTACACCATGGATGTAAGCTGGGCAGGAAATAGTCCTTGTTTAACTCCTTTCTTTGAGTAATGAGTGGATATTGTTTGGGTGGCATTCCTGAAATGTGCTGGAGAGTTTCAGAATTGCTGGACTGTCTGTCCTTGTTGCCACCTAATCTGGAGTTATAGCCCACACTGAGAGAAAGAGCTTGACCAGCTTCCTTAGATTAGTATCAATCCCAGAAGGCTATTAAAAAGCCATTTGTCTCAATACAAATGGCAGGCAGTCATATGTGACCCAAGTGTTGCTTGTTTTATTTTAACCCTATAGAGTGTCTGTCTGCCACAACACTGCTTGTGTTACAGCAGAGTTGCTAATTTAAAAAGGCAAAGGGGGCCGTTTTACTGACCTATATTGGATGTGCATGTGGCAAGTCCATGTGAACTCCTCTTGTCTAATTATACGGATGAAGCATAGACTAAATAGGCTAAATTGGGAAACCAGAAAATGAGTAACTGAGTTTGAAATAATAAAGCTGTTCTGTTATGACAAGTCAAACAATTCCCATTAGACCTTAACTGGGTAAAGCTAACCTATATAGAATATATGGATTGTGTGAAGGAACCTTTGATTATCCTAGCCAAACAATGCACGACACAAGAGTCAGCTATGCTACAGTTGGTAGTGTGTATGTTTTCAAAGCTAACTTTAAAGAAAGTAAGCAATTTCCCCCAGTAGATGTTAGGCTACATTTTAAGCATTAAATTAAAGGCATTTTCCAAGATACTCTACACCCTGAATGTTTTTAAAGGTCTTTTTGACATCTGATTGCTACGATTTTTGCCGCATAAGAACACTAATTCTAACAGTCGGATAAATTCACTGCTAGCAAGTGATCATTCTGTATCCTGCCCCCTGCATGCTTATACACAGGTAGCAGTCTTGCCTAAACCAAAGCCGATGCAAAATTTCGGACAAAGTCCCACTATGATTCACCTGACATTTTCCAGAGTGAAGTAGTGTGCTGCAGTTACCTTGGTGAAAAATTTGTTATGTCTGGGGTGGCAAGGTTGCTCATGTAACAAACCAATACCCAGGGATCTTTAAAGCGGTAGAGGAGCAGCGCTGTAGAGAAAGAGAGAGAGACAGATGACAAAAGCAAGAGAAAAGAAAAAAGAGATAAGGATAGAGACAAAAAGAGGGCACGAGTGAGAGTTGTAGAGAGCAGGCAGGTTGGAGTGTGCTGGCAAGGCCCCAGTGGAGCCATCGATCCAGGCTGGCCTTACATCAGAGACAGGAAACCTGAGCTGCATGCTTCATCACCTTCCCCACGGAGTCCTCCCTCACTTCTCTCTTCTCTTCTAAATCTCTCCCCACAACCATCTTCTCTCCTCAGCTCTCCTACACAGCTTACTAGTGAGTACGCAGCTCCATTTTTACAGCCTCTTTTCTCCTCTCGTCTCCTCCCGCCTGATCTAGAGCCTGTCAACTTCTACATGCTTCTGTCAATTCATCATCTACGGTTGAGACTAGCTGCACCAGGCACTAAGTGCACATAGCTATCCATCCACAACCACTCATTCATTATACTCCATGTGTATGCGTGCACTTGTGTCATTCATTGTGCGCACACGCATGCACATCAGTGTGTAAATAATGCACAGCTTGTCTCTCCTGTGTGCTGAAGCTATTCTTTTGAAAGCGGAGGGGTATTATGGGGGCCAGCGCAATGCAACTTGGGGGTAACAAGGTTAGGTTATCGAATTTGTTTAGGCGTCACAGTCTCCTGAGGGAGCAAACCCAATCCCCACACCACCTCAATCTCATCTCTCACCCTGCTCAGTCTAAAATATCTCACCAGCACAGTGCTAAGGGGTCCGCTGAGTGGCAACTTGGGAGTTTGCTTATATATGTTTCATGACACTGTAAGACTCCATTTACCATACAGTTTAAAAGATGTTATCATTTAAACTCTGTAATTAGCCACACCAAATTAAAAGCGGAGTGTTATAGAGTTTCTTAAGTTTCCTTGGTGATTATGGTAACAGTGACTATTGTAGAGCCAAAGTGGCTCTACAGTGTGCGTAAAGCACTTGTTTTCATCCTGTTTTTTTATATCACCAGTGTTCCAAAAACTTTGCTGTAACTAGTAGCCTGCATTGCCGTCACAGTGAAAGCAAAGCTGCTAGTTTAGCAGTTCACCAGTAAAAGTGTGTTAAATACCGTCAGAGTTGCTGAAAATAGGAAATATCAGGATAATTAAAATGATTTCATACACTGAATGTAAAAGAACAGCCACTGAAGTATTTACACTAAATTAAGATTTAGATCAATTTGGATTAAAAAGAAAAACAAGAACAGGTTTATAATGCTTAGAAATATTTATTTACCATTTTACCAAAGCTTCTTTATCAATGAAAGAAAAATATTTGTTGCCAGTGTGTCTCATATGGTGAATGAGACAGTTGTGATTTGGCCACTAGAGGAGAAGCCCACTCTTGCATTAGTCATGCGAGCTTTTTCAACTTAACAGAGCTGTAAGCATATAGCTTCAGTTATTATATATTAGCAATGATAGCTGTGCATTCTGCAAATGAACTCTAAATTTAAATGTCCCACTAAACATCTATCCATTGTTATTCTTGAGTTAAACATCATCTTTCAGGCCACACATTCTACACAGCACACTGTGAGGAACTCTCATCTTTCACAAGGAGACATGAGAATAATGAACAACCCAAACAGGACAAACACACGTTTTCTTATTTCTTATACTGTATTGATCTTTTCTATTGATATCATCCCCTTCCTCTCTCTGTGTATCTTGAAAGACACGCAGACACACATGCACACACATTTTCCATCTTTCCTCACACACCACTCTCCATCAAGGCTATATTTCTTACAGTTTATAGTAGTATTATAGTATAGTATTCCCTCCCTGTAAATTCCCTGCCTTCTTCATCATATTCCCATCCTGTGCAGCCTGTTCATCTGCCGTCCAAATCAATGCTGATGGAATTCCCCGGACGAGACTGTTGGAAATATACCATAAATATACTGTATATACAGTATCTGTCTCAACTAAATGTGATTACATGTATCTCTATAGGGTATCTGCCTAAAATATATATATCTTGGTGAATGTTGCTGACTGAACTTCAAAGAAGGGCTGCCAGGATTGCAGGTGGTAGACTCAAGGAATGAAACACCTTCTATGCAAAAATGTAGAAGTAACAGAGGAGAGCCTTCATGAAACATTACCCCCAGGAAACCAGTCTGGCTGTTATCATGGCTACTCTAAAAGGGCATTAGCCTGTTCTTTTTACATGCATGACTAGTTGGTGCATTTGGCCCCTCCAATGAATTTTTCAACATCACAGGTATGTTCAGCATCCCGATAAAGAAAAAATGCAGACACTAACAGAAACTGAAAGGCACGGTTTTAGATTTTGGGGATCTGAATAATATAAAACCAGAAGAGAGAAGATTCATAAATAGCTCAGAGAAGAAGAGGATATGGCTACATCACGTGTTGATGGCATGTAACAGAAAAATAGCTTTTTTGTTAGTTATGCCATTAATATAAAAAATGTTATTCATTTTAAAGTGACACCTAATGTTTGCTGAATTTGTTTGGGGTTTTTTTCCCCAAATTTATCTGTTCAGCCTGGTCTTAATTAGGGACTTGTGAAATAGTGATGAAACGTGTAAAAAGGGGATTTGTCTATCTGAACAGACATGAATTTAATATGTGTAGTGTCTTGCATTAAACTTGAACAAAATTGTCTGAGAAGAAGCAAGACAACCTAGAAACTGAAGCTTTCATGCTTGTGGACACACCATCTGTTTCTTAACCTAGCAAAGAATCTTTGGTTAAACTAATTTTTAGTCTTTGTTTTTCCTGTGCTCTCGTTTCTCTTCTCTTCCCCTCACCCCCAACTGCTCATGGCAGATGGCTCCCCCTTAATGGTTCTGCTGGAGGTTTCTTCCTGTTAAAAGGTAGTTTTTCCTTTTCCCTGTCGTCTAGTGTTTGATAATAGAGATTGTTTTGATTGTTCGTGTTTTTCTCTCTGATTCATTACCTTTACCACAAGCTGACTGTTGTGATTGCGTGCTGTTTAAATAAACTTGAATTGAACTTGAACTGAACTGAATAGTTTTATGGACTGAATGCCAAATTCTAAATTTTTTAAAAGTGGTCTTGGGCAATAGTTCTTCAGGGTTTCTAAAGTACTCTTTGTACACTCTTTGTACTTGACCATTTTCAAAGTAATGGTTTATCTACAGACCTACAGATCATTCAAGCACAAAAGAAGGATAAACATAACAGACAACTTAGGGAATAACCGATTTTAAACTGAATCTTTAGGGATTTTTTTACTATTCAGTTCAATTCATTTGAATTTTATTTATAGAGACAAGTCACAACAAAAGTTGCCTCAAGACAATTTATATTGTAAAGTAAACAGAGACTGTTAGACTTGGCAGACTGCAAGTAAAAAGTAAAACAAATACTTTTCTTTACTTTAGGCTTTGGACACAGATTAGAATTGTAGGCAGTTTTTTTTCATTGTTTGTTTGAGTCTTTTTATGTTTTCTCTTATCATTGGATTTAATTATTAAAGACACACTTGTCTCTTTGAGAACTAAGAGTTAATGGTGCCATCTTTACTAACATCTTGGTGGGCCTTGCTTTGCCTCTCATGCAGCCACACAGTGAGTAAATGGTAATCATGATCAATATCTATTTCCTGTGGTGTCAAGTTTCAGAATAATGTCCATATTGAACCAATGTTTCAGCAGACTCCAACCACAGTTTTTCTCTCCCAGCCATCCACCGTTTCCGTTGCTGAAGGAGAGAAAATCCCTACAAATCAGATTAAACAAATGATTTTCAGACAAGGCATTGATCATCCATCTTGTTTCACTGGCCTAACTAGGAGATCCTAACAGTGCAGACTGGGCATCTGAGAAGGGAATGTGCCTCTAATAAGGTTTGCGATTCCTGTTTATCCTGCACAGATCAGCAGTGTTAACTTAATCTGTGGAAACTCTTGATCTCACTCCTGCTCTGAGAAATTCCACCCTAAAACTGAACTCAGCTGTTATGCTCTGAGCACAAGTGTTTGATGTGAGAACACAAGTCTTTACAAGCCAGAAACTCTAGCATGTGATCTCAGTAAAACCAGCTTACGTTCATGACATTTCTGTGGACACTAATTTTGGAAAATTTAGGGTAGGTCAGGTCACATTTTCTTGTGTTGCTGAACGCTGTAAATCAAGGGATTCGTGATCTAGCATGATTTTGGGTTTTTAACGGTGGGAAAGAGTTAAATTCACAGACATCTCAAGATCAAAGATCCAAAGGCCATATATCCTGCCCAATATAGATCTTTGCTTTTAAGGGCAGTTAATATTAATAGAAATCTTTGTTGAAATGTATGAATGGCATCTATGATGGTGAGTAGAGCTCTCAGTTACTAACTCACCCCATTGGGAATCTTTGTAATACTGCAAAACAGCTCATGTAAAATGCATTTCTACATCAGTAAACTGAGTTATTACTCTTGGGGGAAACAAAAAGACTAGAACCCATGCTAAGGACTAGTAAGGTAATCAATGTACAGTCTGTGCTGAAAGCACAAATTGGGGGAGGGGATACCTACTTAAAAGCTTGCACTTTTATGTCTTAATCAATTTATGGGTGTACTGGTCATTCTGTTTAAGCCAATAAACTGGTGGATTACTTTGAAATACTGCTTAGTCCATTGACCACCTGTGTTTATGACAGAAGTTACAGAGGTCGTGTGTGTGTGTGTGTGTGTGTGTGTGTGTGTGTGTGTGTGTGTGTGTGTGTGTGTGTGTGTGTGTGTGTGTGTTGCGAGTATGTTTTTGTCTTTTTTTCTAGTTAGTTTAACTCCTAACATGGTGACTGGTACCGAGACTTCAGTGTCTTGTTTGATTGTTTATCACATAATAAAAGAATTGAGGTGAAGAAGCAAAAAGCTGATGTAGTAATTCTACACCTACCAGATAAGAAGGCTGACATACATTTTTAATTATGTGTGAAAATGCCATTTAGCTATTGGAGAAAATAGACACAATCAAATTCAGGTGACACACTAATCCACCATTTTCTGCAAAACTTAGAAGTCCTGTGTTATATAACACTTATCTATAGCTGCTCAAGACTAACTTCTAAAATAATTACAATTTATTGTGACTAACTAACTGTTGTTAGCTGCCATTAACCTCCACGAGTTAGCAGCAGGCACGAAATGTCATGAATGTTTTTCTTTTTTCAAATATCTGTTTGTTTAACCTACATCAGACCCACAGGGTAACAATATAATTTTATGATCACTTGGGTGTATGGAGGCTGTGGACCTGTGAAACCAAGTCAACGCCACCGTTGGAGGAAGCCTAAACTGTTGCTGCATGAGGATTTGTTGTGTTCACCTATGTGGGAATATTTATGTTGATGAGGGTAATAATGAAATAATGATAACTACTGGTATCTTAAATTTCACCAGTCAGAGTTGAGCCACAACCATCTGTTTTAAAAATGCTGCCAAGATGTAACTGAGTTGCCATTTTCCTGCAGTTGAAACTGCCCCATAACCTTATAGGGTTATGTGGATGAAAACTGAGCATTATCTATAAAATTAATGTAAAATAAGGTAAAACATTAATATATTTACCAAGAACTTCATCTTGACTCCATGAAAGATGTGTACTATGGACAATAATTTACAAATATCTTAAACCTTCTCATAAATGTTATTTTATATTTGTTTCAGTGTAGCCATTTTTCTTAAATTTCAGCATTTAAGAAAATCCGCACAGGAGCAGACTGTATATTTTTATTCCAGTGACTCCCTTATAATACCGACTCACTTGTTCCATTTTACAGACAGGTCCAGGGCTCCTTCCACTCTCCTCCTTTCAGTTTCATTTTTCATCCTTCACACTTTCCCTTTTGCATCCTGCACTCCCACTCCTTTTTCGTTTTCTCATGCTCAGGCACACAGGAAGTGTCAGGCCAGGCCAGGTTATTTCAGGCCTAATTGGGAGATTGATGTTCTTCCAGAAACCTGGCACCTTGACATGCCTTTCATCCTCCCTCGTGCACTTCCTCCCAAATGGCAAGAGCCAGACATGTTGACGGCTGACTGAAACACAGACAACTGTCCTTTTTGGGGACTTTGCTCAGTCAATCAAAGGCAGGACTGACATTTGAGTGAGAAATGACGTCACCAGGAGAAAACCACAAGCACCGATGCACTATTTTAAGAAATTACAATTTGTCTTGAACAACTTTATCTTAGACGATTTCATAGCACCATTTATACCTATTACTAAGGCTATAGAAAGACGATAAAATAGGATACACTTTATTTATCTCAGAGTTAGGAAATTCTTGAATGGGCCAGAAGGACTGGGGCATCCATTCCAGCTAATGGGCTTATTTGTGGGGAATGTCGAGATGGGATCAGTAGGAGCAGTAGCTCTATCATGCCCTATCATTAGGCCACGTCGGAGTGGGCTGTAACCTGAAGCTCGTGTCGACCACTTCTACAACACAAGCAACAAGAAGCTGGGGCAGGCAAGGGCCACTGGAGCATGTCCTGACTGGTGCTGTCTGCCTAAATAAGATGTGACTTTGAGAGGTCTGGACCAATTTGAAATGGTTAGTTCACCCAATTACAAAAAACACATTTTGTCACAAAGGGGCCAGTATGACTGACAGTGTGTCTCAATGCCAACACGTTGCCAACCCTTCCAAATTCAGGCTTTAACTGTATGGAAAATTTAATCTGACACCAATTTTATTCTAGAGTTGGCTGGACATGCAGAGGTAAGACAAGTCTCTCCAAAGTTTGGAAAAAAGATTTTTAATGTGTTCCAATAATATTTTTGTTAGAAACAGTGAGACCCTCTGATGCTTTTGAAAGAGAAATATCCAAAAGAAGGACTAGTAGTTGTCATTTGAACCATGTCAGTATGTCCTTGTCAGTGTAGCTGTTGGTTCTTATTTTGAGATATTGATTTGGGCTGTGTGAATCAAATTTAATGTATTATTATTATTGTAATTATTAGAAAATATGCATGTCTTTACCAAAAATATACAAAAAATGTTTCTGACAACCACACCCTTCACATAAAAAATGCTAACAGGCAGAAAAGTGAACCATGAGTGAACCGAAGCTGTCATCAGTTATTTCTGTAACACTCTAACAACTGAGCTTTTGGCTTGGCCTAAAGCTAAAAGGTTTGCTTTGTGTGGGACAGACTACAAAAGTCCATCTGAAGGGTTTCCACCGAGAACACCAGCACCAATGGCCACAGCTAGATGCCCATCCATGGCTAGATGGGCAGCTGAAATTACCAATTAGTTTACCAATTGGCTGCAGCAGATTCGATTGGTTTGTAATTAATTCTAGTTACTGGCCCGTAGAGCAGGACGGATGGCGCCATGCCTTTGTCCTACTGACACACTATCCCACAGAGCTGGGCCTCGGGGGGGAAGCAGCGGACATCAATACAGGGCCCTGCAGCTACTGAGCCCTCCACCTCCTCCTCAACACACACACACATAGACAGACACACACATACAGGGACACAATATACCTTACAGACTCTGCTACGCAAACACACATAGATGGACCCCCTTGCAGCGCACGACTGATTCCGGAGAAGGCGAAACCTCAACCGCCTGAGAAGGTGCTGACGACAAACAAAGACAACAGAAATCTTGTGTTTCGAGACCCTGACCCTATCCATGTGTGTTATTGTGTGTATGTGCTTGCTTGTGTGATTAGGTAGGTAGGTAGTTAGGTAGGTAGGTAGGTAGGTAGGTAGGTAGATAGATAGATAGATAGATAGATAGATAGATAGATAGATAGATAGATAGATAGATAGATAGATAGATAGATAGATAGATAGATAGATAGATAGATAGATAGATAGATAGATAGATAGATAGATAGATAGATAGAGCTGGAATGTGCAGGCGGAGATGAAAAAGAATATCATATTTTCAACATTTTACCAAATTTTTTCTGTTATTTCATCCACAACACTCAAGTAATTTTGCATGTGCAAGCAGGTGTGTGTGAGATTCTGTGTGTATTAGCAAATTGTGGCGTAGCACTGGCCCAGAGCGGAGGTCACATGGCTCACTGATACCTCCCACACTGAAGGTCAAGGCTTCTACACCCAGAAGGAGAGGGGGGAGGTTGAAACAGATCGATGATCCAGATAAAAATACACTGCACCTCAGCTAGTCTGCTTTATAAACACAAAGGCACACACACATCCACAAACATATTCACACACCCCCAACAAATGACTTCAGTGCCACTACAAATGATCCTGGCCTCTTCTTAATGAAAGTGATATCAAAGTGAGACGCCACAGCAGTGACTGGTGGCTTTTAGCATAACGATACAGTAATAGAAGACCATTAAAAGATCATAACAGCTTAAATGATGAGAGGTCTCTGTTGTTGCTCTGGCCTAAACCTCCTGCAATCAAAGCACTGTTTGCACTCAATATAAAGGAGAACAAGTTGAGAGGTAAAGTTACACCTCATAATGATGGTGCATGAACCTCCTCAGAGCATGCAGGTGAACAAAGTCCGACACAGAGCGGAAAGAGCGACTGTGGGGGCCTGGAGAGAGACCAGAGAAAACCAGACAAGACTGTAGCTCATGAAAGACGACAACGCGTGATTTATGTAAGCTGTGAGAGGAGTGGTAATTGGAAGTAAAGCTCCACAATGCTTTTAGTTAATGACAAGTCGACTAGTGAAAGATGTCTGTGCCACCACCGCCCATTATTAAGGATGCTGGTTAACAGAAGAAAAAGGGCCGAACCGGTGAGCACTCATCATGTAATAAATGAAGAGCAATGCTGACAAGGAATAGAGACCTTGGCAGCTACAGTCCCAAACAAAATGCGACCAATCCGACTTTCCTTCTTAATGTCATGCCCAGCATAGAACACTAATGGCCAGCTGGTATTCTTGCTTTGGCTTTTAAAATATGAAAAAATATTGCAAATTTTAGTCTGCTCTCTTCTGGTGCTCTACATAATTGCTGTAAGTCCCAAACTTTTCAAATTTGAAAAATAACCCACAGAATTAAACACAGGAAGCCCCGAATGACTAATAGCTCTCAAGACATCTGTGTAAAGAAATGACCACTTCATCCTAGAAAATGAATGAGCAACACATCTGATCTCACCGCACTCCTCATCATTAGTATGAGCCGCAGAGACAGATGAGTAAAATCACCAAAGAGAGTTAAAATCAATATTGTTACTATCTTTCAGCGTGAGACGACTGCTGGCATGACAGTATTTATTAGTACTATAACTAAAACCTATGTTGTTTATTAGCTCATCTGTACAATCAAAGGAAACAAAATTGTTCTGAATTTGAATTTTAATGAGTTTGCTGCATGAGGTGCTGATGATGAGATGATGGAGAGCTTTCATTTGCAAGACAGTGAGAAGTGCCTCTTGTCCTGTAATGTATGAAGTGACATAAATCAAGACAAGGCAGGAGAGAGCATTTGATAAAAACTAATTAGGCATTCAAGCTCTGGGTTAAAGGGGTCCTGGTGTTATTCAAACAAATTCATTAATCACAATGTGCATGTCAGTAGACAATATACAGACAGAGGCATAACTGAGCTTTAGCTAATTCATTTGCTGATGTTAATAAAATATAGATGAATTGGGTTTTTCTCTGTATCTATGAAGCGCCTTGAGGCGACTTTTGTTGTGATTTGGCGCTATATAAATAAAATTGAATTGAATTGAATTGAATTGAATTAAAACTACAGGCTCATGATATATTAGTTTATATCTTGATAACAATACTAAGCACAGCTTTACATGCAGGCGTGAACAAGGTTTTGTCTACAGACATATAGAGTACTATACAATTACAATTTACAACCACAATTCCAAAAAATTCTGGATGCTGTGTAAAATGTCAATAAAGACAGAAAGCAATGATTTCCAAATCTCATAAACCTGTATTATATTCACAATAGAAATTAAAAAGCATATCCAGTGAATTTTTTTTTTTTATAATTTTAAAGAAAAATATTGACTAACTTTGGGTAACAGGAACATGTTTACCACATCTTCTTTAAGATGTTTATGGACTAAAAATCCATAAATATCTGGGAACTGAAGAGACCAGTGACTGAAATTTTGGGAGACCTGGAGTTTTGTGGTGTGAGGTTTGTGATAGAGGATTTCAAGTGCTAAGCAGTACTCGGTCTTCTTTGTCATTTTTCTTTTTATGATATTCAATTCAATTCAATTCAATTCAATTTTATTTATATAGCGCCAAATCACAACAAAAGTCGCCTCAAGGCGCTTCATAGATAGAGAGAAAAACCCAACAATCATATGACCCCCTATGAGCAAGCACTTTGGCGACAGTGGGAAGGAAAAACTCCCTTTTAACAGGAAGAAACCTCCGGCAGAACCAGGCTCAGGGAGGGGCGGGGCCATCTGCTGCGACCGGTTGGGGTGAGAGAAGAAAGACAGGAAGAGAGACAGAGATTAACAGATATGATTCAATGCAGAGAGGTCTATTAACACATACTGAGTGAGGAAGGTGACTGGAAAGGAAAAACTCAATGCATCATGGGAATCCCCGGCAGCCTACGTCTATTGCAGCATAACTAAGGGAGGATTCAGGGTCACCTGGTCCAGCCCTAACTATATGCTTTAGCAAAAAGGAAAGTTTTAAGCCTAATCTTGAAAGTAGAGATAGTGTCTGTCTCCCGAATCCAAACTGGAAGCTGGTTCCACAGAAGAGGGGCCTGAAAACTGAAGGCTCTTCCTCCCATTCTACTTTTAAATACTATAGGAACAACAAGTAGTTCTGCAGAGCGAGAGCGAAGTGCTCTAATAGGGTGATATGGTACTACAAGGTCATTAAGATAAGATGGGGCCTGATTATTTAAGACCTTGTATGTGAGGAGCAGGATTTTGAATTCAATTCTGGATTTAACAGGAAGCCAATGAAGGGAAGCCAAAACAGGAGAAATATGCCAAATGTTTTCAGTTGGTCAAAGATCTGGACTCAAGGTAGGTCAGTTCAGCAACCATGCTGCTATAATAGATGTAGTATGTTATTTAGCATTGCCTTGCTGAAATATGCAAAGGCTTCCCTGTAAAAAGTTGTCATGTGGATTGGATCTTATGTTGTTTTAATATATAACCATAAGCAGTGACGGTGCCAATCCAGATTTGCAAGCTGTCCATTCCATAGGCACTATTGCAGCCTCCTACCATCAGAATTGCAATCTTTTGACCTGAGTGTTGAAAGCAAGCTGGAGGATGCTGCATTCAGGAATTTATATTTCAGTTCGTCTGACCACAGAACAGTTTTGTCTGTGAAGGTTCTCAGTCATCCAGGTCATCGTAGTCAAAGGAGCTTGCAAAGAAAAGCGTCTGGACTTCTTTAAGTTACTTGAAGACGTTTCACCTCTCATCCGAGAAGCTTCTTCAGTTCTAAGGTCAAATGGTGGAGAGTCCCAGATATAAACCTAGTGGGAGTATCCCCCCACAGAGGGACAAAAGGACCCCCTGATGATCCTCTAATCGCCTGAGCCAAGGTGTGAAAGCGGGTGTGGGTCCCAATCAGCCAGAGTTTCGGGTGTGTTCATTGTGAAACCTGGCCCCACCTTATCATGCGAATTCCTGAGGTCAGATGGCCCAGGATGTGAGTGGGCGTTAAGGCGTCTGGGAAGGGATCTCAAAACTGGATTATAGATGGCAGAGAGTTGGTGTCGTAAACCCCCGCCTCTGTTCAAAGATGGTCGCTCACAGTGGACATAGATGGCTTCTTTCACTCCTCTTTCAAACCATCTGTCCTCTCTGTCCAAAATGTGAACATTGGCATCCTCGAAAGAGTGTCCTTTATCCTTAAGATGCAGATGGACTGCTGAGTCTTGTCCTGTGGAGGTGGCTCTTCTGTGTTGTGCCATGCGCTTGTGAAGTGGCTGTTTGGTCTCTCCAATGTAGAGGTCTGGGCATTTCTCGCTGCACTGTACAGCATACACCACATTGTTAAGTCTGTGTTTTGGCGTTCAATGTGGTGTATGCTGTACAGTGCAGCGAGAAATGCCCAGACCTCTACATTGGAGAGACCAAACAGCCACTTCACAAGCGCATGGCACAACACAGAAGAGCCACCTCCACAGGACAAGACTCAGCAGTCCATCTGCATCTTAAGGATAAAGGACACTCTTTCGAGGATGCCAATGTTCACATTTTGGACAGAGAGGACAGATGGTTTGAAAGAGGAGTGAAAGAAGCCATCTATGTCCACTGTGAGCGACCATCTTTGAACAGAGGCGGGGGTTTACGACACCAACTCTCTGCCATCTATAATCCAGTTTTGAGATCCCTTCCCAGACGCCTTAACGCCCACTCACATCCTGGGCCATCTGACCTCAGGAATTCGCATGATAAGGTGGGGCCAGGTTTCACAATGAACACACCCGAAACTCTGGCTGATTGGGACCCACACCCGCTTTCACACCTTGGCTCAGGCGATTAGAGGATCATCAGGGGGTCCTTTTGTCCCTCTGTGGGGGGATACTCCCACTAGGTTTATATCTGGGACTCTCCACCATTTGACCTTAGAACTGAAGAAGCTTCTCGGATGAGAGGTGAAACGTCTTCAAGTAACTTAAAGAAGTCCAGACGCTTTTCTTTGCAAGCTCCTTTGACTACGATGACCTGGATGACTGAGAACCTTCACAGACAAAACTGTTCTGTGGTCAGACGAACTGAAATATAAATTCCTGAATGCAGCATCCTCCAGCTTGCTTTCAACACTCAGGTCAAAAGATTGCAATTCTGATGGTAGGAGGCTGCAATAGTGCCTATGGAATGGACAGCTTGCAAATCTGGATTGGCTCCTTTGACAGAACAGTTTTCCACTTTCTCTAAGTTCTTTTTAAGTGTGCTTTGCATGATAGACCTTTAACCTGCATTTGTGGATGGCACAGCAAACAATGACTTCTGGAAAGTTACAGAGCCCATGCAATGATTTCTATGACAGAATCATCCCTAATTTTATTCAATTCAATTCAATTTTATTTATATAGCGCCAAATGACAACAAAAGTCGCCTCAAGGCGCTTGTGTGACATATTACAGTGCCACCTGATGGGATGAAGATCCACTGAATTCAAAATGGTCCAATATTTTCCCGGGAAAAGTACATTTTCTCAGTCTAAACATTCAGATTGTTTACTGTTTTCTATTGTTGACAAAATATGGGTTTATGAGATTTGCTAATCATTGCATTCTGTCTTTATTCACATTTTACACAGCTTCACAACTTTTTTGGAATTGTGTTTGTAGAAACCAGGTCACCAGATTGTTCTTAGGTCATGCGTTCGGAAGTACGTGATGATTAACTAATGTTTGGCCAATAAAATGCTTGAACAGAAATGTTTTGTGTAAATGTATTTATACAGTCAATTTCCATGGTTACCAAAAACAGATGACTCTAGCCTCCATCCATTCAGGCCAGAATAAAGCCTTCTAGTTTCAATTGTGTTGTGAAAATTTGTGCAAAAGTGCATTAACTACACTATAATCAATAGCACAATGTGTCATGACAAGAATCAGGCAAAGTAAACGTTAAATACATCACATCGGACAATCGACTTGATGTTGAATAAGATGTCCCCGTTCCACCACGGATGTATCGAAGCCACTCAAGCTTGCGAAACATACTGAGGGAGGACAGAGAAAGGATGTTTAGGGTGCTTGGAGCATGCCCGTGGCAAACCTCCGTCAGATATTGTTTGTGTTTAGTGCTTGGCCCCATGAAGAATTTATGAAGCTCTCTGGAACAGTGGTATCATCGGGACAGGGGAGAATCAGAGCATAGCAAAAACTCCATCTCTGCCTCTCCTGTGCAAAGCTCTTGGCATTTATGAGAGCCATCCATTAGCATCAGCCAGAGGGCCCAAATCTTGCACATGTATGCGGTCAGTGTGGAATGTATATGTTGTGTATGTGCAGAGAGGAGGGACAAAAAAGAGAATGGGATTAACAAATATTACTATAAGTAAGACAAACAAAGGAAGGAGGAGGAGGAAGAAGAAGAACATGCTCAATTGACATATTTTACAGTTTTTTTCTATGACAACTCAGTTAGTCAAGCTGTAAGATGATTGGATAGAATGTTTATTGCATATTAAATTATACGCTCTGGTACGGGCATAGACTCTCGGGCAGCAAGGCCATTAGTACTGGTGGCTTGTTTGAAGCCTTAGGCAATTCCCAAATGCTCAACAGTGAAAGTGCATGTGTATTTTAAGAATCTGTGCAAATGATGTGGCAGGAAATTGAACAATTGCACAAAGATTAAAAAAAAATAAAAACAAAGAGACAGAAGTAAGTCAAGCAGTAGAAAAATTAGCTTGGAGTGGAAGGAACAAAACATGAAGACAATAGACAAAGAGTCTAGCGCAGTAGAAGAAAAACACACACTCATTCGCTCACACAGATGATCTTCTTACACAGCCTTGGCTGTCTGTAGGCTAACCACAATCCTGCTCCCTGCAGTACTGACCGCAAAGCAGTCAACAGAGGCACACTGGGCCTTATCCTGCATGACACGCTGGTCGATAATCATGCACACCACCGCATAGCACAACACCACTGTAACTGCGATACCTGGGCCTGCCTGCCTGCTTGCATAAACAAACACGCCTGGATGGAGCCACACTCCATCACTATTTTGTTGTGAGAAAATAAAGATATATGTATTGAATATTTGACATTTTCCACCCACAGTACATTTTTTGTAGGTAATTTTATTTGAAAAGGGACCATTTACAATATTAACATAAGTGTTGCCATTCAATGCATTGTACCAGAGCTAGCTTAAGCTAAATTGCATCAGTAGTCCTATGCAGAAGATCATAAAAGAACATGCGAGAGAATGGTTTGCAGAAAAAAACACAACAACTCTGAGCCTCTTGAATTTGAGTGTATGGAAAATTAAACAGGACCCAATTTAAACTCCTACTTATTACATTAAAAATAATAAAACATTTATATCTGTAGTACAAAATCTACAGTTTAGAGGTACTTTTAAGTAGTGGTTTCACTGGTACCTCTGCTGAGGCCTTCCACCACCAGTGGTTTCTGTGTGGATTTGTTTCAGTTCTAGTTTGTATGAATGTTTACATCTCAGCAAGATTACACACAAACCACCTGAAGGAATATCATGAATGGAGTAGGCAAAAGATGAAAAAATATGTGGCTCCATACCAGATTAAAACCTAAAACACGGACAAATCTCTCACCACCGCACCTAGAAAAACTGAATGAAAAGCACAAGAAATTTTCCACAACTCAAGTCGGGGTATCTTTTACTTTGATAAGAATGAAATAAAATATAATACAATTACTATAAAAAATGCTACAATCCCAAACAGTAAATGTAAAATGTCTCAATCTTAAAAAAAGTAAAGAGAGAAACAGCAATAATTTGCTGATACGCCACCATTTAGATAAAGACCACAGAAGGATGAAGTTGGGGTTTAAGCATTTAATAATTAATTTTGAAATCTCTTTTCTGTGAGCAGCACAGTCTTCCCTGTCTTCTCCATTTATGGTGGATGAGTAGAAGAGGAAACCTTGCTTTCACTGCTAAAACTGAATGGAAAACAAAAGGAATATGGATGGGCAGATGGCAAGAAATCCTTTATACTACAAACCTAAAAAAAAAACCTCAACAGCCCCACCTGCTGTTCCACATGTGCACTGCCCATAATAATATAACATAACATATAACATGTTGTCATTTTCATGTAACACTGGAGTACAAACAACAATTGAGGACTAAAATAATTTAATTTAATTAAAAATCAGGCTACTATTCAAAAATATTTTTGGAATAATTTTTGGATTCCATAATCACCGAGAGCAGAAATCTAACAAAAAAACTTCAGGTAGTCGAAAATGTATTGGCAGAAGAACCATAGCCATGAAACAAGTGTACGTAAAATGTTAGTGTTTTATTCTTCACAAGATGAAACTGATAGAGCAGCACCCACAACTGAAATAAAAATGCCACAATTTTTATCCACTCTACACTTAACACATAAATCACACAACCATTTCTTATGGCTTCAATCACCTCACAACATCAAGTCATTTTGCATTTATAAAGGTTTATGCTGCTAGCATATAGTTCTCTCATTTAAGTCCTCTGAGATCAGTTTGTTATGTTTGTGTGTGTGTTTGTGTGTATGTGTGTTTTAAAACACCTTTTTGAACTGTACATCTTTAGCTGTGTGTTAAAAATCACTTAGTGCCTTACAATTTTTTCAACAGGTTCTTCTTCTTTTTTTCTTTAATAAAATTAATACTGCTATAATTGGGTTAGGCTGCGTTGGTAAAGATCATTTCATTTCATATATTGAAGCTACAACTTTGAAAACCCTAACTACTAGAAGAGAATGAATGAATAAATGAATGAATGAATGAATGAATGAACGTGGGAGTGAAACCCTAGCACAATGCTGGCTATAAATGTTGACTTTCTGTTTTTTAAAGGGTTATTTAAGGACCGTGTGTATTTTTAGATTAGACAAATTAGTAAAGCTGTGTTAGTTATGTGGCAAAAAGCAGCTGTACTGTAGATGAGACAAACAATAACATTATGCACAACTCTCTGAGTTACCCACATACCACATAACACATTGTCAAAATGCTATAGCTCAACTTAAGAAGATATAATAGCCTAAAAATGTAACTTGGATATTAGACTTGGGTGACAAAACACTTGCTAATTTCCATTCTTTCTGCTGATGGTATCTCAGCTCTTATTGTCTAATCCACTTTTAGTAACCTGAAGATATTCATTAAAACATAGTTCTGGGATTTGCAGTCTTCTAGCAGTACATCCAACTACACTGCAGCTTTTCAGACATTTGTCATCATTTTACTAACAGACTGAATAAACAAAGACACACCTTCGCATAATGGAAGTGTTTCTGCCATTAAAAGAAAAAGAAATACTCAGTTTGAGACAGTAAAATAAAAATTTAAGATGCCTTACTTAACAACAACCTGAAATTTTAAGAGATAACACAATATTTCGAGTTAGACTTGGCTGAAATAAAGTCACGATAAAAAATAAACTATAAGAAATAAAGTTCTTGCAATGAATTCCCCCTTCCCCCAGTGAAGCTAATTTAATTTATTTGAAATGTCGTATTGAAGTAGGACAGCAACTGACAGCATCAGGTTGAATGTACTCAGTCCATGTCAAAGAAAACAAACTTGATACCTTTAATCAGTTTGTCAAATAACAGGGTGCTTTTCACTTTATGGCCCTTTAAACCTTTCGAACAAATGCAAACAAAGGATAAGTGCAGGTATGCACACGCGCACACATGCAGCTATTTTCTTCCACTAAAACGACACAGTCCTACATGCATGCAAACACACATAGCTACACTCTAAAAAACATTTTTTAGTCTCTTTGAACAGCAACAACAAAGCAAAGGTGGGACCTGGTCAAAACAGAGTGGCCACCTGTCTTCACCTCCATCAGACTTTGACTTGCCTTAACTAGGGCAGTGAAGCCAAGCATAATCTCTGTCCTATGTCAGTAGATGAAACCACTTAGCAAATTAGCAGCCTTCTCTTTCTAGATTCACAACACACACGTGGACAGATGTGGATGCATAGTATAAACACATACTGTAAAAGCAAAAGTACAGGAATGTGCGAGTACATACACCTGCATGCACAAACAAGCACCATGGGTTATTAAAAGGTCTGGAGAAACTATAGCACCAGGAACATGTAGAGGCTGGATGAAGAAAAAACGTAAGAGGAATGGAGTGAGAAAGAAGAGGAGAGCATGAGGGAGGTGAGAGAAGAAGGGAGGACGATGACATCGGGAGTGGAGGTGGAAGAACTGAGGCGAGAGGAATGGAGAGGAAACAAAGGCAAACAAAAAGTAGTAAAAAAAACTGGGACTGGGAGGCAGGTGAGAGGGACATGGTGTGTTGTAGCGGAAAAAATGGCCACTGGTAACACCACAGTCCAGTCTGCTGAAGGGACCATGTGGGGGGAAGAAAGGAGAGGAATAAGGTGGAGGGGGAATTGCTTATGGCACGCAACCCTCATGCAAGGGTCAACACCAGTACACATCAGCTTAAATGGACAGCTACATCCATACAAGTCCTCGTGCACCTTTTCTTTTTTACTAATATGGTATCCATGTATAGAAATTCACTCAATCCACTGAAAAACAGATGTCAATGCTAATCAAATATTTTTGCAAACAAACAAACAAACATATGTGCATTTATACATGTGTGCACTTGCTGCGTTCATCTCAGTGTCCAGGGAAGCACACCGGGGAATAAAGAACACACGAGGATCAAATTGATTAAAGCTGGAGTTCTTAGCAGTAATACTGAGGATTAGGACAGCTAATAAATGTTTCATTCAAAGCCAGACATAGATCAAACGTGAGAAAGGTCTCAGCTCACTCTCTGGGGTTGGTGTGACTCTGCTCCTTTTCGCTCCTCTTCCTCCCACTTCTCATTCTCCTCCTTCAGCTGTTAGTTTTCAGCTGTATTATGACAGCCACTACAGATCATCTCACTAGCAACTACAGGCCCTGCCCTTGCGCCTACACATCATTAGCCCTCCATCTGTCAGCTTCCTAACAGGTTCCCACTAATGTGGCCAAGGACTCACTTCATTCCATTCTTAGCCAACAGGCAGAAGAAATTAACTTTCAACTTTACTTTGTCCTGTTCAATCCAAACCTGCTTTTTTTTCTCTGACTTTTACTCCTCTCTCATTTACCTTCTGATTCTGCTTCCTCTTTCATCTTTACATCATCCCCTTCCTCACATTACCTTTGCTTATCCTTTTCCATCTTTCTCTGCACTCCTCATCCACTTTTAACCTTTCTACTGAACAACTCTCACACCCTCCCCCGTTTTCGTTCACTATACCTGTTCTGTATCTGGTGAGATTTAGGGCTGGTGCCAATGGTCAGCCGGGGATTAACAAGATGGAGGATAGAGAATGTGTGAAAACCAGTTAAGTCACACACCACTCTGCCTGTGAGAGGCTAAAATGCACAGAGAGAAGCGCAGATAAGTTACATATATGTCCAAATCCAAGCAACCAGGCAGAAGCAGTTTCTGACATCACTCTCAGCCCGTGCACACTGTTTGGACCACTATTAAGTGCGGAATAGACACACAAAATCAATATAAAATTATTGCAAGTCTTGTTGCAGAATTGATCTAGAAAATCAAAAAATAAAAATGTACTGAAATTTGATACAAAAAATTAATTTTGTGTAGAATGCGCGGTAGGATGTAATGGTTCATGGTAGCGCTGGTGACACTGGTCTTGGCAAATGGGCTGTGTGGCTATGTGTGTAACTCTATCTGTGGAGGGGGAATACAGCAGTGGTTGGGTAATGGAAAGGTCATTTAGCCAATCCCCCAGGTAGGGGGGCTGGTCTGACACGGCTCGTTTGTCACAGTTCAATAACTGCCACTCCGGAGAGTGTGAGGGAGAGAGAGAAAACATGTGAGAGAAGGGTAGGAAGTGTGTGTGTGTGTGTGTGTGTGGGCTTGTGTTCAGCCCCTGGAAGCACAGCTGATTCCCAGGGCTTGTCCCTCCATTTGAGGCCTCAAACGGGGTCACAACGAAGGCCAAGCATGATGGACTCAGACATCATGATGTGAAAACTTGTGAGCCTTGGCCTGGAAGAATTATTTTCGCTCTAACTGGTAGGTGTTTTGGCTTTCCAAGTGGGAAAACTGAATTATTATTCTACTCTTGAACCCAGCAATGGCCACTCTACTGATAGCTAGCTTTAATCTAAAGCATTTGGTAAATAATCAGAATGAAAACCAAAACAGCATTTCCTGAATACAAATTTTCTGTGGTTGGGAACTGATGAAAAAAAAAGTTATTGTAAATACTGACGTAATTTCCTACTATTTTATGTCAATTTATTGGATGCTTTTTTGTTCGTTATCTATGTCAGTATTGGTATCTGATATTCCACCATTTCAAATCTGAAGGAGTACCAGAAATTACTTTGAGAAATAACAAACACTGATTAACTGTTACTCAGTGAGTTGATGGGATTTTAATGCATCATACACTAAATAACCTATTTAAAAACTAACACTAATTGGATAAAGAAAAAAAGAGTAATTATAGAACAAAATGCATATGCAATGCAAATAAAAAAACAATAAAATAAATAAAGCCCCATTATTCTGAGTTAGATGTATTGATTTGCACAGTCCCTTTAGCATGTTGTTCAGTGTGTGACAAAATGATTTTCCAGCTTTGTGAGAGAGTCAAAGATTTTCACACATCTCACTGAGCGACTGGTGAGAGACGCCACAGCCTGTCCTTCTTCTCACTTTGAAAATCAATATTAACCTTCTATGTGTTCATTCACGTGTCTCTGTGGCTTCCCTTAGAGATGCCCGAGGCACAGATTTGTATTCATCTCAACTGGGTTGAGAGATTTGGGATTTTATGTCAGACATACCATACAGATTTAGGAACTGTTGATTCAGGTGGGTTTGATTCCCATAAAGTAGACTTCTTATATTTAGTCAGTATAATATTACAAGCCTTGATGTTTTACAAAGATTTTTGGCTCCCTCTTGTGGTAATCTCTGGAATGTACATGGCAACAACAGTTTCTGGAGCTCTAATGACAGAAGGTTAATATGCTGATGATGACATGTTATTAAAAATAATATTATATAATTTTGCAGCACTTCATAATGTCATCTTGTAAAACAACAGGGTAAATGATGTAAGGAAGAAAAGAGAGAAGCAAAGTAGTCTAACACCACCTTAAAGCACATTTAATTGTATAATATTAATGTCTTAAAATACTGATAAAACGTCACTGCAACATAATTAAAATAAGACAATTGACAATGACAATGATTTACCACTAATGCTACTTGCAACAAGTAAACCATCAACTTTTGGTTACAGTATGTGACACTTAAACATATTGCCTGTCTCTGTGTAAGTGTTGATTACGTCAGCAATGCAACATATAACACATAACACATAACAATGCATAACAATACAAAGACATACTGACACCTTTACCTAGCAGGCACATGTAACTGCTGTGCTCTGACACAACCGTTAGACCAAACATAAAGTGAAAGAGTTGCCGTTTCACAAATGGGCTGAGCTGTCTGTGGTCAGTGACATCACGGGACAAAAGCTCTTCCTCATTCAAAATGACTCACTGACGTTTCAGCCATACAAGGTTGTTGGTAAGCTTTTAAGTTTGGAGAAATGTCCTGTAAGTGAGGTCGGCACTAAGAGTTGTGCTTAGTTCAAGGAGTAAAAAATACAATGGCTCCTTTGATGTTTAAGGATGCTTTCTGGGTAAGTATATTTTTGTGGTATTGTTGTTTACTTGCTTTGTTATAGTTTCTAAACTATAGTATGTATTAATTATGTTGAACAGACTGTTTTAGGAACCCGAGAAACACCACGAGAAACACCACGCTACAGTCAGCTATCGCTTGTTAAAACATTATATATTTTAAACCCTAACTGTCATCTGTAAGTTAAAATTTGCCAAATCAGGTAAACCACAAATGATTATAGTTTATACTAGTATAGACACACAGCAGTATGGGGTGGGAGTGGGGGGGTTAAGGTAAGCTTTACAACTTAAAAAAATACTTAATATGCACAATCATGAACATCATACATGTAAAGACACTGTTGAATCACCACTGCGTGCACTTGAAGCGATCTAGAGGGTTGGTTTACCAAGTGTATTAACTCTACGCTGCCATGCCACATACAAATATCTTTGCAGTACACAAGTGCTAGTTCTGCATTTTACCACAAAATGAGTCTAGAACATGTTGCAACACCTTTTTCAGAAATGCTGTTTATTGCAGCAGTTTTCGTTTTTTGTGTTTCGTCAATGCAGGGGTCTGACTTCACTTGCCACGCTGGGTATGAAGCCGTGACCCAAAGGTTACGAGATGGAAGGCAAATGTGCAAAGATGTGGAAGAGCTATTGAAGATGAGGTTGGATCAGCTTGTATTTGTGCAATCAAAATAAACTTAAAATCATGGGTTCTGTGATTTTAATCATAGCTGCGCTTCTCTTTCCATGATCTTTACTTTACATGACTTCATACATGGAATCAACTTCCAGCTTGATCATAACATTAAGAAAAAAAATAGCTATCTAGTTGTCATTTCACTCATTAAACACCACATGTGGTTAGTCACGTATGAAAGATAGCAGGCCCATGACTCATTTAGGTCACAAGATGTGAGAATTTAGCTATTTCTTTTTTTAATTCTGTGTCTTGAAATATGAAAATATTCTGCATTAACACTCATTTGTGATTGCTATATTAATTGATAATGACAAGTAATTCAAGATAAACCTTAAGATGTCACCAAAATCATCTTTGTGATGTTATGGCCTGAATAGAATGACGTAACATAAAGTCAGTGATCCTTTAGGTAAAAGAGCAACAAGAGTTTAAGTAGCAACAAAATTTCAGGTAAAAATGTTGGTATATGCATGTCAAGGCAAATGTTGGACTGTTATAACAGACTTTATATAAGCTAATTCAGTTTTACAAATAAATACTAAAATATACATTCTGGGTTCTAATGATTTGTCTGCCTATTTATCCCCCACAGGGCACTGGCAGAGGAAAAGTATGGAAAGGAACTGGTGACTATTGCTCGCAAAGGTGGAGGACACATAGAGATAAGGTGAAAAACTTGTTTTGAGGTCAGCATTATGTATTGTATAGACTGCCCAACTAGTACATGAATATAGCAATTTGGACAAAAACTTTTATTTGGAAGGGCTTTGGTAAGGGATGGACATGTTAAGGGTCACTGGCACTGACCAGGAAGACTACATATAAAACTACAGTCAGGGCACATCATCGTCACATTCTTTAAGAGGAAACACATTTGTGCGTGATACAGAAAGTGAGACACAGAAAAAAAGAGACTAAAGTGTAAGTATGTGTGTGTGCATGTGTGTGTGTGTGTGTGTGTGTGTGTGTGTGTGTGTGTGTGTGTGTGTGTGTGGTAAGCCCCTCGCTCAGTGTACAGTAGGTCATAACTTGTCAGTTTCCTGTTCCCTGCTATCTCAGACATCTGTACTGAACTCAATATATTCTAAGAGCCGCAAAAAGGAAACAACGAGCCTCCAATAAAAGAATTATCTAAGTGCAGTAAAACCAAATAATTTTTTTTCTTTTTTCTTTTCTTTTCTTCTTTAAAAAACAAAACAAAAAACAAAAAAAAACTAGGGCACAAAGTCTGCATGTTAAGGTTTGGGTGTCCTCGCGGTCTTGGCAGCTGGTTAAACAATAAAACACAGTGCAGAGTTCTAGCAATGAAATTGTACTCAGCTGCTATTTTGCTTAAAATTTTGCTTTAAAAATGTTAATCTGCCTCTTTGTGAAAGAAACACAAAGTGCAAGCATGGTGAATAATTTTGATTATGAATGTGTGTTGTTTTTCCAGCACTTTGAGGGCATCATTCGAACAACTAAAAACTCGTAAGTCCATGTGCTGTGTAAAGTTACACCCATATATGTGTTTGTATGTCAAATGGTTCACTGTGCCATTTCGATGTTTTTTGTTGCAGAAATTGAGAACATTGGAAACTTTCACATCCAACTATCTGATATATTGAAAGAGGAGGTGAAAAAGATTGAGAGTTTCAGAGAACGTCAGAAAGAGCAGAGGAAGAAGGTATTTGGGAAATGTATGTTGCTTAACAACTGACTTATTAAACAACCCCCCCCAATGGTTAAGGTGCCTTTTAGTATTGCACAAGTCATTAGACTAATATTGTAACTAATGGCTGTTTCCTGTTTGGGAAACACTGTGTTACGTAAGTGTTGACTTAATCCTGCAACCATTTAAATCACTTTACAGACACTGAGTGCAATGCTGTGATAGCAGCTGATAAGGGGAAACCTATAGTTTCAAAAATCAAACGATTCAAGACTTGAGTAAAGAATAATTCAGTCTTTATCAAAGTGACATCAAGACTTTTATCACATTAACAGTAAAAATCCAGGTCTTTTATTCATCAATGAACAATAACTGCAAGTATCAGGTTTGCATTGAAGCAACATATGCAAGTAATTTCAACCTTTTATCTTTAGTTTGAAAGCATCATGGAGAAGGTTCAAAAGAAAAAAGTTTCATTCTTCAAGAAGACCATGGAGGTAGGAGACACTTCCACTGCTATCATTCATCACTAACACATGGAATCAGCGTGATTTAGAAAGAAACATGAAAACTTAACCACATAAAAGTTGTTTAATTTATGTTCGAGCAAGCACAAAAAATAGAAGTCAGATTTTTAAAAAAATAAAAAAAATTTGCATCACTTACAAAAAGTGTTCTTCCTGTTGCTTTGTTGGAAATAGGACTTCTAATTTTTGTTTCCCTTTTTCTTAGTCTAAGAAGAACTATGAGGTGAAGTGCAAAGAGGCCGATGAGGCAGAGCAGGGGGCTGAGAAAACAAATGCTACGTCCAAAAACCCTGAAAAGGTAAAATAAGTGCATGAGCTACCTCGCTAAAAGACAAATGTTTTTATAAGCAACAAAATACAAACTTTTAGATTCCTTGAGAAATGCACCACAAAATGTGCAAATGCCCACTGTCAGTTCTATTTATGAATTACAAGTTTCCAGCTGTCAGCGGTGCAGTCTTTATGATGGGACTTTTCTGCAGTTGTGCAACAGTTTGCAAGGCGGAACTAAAGTGTGTTTGTGTGCTGGTGTGAGATGTTTTCTTTTCTTCTTTTATCTCTTTCAAGACCATTCCCTATACAACCTATTTATATATCAGCCTCTCTGACTGGTGTTAAAATGGTTACATAACTCACTGAACGTGGCTTCCTGTGCACCGATTTCATTCACAGGTACGTCACAAGATAAAGCAATGCAGGCAGGCGGCCAATGATGCTGGTATGCCTTCACATTTTATTTTTAACTTGCATGCATTTTTAGTATATTGCATTCATTGTCCACTTTTTTTTTTTTTGAGAATATTTCATGGAAAAATAAATTAAGAGAGTGGAAAACAGTGCGGCGGTCATGTTTGTGTTCTTTACCAGTGTTTCATTTGTTAACTGTAACTATTAACTATGCTCTATTCTCACAGAGAAGGTGTATTTTAACAACATTGTTCAACTAGAAGCTGTTCGCCAGGACTGGGAGGGGACACACAAAAGTACATGCGAGGTACTGCAGAATATTTTCTCGTTAACTGCTTTCTAATCATGTCTCTATTCAAAATAATGGCTTTTAACCACAGAAATAGCTTCACACCACAACCCCTATAACTGTGAAAACCTTCCTGGCAGCGACCATTTGCGGAAGTACATTTCATCTTGCACTGAGAGAGCCACAAATGGAAAAACATACAACCATGCAGAAACACACTTAATCACACAAAAGTTCTGCTTTTTTTTTCGAACGACAGCTTCTTTGTGTTGACTTTGCTGTCACTAGTGGACACACACACACACACACACATGCACACACACACCTACACACACGCACACACACACACACACACACACACACACACACACACACACACACACACACACACACACGGCACCTCTTGGTGGCGCCCCTGTAAGTAAGAAGAGAAAAAAGAAACTAAAATGTATATGTATATGTTAAGGCAATTCAACCCTATGTCACGGCAAATATCACGTTTTGCTGTGATACTGAGTTGATCATTACCCAACAGGGTATCATTTCAAAATGCGTAACAAACACACAGGTTCACTGTGCCCATTTTGTCTCTCCGAAACGTGAAATTTGCACGCATGCAGAAGTTGCATTACTGCAACCCAGTATCATGGCAAATCTTGTAATAGTACATAGTACAATAATACATTGTTGGTAATAACACAGAATTCATTTGAAAATTATAGGTGTTCCAACAGTTGGAGGGAAATCGCATCAGCATGCTCAGGTGTGCTCTCTGGGACCACTGCAATCATTTCTCCATGCAATGTGTCAAAGATGATGAGGTGAGGTAGTTTTCCCTTTATTTAATATGTAAACAGAATAAAAATGTCAAGAAGAATAAAAATGCAAATTTCTATTCTTAAATCAAGTATAAGTACATTGTCTTGCTGGATAAACCTAAAAAAAAAAAAGTTTTCTTAAAAAACAAAATGAAACAAAGAGCATCTCTTTTAGTGTTACAAAAAAACTGATTTTAAAATTTTATTCCCAAATGTTCTTTTAATGAGAATTTATCAACCAGAATTGTAATAATATTGCAGTTTTCACTCTTTGTCGTTCTTCTGATCACATTTTAGTTCAATGAGGCTTTAATTTTCAAATCTTAAGTGTGCTTAAGTTGCATGTCAGACCACCGCTATGGCCTGCTACTGGATAAACTAATGGATTGCGACTTGAAGCATGTTAGTAGGCTCATGTAGCCTTGACTTCTTCTTGAAAGTTATTACAATCACTTGGCCGATAATTTTATGGGCTCTGTACTTGCCACTTTCTTAACCATTCTAAATATAAATAACTGGCAGACAGAAAAAGTGTCTTCCAGGATTTACGAATCTAAGATTTTGTAAGAGCTGGTGAGCAGCATTGGTTGATTGTATATAAACCCAAATTGGAATCTTTTCATAAACCTAATTAACTATCAATTATGCATAAACCTAAATGAAAAGTGAAAGTAATATAATAGTAATATAAAATGTACTGAATTCCTCCTTTTTAAAACCAGTCTTACGAGGAGGTGAGGAAATTTCTGGAACAGTGTGACATTACCAAAGACAACAACTCTTTCATAGAAATGAAAGGCACCGGATTGAAGCCACCAGGTGAGCTTTCACAATTTGTATTTACTGGAAAGATGGTTGTTTTGTTTCCTTTACTTATAAGTACAAAGTTGAAGTGAGAAAAGTTCCACTACAAAATAACAGGATATAAAGAGTGCAGCTCAGCTTCTTGACTTTCTCTTTCAATTGACAGACAGGCAAAAAGTATCACTTGGCCTCATTTCTCAAATGAGCAGGTTCTTTTTTCTTCTTGCAGAGCCCATAGTGTTTGAAAGCTATTACAAGACGGGGACAGTCAGGGACAACAATGGCCAAGCTCATTTTGCAGGAGGAGAAGAAGACCCCTCAAAGAGGTGAGACAGAATTAAAATCTTCTTCTTCCTAGCAGTTCATATCCCGCGATGCAGGGTCCGATGTTTTGCATGCCTTCCTCCAATTCTCCCTATCCAGGGCGTCTTCTGGTGTAACATTTGCAGCCTTCATATCATTTTTGTTTCGGTCCATCCAGCGCTTTTTTGGTCTTCCTCGTGGCCTGTTGCCACCTAGATCTAATTGCTGGGCTGTCTTTGCATGGAGTTCTTATCGCTACGGGCAACATGGCCGTACCATCAGAGCCTCACCTCTCGCATCTTGTCCGTGATCGGTGAGGCCCCCACTTATATCACTGAGCTTCTGCAACCCTACTCTCCAAACCGGATCCTTAGATTCACTGATAGTGGTCTTCTAACCATTCCACAGACCCATTTGAAAACAAAGGGGGATCGCGCTTTTCAAACCTTGGCTCCAATATTGTGGAACAGTTTACATCCCCCGCTATGCAACATCAACCCTTTAGCTACTTTTAAAACAAAGCTCAAAACACATCTGTTTAGACAGGCATTTAGGTAATATTCATGTGTAGCAAACTGTTTTATTGGATGTGCTATTATACTGTGTTTTACTGTTTCAATTGATATGCTTTTATACCTTTTTTATACCATTTTTATTGTTTCGTTTGATATGCTTTTATTCCAATGTGAAGTACTTTGAAATAACTTCCTGTTTTAAAAAGCGCTATATAAATACATTTTACTTACTTACTTACTAATTCCAGAGGAGACCTCAACAGTATTTATAACATACTATATACTATACTATAGTGTATATAATATACTATATAATATACTTTAGTTCATATAATGTATATAATATACTTTGTACTCTGCAAACTAAACACAAACCATGTCCTGAAAATATTCTCTTTGTTAATCATCATCTTTATCTTCACCGTTTGTTGTTATTTTTTAATGTTAGAAATTTGGACCTTTGCTCGGTGAATTCACAAAAGTAAACATTTGTATCTTAAATATCTCTCTTGATCTAAAGGTGTTCTGATCCCCTGCTTGGAAGTTCTCTGAACATTGGCATGGACAGTCCACTCAGCCCACGATCTACACTGTCATCCATTGGAGAATGTAAGTACTGCAACCGCTCACTCAGTTATATTGCTAAACTGTAGGAAAGACCTAAATCTTCAATATTTTGTTGGTTCTGCTATATTTTATGAATTACATATATAGAGAGTTGGTCTTTCTATTCATATATTGGAGGCTAGAGCAGTCAATTAATTTTAAACATTTCACTATATGAATCAGAGATAAAAATAATATTCTAATATTATATCAAGAAAGTACACTTCAAAAGTAAGAAAGAACTTTAAATTTGCTATAGTGGACTTGATGAGAGGCCAATCTCTTCTCCAATGAGTCACGTATGTGCCAAATGTGTAAAACTGTATAGACTGTTGGTTTTGAACAGTAACACATCACAGGCCCTGTTGGTCTCTTAATGTATTTGCATACATACCACAGAAATGGTGGAAATGTGTCCTTTCACGCATTCATACACAATGGCTGTTGTCATTTACGAACATACTGCACGTGAAACACACTGCAATTATAAAACATGGGGCTAGAAAAAGTATTATATGTAGTCATGGGTCAAACACATAGTTGCGTGAATTTGTTGGTTTGACTTTTTGTGCTATTTAAAGTTGGACTCTATGAGTGGATATGGGTGGCTACCTTTGCCCTTAGTGTGAGAAGCTGCACTTTGAAACTCTTTGTTGTACTTTTGTTGGTCACATTTGTTTAATCTCCTAAGACCCGAACTCTTTCATTGCATGCATTTTTAGTTTCTCTTTGATATTTGGACCCGATGAATGTAAAAACAAAGAATTACCAGATTTTTATTTATTTATTTTTTTTACCTGATTTTTGTTTCTGAGAAAAATTAGAGCCACATATGAGGATATTCGTCTAAAATTTCAATAGAACAGTGGCAGTATAATATCCTCGTATGTGGATATCAGGCCCTTGTAGAGCAAAATTTACTATTTTCGTCTAAACAACCTAAAATGTGATGTCCACATATGTGGATGCCAGGTCCTAGGAGGTTAAAATACATAACAGATTAATAAATCCATTTATTTATTTATTTTTATATTTTGTGTTTGCAATTTCTGACATTTAATTCTGCTTTAGTTCAGCTTTCAGATGACGGATATGCACCCCTTCCATGCATTCACCAAGAAGTGCCACTGTCCACGGGTCCACCTGATGAAATCTTCTATGTTGTGCTTTATCAATACACTGCAAAGGTGATTTGCATGATTATCTGAAAACCTACAGCAAGAAAGTGAACATTGAGCAAGATGATCGAGAAAGAAAAGAAGAAAGTAGACGATATTAGCGGTACTGTATTTAAGGGATATTTGCCTGTAATTAAGATGTGCTTTCTTTACATCGACTGATCAGGAAGAAGATGAGCTATCTGTGAGCCGAGGAGATGTAGTTCGAGTGCTGGACCAAGAACAAAATGGGTGGTGGACGGTGGAGAGGAATGGGTTTAGTGGACTGGTGCCAGGAAACTATCTAGGCAAAATTTAAACATGTACGCAAATATAGTAATTTTCTTTATATCTCTGGAGAAATTCAATTTATTTATAGTAATTTCATGAAAAAGAACCGTAAATCCAATTCTTACTTGCCTGCCCCTGTACCTTAAAACAGTGGTTCACAAAATGTGGGCGGGCTATTTCACTGATAATATGTAACTTTATTTAAGTAAAATGCTATGTGCATCATTTTTTATCGTTAATATAATTAATCAAATTAAATACTGTGGGGGGTGGGGGGGGTTTATAGCTTATGATATAGAGCATGCAAAAAAAAAAAAAAACTTTGAGAACCACTGCCTTACAATGAGTTTTATCATAAAATGCAATAATTTATGTTATTGGTATCTGATTTTTGCCCCCAGAATGACTGGTTTTGGGGGACAAACACACTGTGATTGTGTAAACAAAATTGTGCCCCCACAACATGCGTGGTATACACAGAACAACAGTTGCAAATACAAGAAAGTAGACACAAAGAATGTCAACACATCAAAACAGATGTCTCATATGCTTAAAAACTTGCACGCTTGCAAAGACACACACCAAAGCGAACACATGCCACACACAATACAGCCTACAAACACACACATTTTTGCCAGGCTTTTTTCCCCCAAGTGCTCTTACAATACTGGCTAACATGAAAAACTAACCAAAAACCTGAACTAAAAAGGATAATTTAGTAAGCAGTAGACTACCTAAGCAATTAATGCAAGTTAAAGGAAATGCATTCACCAGCTTATATCAGCCTCATTGTTTAAACTGGTTTGGATAATCAGTATAGCTATACTGTTTATCTCATCTTTAGTTCCTATACTTGTAATATATGACCAAAGAATGGTTAGCCATCTACTTTAGAAAGCCAATGAAGAATTTTAAAATTCCCTTCATTCAGTCAAGTTACCATGTTTTCAACATGAATCTGTATGTTACTAATAGTAGCAAACTAGTACTGCACCAGTACATTCTAAGCACTGTAACATCACATACTTTTTTCATTAAAATTTGAACTTAAATGACTTGTGATAAGATGAATCATCTTATTCATCTCAAATGACAAGAAAACAGAATGAGTACCACATGTAAACCACCAGTGACTGCTAAGTTTAACAGCATTAAGCAGCCACATATATATAGCGGAAATGTATATGCTTCTGGCTGTCAATCCTTCTTTGTTTAGAAATGCAGTTTCTGACTAAACTATGACAGTCTTTTAAATCATCCATTTATTTGGTGCACATGTGAGCTGGTGAAAATAGAGGGCTGTATTTCTAATTATGTGAAAAGGAAGGTTTTCATAGAACTCTATGCTGTCCTTAACAACTGAGTACAAATTATGATTCACTACCTTGTAGAATCACCTTTAGCAGCAATAACATGAAGTAATCATTTTCATACTTCATCCGTTTCTCGCGCTGTTGTTGAAGACTTTTGCCCCACTCATCGTTACAACATTGCTTCAGTTCATTTAGGTTTGAGAGCATTTGCTCACACACAGCTCTCTTAAGGTCCGGCCACAGCATTTCAGTCATGTTGAGGTCTGGACTTTGCAACATATTTTCTATTTCAGCCATCTTGCTTATGTGTTTGGGATCATTATCCTATTGCATAGCCTAGTTTTGTCCAAGATTTTGCTGTCGGACAGATGGCCTCACTCTTGACTCTGGTGTTCTTTGAAATACAAAGGCTGCAAAATGAGCCCAAATTATCAGCCCTCCAAAACCATGTTTAACAGTGGTATGGGGTGTTTGCGCTGATGCGCAGTTGGCTTCCAATAAATGTGCCCCTTTGCATTATGACTAGGCATCTCTCTTTGGTCTTGTTCTGGAGGTCTTTTGGTTTGCTCAAATACAACTTTGCAAACCTAAACTATTATTCCATCTTCTCCCTACAATTCTTCCAAACAAGCCATACTCGTTCAGGAATTGTACTGTCAGGAACTTAGATATAACACCCTAAATGAGGAATGTAGCTCTTGGCCTTTTGCAATTTCTCGGGAATTTACTACTGGGAAGTAGATGTGGTCTTGTAGCGTTAACATAACAAAATGCTCCAAATTAGTAATCTGCCAAAACTTCTTCTTTTACAGAGGTGGTCACACTTGCTGATGATCAGTTGCATTTGATTTGCAGCACCAGGCTGATAATTACCCACTTAATTCCCATAGAAGACATAACTGTGTAATGTGTTTTTCACAGGACTGCATAAAATCCTGCAAAAACGTTCCTTTTCATATGACTGTAGTAATCATCATTTATATCTGCTCTACATAAAAAAAATTTCTGTAAACCTTCCACAGACCATCGGCTACAAAAGTAGCACATACAGATGAACAAACTACTAGAATAAACTATTTTTATGCTTGTCAAGTGACGGCACATTTAATGTTTAATATATTTCCATGCGCCTGATGATATAGCCAACCACTGCTTGTTTAAGTACTTCGTGTCGGTTTGGTTTTTTTTTGGTAGCATATTTACTGTCACGTGAAAAAAAAAATTAAAAGAATCCAGTTGAGGTGTATGAGTTTATTTGTCTCCTTTTATCGCTTATATTTTTCTGTGGAACTTGCTAAATATGGGATCAACTTAACAGCTTAAAAATATTAAAAGGGTACACGCTTTCACTACAAGGTACAAAGAATGTGTATTTTTTTAAAAATCAGGTTTATACTTAACAAATCAAACTAAACAAGTAAATGTGTGACTGTAACAGATTAAATCTACATATATAAATCTTTAGGTAACACTGATAATACTCCTACTGATGGCACTGGAGACCAAATAGTTAATTCACAATTTATATCTTAGCAATGCCTTGTTAGTGAAGCCTGATTTGGAAATTTACAATCGGAATATTTGTGAACATAAACAACTCTTTCACCAAACATGGCTTTGAGAATGAGATGCTGCTCCAACACCTAAAAAAACCAAACATTCATTATTCTTATTCTGCAAATCTTAAAAACTAGACTGCATTCATGGAACAGCTAAGATTAAAACGTCAGATCTGTACTATGCTAAAAAGATTTGTCTGGTCAAACCAAGGCCTTGGTAACAGAGTACATGTTATTTTTAACACAGCTTATGCATTTGGACAACCATCTCCAGAGTTCCAGCCATGGTGCAAAATAGCACGCCAAGAAAAAGCTTTCATACAACACGACCAGTCTTATTTTCACATTTAAGCTTCTCGTCATCCTTATTGGGCATATACACAAATTTTATGAAGCCACAATTTAAAGAAAAAAATTGCACATCAATAATCAGAAATCAATTAGCCATATACAACTTTGGCTTTTGCAAATATTTCAGTATTTGTAACAAAAGGATAAACATTTAAAAGTAACAGGAACTTGGAAAGCATGTCAATAAATAAATGGTTTTCCCTTGAAGCCCCCACCCAAAACGTCAGTGTTCGCTACTTTATCATGAATTGTGCAAGGTGTGCTTGAGCTTATATAACTATAGCTGATAACTAGTGTGAACATGTCCTGTGACGCTCCTGTTGATTTTCTTAGTGTTTTGTTGGCCGGCTGCATTCTTCACGCATAGCTGTTGGTTGTGACCAGCAGCTCATACGCTGGGTCGTGGCTCCTCCTGCACAGCACCACGCAAGCACAGAGCATGCCCAGCATCTGCAGGCAGACAGCACAGGGATCTAAACTGTGAAGTCAATTTTTTCCCTTCAGCAACCTCCATGTAAATTTCATTAAACAGCACAACTCAACAGTTTAAAATTTTAACAGGAATATTGGGACACACTATAGAACATACTCTGTAATGTATAAGAACTATACTTGTATTTATCACTATATGCACTCTGGCTGTAAAGTTGGATGTTATGCTGACAACAACCACAGCATAGATGCTTTGTTAAACATAGATGCTTTGTTAAACATAGAGTCTTTGACCACATTTACTTTGTCTCAATTAGGTCAGAGCTACTTTCAGTTCACTTGTTACCAAGACAACTGCAGTTTCAATAATACACCCTACTCACCTGAGTCTATTGCAAGACTCTTTAAATATAGTTCTGATTATATGCTTTAGCTGAGTGATGATGCGGCATATAAATATGTAAAATCTCACTCTAACTATCTGCAAGACAAAATATAGGTGTCAACATTTTAAGACCCTTTGTGTTTGCAGCTTATATTCCTTACCTGTATAGATGCAAAAGTCAACGCAGCCCATATGACATACATCATAATCTCCTTTAATTTCTTCACAACAAGAGCTTCACATCCCTAAAGACGAAAAATAAAAAAGTTTTCCAGCTATAAACATACTTGTAACGTGCTGGAAAATACTTACAGTCTCTGGAAACGATTTAATTACAGACGCCAAACTAGTGGTGTGTACCTCTTGGTAAAGATCTGCTGGTCGAGTGAGCGTGCCTGTACAGTTGCTGATGTTGGGCTGACAGCAACTGACGGGGACGCTGTTGTTCTTGGATTCTTTAAACCAGTGGGTGTTCTTCCAGTCAGAGTAGTTGTGAATGCCACAGCAGTGAAGCTAGGACAAACGGTGGATGAAAATGTTTAATTACAATTTTAAAATTCATCATCTAATATATGACTACCAGGAAAGCATAAAAAGTAACGTAATTAAAAACTGCACGCACTCACTTTTTCCAGTTTTAGATGACAAAATCATTTGTCACAATAGAAGTTTTTTTTCTCACCTGCCTCTGCACATAATCAATCGCCCGGCTAGGAGCATCAGTGTTGGTGCCGCTGTATTCATTGTAAACTTTTTGAATGGAGTGATTCACCTCATCTTCTACCTATAAAAACAAAGAAAACAAAAAATAACACAACTGTCACTATTCACCACTCATTGCTCACTCAAAGTAATTTGCTGACTTAGTCTTATAACATTGTCAAAAAACTAATTATAGAAGCACTTTAACCCAAACAGATTAAGGATAAATGAGAGCGGCTAAATTAATTACATTTATTCTTCACAGCAGAAGGAGCTGTTTTACACACAGTAATAAACCATTTATTTGTAAATTACATAAAAACTCCCTTGTTCACAAGGGGTTGCCACAGTGGGTAATTTATCCTGAAACAGGAGACAAATTAAGATTTAGCAGCAGCATTACATTGTCGCCTTTAACAGAAGAGAACGCGACCAGCAAAACAGTGTTTACCTTTGCTCTGTATATGTAGCCGAGCACCACCACCACACACTCCGTTACAAATACCAGCAGGAGTATGGCAGCAAACTGAAAAACAGGGACAGAAAGCTGATGGTAAAATTGATCTAAAATTAAAGAAAATATTGAACGTAAGACATTTCCTCTCTGTCTTAAAGCCTATATTAAAACTCTTAAATCAATAGGCAGTTGGCCACTGAATGCATTAGTAATTAATAATAATAATAATAATAATTGTCCCCATTTATAAAAAGTGTCTTTTCTAATGTAATTTCAATGCAATGTGAGGTTTTATCAATCAAAATTGCCAAAACAAGTGAAAATGTCAAATTATTGGGATTTTATTTTTAAAATCCCTCCCTGCATTTTTACCACATTTTAAGTATTTTCTTCCACTACTGCAATTTAATTCATTAAATTCCCATTAAAACCCATATTGCATTATTATTGCTTTAGCAAAGCCATGTATGTACATTCCCAGCAAGAGTCGGTTGTCAGCATCCCCCAGTAGTAACTTAAAAAGGGAGTTTCTTCACCAACTTTCAACAAAGCAAAAAGTTCTCAAAATGTGCAACAAACTGTTCTCACTAAAGACATAAACTTCTTTCAGCACTTGAGGCAAAAACACAACCAGGCTATGAAGGTAATATAAAGGCTATGAGATACTAGCAGCTGCTGATGTCTGACTGAAATGTAAACAAACGACTCCCCCAAGCGCAGCATTTGCAAGTTATGCTCAACACCACCATTAGTGATGGTCGAAAGGAAGGGCTTTAAAATGCTAGTTAAGAAGCTCAAACCAATATACAGCATCCCAGGTAGAAATGAGGTTTTAGTGCCAATATTGTGAAAATGCCCTTCCTTTACTTACAATATTAATGGTGCTGCCTGCAAACTGCAAGCATGAAAAACACCATTCAGTATTTTTTACTTTATCATCAGAAATATTGATATTGCAAATTTTCTTGATATATATCACCCACCTTCCTTGGCACTTTTTAACGTGTTTCCTACAGATTCCTACCATAGGCATAAAACCACTTTTTTTTTGGCATACTCACCGTTGCCAAGCCACAGGAGCTTTCACGTATTGTTGCGCAGCAGCCAATCAAACCGATGATGAAGAGAAGAGTTCCGACAGCTATGATTACAACAGCTGGAATCAACGTGTACACATCTTCAAAGAAGTGGTCATAGTCATCATATGTGATAAACACATAAGCTCCTATGTAGCATAAAATTCCAGCTGCAGCCTGCAGAGAGAAACAGGAAAAAAATAACCTGCTTTTCCAATGCTTCAATTTATGTGAGTGCAAATCATTTAATAACACATTTTCGGTCTAAAAGAATTTAACTGACACTTCTTGCAGTTGCACCACCTGACTTAAGCCATCTTTGCAACTTTTGTAATTATTTTCAATTCAGAGAGGCTTTTACTTAATCGTCTGTGTTAACGTTTTCATTTGGTAGCAAAAGCATACACTTCTTCCCTATTATTAGTTTTTTGATTTCATAATTAAACTATAGTTTTTGTATGGTTGTACCACCCTGACATTTGAGAACATGCAAACCATTGAACAATTATTTTAATGAGCCGAACAGCTTTAAAATGATTGTTATATCAGATTTTGAATGTATAATAATTTAAACCCCAGCTTTAAAAGTGTTCTTAGTCTTCTCTTTTTTCACTACTTTTATTTAACCAAGAGAGTCCTGGACAAGATAGCAGCCTTATAAACTCAAAACATTTTTTCAAAATGCTACAAACACAACATTATATATAAGATCTACAACATGATATCCAATAGAGAAATATTCCTTATGCTGCTTTTATACTCACATACAAATATAGGCATGTTTACCAAAACGGAAAAATTGTAAATCATATATATTTTTTGAATAAACTCAAAATATAAATATATTATTTATTTATCAAATAAAAACCTACAAGTAATTCATTTAATAAATGATTTTAAATAGAAATCATGAACTTCGACACAAAAACATGACATTTCAATCATCCACATGTGCTATAACGACATCATAGCTTCACATGAATAATGGTAATTCAGGCTCACAGACAAAGCACGCATAAACAGTGTGGACTGGGCCTCACGTCTCTATATTATTCAGTCATCCTGCTTGATCGTGTATTTTGAATTTTGCTCATCTATACATGCTTTAATTTAGCTCTGCTGTTCTTTTAATATACTAGCATGATGCAGCTCAAACAGCGCTGGAGGTTAACTCAGCTGCTGCTGCATAACGTCATAGCTATAAGTTGTGGGCGGCAGCTAAAGAACACGCTACAGCTACAGCTACTGCTAACCAGTCAAATGGGTTTCCAGTTAACGTCCGTGCATCTTACAGTGAATACTAACGTCAGAGTGAGTCTGTACACATAATTACCGCCACACAATGCATCTGTTTTATCGCCTAACTGCAGCGCATCTCTGGCGCAGTTTGCTAACAGTCTCCATCCTTGGCCTTACCAGGATGCTGCACATTGTTCAAGCATCTGCCGTTTCCTTACCCAAAATATTAGATTGAGGAAAACCAAGACGGTTTTAGATGACGTAATCCCACACTGGCCCATCGTATCGAGAGAGCTTAAATGGAAAGACTTAGTATATATGTATATTTAAAAAATAAAATACTGATGCACCTGCACCTTTGCTGTTAAAATAATAAAATGGCTTCGTCCTGCCCCACTGTGCAGATTCTTCTAGGTTTGACCAATAAAATAGCCGCAAGGAAGCGCTGCTCGGTCACGTGCTCTGGTGACGTCACCATTCAAAACAAACAAACTGGGGGTAATGCTGGGACGTTTGTCTACAACATTGTACTACATTTGAGCTAATGATCTGTGAGTCTGTAAATCTATCGTGCGGTATTATTTGAAACAGCATCTATTTTATAAAGTTCTGACACAGCACCAGAGTTAAAGTGAGTTTGAACAGTCTTTTAGAAGTAACTCAACAAGTTTGATATTTAGAATTTGCATGTGGGGTGTTTCTTTCTTCTCCCTACATGCTGCTCTCCACAGCTGCAAGCTTCCCTCATGCCAACTACCAGCTGTGCTACTCCTATTTTACTGCAGCATTCCAATATTGTAGGCAGGAGATTTATGAGAAACATAAACTGGCATGAATAGACTAATGCATGTATGTATTTTTTAATTTTATTTAATGTCTTATTAACTTGATGACTGCACTCATTAAACAGTTTTTCTTTATCTATGTCCTTTGAGTTTGTTAACAAAGCTAGCAAAGTAAAATAGCTTCATGGTGTCAAGCTCAACCCTGTCTTTAAACTATACTTTATTTGGCTTAATCTCATGTCTATGACAACAGAACTTACCTTATCACTTAACTCATTAATGACTGAAAACTTTGGGAGTCTTTTTTTAAAACATGTTAGCACCGATATACAATGAAACTACCTAACATGAACTGAGACTGAATGCCTTGTTTTTTATTTTGACCTATCAGATTATATTATAAAACTCAAGTGTGAACAGATTAACATTTGGTATTTTGCTGTTTGTAATCTCTTAAATATACAGCTTAGACAATAGCAAACACACTGAAACTTCCTAAAATCAAAAACACTTAAGTGGGTGAAACTGAAATGGTCACAACTAGTATTTAGGCATCATTATAGACCAGAATTTGTCCTTTAAAACTCATGTTGAAAAGCTTGTGTCCAAACTGAACCTTTGCAAACAGAACTGAAATTGAAAATTAAGTTTATTTTATACAAATAAATAAATTCCTCCAGGTGAGGAATTTTTATTAGATTATGATGATCTCGTTATGAATGCACCTGGCCTAGCACCTGTACCTAAAGAGGTTAGATAACGTCTACCATTGTGCTTTACATGTTATTACTGGTTGATGAAATTGTGTGTGCTGCTGCTGAGTCTGTCCGCAGACTTCCCTTTGGTTGTTTTTTCATATATAAATCTCAGCTTGGGCTCTTTCCTTCTTATTTGTCTGTTTTTATGTGTAAAACCTGCTGCCAGTATGCCCTATCCTCTCATAATATTTTACAAGTGTTTATCTCTAGAGTCAGAACAGAATTAGAAAAAATGCTTTTAGATGCCCTGCACTTTTTCTTTGAATAATCTACACAAGGACCTGAAATTGTCAGAACTGGTTACGATGTGGGAGTAGTAGTAGTAGAGAATAGTTCTCTTGTGACTGCTTTTGATCCAAGTATTGTAACAATCTGCTGTTGCATATGATTCAGGTTCAACTGTGTTCACTCGCCTGTATCGAATGTCAGTTTTATATGTTTATTTACTTACATATAGACTCTCATAAAGACAAATATTGATTTACGTGTTTTTTGTTTTATTTTTTATACTTTCATCAGCACCTTCCTTTGAACCTCTTAAAAATCCAACAGGGAAATTCCACACTGAGATGTCAGTGATGTGTAATGAGTGGTTTTATGCCAGAGGGTGGCAGTGTATCATTGCTAGTTTTACAAAGGCACACAAGTTGTGAGACAGAGATTTATCAAGAATGAGCAGTTGGCAAGAACAGCCTACAACCATATAATAATCTGTTTTTCAACTCCATGAATTTTTTAGGCATTCAGTATCAGGCTTGAATAAATAATAACAAGCACAGCGTGCCCACACAGTCCCCTGGCAAAAATAAACAAATGTAAGAAACACATGTCACCTATGAGGCTCGCATGTTTCTTAAGAGTGCAAGATGGATTACACAGGAGAAAATTAGATGCAACACTCTATCAGTAATGACCTAAAGTGGTGCCCAAAGCCATGGCTTTATTGCAAGAACACTGGATAAATTCGTCTCTGTGAGCTTTTGGTGTTCAAACTAACAACAATGGAATTTACAAATTTCACTAGCAGAGATTGCCTGTTTTGACACAACATATATTGACTATGTGAATTATGCATCAGGTTTGCCTGTGGCAATCACTTAATTCATGATTAAAATAGCACAATATAAAATATAGAAAGAAAAGAAAAGAAAAGACAAAAAATGGAATACCAAATGTTCCAATGGCAGAAGCATACATAACTGTAACTTTGGGCCATATTCTTAAAACTAATTACCCCTCAGTAAAATCATGAAATTCTATATTTTTATCTACATATGTGCAAATTTTATTTATGGGTGGCACGGTGGCACATTGGTTAGCACTCAGGACCTCACGGCAAGAAGGTCCTGTGTTCAATTCCGCCACCAGGCTAAGGTCTTTCTGCTTGGAGCTTGCATGTTCCCCCGTGTTGGTGTGGGTTTTCTCCGGGTACTCCAGCTTCCTCCCACAGTCCAGGGACATACAGTTAGTGGGGTTAGATTAATTGGTAACTCTAAATTACCCATAGGGGTGAATGTGAGTGCAAATGGTTGTCTGTCTCTATGTCTTAGCCCTGCGACAGACTGGCGACCTGTCCAGGGTGTACCCTGCCTCTCGCCCTAAAACAGATAGGATAAGCTCCAGCCACCCTGTGACCATGAAAATGATAAGTGGAAGAGAATGGGAGGTACAAATTTAAAAAGAGGACCACACTGGGACTTGAAATTGACTTGAGATGCAGACTAAGTTGCTTAGTGGGGATGTTTTTTTGGACAAAGCTTTAATAACAGAATGATTTCATAGTTTTGCATTATTAGGTTTGGTTTAAGTAATTTCCTGTTTTATTCAGTAATGACTGGTCCTTGTGCATTTCTATTGTTTGCACTTCCTCTAGATGTTAATTTTCCCTCCTTGGTGTTTCGATGTGGTCAAGTAGTCAAATTTGCTCCAGTGTGAAATGTCCAAGAAGTATGTATGTGGCAGTCATAACACAATCTGGTCAAAATCTCTAACTACTAAGGAAATGTGCTTCCTTTAGCATAAGATATACTGGACCATTCTATATGAAAGAAAGAGAGATAAGGTCAGAACTCATAAATATAAAATAATCAACAAAAATAACAAGTGATGGACCACTCTTGTTCTTCTTCTTGTTTCAGTTGGTCCCTCTTGCATCGCCACAGCAGATCTGTCAACATATCCATATCCCTAGCATCCTCTTCTGTCACACCAATGCTCTTGATGTCCTTGTTTGCTACATCCATACACCTTTTCTGTGTTCTTCCTCTTGTCTTCCTGCCTGGCAGCTGCATTTTCAACACTCTTTGCCAGTATATCCACCATACCTCCTCTGCACGTCTCAAAAATGCTCAACTTGACCTGCTCCTGACAGTGTGTTTTCCATTTGATGCCATAAACTTGTGACACAGTTCAAATTATCTCCAAGAAAGTTCTGGCCTACTCCTACTGATACATCTCTGTATCTTTCTGACACAAGCTTTTTCTGACACATTGGCTCAGAGATCCTTCTCTATCACTCTCTAGTTCTATCCCATCTATAATCAGATAAATCAGCATTCTTTCCTCAGTTAAATGAGCAATGGAACAAGTGCAAAGTAAACAGAGAATAGAGGAACAGTGTTTCTCACTTTCCTAGTAGTAAATAAGCACATGCTCAGATTTTATTAAAACATCACCTTTCTCAATAGTTAAACATGCAACATGTTTGGACTTTACTAGTTATTTTACAACTACATCAAACTGCAACAGTCACTTGCCTCACATTTAAAACAAATAAATAAATAAAATAAATAAGAAAAATACCAAAATTCTCATAACAATCAAATGCTTGTACATTTTGCATATCTATGTGATGACTACAAAGTTCCAGGACACATGTTCCCACTTTTAAAGGAACGAGAATGTTTTTTTTTATCGATTTTCCTTTTGTCATTTTTAAAAGCATGTTTTAGTGCTTTTCATTCTCCTTTAAATTATTGTGCAGGCTTATTTTCCTGTAAAAATTGTGGCCAATTTTCTAGCCTACTAACCCAGTTGGACACAGCATCCTGTACCTGAACATTCCAGGATCTAAAAGCTGTTGTTTACTGGACAAAGACTTAATTATAAATGTGTGTGCTCCAGATTCTAATGTGAAATACAAAAATCGGAAGTTACAAACTTAAGGGTCAATTTTGATAACCCAGTTTCTAACAATAATAGACAAAATGTTAACAACCTACAGCAGTCTAGAATTTACCACTCAATAGAATATGGCACAGTTACAATTGTAGCCAGGTAACAACACTTTGTTATTTGCAGTACTGTGATTTGTGGTTGAATTGTGCATGTCAGTGGGACTCCCACACTACTAAGAAGCAGACACATCTCCACATGTAACTTTAGCAAGGAAGGAGCTCTATCCAGAAGTAAAGTAATTCATTTTCAACTCCTTTTTATCTATAGTGACCCTTCCGTGGAGTTAATTGTAAATGAAAATGTATTAGAATTAATTATTCATTCATCTGTTTATTGGAATAGCATTTCAGCAGTTTCTGAAATACTCAGACCACCCTGTCCAGCATCAACAATCACGCTATATTCAAAATCACTTAGATTTCCTTGTGTTTTGCTAAACACTCGTTACTCTTTTTTTTTTTAATGAAGAGAATTGATTAACTGCAAAATAATTCAGTGTTGATTTGGTGTCATGAAAAGAGGGTTTTGAGAGCGTGAGCAAAAGTTTTGAGGATTATGATTTTCTGATCAGCACTAGACATGAAGCAGCCATTGAGACAGAGAATCATTAGGTTGTAGGCATTTTCGTGAATTACATGTTTATCTGAGTTTGGCACTAGTTCTTTTTTCGTGTAACAAACTCAGTGAGCCAAGTGCCCAACAAAAGAAAATTATGGATTTTTCTTTTTCAAGAAAGCTTCCCACTTTGCACAGGGCTCAAAATAGTTAAAATATCTGGTTCTTACCCATCTTCAAATGTACATATTCAGCAGAAACTGGCAATAACTATCATGGATACAGAATTATGTTTTTTATGTTGTGTTTTTGCATGACTATGGTTTTAAAAGTTTTGAACAAATGGTGTATCATAGGTAATAGGGTTCATATCGTACTGATATCGAGATAACAGTTCTTGACTCTCTCAAAAACATTGCCAGAAAGGTGTATTAGAGCTTATAAAGACTTCCTCTACTCACACCTCTCACCACGTTGGATTTGATGCACAATCCACACCTTGAAATGACACAAAGCAGACAAGGCATTGTGGGAGAGATATTGAAATAGCCTATCCATTTCAAATACAACAGAATAGCTCAAGGCAAAGAAGTTGCATGGGCCATCTCACTGCGCTCCACCAATATTGATCGAGAGAACAGATCATCCCTTTATGCAAAGGACAAAAAAAGTACAAAGATTATATTGATTTCATGTCAAAATATTCAGGAAACTAAGAAGTGTGATTTATGTAAGCTTCCTACATTTATATTTATATAAGTGTTATTTTTGTAAGGAAAAAAAAGGTTGACGCAAATGTTAATGAAAGGTGTATAAATAAGACCTTTATCCATATCTGTAATACTGTGTTTTAGGCCACAAGTGTTACCAAAGTATGAATTAAACTCATCTCAATGAAGGGTGCCCAGACATTATAGCATTATCAATCTGCATCTTTTCTGTGTTGCTCATTCTTGTGCAAGTGGACACCAGCGGTGTATATATAATAAAATCAGTGTTTAGGTTCACTAATGCATTGTTTGGGAGGGGCTTTTGCAATCAGAAAGAACAAATCGATCTATAATTTATCACACATCAAAGTCAAAGCAGTGCAAATCATTATTTTTATTTAATACAAATAACTAAACAAATGACAAGAACATGTAAAATAGATCCATCAAAATAACTGGAAAAAAAGATGTATTGCAAATGAGCAAGCCAGTTACAGTAAATTACAATCATGATGAGCATGAGACTGTACACGATTCTTATTTATTTTAACTCATAAGCCCAGGTGACCTTCGATCCATGTTAATGCGTGCCAGGTTTCTATCCTTTACATCACTTTCTGGTTCGGATGTAGTTTTCTAAAATCTTCATCAACAAGTCCGCCTCCTGAAAGAGAGAGCATGACATTGCGAGTTAGTATATTATAACGCAGAAATAGCCTTTTGACATCTTATATCAAAAACGTAGGAAAGTTTTCTCGCCTGATTTTTCGAACGACTTTCTTGTGTATCCATCTGCGCTTGCAGCGCCACCCGCAGAAACTCTTGGAAAAGCTCCCCGAGCGCACTCTGCTCTGCAGGAAGGGTGACTTCCAGCGCATCGGCACCTTGGTCCTCATTTGAAGGCAGCATAGGAGTATCCACGACACTCTTCTTGCCCATGAAATGTCCTTCCAAATCGAAGAAACACACATTAATTATTGCTTAAACTAAGCGAAAATTGGAAGACATAAGACATAATAACTTTTCAAAAAAACATAACACAATAAAAATGTTTTTTAAAAAAAGAAAAAAGAAAATAAAAACAAGGAAACATGCTATCTATTAAAATACATACAAAGATGAGATGGAACCCAACATAAATACGAGCCATGTGTCTACAGTGTAACTTCAGATATTCTTACCTGTAGCCCAAAGATTGCCTCTTGGATTCACTTTGATTTTTGCAACTTTATTCCTGAGCTCAGTCAGGTCGAAACTCACTGCAGCGGTGAAAGAAAATAAAACAAGATATGTAAACAAGCCACACTGGCAGACATTATTCAGTGTAAACCCTCTCATTTCAGCGTGGACTAGTGAAGTGTCCTCCAGCGCGCAAATTTCCAAGTGTCTCCTGTTGGTTGTAGATTGCTCCGATGTATCCAGCTTTTATATGCTCTCCTGACCGGGGTGGGCTCTTTGTATGATGCGTATATTTTTCAGTCAGCTTGCTGCATAAATTGAAATGAAGACAGTTGAGTCATTCTCAAGGTTTTGTTGGTCTGCGCGTCGGGCTGTGCGTATTTCACGCGCCACGCGGTTATTCTTACTCAGAGCAGACAGGAACCTTTGCTGAAAAATACTCCTCTGACCTACCAAGCTATGAACAGCAACATACCGGTACACATATGTGTGCTGATTAACTGAAATGAAATTCTGTATTTGGAATTGTTTTCAGAAGTTCCGGAAAATGAAAAAGGTATATGCGTGGATGCATATGGCATTTCTTTTAAGAGAATTCAATCAAATGCGTCATCATGACCTTTCAGTTTATTTTTAATCTGTATGATTCTATATAGCATCGCAGTAGACTATATTTTAACTATTAGTATAAAAGTGTCATAGGTGAGCAAAAACTAATGATTTTTTAAATGTTGTACACTGTTGGTGCAAATTGCTGGTTAGAGCCACAAAATTACACAGGGGGTAGCTAATGCTTTCCTCTCCAGCACATATAATCACACATATAATCATTTCCTGCTAAGGTCCCTACACCCCTTCTCTCTCCCATGGCCATGCCTAGCCCCTTACAATGAGCAACATGACATTTGGCCAGTTGCAACATGCCACTGTGATCACCGTCAGTCCTCCGTGGACAAGAGAACCTGCTGATTCTCACTGCTAATTTAGAGCTGAAAAGACAGATGGCCTCTCTGTCACTTCAGGGTGCTAAAGTTGCAAGTATAGTGAAAGAGCTGCAGTTTTAAATCTTGCTCTTTTATAACCTTTCACATTAGCACACAATCTTGTGATTTCATAAATTGTGCACAGCTGAATGTCAGTTTAATTAGGAAACCACCTCACCATCAAGACAAACCTATGTTCACAGATTAAATGGTAAGAGACAGCCACTGCTGCCTTACGATATGTGAGCATCTAAGGGTCAAAATAATAGATTTAGACACGAAAGTCTACAATTATCTTCATGGATTGACTAATGCTTTGGGTTACTTGGATTTGCTTTGTTCATTGAAGGCCAAACCAAAATTAATTAACAAAGCTTGGTTCAAAAATCAGGGTTTGAGAAAATACTTCTTTAACACTAACTCATATGAAAGTTTAGTGTCTGAAGTCAAGACTGCGTCATATTTATGCAATATTGGTTTATAAATATACATGGCTTCAAATGGAAGTGGCAATCCACACCTAACAAGGTCGTCTCTCAGGTCAAAGGAAAACTGCAAATGCAATCAATTTCAATCCGAGTTCAGGTGCCTTAACACAATTTCAAGTGGATCCATAGTAAAATTATAGTTTACACCTCCCACTATATGATTACATATTAAAGCTGGATATCCAAGATTTGATTGCAAGTGTGCTGATGTCATCAACAACCATTTCTGCAGTCATTAAAGCTCAGCCCATAGAAATAAAACACTGGACCCCACTCCACTGACCTTTAAATAGAAATTTACCAAACAAGCCATTACACCATTTAATTTGCAACAAAATGTGCAAGCAGCAAATTATCTCTGGCACAGCTCACCTGAATTAAACTGTGGTCAGCTCCAGTTTCTCTCTCACACACACACAAGAATCAGATGGTGAATTTATGGGGGGTGGGGACACACAAACAAACCCCAAAACCAGAAAGAACTAATTTAATTATTTACCATCAAAACTCTAACTTTCTTTACCAATTCCACATGAAGAAATACATGAATTCTACAGCATTACTAACAATGCTTGAAACGTTTAATGACAACCAGCAACAGAAATACAAAAACTCATTTTTCAAATATTTGAAGAACTCCAAACAAATAGCAAATAAACTGTATAATTTCTTTTTTACGAGAAGGTATAAGATGTTTGACATTGATTTCAACAGGCAGAGGAAAAAAGACATCGGACACAGAGTAAAATAATTCATAGTGGATGGTAACCAGATTTCATATTTAATTTTCATTCATATTCAGTTTTCATAAAATACTTCACATATTGGTCACATAAGACAATGAATTTAACAGGAAAGAAACGACTGAATTAGTCATTAAGAACGCCGTTTCACTTTCCAAAGATTACAAATAAAGAGCGACTACATGCTAGTTTTAGCCTAATTCCCTCACAAAAATATTTTTAAAGCTTGGATATTTCAAATGTAAACACCCTATCCACATTTCTACAAAATGTTCAAACAAATGGTACAAAAAGCCAGTTGGGTTTGACAAAGTCTAACTTAATTCTGTTCTGAAAGGCATGACTGAGGTTTCCTGGACGTAGTTTATCCTTCTCAAGTGCTGAAGCTTGGGCACCTCACTCCCGATGGACCAACACAAATAGACCCAGCATGAAGAGCACAGCGTACTGCAGAATTATAGCAGAGGAAGAAGAAATCAGAACACATTCTACATTTTTAAGCCTAAAAACCAGAGATTGTTTGCAGCCAACATACTTTAAACTTGGGGTAATCATTCATGAGGATGGTGACAATTCCAATGTATGGCACAAACCTGGAAATGATTAAAAAGAAAATGCTGTTAAATGTTATTGACACATACTGTAACACAATGTAATCCACATAAACAAAACGTCTAAAACTTCCTTCAATGAATTTTAGAATGAGCAATGTAAGTATGAATGTTACACTGGATTTAAAATGCTGTTTTAAGCACTTACATTTACTTGTTGTAGCTATTAAGTGCATAAGCTTCAAAGTCAACAGAATAAACTTCTATATTCAAGCGAGTGGCCTGTTATTCAGTATCAAGACCAACCTAACATTAAAGCTTCCTTAGATGCATTTGTTTTTTAAACCTACATGGACTGTTTTCCTGCTTGTACTGTTCTGGACTGCTCGCTATGTAGTATGTGTGTGTAAACTATGCATATTCTTGTTCTTCTGGCTAAATTTAGATAAGGAAATGTGTTAATTAGCTGTCACACAACAGTTTCCTTTTGGATCTTGGCTTTAACCTGGTTCACAAACAGAGAAACACCTAAACTTTTCATTCGTTTCCATGTCCAGCAAGAAGTTTTTCAATATTCCAGGATAAGCAGAAAAAATGCAGCTTCGCAATGGGACTTCACCAACCAATAGTGGCTGTTATATTAGTTACATATATTTATAAATATACAGTCTAAGTGTGGAACACCCAATCATCGCAATATAACACAAAGTTGGTGAAAAGCAAACGATACTGATGTCATATGAAGCATAAACCCTTGTGAATTCATTTATCCTGCTTTGATCCAAATGAACGCGACAACAGTTGCACTCGAGAGCCAATAACAAAGCAGGCCACAAAAACATTTAAAGGTTATGGCCACAGTACATTGCTTTCTCCTTATGGTGTTTTTATGCTCACCGTGCACCCCCATCATGGGTAGTCACATACCGATTTTGATCTCACATCACAATGCCTGTGGCACTTCTGCCAAACATGCACCTCGATTTTGTAACCTGGCACATTGTGCCACAGCTGCTGCAGCAGGATTTAGACAACAAGTCTACCACAGTGTTGATTTCCACTGCTACTTTAATTGATATTCCACTACAGAAGCTCAGAGATGCACAGATATACAGAGGGAGATGTTGATTTTGTTGATAAAATGCTGTGCAAGTGTTTCCTTCCAGTTTTGACTTCCTCTCTTCCTATATCAGCGCTTATGTGGCGCTATTGTCTGAGGGGCAACACCTATCATTCAGGGTAATACTGCAACAGCTTCCCGTGCCTTAATGGCAGGCATAAATAAAAGCAACTGTGTGACAATATCGCAGCAGCAAGCAAAGCAACCACTGTGAAGGGTATATCTTAATGCCTTATCCATCGAGGCTGATTTCTTTCTAGTTCTGATTTTTTGCTTGTGTCCTTCTCACTACTGGTAGCATAAGATGGTACACGCAGCTCCTTTAGGCTGTACAGGTAAACCATCTCTTAGCACATCCATATGCATACCATGCAGGAGCAAAAACCTTACAAGAAGGTTTACTGTGTCTTCAACTACAGTCGCAAGCATTATGTAACTTCAATGGAATTCTCTAAGAATATGGCTTCCCAGGCTATCGCTGAGCCTCTAGAACTGGTCATGCTGGATGATGTTGCAGAGAGTATAACATCACCACAACTCTGGACTCTTTCACATCTACACATGTTTATTTTGAACCTGCTCTCACCTGTGACAAGACTAGAGCATCAGTCGACATAGCGTTTTCAGTGGGAGAAATGTGAAATGAAAAGTCATTGTGCAATGTACTGTTTCTAAAGTTGGGGAAACCTGCAGTCAACTGAGGCTGAAAAAGTCACTTGGACGAGTGACGAAAAGTTTCTCCCACTGAAAACGCTACGTCCAGATGAACAGAATCAACCTTTTGAGATACATTTTATTGGCGCTATCTGTATCAAATATGTTTTAGGACATCTGTCCTCCTATGCATTTTTTCCAACCAAAATACTTACCCCCTAGCTCGTCCCACCACATCTTTTTTCTCCAGCCAGTGTTGACCCTGCTTGTACAGCCCTCTGTCATCAACTGCGTTGTTGTCCCCTTTGGTCAAGAACTTAATGTCTCCATTTTCCCTGTGAACAAAGTATCAGCATGATTTTCAGACCACAGCGTCACTAAATACCCATTTCAATACTGTGTAAGGATGAGGATTCATGTGTGTAATATAACAGAGGCTTCCTAGAACATTAAATACAAAACTGGTGACAAATCAAAGGAAATCCAACAAAGTGCAGCAAGGTGTTAGATCACCACATGCTACATTAATAACTTAACTTTCTGCTGCTCTTGAGTGCCCCATCCTTTTCACCACATCAGTCAAAATATAATAAAATTCCAGTTTAACAGATGGGAATGGGAATGAAAAAGCCAACCTAACAAAACAACACTCATAAAATACACATTCATACTTTTCATGAATCTTTAGTACTCTGTGTACTATTGGGATCTCTCTGCCTTCTATCCTGAAGACAACAATCTCTCCAACTCTGATTGGATCCTCTACCCGGTTGGTCAGAAACAAGAGGTCTCCTCTGTGGAAAGCTGGCTCCATACTTCCACTGAAATACAAAAGATGCCCATATTAGTAAAGCTGGCAACATTTAATTTCCTTTTTTTAAGTTTGGAATAAGCATTAATGCCTACTTTAAAAATGACAGTTTTATGCTACATAGCTTATATAAGGTTAAAAATAAATCAAGACACTAGCTAAGAAATTTGTAATTGGGTTATAAAACAAGTTTACCTATGCCAATATGAATCTTACTTACACAGGGTCATAAAGTAATCTGAATCACAGTCATTACCAGCTTTGGCAAATAATGGCGTACATAAAGTGGTAAACATGCCCCTCGCTCAGTCTTTTGAAACCTGTTGCTGCTATCAGATTTAAGTAAACAGTTAAAATTCTAACTTTCAGCATCTTGATTTTCCAATTAATATACGCTTTACATGATTTGCAAATCATCACATCCTGTTTGAAATTAACATTTTACACAGCTTCACAACAATGAAACAGTTCATTTGATTCATAAAGACTATGTTGTTAACCCCCAAAACTATACAAAACGTCATATAAGAAAGAGCTAATAAAAGTATACAGGAAAACTGAGCTTTGCATCCTAATAGGATAAGGCAGTATTGAGTGTACAGTAAAGCATGGAGAGAGTGGGGGGGGAATGACACATGGTGCATCTGAACTCAGTCTGCTGCACATAATTGGACAACCATGTGAGCTCAAACGCATTAAAATGTAAAGAAGAAATGTGCCTTTTGAAGAATGTGTAACTCTCCTAATATGTACTTCAAAAATCATAACGTTACCCACTTCTAAGGTATAAAGCTTAATATCCTTGGAGAATATCATTGTTTCTTATCTGCAAGAAAGTCCAATCACCACCATATGGAACATGGTTCTTTACTACACAGAGGAATTTCCTCCAGTTTACACAAACATAAATTATCAGCAGATATTAAAACGGCACAAGATTTAAAGTAACAACAAAAACACCGAACTCACCTGAGAACAACAACAATAGGACTCTCACTGCCAGTGACAACCATGAGTCCCTTCCAGATCATCAGCGCAGAGGAAACAATCATACCAAAATTCAGCACCTGATAGTAGAGCTGCAAACAAAACGAGGGAAAAAACGAATTATTTCAAAATACAAGTCTGCATACTTAACAAGTATAAACTAGCCCAACTTACTGAACACGGCAACATTGCTGTGCGTTTGTGAATTCAGTTGTGATTCATTTTTAGCACATTCGGCATTTGACTTTTGCTAGCGGTGCTATGACAGTAATGTTAAACCAGGAAACCAGCTAGCTACACCAAAGTCACCTATTTTTAATTTTTTTTACACGTGGTTAAAATAGGCCCTTTGTAATGCATTAGAGAGGACGAGCTTTAAAATATAAATGCGCATGAAACAAAACACTTTTGATGGCGCAGAGAGGTTGCAACGGTAAAAACGGGGTCGGCGGCTAGTCATCATTAGCTATGAGCTCACTTGCCATACAAAGAGGTGGCCGTGAACTAACGGTCTGGTACCTACCTGCCGCTTATTCATGCGACGAACATCGTCGAGAAAGTCTAACGATAACATCTTTGCAAAACTAGGGTGTAGAAAAAGTCATAAATCACATTAAAACGTTTACAGTGACGACCATATGGATGCACGGTCGGGCAGTAAAACTTGCATCCGAAACTTCCGGGTGCGCTCCACCGGAAGTCCCGCCCGCGCAACAGTGCTGTGTTGAGGTGTCAGTTCAGGATACGAGACGCGAGCAGAGGGGGGTTTCCAAAAAAGGACACCACACTGTCTGCAAGCGTGCAGCTGGCTGCTGTGTTTTCTGTTGGAGTTTACTGTAGAATTTAAGTTATGTCCTGAAAATGAAAACAATGAACATGGACACTATATTGAAAAACGACAAAAAAGGACACATCCATTTTCCATTCTCTTTTTTAATTCAAAATGAAATATATACACAACAAATATATACATAGATATATATTATTTAAAAAAATAAAAAAAAAATAAAAAATAAAAGTCTAGGAAATATATAAATATATTTGCACACTTTGTCCAATAGAAAATTCTAAAGTAAGGCTCACTTTTGGGGGGAATGGGTGTTGGTTAACTGTGTGGCAGAGCTTTGGTGCTTTTTTCACAAACAGCCCACATTTTGACAGATTTCACCTTGCGTTAACCAAAGGAATTTTAAACATCTTCTGTGGGAGAAAAAAAAAACAATAATCAGAACACATCACACTTTATAAACCATGTCTGTGAAGGTTCTCAGTCATCCAGTTCATCGTAGTCTAAGGAGCTTGGAAAGAAAAGCGCCTGGCCTTCTTTAAGTTGCTTGAAGACGTTTCACCTCTCATCTGACAAGCTTCTTCAGTTCATTTTTTAAACCACTTCCTTATGTTGCACACACACATTCACACACCCACATTTCTTAATTATTGAATTCAATATTACTATGGGGTTGTATTTCTAGTGTTTGACACGGGCCCCTTAGGCCCAGCATCGGGTTGGATGAGTTTGGTGTGGGAGAATGTGACTGGCCCGCTCAGAGCCCCAACCTCAAACCCTGAACGCTTTTGTGATAAACTAGAAGGGAAATTGCATGTCAGGTATTCTTGTCCAACATCAGTGTGTGACCTCACAAAAGCTCTCCTTAGATAGGAAGACATTCCCACAAACACACTTCAAAATCTTGCAGAAAGGCGTCCCAAGAGACTGGAAGCTGTTGTAGGTGCAAAAAAGGGTAAAAATTTAGAAAGGGCTCTCAGAAAAGCTCCTTTAGTAGGTGTAATATGCAGGTGGCTCAATACTTTGGCTGATATAGTGTATGGCAGTACTGAATGTTAATAATCATTTTCAGTGTCCTGCCTTAGAAGATTTGTGCAGGTTAATTATTTCTTTGGAGTAAGATTGATTTTCAATATTCACTGGCGTGTGTTCTCTGCTTCCTCTTTCACCAAATCCTGGCTTATTTCTAGACCCCAATTGCTCTGCTTACATTATCAGTTAAGTACTAACTTTGGCTGATATTTGGTTTGTGGACAGGTAGTCCTCATTGAGTTTATGGGATCTTTTTTTAGTAGCAATTTCCTGTTACTCATTTGATTTGAAAACCAGCACAATTGGCTCATCAGTGCAAAATCACTACAGAGTTGTGATGTCCTAACCTTCCAGATTGCATCACAGTCCCTGAGCCATTACTTTCACATTACTGAGTGCAGCTTTAAATGTTCACAGTGCAAACAGCAGCCATCCTGTTTCCACTTGTGATCCAGATGAAGTAAAGCTTGTAAACTGTGATGTACTTATTGTGACTGGGATAGTGTCATTATCTAAACAGCCAACCATAAAATAATCACTTAAACTAATAATTTATGACATTAATTGCTACCTTAAAGGTGGCTAAAGTTTATTCTGCAAATTAAACAGCAAATGTAATTGCATTGACTTTCCACTGCAACTTTAAATAATGCGTCTCCTAATTAAAAGTGCAATAATGTAACAAAAATGACCAGTAATTATTAACCATTTTCTTCTATCATAGACTACATCTAATTTCCTAGAGGAAGTGCGTTTGACTGAGCAAGTGATAACATAATTAGTGGACACACACGTGAAACCCACAAATATTGCTTGGTTGTTGACTTAGTCTGTGGACATGATCAGTAGAATATATGTCACGTGTGTTTGAGCAACAATTAAAAAGCCATTTAATTGTGTTTTTGGTTCCCAATTTGTTCCAAAGTCCATTTTAAATTCTGCTTTTTTCCAAATAAGGTTATGTATATTTGGATATGTGTTTGAGTAACACTATTGGATTTATGTGACACATTGTCATCTGATATGTATGCACATTAGTGACAGGGCTGATGTCATGCAACTGTGGGGGCCTAAATCTACAATAAAATGTAAGCTTTAAAAAAAAAAAAAAAAAAAGCAAATATAGTATGGTTAGTGCCTATAATGCACAACCTCCAAATGCAGGAAATGCAGCTGTCCAGTTCGCACACACCACAGAATTTAGTTATTCATTAATGTCTGTTTGGCTTCACAATTGGTAACCTCTACAGTAACTGCTTTTGTTTATTCCTTAAAGACCAATGCGACTTAAATTCTGTGTGAATTTATATTTTTGTAAAAGCACAAATTATCAAAACAGACTACTAGACTGAATTTGTTTGTCATGTCTTTACGCTCTGTTACAATAGTTAAATTGTAGTCTTGTAACAACTAAAGGTTGACATTATGATGCAGAGAATGCTGTTGTTCCTGTGTGTTGTTTATTGGTGTTAAAGCAGTCTTCCTCCTTTGAATAAAGGACAGCTTTAATAAGGTGATGGGTTGTTCTCTCCAAGTCATACTAAATATAGCAGGGGTGCTGATTGGCATTGTGAAAATTACATTTAGCTGATTTACTGAAGCCGTTCACCTGCATTCTACGATGAACACGAATATCCCTACAAAACTTTTACATGATATCCCAGGGATGTTGTAGACATACCCTTTAACTCCCTGTTGTCAAAACAGGTTGCTGTCTGCTTTATGTATCATCACTGCTTTCTTGTCTCCAACATACAGTATGTAGACAACATTGATTTTATTTAGATTTAGCCTTTAAGCTCTCCTGTGAGAGAAAATAACCCGAGATATGTATCAGAACTGTTTTGTTTCATAGTCAGAAAAAGCTTCCTGTGATATGGTAGAATAACTCACCACTGGCAGTCAACTTAGCGATGCCACTGAGACCACTGGCAGCCTGCGCCTTTTGGAGAACTGGAGATAAAACTTTTTTCAAATGCCAGCTAGTCTGTGGCATTTAGGAATGTGTGATCCTTTTCATATAATCTACCTAAATGGTCACACCCATGATGAACCAGCAATGGTAATTGAGGTCAGTCAGCCACAACAATGTGAGTCAAATAGTCAGCTCTGTAAGAGAGCGCGGTCTCTCTGTTTCTGCTTATATCCTGTTTTTCTATTTTAAACCTGTTTTGAACCTTGCACAGCCTGTAAAGAGCATTTTTATTCTTTCACAGGTTTCTGCCAGTGTTCTCTGCTGAAAGTATCGAATGCAAATAAGCTCCTTTGTGATCATCATGTTTTATATATTGCCACATAATAAGCCAGAGTGTGAAAATCAACGCTGCAAATGTGTTTAATGTGCTAAGGGTCTGGGTGCTGAGTGTGAGATCTTGACATTAACTCAACATTACGTCCTATTAAGTGAAATGGAACTTCCTTTGGCTTAAATGTGCCAGTAAAATTTCTACAGTTTGTGACTAATAATTCCCTCATTTACTGTGTCATGTCATGAGTATTAATGCTTAGTTCACGGCTAGTGATCGAGCTCCTTATTGCATTTTATCAGAGCTACTCAGTGCACCATGAAGAGCAGTGTCAGTGCATCTTTTCTCTGTAATTTTCTCACCTCACCCATACTTTTTTTTATTAATGTCTTGTAAGAAACAGTTGGATCATATCATTAGTGCATATCATTTTCTGACACTGAACAAAGGTACAGAGGTATAGAGCATTGTCAGAATGAAGATGATGTTAATTAAATTCTTAAGCAACATTAATTTTAAATACATTTTTTTTCATTAGGTGTCAGTTTTGTGGTAGAAATATGATTATTTAAAATATTTAAAAAATGCTAACTCTCTCAAGTAGCATAAAAATGTACTCGGTAGTTTTAAGCCCAAACAAATGTGACATTAACACTAAGAGACACTTCTCATTTTGGCCCACTACAGCCAAATATTCACCTAAAAATTAGTCAAGTTTAAAAGAGACATACTTTAGATGTCCAGTTAAAACAGACAGAGTTTAATGTCAATGTGAAAGTGTTTTTTCTCTCTCTTAGTTTTTGTCAAGAGCACAGTGATTGAACTAACAGTAGGTGGCAGGAGTGTTGTGTCTTCCTCATCTTGTTACCACGCCTCAGTCACACTTCATCCATGGTAAATTAATATAGTAATGAATGAAGCAGACCATCTTCAGTGTCATGTGGACACATGCTAGCTATTTATTAATCTGTATAGCTCATGGGCCAGTCGGTTATTTTTTTTTTTTCTATTTGACATTAAATAAAGATTTGCTCTTATTGTTAAGATTGTTTGTTTTTCCCAAGCTTGCTGGAAAGTCTCTTATTGCCATTATCCATGCTTATGTATAGTTACCTGTTTTTATGAGGCTATCAAAGACCTTTTTTGTTCATTTCCATGATATAAAGATATATCAGCTAGCCACCTGTAAATTACCTATGAATTAGTTACATACTGTAGTTGAATAGGCTTCAAGGAAGTATATTTTACTTGTGTCAAGTGAAAATATATTTCAAAGCTGCACTTAATTGCAATCTATTATATTGTTTATTAAAATTGTAATGAAAAGGTTTCTTTTACAGGCAAATTTGTAATGCAGTACATTCATGGTAGCGTGTAGGAAGTATGAAATGTACAACATAAAGCATCAGGTATTCACACCAATGTCTGTCATCTCTCCCCTCTGGTGACAACCTCTAACCCTCTTGTGCTACTAGACAACATAAGAGGTGACACTAAGTAACACTTTTTTGCATAAATTTAGCTTTCCAGCACTGTTCACACTTATGAGCGAGGCCACCACTTACATCAGCAATGACTCACAAAATCAAATATGATTAGTGTGATGAAGGTAGCCTTTCACGTAGTAAACACACACTGCTTGTGTGATCCTATCAAAGATATTACAGAATGTAATTTCATTTGCCCCTCGGCAGTAGTGTTATTAAACATGCAATGGCCAAATTTGAACACTATCCTGTTTCACAGGAGCCACAGCATTTGATTATAACACAAAATCATAGACATTACAACACATTTAATGTCAGCACACACTCTTTTCACATTTATGCACAGTTTTGCCACCAAGTGTTGTTTATGTTGGATTTTGTACCATCAGTTAGATGATTTACTCATTCCAAGATGTGCTGTACACTGATGCTCCACTAACGGGGCGACCGTGGCTCAGGGGGTTGGGAAGCGTATTTGTAACTAGAAGGTCGCCGGTTCGATCCCTGGGCTCTCTGTCCTGGTCGTTGTGTCGTTGGGCAAGACACTTTACCCTACCGCCTACTGGTGTTGGCCAGAGGGGCCGATGGCGTGATATGGCAGCCTCGCTTCTGTCAGTCTGCCCCAGGGCAGCTGTGGCTACAACTGTAGCTTGCCTCCACCAGTGTGTGAATGCGAGAGTGAATGAATAGTGGCATTGTAAAGCGCTATATAAATCCAATCCATTATTATTAATGTGACTGGAAAGACAAGACAAATATATTATTTCATACATTTTCTGCTGAAGGTAGAAAAAATAAAGCTAAAGCATTTTGAATTTTAAAAACTGTTAAAAGCTGTTCTCATGCTGTAATTAGAAACTGCATGTTTTGATGAGATTTCATAGAGTCTGCATTAATAACAAGGGTCACTGAGATACAATCTTACTAATCTTTCTAGATAAAATACATATATGATAATGAGTGAAAGCTGATGTCTGAGACAGAGTGGCATGGCTTTTATTAGTCAGCCCACTCCATAATAGGCACATTTGTAAGAGAGACACTCCAAATTTAAAAGGTACATTTTGGACTAAGACAGAGTCTCAGAACATACAAGATCATATCTTTTATTGTGCAGCCAGTTGCATTCAAATGTGCAATTTCTAAAAATGCAGTGCAAATTACAGTAGCAAGTAAACATGTCAGGTTATAATATAAAAGCACAGCACCGTTAGCCACTGTACAACAGTGTCACGTGAACAGCTGCATTTGGCTTGATACATTCCTGAAAGAGAAAACTGGCTGGTTACTCTCAGCCTTTAAAACCTGCATTGCGTGATTGGCTTAATGCATATCCTGTTTCAAATATCTTTTATTAGAAGCAAGTATCACAGTTGTTACAAATTAATAGATCTTATGCCCCCTTTTTCTCTAAACAAAACAAGACAAAACAGACAAAAGAAAAACAAACAAAAAAAACCACCCACTATGAGCCCTGATCCCCCGACTGCCAAAAATTTATATTTTCCCAAGATATGCAGGTAAAGGTCGCCAAATTAGTTCAAAATCTTTCACATTGCCATTCATGGTATATCTTATTTTTTCAAGGTGAAGAGTATTTGTAAGCTCTGCAAGCCACATCTTTAACACAGGAACCTCTTTGCCTTTCCAAAGCTGCAGGATCAGTTTCTTTGCGATGATCAGTGCATATGACATAAACCTTTTTTGAGAATGTTGTAAACTGTAAGTGTGACCTCCCTGTGTTAGATCAGGTGGATCGGCTTAATGCATATCCTGCTTCCATTTTTCTTCTTGACTTCATATATATGACCACAAAAGAGTAAAGTTGAGAATTACACATAGACAACATAGAACACAATTCCACTTAAGTCCAAAGTGTCTGACATTCATATAGGATGAATACACTGACCTGTGAGAGGCATCCACAATCAGTAACCTATGGTATTTGATGAATAGAACAAAAGTTCAATGCATTTCTTTACAGAACAGCTTTAGCCCTAGGATTTGCTATACTAGATAAATGCCTAAGTCCACATTAAATAGCAAGGAATGATGGCTGTTAATAGTAAAAAGTTATATCATTAATAAACATCTTTTCCTGTCTCTGTAAGATTTATACTTTCTAATAAGGTACCAGCAGGCTTCTATCATTCCACAAGCTCTTCCTGGGCTTGCTGTGAATATATCCAACATCTCACGTCTCATTAAGAGATATTTATTCTATGCCATTTTCATTGTTTTGGGAGCATCAGCAGCTTTCTGTTTTGTTGCCATCTTGCTTCCTTCTTGCTCAGTCTTCCTCGACAGTCTAGGGCTACCAGCAGCTTTCCTCCCAGTCTGTGGGCTGGAGGAGCCTGCAGCCATCTTGCGCTGAAGCAAGGGACTCCTGGAGCTCTTTGGCTTTGCTGGTGTCAGCAAAGAGTCCATAACTTTCAGTGACCGCAGGCCAAGCAGACCACAAAAGTAGTTACACTTGTGCTGAGAGACAAACTGTTCAAAAACTTTGGGATTCGCTTCGCTAGATAAACCTTGATGCCTGTAGCAATGCAAAACAGAGAGCAAAGCTAAATGTAACAGACATGATTCCTATAAATGTAAATTACCTGTAAAATGAGGTGTTCGCAGTATAATTTGCAGAAACGACGCAATTCAAATAATACTGACCCTGTTGATTTGACTGAAATTCCAACACCGGTGATCTTAGTGTCAACACCTGCAAAATGACACCCCAAAATTACTTGTTCGTGTAACATAGTCATATTGAAAGATGTACAATTTAAATACCCTCTGCAGTTTTAGAAATGTGAAAGACAACATGCACATTTTCCAAACCTCATAACCTGAAAGTATCTGGAATACTGTTGCTACTCTTTCAATTTAAATGTTAAAACTGAAATATCCTTTCATTATTGCAAGCACAATTTTAGCATATGAGGTCATGTATGTAAGTAATATTTTCTTCAACCAGTTTGAGCTTCATTTGCTCACTGGACCTTTATTATACTGGAGAATTTAACACAAACTTGTTAAATGTGAATCTTGTGATGTGGGGTAAGGTGGGACATAAGTAGAGAAGGTGGCCTCTGGTAATTTTCTGTGCCAAACCACAGACATATTCCAAATTATAGCAAGTACAGGAAAAACACAAACTTATTACTTATTAAATATTACTCTGGCTTCATGTGTGACCATACCTTCAAGTCGAGTGAATAGCAGATTTCCATTGGTCCACTGAAAGATCCAATGCTGCAGGGTACAGCACTTCTGCTCCACCTCAGAGCCAGTCCTCATGTCTATTCTGCCAGTATAGTCCAGGTCAGAGAATTTCTGATACACTCCTGTGAGATCTGTCTCCACTGTGGCGTATGGTACAGCGTTTGCTGGTCGGTACATCAAATAGACTGGAATCACCCTGTTTAACAAAGATTGTCAGGGTGTAGGAGATGCTTAATGGTCCCTGTTGTATAGATAGATATACAAAATTATTATAACTTTTTCAAGAAAAAATAGAGTGTACTCACTCAAGAGAGGGACCAAAGTTTTCTATAACTCTTGTCTCTGCAGCAAAGATTTTACAGTATTCCCGAGCCAAGTTCTGAATTTTACATTCCTGTATGTAGAACATTGGAGAATAGCCAATAAACATCAGCTCCACCTACACCATTTATTCAGTCTTTACTGGATTAGTGCCATAGTAATCCTATTAAGGTGGCAGAATTGACACCTGATCCACTTTAATATGGGAATTGCTGTTTATCGAATGACATATTTATGAAGGCATGAATAAATTATGACATTAGCCCGTTCTTATATACCTGCTTCATGATGTCCAGGTTTGTATCTATAAGACAGCTGTCCTCTTTGCCTCCATAAGCGATGGGGTTGCATACTTTAATGATACATGTGTTACCAGACTCAAACACAGGCTCCAGACCGTAGATGACTTTTGCCCTCCAGACTTTATGAGAACAGCCTTCTCCAATATGAGATTCCTTCATCATTATGCGACCAAAGAATTTGTTGCCCCAGACACCAGAATCAGCCACTCCCTTGCTGAATATTAGGGGTGTCATTTCGATTTCCTCCCCAACTGTATTCACAAGTTTTTAACGGTGATAGTCAGAAAAGAAAAGCACAGGAAAAAAAAAACTGTCATCTTAAGATGTGAAACGTCATCTTACCCCCAAGGTCCTCACGTATGGACAGTCCAGTCAAGACTGCAAAATAATAAGAGAGAATACAGAAAAGTAATCATGTTGCAGTCAGGGAATGAAAGGAAAAAATTAAGTATCTAGTATTCCAAAGTTATTTTAAAACAGTACATACTATCTGCACTGAGCAGAATGTCTGTGGAGTCTGTCCCGTAGTCATTTGTGATTGAGCATCCGTAAACACCGGCATCTTTGGAAGACGCCTGAACAATGGCAAGATTGACCTGGGCTTCATCCCCTGCTCTTGAAGACATACAAATAAGAAATAATATAAAAATGTTTAAGAAGACCTAAACTTACAGTACATATTGAAAGAATGTAACATATTTCCAAAAAGATCACTCTGAGAACTTACTTTCTTTTAACCTGAGTAATCTCCACCTCATTTTTGTACCATTTAATAGTCGAGTCACTGAGAACGTTGAAAAACTGGCACCACAGTTTCAAGTGTCCAGAGGCATCTGCAAAAGTTTCAGCCCTAATCTTACGGATAACTTGAGGAGCTGGAGAGAAATAAAATTAAACAAACAGACACATTTTTCCATAAGTGCCCAGTTTTATAAGTTTTCCTATACAAATTACATAGCAAAGGTCTGTTATAGATACTATAAGAACCAGCCTGTATACAGAAAATGAATTCATGAAAAGGAGAAACTTCTGGTTTTGTTAGATTCTAATGAGGAGGTTGTGAATCACGTCTCTCTGATGACCTGCAGCATGGATTGCTGCCTTTCACGGTGTCTTGTCTGATATGGCCAGAAAAGATGCAATAGTGGCTTTTCAAAAGTAGTAAAATACAAAAGTACTAAAACATTTCCTTTGTCTCACATGAGTGAATTCTGATAAAGCATGAGACCTTCAGGGCTTTCTTTACCTTTGAATGGGTTACGCTTGTCCTTCTCTTCAGGTTTCCTTTCAGTTTGAATCTCCTCAGCAGGCAGCTGGCTGGGTGTTTCTGATGCCATCTTCTTTCTGCTCAAGATGGGTGAACGCCTTTCTAGTAGAGAGGTTTGTTCACCTGTGGGCTGAAGTGCAGATGACCGTCGCAAATCGCTTGGAGATACAGAGAGGGCCACAGCAGTTGTGGAAAGCTTGCTGCTCTGCGTAGATGCTTCCCTTTTCAGAGTCTGGTTATCAGTTGCTGATGTGACCTCTGTGGTCTCTTCGGGTTTGGCCTTGGGTGTTAGGATTTTGCGGCGAGCCCCAGAGGCCAGCTCTTGTGGAGTAGCAGAAGGGATGGGAGAAACACAGTTTCTTTTCTTCAATGATGGGCTAGGTTCTGCAGTTTGATTGGCTGTGGAGTCTGACGGTAAACCTTCCTTAACCTCCTTGAGAATAAGTGGAAGATCATTCCCTTGAGTGTTAGACCCAGTTTCAGAGGGAAACCTTTCATTACTTTGCAAAGAACTTGTATTTGTGTACTGCTCTTCCATTTTGCACTGATCAGAAACTGTTGTCAAATCCCTTTCATTTGTGCTGCTGAGCTTAATTTCTGGAGTTAACTTTTGTGTGAATTGCACGTCTTTGCCTTGAACATGTTCATCTTTGGTACGCTCCGAATTTATTATATTTGCCTCTTGAATACTTTGCTTCTTATTTGTCACTGTAAGTGGAGACTCAGGTTCCTGACTGGCAGTTCCAGATAGATTTGAAAGTGTACTGATCAGTTTGACTTCAGAAGTTAAAGAGGGAAAATTTAGTTTGGGTGTTGTTTGTTGAGAAACAACAACAGAACAATTTTCTGGCTGAACTAGAATTGAAGGTTGGATTTCCTTGCCAATATCCATGGCACCTCCATTATATTTTTCAACACTTCCGTGAAGTCCTGCCATGACTTTATTTGTTCCACTGTCTATAACAGAGATGGGTGGCATCAAAAGAGCCTGAAGAGGCTGTGATGTGGCACTTTGAGTCTTAGATTGCTCGTAGTCTGTTTTATGAAGTTGATGATAAACATCCATAAGTGTTGCCTTTATGGTTGTGGGGGGTGATTCGTCAACGCCTTTCTTATTTTCTCTTTTAGGCATGAACTTTTTCACCTCCAGCTTTGTGTTATCTTGTACTAATTCCTGGCGTGCCCTTGCTGTTATACTCTGATTTTGTAATAAGTTAGAATGGGGTGGTATGTCAGATACTGGATTAGCCAATGTTGATTCAAGAGCTTTTATTTGTGATCTTAAAAGTTCAGCAATAGAAATTATTTTTGTTTCAGGTTTTGAAATTTCTTGAAAACCTTTGATGTGTTCTACTGAGGTTGTGTTCTCTGCGGTTTTTGTTAATCGTGAGGGAGAGGTGTCATTTATATCTTCCATCAAATGTTTTAAGTCTAAACTAGATTTCTTTACCACTTTTGATATGTGCTCTTTCTGCCCAGTTTCATTGCAAGGTGCATCCACAAGGATTCCTCCAGTGTATTTGTTCCTTGCATCTTTGCTCTCTTCTGTTTTAGTTTGTTCAGTCACATTTACAGCAGCAGTTTCAGTTTCCATCTCAACTATCTTCTCATTTGGATTGTCACTCTCTACCAACAACTTAGTGAGCTCTGCCTTCTCATCATGTTGTATTTCTGTCCCTTCAACAGCTTTTATAGTTGTGTTAACTTGACTCTCCAGGATACTGAGCGAAATATTACACCCTAAAGCGTTCTCGCCACTGACAGGGCTTTTGAGGGGTGACTTCTGTACTTTTGTGGAAAGAACTTCATTTGATGCCTTGGAATGATCCCATGCGTCCTGTGTCATTGTGTCAATGGCTGTTTTAAAACCACTATGCAAAAGAGGGGTCTGGATGTCATCTGCCATGGTCGGCCTTTCTATTGCAGTCTTTTGTTGTCGCGAGCTGACCATACACTGGTCTGGTGGTAGCTCAAGGCTGACAGGTGCATCATTCCTGTTCATCTTTGTGGGATCTTGTGTAACCTTGGGACATAATACAAGCACAGATTTTCCAAGCTGTAAATACATATTCCCTTATCCCTGGCTATGCTGGTCATGGATAAACACATGCAATTTTTATCAACAGCAACTGTGTAACCAGCAACAAACAGGGAAAGGAATGAGAAGACCTTAGGACAAAGAGAAATTTATGAACTGGAGAAAAGTTTAAGTGTGTTAATCTGCTCCATTGCCAACGCCAAACAAGAGTTGAGTTTTAGTTGATTCTTGAATTGATACATAGGTTAAGAAATATTGCTCATCATTCAGTAGACAACTTGCCAATATACTGGAAAAGCTCAAAGAAGTGTGATTTCAATTAAGCATAATTAATAAAAGAAAACATAAATATGGTATAAAAGCATGTTTGTTGAGAGTCAGTTATTAAAGTCTGCTAGTGAACTGAACCATGGATGACATAAGCCATAATATGACCCAATATAGTCTAGGATATTAAGCAATACTGTGCCTCAAAAAGCAGCCTTTAGTCTACACAATCAAGAGAATTACTCTATATTTCTGCTTCTTTCTCTTATCCTCTTTGCAAGTCTGGTATGGGAAGGCCTGTTTAAAATGAAGGTTGCTATCCTGCACGCAAGACTGGCCTCAAAGGAATGCAAATTATTTTAAGTGCCGCTCCAGCCATTCAGTGTTTTGTCTCAGTCATAGGTGCCGTCAGTATTCAGCTATGCAGTAGAGGTTGATGTGATTGCGTAAGCAGTATAAAGACTGACAATCAGTGATAACTTTGTTTCCCAGCCAATAATTTATTTTTTTAATGCAGTTAATTAAAATTAAAAATTTTGTTCCTATCACAAATACTTTCATTCAATTGCAAGGAATGATAAAACTTTTAGAGGATGACACTTTTTTGTTTTCTAGAAAAGGATCTGGGATGTGATAACTGATCCAACTCTGCATCATTTTAAGCTGCAGCTGACAGTGAAATATTGACAGGAAACAGCTAACCAAAATCCATTTGCCAGGATAGTCGGCTTACCGAATAACATATATATCAGCTATTTGATCTGTGCAAAAACATTTTACAAATCTTGCTTTACCCATTCGCAGTCTTTCTGCTAAGTTAGACTAACTGAGAGAAGCTTCATATTAATTTACAGACATGAGAGTTGTGTCGATCCCTCAATAAACCAAAGTGTAGGCTTCTTCAAAGTCATTACTTTAACTTTCTGGTAGTCTGCTTATTTCTTGTAATAATGTTTCAAAGAATGAAAAAATTGTTTATATTTAAAAATTTATAAAATCTCACTTTCAGACCTTTAAACTTAAAACAAAATCAGACCCACTACATCAGTATATCTACTGCAACTGTCAACATGTGCGTCATTTAATTCTTGTGACCCAGTGGGGGATACTTGTAAAAGCTGTAAATAGATTTTGGATGCCTGTGTTAGTGATGGGACTGATTTTGGCAGCACAAAGCACTCATGAGCTCATGTGAAAAGGTTCCCTCACCTCACTTGGCGTGGGTAGTTGAGACGCAGGCCCCTTTCTTTGGCTGTGGCTTGTTTCCTTCTCAGACAGCTGGTGTCCAGCCGGTTCACATGGATGCTGAAATAAAGCAGTCCTGCTGTCACAAGGTGTATCCACTGACTCACTGTGTTCGTGGACTAGAGATCCATCAGCTGAAGGCTTTGTCTTTACATCGCCATCCATGATTGTTGCGTGAATGTCCTCTTTTAATTTGGTTGGGAGTGTTGATCTAACACTTGACAGTGGCTGTGTTGAGGAAATGTAAGGTATTTGCTGTTGTCTTTTCAAACTTTCTTCCGTACCATTACATCCAATTTCCTGCTCATGTTTTGCAGCATTTTCACCTTCAGTTTTTGACCCAGGATGGTGTGAAGAAGCAAAAGCAACAGGGGACAGTGGCACAGTGAGTTGCTCTTTCTTTGAAGCCACTGTTACCTCTGTACATATCTTTTCATCCTGTGACGGCCTTTGAGGAAACACTGCCACCTCTGATGCAGATTTCTGATCTTCTTTTATCATGTTTGTCACTTCTGAATGTGTAATTGATGAACTAGAAATATTCTCTACTTCCATAATCTCATCTGAATTCCTCTGCATCTGGACTGACTCTTTACAGGTCAGAGCTGCAGAGACCGAGGGCTCATCTTTCAGCTTTCTCTCCTCAGACACTCTCTCTGCTAGACCATCTGCTTTTCCAGCTTTTGCACTGTTGGAAATTTTAATCTTTTTCTTGATAAAGGGAGCTTTCGTTTGGTGTGTCGTAAAAATCTTCTGGGTAGCGTCATATAAACATTTCTCAGCCTTACTGCCATTATTATTAACAGGCTCTCCTTTAGATAAACTAGACATTGTGCCATTAGGGATTGGGACTGGCTTTTCTTTAACCTCCTCCCCAGGGGCCCCTTGTAACCTGGGCTTTGTCTCTAGAACAACAGCTTGATGGTTCTCCTCGTTACCATCATCCTCCATTGAGCTTGGTGTGCTAAGAAAAGCCTCCATTGTCGAGCGGCGTTTCCTCTGTGTACGATCGGGACTCATGGTTCGTGGTGGCTCCTGGTTTTCTTTGCCTTCTGCTTCCCTGCGTCTGCTCTCAGCCTTCTGTTTGACCTTGGCAAAGTAACGCTGGTGGATTTTGAACTCGTTCATCTCACCAACCTCCAGAACACCAGAGCAGGAAACAATACCTTTACTGTTGATGGCTGAGGCCTGGTATATAGCTGCATCCTCCACAGTGCACCTGGAAATTAATCAATATCACATCAAGCAGCAGTTATCGGAAAGGAAAAACATTTTAGATGGCAAAGCTATTATTTGAATTTTCCTTATATCTCCTTTATGGATATCATCAAACAGCATTTTCAAGTATACATACTTGTAAATATGCAGGGAATGATTTTGTCCATTGTGGAATATTTCATATTTAGGAAGTCCACAGTATCTATCCAACTGCATGTCGTCTTTATACCACGTAACCTGAGGGGCCGGGTATCCTAAAAAACAAAACAAACAAACAAAACTGCAATCATTTGTAAATAGATACTGGAATACCATAGGTCAACAATATAATTTAAACTGAGACATTTTAATATTCCATAACATGTATTAGCTTATTTTGATTTTGATGGCAGAAATATGTCTCAGAAAGTTGGGACAGGGTCATGTTTACTACTGTGTAGTATCTTGTTTCACAATACGCAAAATGTTTTCAATTAATGAAAAGTCTGGACTGCAGGCAGACCAATTCAGCACCTGGAGTCTTCTACTACAAGGCCATGCTGTGTTAGATACAGTGTGCAGTTTAGTACTGTCTTGCTGAGATAAACTGAAAAAGATAGAGTCTGAAGGCTGTATATACCTTTCAGCATGCTGACTTCCCAGATGTGCAAGCTGCCAATTGTTGATTTTTGGAAGTGAGATCATACATCTGGATCATGCAAAGCTGCTTCATGGCCTAAAGATCACAGGAATCCAGTATTGATGTTCAGCCTAGTCCCTTGTGTAAAGATATTTTTCAGATTCTCAGAATCCTTTGATAATATTATGTATTGCAGATAATGAAATTTTTACAGACCTAACAATTTTATGTTGATGAGAATCAGTCTGAAATTGTGCTACAATTTGTGGATACTGTTTTTTGCAGATTGGTGAAGCTCTGCCCAATCTTTGCTGCCAACAAACTGCCTCTCTACTATTCTCCTTTTTATACCCAGTCATGTTTTTGACCGCTTGCGAGTTAACCTAATTAGTTTCTTCTCTTTTGTTGCCCCTGTTCCAACTTTTCAAAGATGTTTCTCTGCCATCAAAATCAAAACGAGTCATTCAACCACCCATCCATTTTTTTTTTTGCTTTTCCTTGTCAGGGTCACGGTGGGGCTGGAGCCCATCCTAGCCACCAGAGGGAGAGAGGTGGGGTATACTCTGGACAGGTCGCCAGCCTCACGCAGGGATAGCAGAAAAACTAATACACATTAAGATTTTTCATTAAACTGTAAAATGTCTCAATTTAAACAATTACTGTGTTTTCTATTTTTAATGTGAATAAAACATGGGTTTATGCAATTTGGAAATCATTGCATTTTCTTTTTAACTTAAATTTGACAGTTTTACAACTTTGTCTGTGTTCAAAAGGTGTATCTTTGTATTATTCTTGTCTTTGACCTTCTTTAAAAAAAAATGCAGCATAAGCACAAAAACGTACAGTGCATTGTTTTTTTTAGATTATTATTTTTGTTTCTTTGTGCTATATTTCAGTTCAGTTGCTCAGATGTATGTAGTAGGCAATGCTTACCTCTAACCACACAGGAAAACTTCACGTTTGAATTTTCGGACACAGCTTTTGACTTCAGGGTAGCTTCAAAGGACGGCTGTGTTTCTTCAGTTAAATGAGCAATCACACTGCAGAGTGTGCTCCTTACAAGAAAATGGAGTTGGTCAGTCATGGTACTTATTTGGATTCATATGTCTTTTATCATTTAAAAAACCTTGTTTATTGGAGTTTTTTATCTGTATATATTGGCTTGATTGTTTGTTAGTTTTTTCGTATCATTTAAAAGAAAGTCCCAAGTCAAAATATATGTAAAATGATGAATGTAAGAACTGAAATCAAAGGCCAAAACACTTGTGAGTTTTGGAGGCAAATACAATTAACTTGTTTTTTTTTTTTGTTTGTTTGTTTTTTAAATAAAATGTTTCTTTGATCTTTCACTACAGTATTCAGTATAAAAAGCTTTACATTTAGCCCATATTTACATTCATTGCATGAAAAATGTGATCGTCCAAAGATATGAATGAAATGATAAAGGCTTGAGTATTAGATCAGTGTACAGTTAGGTGAGAACATTACGCTTCACTGAATATTACTCATGATTAATAAACAAGGCACTAAATATTATACAGTTGGTACTATTATTGTTTTGAAGCAAACACTAAACAAGATATTGTGAATATATCTACATTTAGCAAAAAAAATACAGATGGAGAACAGAAAATTAGATTCAGTAATGATTCAGTAACTAAAATCAGGAACACAAATCACTGGTAATTCTTGATTTTAGCTTTGGTAATACACTAGATATGCTAAGTAAAGGACATGATCAGTGGTCTCTGCAAAGTTCAGCTGAGGCTGAGGCTGACAGAGTGAAAGTTCCCCTAAAGCAACAATGCAAGATAACTGGCAGATAATGTTACTCGGTTTGTCCTGCGTCAGTAGTTTAAAGAAGAACAGCAGTTTAATCAAATATTACACAAGATTAATTAAAAAGGGGACCTAAAGAGCAACAGCTACTTGTGCTATAAACAAATCTTCCCATGCAGACTCTGTCGTGTATGCTTGATGTGAAAAGGGGCCAATGGTGCATAGCTGAGATTGTGCTCTTAATAAGCAGTTTATTTAAACTCTGCCGTCCATGGCAACAACAAACAAAAAAAACACCATGCAACACATGCTCATCCCAGGTTAGGTAAAACCCTGAATTATAGATATATTATAGAATAAATACATGCTGGGATCATACATACTGCATGTTCCCAGCAGAGATGGTTCAAGTGGAGGGACAGCACCCTGAGTTAGTCTGGATTATGTACCTGTTTTCTGGCCTCACATTAGAGAGGTAGCTGCAGCCACCAAGGCGGCCGCTTCCACTGACATCTTCCCCATTGGAAGACCGCCCATTCCCATTAGACGAGCGTCTTGTTGTCCTCCATGAAGTCATTTTCCACCAGATATTGTTTTGTTGCCAAGAGAAGAGTTTAAACTTTAAAACAATAAAGTTGTAAAACATTAAAAACAAATGTTGTATATTAAAAACACAATTAATCAGCACAAGAGATGCTAGGTTAAGATATACTTTACATCTTCTATATGTGCTTATCCAGTAGCTACATAAACAACATTCAGCAGTCTATTTTACACAGTTAACTCACCATACACAAGTTTCATTCCTTCCTTTGACAGACACCCCACAGCAATGGCTTAAGGCACTGCAATTTCCAATCAAACATGAGCATGCGTAGGTTCCTGGACTATTTATAGTTGGCCTGCAAATAGGCACAAGAGCACATCACACTTTCCAAAACTCATCTTTGTAGCTGTTTTATAAAGAGGGGGGGGGGGACTCTAATGGATCCACCAAATATATATCTTAAGTAGAGAAATAAATGTAAAAAAAATCAAGAAGATTCTTTAAAAAAAAAACAAAAGAAAAATAAAACTAAAACTTTTTTCATGTCCAGATCTGTTAGTTCACCAGATACCAGGAAAAGAATTTAAAGAAACACGGTTAAGTCTTTTTTTCTCATTCTGTTATTAGTGATTTACAGTTTCCCAAAGACAAAAAAGATTTTCTCTTTGGGTATCCTCTGTCCAACGTTTTAGCTGTGTTTACAGGCTGTGGTAAAGAATCATTTGAGCTTGTCAGTCAAAAGGATGACGCCTTTAGTTTTGAATGCATTAATATGAGCAGCACATTCTTACGGTCACGTAGTTTCCTATTTAAAAAGTGTGGCGTTAGGAAACTCTCGAGTATAAGTAGAACATAGCAAAAACAGCTTGAAGTCAGCATGCAACAGCATTTAGCCCAGTATTTCCCAGAATCACCTCTTGTAAAACCATTTATATATATATATATGTTTATTCAAGACAGTGACGTTTGCGAAGTTCTCAGACATGTATTGTTCAGTGGCTGACAATTGCATTGTGTCCCCAGAGGAAAAGCCGTAGGAATAGAACAGCCTTATATAGGCAGATCCCACTGACTCCCAAAGAGATATGGGCTCTAATCTTCATACAAGGATGCACAGACACATCTACACACACTTTGTTGCACACACACAAACAGAGAGAGAGGGAGAAAGAGAGAGAGAGAGAGCATTTATCAACAAGTTCATTTAATTTTTATTTATTTAGTCAGACTAATGTGATTTTATTCTCCAGGGATTCAAGACTGATTCAAATACTTGGCTCAGTCTGAAAACAAAATGCTGGGACAATCTCAATATTAAGCAGAAATTAAATTAACTTGCAAGGCTGATAACCGGATGCCAAAGTGACCTTAATAAAGGTTTTATTTGTCACCTATATAGACTTCTTCCATGATAAACACACTCCAAACCCCCAAACTTGTCTTTGAACTGACTGGCACCGATACTACTACAATGAGTTACAGCTTCCCGAGTGTGTTCGTCCAAGTTCAAAGGTATCAAACTGCATTATCTCTCGGGTTACTACGTATGCTCATCATATTACACATGCCTGCATGACTTCCTTTCATCTATTTGCATTTTTCTGTTCAATCCATTCGTCATATTCTTTTGTAGCTCCCTGCCAGGGCCATGACGCAGTGATTTGATTTAACAACCTAGATTAAATTAAGAATTAAATTTTAAAAGAACATTTTTAAATGGAATATGTTAAGACTCTTGGAACCAATGGAAAATGGAAGCAATGGAAATTGAACACACAGTTGGGCAATTCATTATGGATTCCGTTAGTTATAGCATACCGCACACACACACACACACACACACACACACACACACACACACTGGTGACTGACATGTATAGGCTGCAGGATCTTGTATTTGGCTGTACGTCAGTCGGCTGTAGAGAGGCTGTATAACACAGTTGCGTGTTGTGGATATTCTCCATTGGGGTGTATACAGAGTGATGAAAGCACATCAGGGCAGTGAAACAGAACAGAAACCAGAAGACTCTGTCATGTGACTGTGTTTGAACATGTATCCCCTTAAGCCTGCAGGAAACCTGCTGATGGAAGAGGAATTTCCAATATATAATAACTGGAAATAAAAAAGAAACATATATTTATGCTTCTGGTCAAGTGGAGAAAAATCTTAAGTACACCAGTTTATCTGCCTGCAAAATTACAATCCATATAAAAAATAAAGACCTGGTTAGATACCAGCTAAAACATCAATAACCATTCCAAAGTTTTCTCAGAAGTTTGTTTTCCTTACTATTTGGAACATCCCAGGAATGTTATGCCCTGTCCCATGTTAAGGTCTTAATCTCTCTCCAAATCTCAGTGCACGTGAGGTCTGTAGTGGAGTGCATAATTTTAGCATTGCATGTCTATTGCCTCATGTTTTGCCATTTATAGCTCTTCACAAAATCCTGTAGTGGCTTAGTGGTGCAGATTTATAGGGGGGCTACTAATGATGCTCTCTGAAATCACTACCTCTGGCTTTGTTTATACCATTATCTCTTTTGCAAAGATAATTGTGCTTCTATTAGAAATAAAAGGGGGGTACTGTGGGGCAAATGTAAATTGTTATAATCAGTCATTAGAACCTGTGTGGTAATGGACATCCCACGACAATAGGACCATTGTCATTCAGGATGTGTACAGAGGGGTGTGTGCGTTCATGGTGACAAACAGAGCAAAAAAACTGAAGCAGATTGGACACCCATCAGCTCTTCAGTTTCACTGTGGCATTTATTTACCACCTCTATGGACTTCTAATAAATAGTGACCTTTCAGCACGTGTTCATGAACCTTTTACTCACAGCTTCCTCTTGTCCTTCAATGTTTCTCCAATTATAATGTCATTGGTACAACAAAAGAGATAATTAGATTTTTCTTTAAAAAAAAAAATTAGCTTCACTATTCTTCCTCAGCTTAGTCTTACTTGGCCACCAAAGAACGTTACCCTTTGGTCTTTAACACATAGTTATAACTGTTTATGTACTTTTTTTTGCAATTTAAGAGTTATAACATTTGTTTATGAATAGATGGTCTGCAGTTTGTCATGTAAAACCATATTGGTACTTTGTATTGATCAACAGAAATGTATGTCTGTTATTTGTCTGCTTTGAAGCCTATAAACAGACGGGCATGTTCACTGGTGTTGTGGTAATCCTCATAAAATGGTGATGTAAACTTACACTGACCCACTTGACCTACCGTGCATTAGCTTGTATTGAGAGCTTTGGTAATCAAGTGTTAGATTGAACTCATATTATTTTGTAATGTAACCTAAAGAAGAACAGTTTTTGAACCTTGGAGAGCCCCTGTCCTATTATTATGGCCATAAAGGTTTGTTGCATAAAGTGGGAATTAACTCTTTCATGTTGCTGCCTGTGGAGCAGCCTCCTGAGATAAATCACTACTATTTCAGCTACATGAAACACCAGCTGCATGGGAACACACTGTTCTAATTCAGCTGGGATGTTACAGTTACCAAATCCAAGATGGTTTGAGTGGTGAGGTGACGACGTGGACCCATGGGGAGAGGGGTACACCCACGGACAAACAGGAGGAGCCAGCTATTCTTGGAATTTTGATTGCAAATTAATTATTCTTTTTGGGATTAAGGCTAAACATTTTCATAATATCAGAAAATGTTGGAATGCATGCAGGTACATTGTTGAATAGGTGATTTCAGTTCACCCAGGCTTGCTGAGCTCTGCTATGAAAGTTTACCGGAAGAGTGACCCAATGCCAAATGTACCCCAAAACACCCTTGTGCATTAATGCACAGTCAGAGAGCAGATTGTTTTGATGTTTGACAGGTCTCTGTGGAAACTGAGCTTGGCTTTGTATGGCCGTCTGGCCTGCTACTGAGCCTGTGACATCATCCTCTGGTTATTCACACCAGTGTCAGCTCCAAGGAAGCAGAAACAGGAGAAGACTTGAGCTCCAAGAACAGCTGTGTGCCCCAAACACACTTACTTACATCTTTGCCTTTATGTAGCACAGCCCTGTTCATACTGACTTTGACCAATTGTGCACTGACACAATTAGTAATTGATTAAAAGGCCTTAGGTAATACTGCATCTCAAGCATAATCCTGATAAGAAAAAAACTGATGCTCATTGCTACATTTAGAAAAAAAAAAGGAAAGCAAAGTTTTAGGACTAAGGAAGCTGGAAAAATGAATTCCTTATAGAAAGCAGACAAATGACATTGTAGCTAGAATCAAATTAAATAAAACTGAATTTGATTGTTTTTATTTTTAATATTCATTGAGATTAATTGAGATTCAATATTATTCACCAAAAATATTAACAGATCACTTCTACTTTCTGTTTCTTTTCTGCAAAGAGTTAACATATAAAAGGTCAGATGCTCTGTGCTGACCACAGATACTCTAAAAATTTATTTATTTTTTTCTCATTTTTATGACAGTTAAATTAACTCAATTACAAATGTTCCAAAACGCATAACAGATTAAATCTTTAAATAACTTTTAAGAATATACTTGGGGGAATATTCTCTGTATACATGTACTTGAGTTGAGTTTTTCTTCAGGTATTGCAGCGCCATCTAGTGGGAATAGCAGTACACAGACCTAGCAGTTTTAGGACCCACACATTTTATTAGTTAAGACACAATATTAATTTTCATTTTGACATTTTATTAAAGAGCAACAATTTTGAACGATATGGAAATGACATAAAACTTTGCAAGCTGATAACATGAGCTGAAAAGATCATTTCACCTGTAAACAGTTGTCTTAGTTTTGAATATATGAGACAGCTGTACGATTGGACACAATCCTCTGTGTAGTCACGTCCAAGTTCTAAGGGTAAGATTTTTTTATTTTAATGGCAGCAGACAGAAGACAGAAGTGTATGCTTACTATTAATATAACAAGAATCTTATTTGACAGTGATACAATCTGACTCATAAACAAATCATGTGTAAATTGTGTCAGTTTGTTTGCAAATGTCAACAAACTGACACAATACAATTGATGTCTGATGTCAATCAAACTCAGATGTTGGATTATCTTACCCAAGATTTAAAACTTTAAATTTTCCACTTTTCTTGATTTTCTATTTTTTTTAGAACCATTCTTTCATTGTCCATAATTAATGTACTATTTTCTGATGTGCTCCTTGAATTGTATGGTGGGCGAACTGACCGAACCATTAAAGTTAATGCATATCTACCATATTTACTGTCTGCATTATTTTTTTTTTTACTTAAGTCTATTTTTACACCCTTCTAACATGGAGACATTCAGACCTGCTTATTTTTTTTCCTATGTAACATAATAACAATTTGACACTTTAGCCAAGGTGAGGTTATTAACCTTTAGAAAACATGACCTAATCTCTGTGCAGTCTCTCACCTGACCTTTTTTAAATCCAAGAGGGACTTTTAAACACTGACATAAATACAACATAAAAAGTAACAATAATAATGATATAAAAAAAATAACCAATGAAAATCCCAATAAAAACACAATATAGCAAACTGTGGACTGAGATAAAACTAAAGTACTGGAAAGATACCAAAACGTGAACATGATTTCTAATTACTTTACTTTTGCTTTCTTCTTGATCATTTCAATGATGGATGGAGCCTTCCGCTTTACACCTTGGAGGAAAACAAAGAAATAAAAACAAAAGAAGAAACAGAATTTAGTTGAAGCATGACTAATATAAAAGGACATAATGCTCTTGTATGTTTCTTGCAGTACCTTTGCTTTTGCTAGGTGACTCTGGGGATCTCTTGGCATAAGCAAGTTTCATCCTCTGAATATTTTTCTTGCTGATCACTTCGTGCTGTACAATGGGATGTGGGTAGTCTTTACCCACAATACATCCTGCTGCCTGCTGGATACTGCGTGGAGCTTTCCAAGGTTCATAGATATATTCTGCTGGGAACTTCTTCAGAAGAGGGAGGTACTTCCTGTAAACATAGGAGAAATGCTAAATCACTTGAAACGATACATGTAATGAATGTGAATTGTTTAGGTAATACGTTTGGCTGATAGATCTTACCTGATGTAGTCTCCATTTTTGTCTGTCTTCTTCCCGAAGGCCACTGGAGAGTAAACCCTAAAATACTGGTGGAAGAAGGTGCTCGCTGATAGCCACTGCCAATTTCCAGCATTCAAAGCCCAGTCGCCATCTAATAAAAGCTGCTCAAACACCTTCATGAGCAGTGAGAAAATGTTAAGGGTACCATACTGATTTAGCATATGTACTGCTGGACTCATGATAGAAAAAAAAACACAAGTGCTGTGTATAGCTAATAATAATTACTATTAGTAGCAGTAGTATTATAATATTTGTGAAATATATAGCTGCAGCCTTTGCGAGCTGACCTTCTGCCCTTCTTCCCAGCTGATCCAGAGGTCTCCCCTAGTAAGGAAACAAGCAACAGCATGTCTGGCCAGGTGGTGGATCCAGCCCTCTTGCCTGAGCTGAGTCATGATAGCATCAATGAAGGGGTAACCAGTCCGAGCCTTTAAAGAGAGTGCGAAATAACAATGAATCATCTATGACACAGAAAATTAGATTACTCCACATTTAACAGCAATTGCATAAGTACATCAACATGAAAACTCCTCTTCTCGCACCATCAATTTTCTCTAGAGACACTTCATTCAAGGACTCAATCTCAATACCTCTCTCCAAGCAGCTAGATAATCAGGGTTTGTGTCCCAGTCCACCTGAGTACACACGCTGTTACCCTCCATCTTGTTAAAGTTAGGAATGCCCAAACTGGCTGTGTAGAAGAACTCTCTCCAGAGTAACTGGCCATGCAGAGAAACTGGAGGATCTGAGTGTTTATTCTGCAAAAATCACACAAGTCAAAGACAAAGATTACTGCAAATACAAGCACATTGCACGTACAGTCTCTCACCACAGGAATCACACAAGGAAAGTATTTGGAGTGGCAATGATTAATTCAGTTTCTTTCCTGTTGAAATGTATTAAACAATACTACAGCATAATTTTCCTTACCATTATTAACTACAATATCTGTATGTAAAGTGCATCACTCACCCCTCTATACACCTCTGTGAGTCTCCACCAGAAGGTTCTGACTGATAAGCATCCAAAGGTGACATAGGGACTGAGAACAGTTGTACTGGGGCTCAAAGAGTTTGGAGAAGTCTGTGGCTTCTCAAAGCTGCACACCCATTTCTGAAAGGCATACACAGAAATGTTTCAGAGAATGTAGGCATGTCTTTTGTTACAATCCTGCAAATAACAGGATGTAGATGTGAATCTAATTTACCGTTCTTTTCATATGTTCATCTAGTCTCCTGAGAGCCTCCTGTTCTCCTCCTGGAAACAGATCCTCTCCAAGAGGAGCAGTGTCCAGGCCGAGCTCCTCCAGTGTAGGAATCCCATATTCCTTCTCGTGGTTTTCTGAGGATGGTGTCTTTACATCTTTGACAGTGGGGATAGATTTAATCTAATCACTTCTAAATGTTGACATTTGCTTTTTAGATAAATGTCCATACATCATTGCAAATAACTGTGTCTGACAATTCAGTAACACTAGTCTGTTTTTCTGGTATTGTGATACCTTTCATATCGTCCATGGTTGGAGCAGGGATTGGTCTCTTAGGGGGACCAATAGTCTTCGCTATTGCTTGCAACTTGGTATAGGTAAGTGGGGGTTTTCCATTATTTTCCTCAATTATTCTATTAAGACAAAAAAACAAACAAACAAACACACAGTCAAGAAATGACAACACAAGTAACACAGAAAAAAAATCCACCTGTCTGAAAATGCTCAGCAAGATTTTTACCTATCAATATTATAAAGAGTGTGTGAGACTTTGTAGATGACTTCAACTCCACGTTCTTTGGCCAGTGACGTCACTTTGCTGTCGCGCTGCAGGCTGTAGGGCTCCGTGTCATACTCATAGGTCAGCCTGGTTACTTTCCACTTGGTGAATAACTTGGGGAGCACATCTTCTGGCTTCCCTCTCACAACAAACAGCCTAAGTAGATTAAACATACCATAACATGACAATATAGGTTGATGGCAGCTGTCTGACTTTTTAAAAAGTGTTTAATGTTGCTGAGTGTCGACTGTGTCTCTACCTAGAGTTGAGCTTCCTGAGGCTTCCGTCAAGGTCCTTCAGCGCTCCAATGAGGAACCTCCAGCGGTTGATACCCACACACGCGTTGTTGTGGAGGTAAGGGTCCAGTATGAACACAGGGTACAGCTGCTTACAGTCCTTGAGAGCAGCCATCAAAGCTGGGTTGTCATGCAACCTGAGTCCCTTGCGGAACCAGTGAATACACGTGTGAGCCATACCTGCAAACACGTGAATCACAAACATAAGGCACCAAAACATCAAGTTAATGATCTTCAGTGAGCTTGTGTCAACGCGTCACATAAACTAAAATTTTTAAAGGAACTGATGCTGTAGGTTAACATCCATTCCTCCTCTCCACCTCATAAATTTCGGTTAATGGAGAGCACATCCTTACACAGACACAGAAGCCTCAGAAATGTAAACGACTAAGAGTTAAGATCTTTAAAACTACGGTAAATACAGCACAAATCTTAAACCAAACAAAACAACATTACGTTTCACGAAACAACTTGAAAGGAATGCATGATGATTCCTTGGAAGTTCTGAGCATCCGCTTAAATTTACACTTCAGCGGCAGAACCTGCAGAAACCTCTAAACTGCAACTAACATGCAATGCAATAAATCAACGGTATGATAACTGCAGCATATGATAACATTCAAACATTTCAAGCCAAAAAAAGCAAAACTTTACCTTCTTGGGGCTTTTCAACTTTGCGCGATTCAGATCAACTGCTGTAGAAAAATTCAGTGTTTGGTAACAATCACATTCAGAGTGTTACAAAACAGGAAGACGTGTTTCGTCTGCAGCAAGGGCAGCCAACCAGAGGAGGCTTAGCAAAACCACACGTGGTGCGGCTGTAGCAGTTTGTCGGTTTATCCACCAGGTGGTAACGTCGTGCAGACAATAACCGAAGTTATGCTCTTATAATGTCACACTAACTCCATTTGCTGCCGATAATTATTAAAAGTTGTGCAATGTATGTGTGTATATTGCTTATTTAAATCATATATCTGAAGCTTACCTCAATCACTAACAATAGCACCAATTTGACAAAGTTCCGGGGAGGGTTTACTAAAGACACCTCGTTTTTGCCTCTCTAAACCCATCAGCTCATCGTAGCTCGCCGTGATCGTATAGTGGTTAGTACTCTGCGTTGTGGCCGCAGCAACCCCGGTTCGAATCCGGGTCACGGCATTGTGAAACAATGTCACGGCAGATGAGTTTCTTTTCGACTATGTAAGAAAAATATGTGGCTTCGTGATTATTTTTTAAAATTCCTTCCGTAAATGTGTGCAACATGAAACAGGTCTAAAATACGTGGTAGTTCACTCGTTTCCTACCACTGGGAGTATTTTGGAAACCGTATCCAGCCACAATACAAAGGACTAGGGCCCTGTTTCCCCCATTGCTCCATCGTAATTACCATTAAGCACCCCCAGAGAGAGACGTGGTTGAAGAAATTGGAGTTTTCTGTTTGGTCCAAACTCATCCAGCCGAGATCTTTCTCTGTACTATAAGCTGATCAGTTGTAGGATAATAAATACCGCCTGTCCTACGCTGCTCATGAGCAAGGCATGCCAATCAAAGAATTATGTTGAGTCGCACACGGGCATAAAAGTAGGGAAATAATGCGAACAGAAAATAACTAAATAACTTGTCATTTAAAAATAGCCTGGCAGAAGCACAGATACATAAATATTCTACTTTCTGATAAACAAAGTGCATTTGAGTTTAACAGCTTCGTCATCTATAAACAATGCGTCTCTCTGACTACATAATTAAAGACTGGAAACCAACCTGTGGAGGTGAAGCGGATTGAATGCTAAAATATGCTGTTGCCTTCAAGTTCTGTCGGAAATATCCATTTTAACACACACAACAATAAATTAACTGGAAAATTTGGCACGTGAGGTGTGACGTTGAGCGTAAGTATGTTTCGGGAATGTTCAGCTGACGCATTTCTTCTTTTATTGCGTTAGTTATTTGTTTATCATCTTGAAGCAACTTCTAAAAGAGGACAAAGCACCTGCCTGTTGTTTTACTTGTGAAGCTGTGTTATTATTCCATGTGGATTTAGTCACGACTTGCGGGAGCCTATCGGAATTTCGACTTCTGTTTTTAACTCTGCGAAGGCAGCATCAGTTCCCGCTCTGTTGGCTGAGAGATTCGCCATTCATCAACCAGCCCGCCCAGCACCATTGAGAGCGGCATGGCAACGGCGGAGACGGGGGGAGAAGGTGTGGTGAGGGGGTGACAGTTTAACCGGACCAGAGAGGAGCAGCAGCAGCAGTTACAGCAGTGTTCCCACTTCTCATTGACTGGAGAAACGCAGCACCCCGCTCAGTCCGCGCTCACACACTAATAAAACGATGCACCACCGCCGCCTGTCTGCACACGCGCTGCCGCTGACCAGGTGTTGGAGCAAAGACCAGGGACGCCGTTAACGCTTCAGAACATAAACTTGTATGTATGTGCTGTGTGCACCTCTCTGTGGTCCCGTTCGCAGACGATCGAGAAGATGCTGAGCCGACTAATGAGCAGCAGCATCAGGAGTCTGGACAGGGAATGCAATTGCACCGTGAGGCTGCTGGACGACTCGGAGTACACCTGCACGATCCAGGTCAGTGGAGACCAACATTTCCTGTTTCTCAAATCACCTTGTTGCGGAGGACGTGCTTTTGACACGTAACAGGGTGGCGATCAGGTAAAGTGACGTTTTCACCGCTCGCCCGTCACATTCAATGTGATGCTTGCAGGAAACATTCAGATTAATAGAGGTGTCATCTACCGCAGGTCCAATCATCTTCACATTACACCTGATTGTATGTTTTATGGTGCAGCCTGTCATTGTGGAGCTGCGGATGTTAGGCTTTCGTCAGAGAGATACCTGTGTGGACATGCCATGATGAGCGCATGTGGTTCGTGCATTGCGTAGCAAATATCAAGGATGGCCAGATGACTCTATATGCCAACAGAAGGAAAACACTAATGTTAAATAAATACAAAATAAAATATCAGCACCAGCTGTTGTTCTTGACAGCTCTTTGCATGCATTGATTAGAATGCATTATAAAACTAATCTGGATAATCTGATCTTGAACGATTTCAGTGGAGGAGTCAGTCAGGATTTCTAGATTCTTTAGCTACATCAGCCAGTCTGGTTTTATCATAGAATGACAGAATGTTAGATGTTTATATACTAATTATGTTTATAGTTAGTGTAACCAACTCAGGTGTCATAGTCCCAAAGGTGGTTGACCTTCAGACTGACCTCATGTTTGGCTGGTAAACTGCACTTGTGATGAGAGGGATGTACATACATTTTTGCATTTGTGGTTGTTGTTTTGAGCCATTTAGAAAGTCTTTTATATCTGAGTCAGCTTTAACACAGAAATATTCTTTTCCAAATCTATAATGAGTATCATATTTACATTTTCAAAGAGTTCTGCAGCACAAACCTTAACGATCTAAAAATTGTTTGAGTTTTTAAAAATGTGAACATAAATGACAAATACATTGCTCCAAAAATTATTTCTCAGAAAATCTTATCTTGTAGAAAAGGTAAAAAACAGAGGCCAGTTTCTTTCTATTGTGTACTTTTGCGTCATTAACTGACATTGTAAGTAAAATAAAAATCACATTTTCCTTTAGTCTGAGTTACTTTAAATAAAATAAATTGGCACGAATAAAGGCAAAACATGATTGCAGTCAATAAGTGCACAGTTTGTTTATAATGAGTGAATGCAGGAATAAGAGTAAGTGATTAATGTGCACTACCTCCTCTGTAAATCAAGTGTGTGTGTGTTTGTGTCTTTTGTGTTGCTGCATCATTATAAAGTATGATTTGTGCTTCGTCTAACCTGGTCTTTGATTTGCTGGAGGTGCGTTTGATGCCTCTTACTGGAAGAGATTCCAGCGGTGCTGAATTAGAGATGACAGCAGAGAAAGGCTATCAACACCTGCTCATTTCTACGATCTGACAGCAAAGGCAAAGCAAGGCTTTCAGCATGTAACAACTTAAAGTGGCAGTGCTCAGGGGACAGATAAAATGGGGATTTTGTCAGTGTCAGGTCTTTTCCTATCTGTAAAAAAAATCAGCATTATCAACAAGTTGGGAGAAACATGAATGTTTTTCATTCAAATTATTCTGTTTTTTTAGTGTAGCATGTTGGTGAGTACTCGTTTAGATGACTTTGAGGCTGTCCTCATAGCTCAATACACATTACTGTTGAGAGAAAATGATGTGCTTTGTAGATGAATTGACTTTTGACCAGCTTGCCAATTTACCTGAGTGAGTTTTAACATTACTGTTTAACAAGCAAAACACCATGTACCATTTGTGGGGAGGACATGGTGTCCTTGTGCTTTCTCTTAGTTTCAGCCTGTACTTTTTCCCCTTTGACTTCTAAGCAGCTCCCTCCCCTGAGCGTGATTCAAAGTGTTTGGCTGTCAAGATATGCTGATCCCATCCTTTAAGCAACTGAAACCACACAGCATGGACAGAATGCCTAATTTCTAGTGGAGCTTGTATTGAGAAGGATTAGCGCTCTTTTGGCGTATGTCATTATTTCCAGCATGGGAAATAATGACATACGCCATTATTTCACACTATGGGGCCCTTGATGAAACACAACTGGTCTAAATGGAGACATAAATAGGATCATCGGCTTAATCAATCGTCTATTATTTACAACAACAATGCCATTTATTTGCTGACATCCGAATGGGTGAATGCAGTATTTAGGAAACTCTATTTTATGTTTTACACAAAGCATCTCTAAAGCTAAATAGACACTGGTGTTCACTTCATTTTGCATCGAAGTAAAGGACATTACAGTGTCCTTAGTGCAGGATGACATAATTGTGGGCTCAGGGAAATTGAGAGTGGATGGTAGCTGTCCTTTCCTGGCCCACCTTACAGAGGTGGCCCAGAATAAAGGGTCCTTGTGGGGCCCAGTGGTCACATTCTCCATTTAGCTCAATTAGCCTACACCTTTAACAGCTGCTGTTAGAGTGAAATCACATCTTTTGGGAACAATGGGAGATACAACCTCCATAATTGGGAGAATTTCTCAATGTGAAGACAAGCTAAAGTGGAGTAGGAGAAGGTGAAGGTGTCCTGTTGTTTTAACATGGACTTCTAACTTTGACTGTCAGTTGGCCAGGCCTGCCTGCAGTATAATCAGACTGAAGAACGGGGAGAACCATGTTCACTCATCTGTCCTGTTCTGACAAGACTGTCCTTCACAATATTCACAGACGTCTTACATCCACAGATGTTTAAGCCTCAGCTCATGACTGAGCAGTTTATGCAGGGAAAAATTAGGAAGGTAAATGGTTGCTGTAATGAAAAGGTGGAAGGTGGTGCTAAAAACCCCAAATTTTAAAGAATATCAAGTTCAGTAACCACAGGATCAGGACTGGGGCCACCTGTTGCTTATGAACCCCATCAGGAAAACTTTGAGATAGTTTTGAAAAAGCAAAATTTCAGCATTTAAAGGTAGCAATGGCCATGCAGAAGGAGTAACCTAATGGACATATAGAGCTGTGCAGTTAATTGGATTTTATGTTCATTTACATTGTGTAATAAATCCAGTGTTCCCCTTTTCATTACAGCTGAGACTTACTTTAAAGGCTAAAAGGTCAAATTCACTTCTCCACAGGCTGCTTAAGATTTACTTTAGATTTAGCCAAGATAGAAAGACATTGGTTCAGCTGAATTCAGCTGTTTAGAAACACTGTGCTCAGAGTGACTATAGCTACACTACCAGTCAAAAGTTTGGGCACACCTCCTTTAATGGTTTTTCTGTTTACCTTGTAGATTCTCACTGAAGGCATCAAAACTATGAATGAACACATAGAATTATGTAGTAAAGAAAAAAATGTGAAATAACTCTAAACATGTTTTATATTTTAGATTCTTCAAAATAGCCACCCTTTTCTCTGATTACTGCACAGTCTTGGCATTTTTTCGATGAGCTTCATGAGGTTGTCACCTGAAATGGTTTTCCAACAACCTTGAAGGTGTTCCCAGAGATCCTGAGCACTTGTTGGCCCTTTTGCCTTCGCTCTGCGCTCCATCTCATCCCAAACCATCTCCATTGGGTTTAGGCCATGTGACTGTGGAGACCAGGCCATCTGGTGCAGCGCTCCATCATGTTCCTTCTTGGTCAAAGAGCCCTTACACAGCCTGGAGGTCAATGTCCTAAAACTAAATGCAAACCCAATGGGATGGCATATCACTGCAGGATGCTGTGATAGCCATGTTGGTTCAGTGTGCCTTCAGTTTTGGAGAAATCCCCAACAATGTCACCAGCAAAGCATCCCCACACCATCACATCATTCCTTGTGTTTCAGGGCTCAAACAAATCTCTTCTGCTTATTGCTTTTCCTTAGTAGTAGTTTTTTTAATCAGCTATTTGACCATAAAGGCCTGATTCATGCAGTCTCCTCTGAACAGTTGATCTAGAGACGTGTCTGCTACTGGAACTCTATGTGGCATTTATCTGGGCTCTCTAACACTTGATGGCTTTGCAACTGCACTTGGGGACACAAGTTTTTGCAAGTTCTTAAAGTAATGATAGACTGTTGTTTCTCTTTACCTAGCTGATTGGTTCTTGCCATAATATGAATTCTAACTAATAGGGCTGTCAGCTGTGTACCAACCTGACTTCTGCACGGCACAACTGGTGGTCTCAAAACTGGCAAGGCACACCTGTGAAGAGGAAACCATTCCAGGTGACTACATCATGAAGCTCATTGCGAGATGGCCAAAGGTTTGCAGTGCTGCCAACAAAGCAAAGAGTGGCTACTTTGAAGAGTCTAAAATATAAAACATGTTTTGAGTTATTTCACACTTTGTTTGCTACATATTCCATATGAGTTCATTCATAGTTTTGATGCCCTCAGTATGTATTGTCACAACCTGGCTCAAAGGATGTGACAAGGAAAAGGGAGACCACACCACTGGCTGTCACAGTATCTACAATGTAAATAGTCATGAAAATAAAGAAAAACCATTAAATAACAAGGTGTGTCCAAACTTTTGAATGGCAGTATATATGGAGAGGTATAGCTTGTATAACCCGGGAAAGCTTTTGTATTACTGGAACCAGTCCTTTTATTCTTAGTGATCTTTGGCCAAATATAAATCGACTGGATTTATGATTTTATACACTTTACCAGGTTCTGTTGCTGTTTCCTTTAGGGGTTGCCACAATGAACCATCTGCCTTCATCTCATCCTATCCCTGGCATCCTCCTCTATCTCACCAATCCTCTGGATGTCCTCCGTCATTGCATCCATTAATCTTCTCTGAGGTCTTCCTTTTTTCCTCATGCCTGGAAGCTCCATATTCAACATCCTTTGTCCCCTATCTCTCCTCTGCACATGTCCAAACCATCTCAGCCTCGCCTTTCTAATTTTTGCTCCAAACTGCTCAACCTGAATTATCCCACTAACGTTCTCATTTTTAATCTTGTCCATCCTGGTCACTCTCAATGAAACCCTTAACGTCTTCGACTGTTCCACCACCAGCTGTGCCTTCCATGTTTTATTAGTGCCATTATCTCACAGCTATACTCTCACTACCATCTTGTGAACCTTTAGCCTCTCTGGTACCTGCGCCTTACTGCAGATCACAATGTTGCAAACATCATAGTCCACGGGGCCCCTGCCTAATCTCATCTGTCCACTTCTCAGTGTTATGGTCCTTGGGTCTCGGACGCAGGTTTTTGAGTTCTTTTAAGGTTTAGTTTTCATTTGTGTTTAAGCATATGTTATATTTGAGTTTGTTTCTTATTTAGAGTTTTTCCTTTAATTTAGTTCTTCTTATTACAAGACTTTCAAGTCTTGTTTTCTTATGTTTTGTATAGAGTCTTTATCGTTTATTATTTATTTTATTGATTATAGACTCTTCATCATTATTATTGTTATTAGAGTTGTCTGTTCTTGCTCACTAATGAATTTCTGTTTATTGTTAATTGATTATTCATATTTGATTCCTTGTTTTCCTTGATTCCTGCTCCCTCTGTGTTCCTCATGTCCTGTGGTTGTCTTAGTCGCTGTGTTTGTGCTCATATTTTGGTAGCTTCCTATTTTATTTTGGTAGTCCTTTGTGTCCTCTTGTGCTCTGTATTTAGTTTTATTTCCCCCTTTTCTTGTTATCTTGATTTCTGTTCGCCTTGTTTTCTCCAGCAATATTTGCTCTTTCTGATTACCTCATCTTTCTAGTTACAAATGTAAGTCTACATATTTGTGTTATTGTGTAGCATTGTTTCCCTGCCTTCCTCTTTCCCTGTTTGTTCTTGTTCTTTGTATTTTTGTTACTTGGACTCTGTTTTAGATTTATATTATTTTTCAACCTAATAAATGACTCATCATTTAGTTTTTTGAATCCCACCTTTGCATCCTGCATTCTGGACCCTCGCTCCTTCTGAAAATCACATTCTTGATGATTCGCATGTTTGATTTGGTAGTGATTTTACGCCGGATGTCATTCCTAACACAACCTTTCTCATTTATCTAGGCTCGAGCACTAGAAGTACACTCACTTGTGGCCCCCTGTGGTTGAGTTTACCCACAAACACATTGATGTTGGCATGCTACCATGCAAGGCATTGCCTTAACCAAAGGGAGCAATTTGGGGTACTTAACGTAAGACCGCTCGTGAAGAGGAGGAGCATAGATCGAATCACCAATCTGCAATAAGCAGATGCCCTCTACCTGCTGAGTCACCCTATCCCAATCAATAAGAGGATGAATAGTTTCTTCATTCAGTATTACAAAAAATAATAATAGTATTTTATCCAGACCATTCAACAGTACAGGCGTGATTGTCCAAATCAATAAAATGATAGGACAGGGATTTAATCTTTAAAACCTTATTATTTTTGTCCTAGAATATATTGACAGTGCTACTCTGGTTTGGATTCAGCCTTAGCTCATGAGTATCTGTGTCGGCTTCTTTACTCTTCTGAATTAATCACTGTAATTAAAGAGGTGTACAAATACAGGGATTATTTGGATCTACGTGTTGTTTGGCAGTTATGCCCTGCATGCCTTTGAATTATGTAGTCAAGGAGTGTGGTTAAACAGCCACGGTCTAGCACTAGTAATAAGCAGTGTCTCAACACAGAACAGCAGAATAAATTCTCCAATGGCTCACAAACCAGTGAGTTACATTTCATGAGATTATTCTATGAAAATACAAGCTATGTAATTCACTCAAAGCTCAATATAACATACAGTTGAGCAAATATCATCCAGCAGTCAGGCAGTTAATATTTGGAGTTAAATACTGCGGGCCATTAGCTCTAACTTAATATTCCTGTGAACCAGAATATGTATATATTAGTGATTGAAAGCTAGGTGAATGATAGAAATGCAGTGATGCATTTCTATCATACCTTATCACTGTGATTAAGTGACTCAGTCACCTGGCACCAACTCAAGCCCTGGATAAGTCACTAATGAAATTAGGATTGCTGTAATGCAGCCAAATGCGCAACTTGGAAGAAGCTTGTCTTGTTTGGATTGTGAATGCATTATTGAAATAGGCTTCCGTCATCTCCAAAGTGGTCTCTGTGCACTTGTATTGTTTTCCACTTGGTGTACTCTGCTAGATTTTAAGTAGATGTTGTAATATTGTGTTTGAATACATGCAAGGGCCTCTACTGATTATGGTGTCTACATCAAGGTTCCACACTAAAATAATGAACATAAGAAAAATAGCAAATTACGAATTTTTGAGTATCTCACAAGAGACCAGAAGGCACCGGGGCATTAAAAAATATCAATTTGGTGTTAAAAGATTGTTCTATAGTAAAACTGGCAAGTTTATAAATGGTCTTCATACACTGAACTACAGCAGGTATTGATTCACTCTTGATAAATATTATACTTTGGCTCCCAGATGGTTTGGGTTTCAGGTTGTTTTCAGTTTGTACCTTGAGGACAAACAATAGTCAAAGCACTTAGGCTGTGCTAAAATTTCATTTGTATTCTTCGGTTAATCCAATTCATGGTCGTGGTGGGGCTGGAATCTATCCCAGCTGTCATAGATTGAGAGGTTGGGTACACCCTGGACAGGTCGCCAATCTATCACAGGGATAACACAAGGAGACAAGACAACCACTCATCCTCACATTCACACCTACAGGCAATTTAGAATTACCAGTTAAACTAACAAGGATTTTTTGGGGTTTGGGAGCCTGAGTACCTGGAAATAATCCACACAGTCGCAGGGAGCGCGAGCAAACTACACATAGAAACGTCCCAGCTGACCAGTGGATTCAAATCCAGGACTTTCTTGCTGTGAGACAACAGTGCTAATGCCATTGTGCATATTACTACTTCTGCTAGTAAAAATATTGATATTTCATGGCACTCCGTCAAGATATTTCACCAAAAAGCACAGACATAAACCTCCTGGTGGCCCTTGTGGAAGAGCTAGGGGATCACGTAATGATTCATTATCTGAATGTCTGTGCACAATGTCATAGCAGTCAAACTAGTAGGTACTAAAATACGTTGTTCAGAAAAAATGTGGTGCAAGTTTTTTTTGTTTCTTTTTAAAAAAATGCCATTCTTATTGCTTCATATTCTTGTTCATTTCAGGGGTTGTAATTTAGATTCCAGTTACTGATGAATATAATAGTAATCATGGGTTTTGCCCTAATTGAACAGCCCTGGACAAATCTGACCAAATTTCTGGGACTTCATTGATTCAATAGACAACTAACCAGCCTTCAATTTGGACTGTGCATTCTGTAAATGTTTGCGCATCAGATCAGCTGGTGCAAGCACAGATGCTGTCACTCCTGTCAAAATGTCTTTAATCAGAGCTTTCAGTCTCAGCTCTGTTGGATCTGCCAGCTGGAGATAACAGAACTGTCTTTGAATTTGGAAGCTCCCAGATGTTAAAAAAGAGCTAAATGAGGTGTTCAGCCTTTATTTTTGGACAACTTGACAATGAAAAACTGTTGATAGCTTTGTTCTCTCATCACAGTTCGTGGCGCTTCACGTAGCACCTTCATAGGTGCTAAAAGAAAAGCCCAGTATGTAGGTCTCCTTTGATGAGTGTTTGGGATATACTATTGAACATATAGTTACAGAATATGCAGATATAATTTCAACTGATGGCCAAAAAAGCACAAGCATAACATTCAGGGAAAGAATTTGGCCTCCTAAGTAGATTTATTTCTAACCTGTAAAGGCTTAATATAGAATAAAAGTAGGATGTGCTTTAAACAGAGCTCTTGCTTATCTGCCTCGCTTCCAGCTATGTGCCACCCTGCTGACATGTCTTTCTGATGAGAAGGCAAACTGCTAAATAACATGTTAATCCATAATGTGCAGAATTGATGGGATGAGCCTTCAAGGCTTTGGTGTGCTTTTATCCTGGGACTTTGGGTGTTGGCAATGACACTAATGTGTAGGACTCCAGTGAAGTCAGGGCAACTCTGATTAAGAGGCTGATTCATTGTCTTAGTCAGATATAACCCATAATCCATAGTAGATTGTATGCCATTATGTATTGTATGCCACAACTGTTCAGCAGCTCACATAAACTTTTAACCACTGATGTACTGTTCAACAGTTAATTGAAAAGTGGATATTCTCTGTGTACACTAGTACCAGCAGGTAACTGAAGCTTAATGTGTCTGTGAAGGTTCTCAGTCATCCAGGTCATCGTAGTCAAAGGAGCTTGCAAAGAAAAGCGTCTGGACTTCTTGAAGTTACTTGAAGACGTTTCACCTCTCATCCGAGAAGCTTCTTCAGTTCTAAGATCAAATGGTGGAGAGTCCCAGATATAAACCTAGTGGGAGTATCCCCCCACAGAGGGACAAAAGGACCCCCTGATGATCCTCTAATCGCCTGAGCCAAGGTGTGAAACTGGGTGTGGGTCCCAATCAGCCAGAGTTTCGGGTGTGTTCATTGTGAAACCTGGCCCCACCTTATCATGCGAATTCCTGAGGTCAGATGGCCCAGGATGTGAGTGGGCGTTAAGGCGTCTGGGAAGGGATCTCAAAACTGGATTATAGATGGCAGAGAGTTGGTGTCGTAAACCCCGGCCTCTGTTCAAAGATGGTCGCTCACAGTGGACATAGATGGCTTCTTTTACTCCTCTTTCAAACCATCTGTCCTCTCTGTCCAAAATGTGAACATTGGCATCCTCGAAAGAGTGTCCTTTATCCTTAAGATGCAGATGGACTGCTGAGTCTTGTCCTGTGGAGGTGGCTCTTCTGTGTTGTGCCATGCGCTTGTGAAGTGGCTGTTTGGTCTCTCCAATGTAGAGGTCTGGGCATTCCTCGCTGCACTGTACAGCATACACCACATTGTTAAGTCTGTGTTTTGGCGTTTTGTCTTTCGGGTGAACCAGTTTTTGTCTGAGCGTGTTGCTGGGTCTGAAATGCACCGGGATGTCATGCTTGGAGAAAACTCTCCTAAGTTTTTCTGATACACCGGCTACATAGGGGATGACAATGTTGTTGCGTCTGTCCTTCTTATCCTCCCTCGTTGGTGTCTGGTCTTCTTTTCTGTGCCTCTTTGCTGACTTTAAGAACGCCCATTTAGGATAGCCGCACGTTTTGAGTGCTTCCTTTACATGTGTGTGTTCCTTCTTTTTTCCTTCAGGCTTAGAGGGAACATGTTCTGCCCGGTGGTGTAGGGTCCTGATTACTCCAAGTTTGTGTTCCAAAGGGTGATGGGAGTCAAAGAGGAGGCACTGGTCCGTGTGTGTGGGCTTCCGGTAAACTTCGATGTTGAGTTTGCCGTTCTCTTCAATGTGCACAGCGCAGTCCAGGAAAGGCAAACAGTTGTCCTTTGTGTCTTCCCTGGTGAACTTGATGTTTTTATCCACAGCGTTAATGTGCGCAGTGAAGGATTCCACTTCTTGTGTCTTGATTTTGACCCAGGTGTCGTCCACATATCTGTACCAGTGGCTGGGTACTCTTCCTTTGAAAGAGCCAAGAGCCTTCCTTTCCACTTCCTCCATGTAAAGGTTGGCTACAATAGGTGACACGGGGGAGCCCATGGCACAGCCATGTTTTTGTCTGTAAAAGCCTTCGTTGTATTTGAAATATGTAGTGGTGAGGCAGAGGTCTAACAGTGTGCAAATCTGATCGGGTGTGAAGTTGGTCCTGTCCTCCAAGGAGCTGTCTTCTTGTAGTCGTTTTCTGACAGTCTCCACGGCCTCCGTGGTGGGTATGCAAGTGAAGAGAGAGACTACATCAAAGGACACCATGGTTTCATCTGGATCCAGGGTAAGTTTCTGGGCCTTGTCAGTGAAGTCGGTGGAGTTCTTGATGTGGTGTGGGGTGTTCCCCACAAGAGGAGCAAGGATGGTAGCAAGGTGTTTAGCAATGTTATAAGTGGCTGAGTTTATGCTACTGACTATGGGTCTGGGTGGGACAGCTTCCTTGTGGATTTTAGGAAGTCCGTAGATGCAGGGTATGGCATCCCCTGGGTAAAGGCGGTGATATGTAAGGCGGTCAATAATTTTGTCCTTTTCAAAGTCTTGAAGGCAAGCTATAACTTTCTTTTTGTAGCTGCTTGTGGGGTCTCGCTTTAAGGCTTCGTAGGTATTGTTGTCACTGAGGAGAGTAGTGATCTTTGTATGGTAATCTGTAGTGTTTAGGACCACGGTGCATCTTCCCTTATCAGCTGGTAAAACAGTGATGTTGTGGTCTTTGCTCAGGGAAGCGACGGCCTTCTTTTCCTGTATTGTGAGGTTGGATGGAGGGACTTTGGCACTGGAGAGCGTGGCTGAGACTTTCATCCTGATTTGCTCTGCTTCTGTCTGTGATAATTTATTAATCCGTATGGCAGATTCTGTGGCTGTGATGAGGTCCACTATGGGCAACTGTTGTGGAGAAATGGCAAAATTGAGTCCTTTGGCTAATACTCTCTTTTCAGGTTCAGTGAGAATCCTGTCTGAAAAGTTCTTAACCCATTTCTCCTGACTGACTTCAGGTGTGTTTTCTTCTCTGGGTTGTGTAGGTTCAAGATGAGGAGTGTGTGTTTTTGAAAGCAAGGTGTGAAATTTCCTGCGTTGTCTTGAAGCTTAATGTAATTGCTTTTATTAAGAATTAGAGAAGAGAATTTAGTATGCGAAAATTAATCATAAAGTGAATCGCACAGAGACAGATCTTTTACATCCAAAACTGAGACTCCTAAAAAACATTTTGTAGCTCTTGTTGGCTCTCAGGTTGCTTTTCATGGAGCTCATCCCACACTGGCTAACCAGTATTTGTATAAGGTGTGATCAAAAAGTGACTGTGACTATAAAAATGAAACATTATACCTGATTTAAATTTTCTTGCTATCCCCTTCAGTTTAGTCTCCTTTAGCAGCTATACACTGCTCTCAATCGGCCATGTTTGAGTCGTTCCCTGGAAGTTCTGTTCTGACCTTGAATGTGATAACAGCCATACTGAGATCCAGTGAAGTTTTTAGTTTTTCTAGGCATAGTTTGGGGTCTTCTTGATTGCATCTCATATTTTAACACTGACGCTGGCACTAAGTTGCTCAAGTAGTAAAAGGAGCATTTTCCAGTACACATAAAGCATTTGTCTTTGTTATGCCATTTGACTTGTTGTATAAAAGCATATGAAAAGAGCCTTATAGTAAAACAAATCTTACTTTCAATGCTCTAACACTCTTTTTTCTTTGTCCTCTGTTTCTTTATCAGTCTTGTTCTGTCAGCCCCGTTTGAAGTATCTTTCATCTCGCCTCTTTTTTTGTTCTTTGTCTCTTGCCTGCCCCCTAAATTCTGTAAAATCCCCTCTTTGTTCTGTCTCACTTTCATTCCCCACTTCTTCTCTATGCCTGTCCTCTCTCAGCCCGTAGCACTGCAGCTGAGCAGATTAATGAGCTTGGCCTGAGTGAACCTGACACCAGTAAACATCGCAGCAAAGACATTCTATACATGACACAGCAGATAGGACGGTAGAGGCACTTAACTCAAGACTAGAAATTACAGCCATTGTTTCATACATGGAGGACCCTGTGTTTTATCTACACTAGCAGCGTGATTCTAGAAATGGCCACTTATTTGGTTCTTTAACTCACATTGAACTCTTAGGGTAGACTGATGTTAAATTTTGTGCAAGATTCAATGTTTACAAGTTACCTTTTTGACCACAGTGGGAACATCTGGATGTCCATACCTTGGTTCTTGACCAAATTCCAGCAAAACTGTTGACATCCCTGTGAGGGTTGGGTAATTGAGCCAGTACAGTGTCCATTGGCAGAGTTCACGATAGGATGACTTTTACTTATTTTACTTTTTTGTGACGAGGAGGTCAGTATGTAGCCTACTGTTAAAGCACTATGTTGGAGCTCTATTCTAGATAAACTATCTGCCTGTTGCTAGAAGTGTGCCTGGTTGTGGGAAAGTTGTGTTGCACACATGTCAGCAAATATATTGACAATTAGTGGTGGTTATACTGATGGTAAGCTGAAGGTTTTAAGAATTAAAACAGTTTCTCTTTCAGACAATACTAGCATGCTACAGTATGACAGCAAACTGAAGCACAGTAGCATTGTGCTCAAGCCTAATAGTGCATTCCAAAGGTTGGAATTGGAACACCTGCTAAAGTCAAATTTCCAAATGGTAAAGCTAAAGTAGAGCTACCAAACCCAGCTTAATCCAAAATGCTGTTGTGTATTTGTGACAGGTTGAATAACATACATACATGGATCACTGCTCTGTCCACAAATGTGCTGTAGTGGTGTTTTTAAGTGCCAAAAACAAGCATTGTATTGCTCGAGATACATTAATGGATCTACCCTGCTAAGAGGGACAATAAACTGTATTTTTCATTGCATTACTGACTTTACTGCTGGAACTGCACCTCGAGGTCCAACTTGCACAATAAATGAAATGCACCATCTGTACAGTGTCATGGAGTCAGTAACATGGCCTGGCATATCAGCGTTATTTTAATGTCTAGCATTCGTACATAACAGACAGCAGTTGTTGTTTTTTTTATCCACATACCTATCACACTCAGAATGCCAGAAAATGAAATACAATATATTTATTCTCTGCTTCTTTTTCACGGTGGTGATTTATGTCTCTCAGGGAGCTCGCGTGTCTTTTGCTGATGCCTTTGAAGCATGCAGGAATAAAAATATGAGAAAAGGTGTAGAGAGCCGTTCACTGTTGGGAGGCAGTAAATATGAGTGTTTCTGAAGCCTGCTGACACAACCGAGGTGTGCTTAATTCTCAATAAAACATAAGAGAATGCCAATGTGATTGTAGGTCAATACAATATTGACTCAAGGTGAGATTCATCAGTTTAATTATAATAGTTACGCTTGGCGTTAGAAATGATCTGCATAGTATAGTGTGAATAGAAGACACCCATGTTGCTAATTTTAATTATGCAGCTGAAACATAATCAAGTAATTTTCCTGTCGTATTTGGGAGGCATCAAAAAGATTATGGTATAATGTGGGGAACTGAGTAACAGACAGACTGTAACCACCCAAACCAAATCACCCCTCTGCATGTAAAGAAGCAGTTGTAGCTCAGGGATTATGTACTACGATTCCCATGAGACTGCAAACACCCTCAAGGTGATGGTCTGGAAATGGATGTTTCTCACTTTTGCAATTTCCTCTGTCTGTCTCTTTGTAACACCAATTTGCACATTACTCAATTAGTGGATTCTCCATCTGCAGCGTTTGGCTGCAGCTACAATCAGGTGTTAGCGGTACTGTATCCCACATCTTCACAAAGAAGAAAAAGGAGAATGAATGAAAAAAATAAGCAGAATGGATGTGTATTAGCCTTTCAACACTAGTTGATATCAGAAGCACAAAGAAATCTTCTCACCCTGGCACAGGCTTTACAGCAGGGAAATCTTTAAGACTTTACAGAAATGAGAGAGCAGTCTCTTGTTCTCGCCACAGTCTTCTCTGGTGCTCTTATTCCCCTTTTGTCTTTCCTTTTATGTCAAACTTGAAAGGGGAGACAAAGCTTGTTTTGGAAATGCAGGGGCTTGCTGTGGAGTTGAGAATGTTGCTTGAAAGGGCGAGCTGAGGCAAAGTGGCAATTCTGCACACGCTGATGTTGGCCTCACTGATGTCGGAAATCGTTCCGTTGCGATTTTTGCTCAGACATGGGTCAAATGTTTTATTCATGACTCAGTTCCCTATTTAATCATTATACTGATGATGTTCTCATCGAGGTGCTCTTAATTGCAAGTGTGAGTATTAGTGTGTGTTTTCTTTGCCTGTGTTTCTGATGTGTAATTGTGTGTGTCACTGCTGAACAGTTTATTTGCATATCTGATTTTCTTGTTTTCAATGTTTGTGTGAATTTCCGCGTTAATGAGAGATGGCACAAAAGATTTTGCTGGTGTCCACTGGTGAAGGGTGCCTCATAAATAAAAGGCATAGAGCTTTAATTACACATTGATGCTGACATCCTGTTGGGGGACTGCTGGCTTTGCAGATTGCAGACAACAGTATCCTCTGTTTGTGTGTCTGTGTTTGTGTTTGCATGTGTGCATCCAAGTGCTTCTGAATGGAGGTTTTGGACTGGACAAAGGAGAATGGAGACATAGCACCATAAGGATCATTATAATGACTTTGGGATTCTCACTTGGGTAGCACTCTGTGCGTGCTAATTACTTTGTTGCAGAGACAAAATGAAAATGCTAAATGATTAGCGATGCTTCAAGAAACAGCCGAGATCACTCAAAGCGGTAAAGGATTGATTTTAGGCCTGTCAGTTAAATCATTTTTCCTTTAAGTGAACACTATGTATATGTTGCATTTTGCATCTCTGTGGGCTGAGATGCCCGTTGCAGGTGCACCAACGAGTAATAAGGCTGTACATATCCATGCAAGTTAGTTAACTAAGAGTCCCTCGGTCTGTGAGGTAATTATTGAGTGTGTGCTGTGGTTTGTGGTGCATGTGTTTGTATTGTAGCTGACTTGTTTGTTGTCTCTTGGGAATATGCGCTTGTCTGTGCCATACTGTGAGATGATGGTGTGCTCTTCTTCTCTTCTTTGTCAATTCACAGGACCAGTTTAAGGGTAGAGGTGGAAGCCACACAGTATTCAGTGCAATCTGATCATGTATGAAAAGAAAATCTCAAATATGCATGTTGCATCGCTGAGCATACAAGAACATAATGATGCGAGCAAATAAAATATAACGTGTCAATATTTTATTAGTTAAGGTATAAGAGTCAGCATGCAACAAGTATTCATACACTTATTTACAATATTTGCTTTTTTAAAAATTTGTGGCCTGATAAAAATTGAGACAGATACATTTTTAACCTCCTAGGACCTGGCGTCTACATATGTGGACATCACATTTTGGGTTGTCTAGACCAAAATACTAAATTTTGCTCTACAAGGGCCTGATATCCACTTACGAGGACATTATACAGCCACTGTTCTATCGAAATTTAAAACAAATGTCCTCTTATGTGGATCTCATTTTTCTCAGAAACAAAAATCTGGTAAAAAAAAAAAAAAAATCAGGTAATTCTGTTTTTTTTTTTACATTCATCAGGTCCCAATCAGCCCAAATAGCAAAGAGAAATTGAAAATGCATGCCATGAAAGAGTTCGGGTCTTAGGAGGTTAATGCATTTTATGATGTATAACAATACTGTGCACAACATTTCAACTAAAATAACCTTCATGGATGTACACAGAACTGCAAGACTGTGGTATGCCATTTATTATATTTATTTGTAATAATTATTTATAATACCTTTCAATGTGAAAATTAAGAAAACGTGGCCATATATGTGTTTCTCAGTATGTAAGGTACTGTGGACAGTATATGTTCTGAGACTGCAGTTGTTCCACCTGGCATTTCAGCAAACGTCTAGCAGGGATCTAGCTTCTAGTTTGTGTTGTTATCTTGAAATGCACATTACCATTTTTTTCTTTTTCTTATTGGCAGCCAGCAGTGATGTTGTGAAATCATCTGTGTTCCATCAGCTAAATTGTTTGCAGTGGCTGCAATATAACAAAGCTGAATACACTATTGTAGTGTACCTGTAGTTGTATTAGGAGTCTACTAACATGTCAGTCTATAATCCTTAAAACAGAATATAATGCTAACGTGTATACCAGTCACCCAATCACCATGCTAGTGGTTTTTTAAATGGCTTCTTCTTGTTTTTTAACAAAATACTCAAAGGCTTTTATTTTGAAGCAGCTAAATAATGTGCAGATTTAATTACAGATAGTAGCATGCTTTTTTTCATTAAACCAAACATTAAGCAAAACCAAGTTAATGCTGTGAACCATTGGGCTGGACAGAGAGGCACACAATGCTAAAAAAAAGCGTCTTTCTCTGGTGGGGAAAATATTTTTTTTTTTTTCATTGTTTTAAAAAGATAATTCGGCATGCTTTCTTTTTTTCAGAATCACAAAAGTCACATTCGACTTTTAGTCACAGTTATGCAAATGTCAGTGGACATGTCTTCTAGGAAAATAGAAGTAAAGAGCAGAAGTTAAACAAATCACTTCAGTCCTTCAGATGGCTGGATTGAGATTTTCAAGAGATCAGCTGGGAAAAGAGCAAAACTCTGGCTGTGGTTTGCACTGATATAAACTGTATCTAGGCTTATGAATCTTTTACAAGGCTTTGGAAGAGAAATGCTGCTCCCATGGTCCCATGGCATTTATTAACTCTGAATTTAGATATTTCTGCAATATAAAATGGGTTTATTGTTTTCAGTTCTGTTGTTGTTTGCATACAGATAGAGGGTTTTTTGCCCATTAATAAAATCAGCCCTCTGATCAGATCATTTTCCCTCAACATCATATAATTTAGTGAGCTCAGTAACTTCAAAATGCATTATGTCACTGTAAATCTTTAATAGCTTACTAAAACACATTAATAAATCTTTAAAATTGTGATTAATGTAATTCAGTAAATAAATAAATCTACACCAGTGCACTTTCAAGTATAAATCCTGCTCTAGTGTAAATCCTAGACTTCACACTCTGACTGCTTACTTGTGGTTCCTAGGCTATTTAAAAGAAGAATGGGAGGCAGACCCTTCAGCTTCCAGGACCCTGTTCTGTGGAACCAGCTCCTAGTTTGGATTAGAGAGACAGACACTCTCTATAAAATTGGCCTTCAAACTTTCCCTTTTGATCAGGATCAGGTGACCCAGAACCCTCCCTTAGTTATGCTGCAATAAGCCTAGGCCGCTGGGGGCTTCCTCTGATGCACTGAGCATTTCTTCTTCACTCACCTCTTTTCTCTCTCTGTGTGTTTATACAACAGTCTGCATTCAATCATTAATCATTATTAAAGTTTCTCTCTCTTTCACAGTGTGTCTTTTATTCCGTCTTCCTCTCCAACCAGTCACAACACATGGCTGCCCCTTCCTGAACCTGGTTAATCCAGAGGTTTCTTCCTGTTAAAAAGGAGTTTTTCCGTCCCACTGTTACCAAGTGCTTGGTAATCAGGGGTCGTCTGATGGTTGGGGTTTTCTCTGTATTATTGTGTCTAAACACGCAGCCTCAATATAGTTTACTTAGAATAACAGCCAGAGGCCGGGGGACTGAGCGCTAGATTGATTGTGCTCACGGACTCCAATAAAATCCAGAATTATTAATTTTTTTTTCTCGTTTGTTTAAATATTTAAGGTATTGATCAGTTCTCAAATTTGTTGAGACAAAGTAAGATAAATTACTGCATGAAGTAACCATTATTTAGGTCTTGCCACTGTTTTCATTTTATGTGGGTCTGTTTAATCTTAGCACCCATTTTTTTCTTTTAAATCTTTTATATCAATCAGTATATTATAGAATACTAAATTAATACAATACATTTCTAAGGAAACAGCATATTCTGATCTCACATTGATACCAGTGTCATGTGTTAGGTCAAAACTCTACAATTCATTAATTATCATTACGAAGGACAAAGCCATTTACTTCCCTCCTCTTCACATCATCCAGAGCCGTCTGGATCCCCCTCTTCATACGCTACGGCGCCTCTCTTTTTAGCTCATCTGCGGTCTATTTTTAAACTCTTGCTATAGTGGAGAGAGTCTGTGTGCATGGAATATTAAGCGCTCCCCCTGTTCTTACACACTCTTGCTCTTCCCCTCTCTAACTGTGGGTAACTGTAGTCATCATCGGCTCACTTCTATGCAAAGAACAGGCCACACTTCAGTCAAGTGTCAGTCAAAGAACTCTCGCTTTTTCCTCCTGGCTCTGTTGCTTTTCTTCTTTTGCTCTTCTCTGCACACAGAAATAGACAATCTATCTATTTTGTTTCATCTTCCTTTCATCACCTTTCTAGTATTCCTTTTTATCTCTTTGCGGAACTTAGTTTTTTCAACACCTTCTGGCACAGTAAGCAGTATAAACAGTGAGCAGAATGGCTAACTGACTATTTTGTAATCTTATGACGTCTTGGCGAGCGGCTGTTCTGATGCACAGGGCAGCTCAGCGTTGCCTTCCACTTAGTGTGCGTGTGTTTCTTAAAACTACAAGAGGGAAGATTCAGCAAAGGTTTGTCTGCACTGTGAGAGCTTTCTTCACCTCTCTCTGAGTGAGGTAGACAGCATGAGAGTGACTCACTGAGAGGGTTTGATCTCCTCTACATATAGCTTCTGGCATTTTATATGCTGCTATGCTAAAACTGAATTGGTGTTTTGGATGTTTACAGACCCAACACTTGCATTGCTAGTGGAATGGTTTGTGAATTCCAGTAGGGATGCACCAGTATATTGGGAAATCAGCTGATATCGGTCTTATTGTTTGATATCATTCTTCCTGCAAATAAGATAATAAGATTTGCTGATAGTTATTTGTGGTGTCACAACAAAAAAGAGGAACCAAATACAAAAAGTAAAAAATTTACTGCACATTTTTATTTTAAACATTGTGATCCATATTGGCCCTGTATTTCAGAATCAGAATTTCTCTAGCATCAAGGGATTGAGGCTTTTGTGTGTGTGTGTAATTTCTAAAATAGTTGACATACACTAAAATACAGATGCAAAGTAGGGAAAGTTAAGGATATTATGTTACATAAAAGTTCTCGATTTAGTATCATTCCAGAAGCAACTCCTCATACTCATGTCACACAGAGTCAAATGTGATCGATGGCAACAGTTTCCTTCATTCATCAGTGCCAAACACACAGCACTCATTTTCTTTTGGATGTGACTGTAGTATACAATAAAGATCATTTGTCAGTGTGCACATATTTGCATAAAGAATAAGTGACAGACACACATACACAGCAAAAATAAACACACACACACCTTCTGTCATTAGCACCACTGCTGGCAGTGAATCTATTTCAGACACATTTTTCATCAGTTACTGCTGCTCCAATGGTCACAGTATGAAATATGGATTTGAATGTCCACTGCAAATGTAATTGCTTAGATTGGCTTCCAGCCCTGATGAGAAGAGTTTCAAGTTGCCCATCAAAACAGATAAGAAATGGGGAATGTGAACTTATGTTTGTGGATATATTTCCCCCTTGAAAGGCACTTGGAGAATCGAAGACATTTAGGATTTGGATTTTTAGGGTCAGAGTTTTGTGTAAATAGCATCAAAAATATGAAATCACGGCTCCATTCGGCCTTATATCAATTGCTTAAGCTGCTGGTGGTGATATATTAGTGGGCAGGATATTTTCTTGGCACATTTTGGCCCCCTTAGTACTGACAGAGCATCATTTAAATGCCATGGACTACCGGAGGATTGTTGCTAATCTTTTTGACCACAGTGCACCCATCTTCTGATAGCTGCTTAAAACAGGATAACGTGACATGTCACAAAGCTCAGATCATCTCAAACATGACAGCGAGTGCACTATACTCAAATGGCTTTCACAGTCACCAGATCTCTACCCAATAGAGTGGAATCTGGAATCTGATTGGAATCTGACAGAATGGGAGATTCACATCATGGATGTGCAGCCAACAAATCTGCAGCTACTGTGTGATGCTATCATGTCAAAAATGGACCAAAATCATTGAAGAATGCAATTATAATGTCATTATGTAGCTAGGTACATAGTGACATTATGTACCTAGTTACTTCCAAATGTTGTTCTTGGGCGACAGAAATGCTCCTAATCCAGATTTTAAATTATTCATTATGTCCCTCAGTCAAGGCAAGAAATGATTTAACTTTCAAAATTTACAGCTGGAGAAGTTAGCTCTTCAGATGAAATGATGTCCAAAAGCTCCTGAAGACATTATGATATGCTGCTTTACAATGTTTTCCATTTCCACTTTTCAGTTACACTTTTGTGTGGATTTAAAGAATGAAGCCATTAATCACAAGATGATGATCATCTAAACAGACGTCTACTTAAATTCCCGGGCCCTGTTTCAGGCCTCAGAAATCATGACTCCCTTTGCGTGTTTAGTAACAAACCCCAGTCTTTAATCAAAGATGTGATATAAAGCTATAGTCCTGTTTTCTTTGTTTTCTATTGTTTTTATTTTCTCGCTGTCCGACTGTCCATATTTTTAAACTCTTTATTTTCCAGTCATTGCAGGGACCCTGTACCTCATCTAAATCAAGAGAACAACGAGCTTCTCAGTCTCAATCAGTGGTGTGTTAGGTTTGTGCTCTGAGTTCAGGTTAAAATTTTTTGCTTCATATGGTTTATGGGATGAAAAACAGAAGAGACTTTCTTTACCGCTCCCCCTTAACACAATTGCACACAGATGTTTGATTGAAAGACTTAGTTCCTCTCTATTCGCTGTGGATTTGGGCTATCCTGATTCAGCCGTTTTGACACCAAAGCATATTGTAACAAGGTTTCGGTGACTTGGCATAAAAGCCCAACCGTTTTCCAGTAAAGTCTTTTTCCTATTCATGTTTCTTTTGAAGCAAGTGGAAAAACCTTTAAATCTAAAAATCTTTAAAATCTTATCCTGCATAGATTAATAATTGAGCTCCAATGACTCTGAATGTGCGGCCGTGCATCGTCTCATCACAGCAGCACTGTGTCCCAGCCAGCCAGCCAGCCTAGTGACTTTCCACCGCCCTTGAATTTTTGGAGATGCTGGGGAACCACTGGTCTCCATGGCAACAAGATTATTACATCACTACTCTCCAGCTGCTGTCGTCAGGCTGGTGTTTGGCCAAGCTCTGCGGCAGCCCGGTAGTGACTCCACACACTCATCACATACACTCACTGCTGTGCATGTCAAAACCCTCACTGTGAATTCTTCCAACTGTAAGAGGAGGTCCATATGTCCACAAATATCACGATTTTGGTGTGAGACTTTTAGCTGTGATTAGCATAAGTTAAAATGGATTTGTTTTATCTTATGAGTAAGGTTTACAAAAGTTTGTTAATCCATTTTTAATGTTTTTGGGACATTTTACAGACAAAAAAGTGTTGGTTAGTCTAGAAAATTATTTGATAGAGACAAAAATAGGTAATTTCATCTCTTCTTGAGGTTATATATAATCAACATTCCTATGAGAAAAAATAGTAGTATGAATTAATAAAATAAATACAATAAATATATGTATACATCTAAAAGGATGTGTAGTTTTATATTTTACCATAATTACAAAGGATCCAACCAACATCAAATGACTATAAATTGGAGATGTTATTCCTCAGTGCTTCTGAGACTTCTAGGCTGTCTTTACCCCAGTTTGGCTTTCGCCTCGGGGAAGGTTAGTTCCTAAAACATTTGGCACTATTTAAATGGGGTTAACAGTTTGTGTTAGCCCAGTTTTCAGTCAGCTTGGTCCCTGTGGGTGCCTGTGATAGATGGCCACATGAAAGTAACGTGCCTACAGTTGGCTGTAATGTGCAAATGCAGAGGATGGGGTTATGATTGGTACAAAGTATTCAAGGCTTCAGGCTTGTCATCTGTGTAGCTTCAACAATCCTGTCTCCCTTTCCTTAACCCCTGTACCTGCCAGCCAGGTTTTCTCTGGTGGAAGTGCATGAAGGCAGAATAATCTACTATGTCCCTCAGCTACATCATTCATCAAGTTGTCATTACTGTTGCAGACTGGACAGCATATCCCAGAAGAGCATGTGTACTTTCAGCTTTAGCAGAGGTCAAAGTGACCTTGCTGCCTGACTGAACTCTTCAGTCTGACTTTGGTCCCTTGGCTATTGAACATTTATGTGCATGCAGCTTGCTGCATGCTCTAGGGTCTCACTAAGAGGAGGGAGTGATGGATGGATGAGACAAGTATCAGGTGAGTTGTAACTGGAATAAGAGTAGAGATGACAGAGGGAAACAGGGTCGAGGAGTGTGTGAAAAATCATAGTCAAATGGGTCTCTGTGGCTGTGGATCATAATAAGTTTAAAAACACTGTCCACTTGGCATTTCAAGGGAAAAGTCTTCTTATGTAGTTTTGGTAAAATTTAGAACAAATCTAAAATGAGAACACATCTCTGCAGAACGGTCATGAAAGGTACAAATGAAAATATATACATCTTCAAGAGAGGTGAACAATCTCCTGAATCAAAGGTAGGGTCCAAGCTGATGTGCCTAGAGAAGATGACAAAGAAGAAAAGATAGAAAAAGCTAAAGTGAATTTAAAAAGACCCATTAATTGATGTATTTGTTGGTAAGCCTTTTCCCTGTTGAGCTGCTTCTCTATCCTTCAGCATATTTCCATCCGAGAAGGCTTATGGATAGCTTTTTACTTCAAACCACAGATCCGATAAAGCTTTTAAATGTTTTCCTCCTTTGCTTTGATTTCATGCAGTGTGGACTAATAAGTCTGAGAAGTTAAGATTATAGTATAGATTATAGATTTGAAGATATATAGTAAACTCTTCTTGCCGAGAAGAAATGGAAACTTGTTAAAGAAATGTTACTGCCAACAAATTATGGGTTGACAGTGCTTTCATTTTGAAATCTTGCTACAGTATCTTGCAAATATATCCATCCTTCCATTTAAACGTACCGGGAGAGGGTATGCAGAAATCACGCAGACACAGAGCAAACCATTCACCTCTTTGTTTTTTTCCCCCCAGTAGTTAAATAAATATAAATAGTAATATTAATATTTTAACTCATTTTAAGTGAAGGGATTTAAATTTGGCTACTCTCCAGATCAGTATAATCTCTTCTCATCAGCAGTCATTTACAAATCATTCCATAAAAGTACCGTTATATCCCGCTGAATTTGTGCCTCCGCAATGCAAGGTGAATCTCTTCCAATGTTTCAAAATCTTCAACTTCACCTTTTCAGGAAGTGGCCAAAGTCACAAGGAGAGATAACTGGTAAGCAGTCCTGGTTGTGAGCAATTAAGTTGTGCTGTGGTAGCTAAAAAAAAAATACAACTATTCTTTATTTAACTCTTACATTTAACAAATTAACTCTTTTAATGTTCAGTTTTCAGTTTTGTGCTATCTTGCTGGCATTATATTCTCCACCAGAGGCATCAGGATATTTCAGTAGAACACTGAATTTAAATCAGGCAAGGTTTGTGATTTGTATATACAGACGAGTAAATAAGCAACAGTTTGTTGTTAACTATGTCTAACTACCTAAAAGCTGATGATAAACTACATTATTTACAAAATCAAACATGAAAACGTCTTTCGGACAGCTGTGGTTCACGAGGCAGAGCGGGTCATCTACCGAATGGAAGGTTAGTGGCTCGATCCCCAGTTCCTCTCCACTGAAGCGTTGCCAAACTACCGTGGTTTGAGATACTGATACTAATTACCTCCGATGTGTGTGTGTGATAACTAGAATGCACTTAGGGGAGACTAAAGTGTTGTGTGAGTGGGTCTGTGAATGAGGCTTGTAATATAAAGTGCTTTGAGTGCTCATTTAGTCTAGAAAAGGGCTATATAAGTACCAGTTCATTTATCTTGCTGTTTTTACCTTTCTTTCCTCATTACTTCTGGATTTAAAATGCAATTTTATTTATGCAATTTTATTATTCTTTACTCTTCATCATTCACACTCGGATCCATTGAATCAAAAACTTAGCTCTATATTATATTCAGTTGACCCATTACTTAGTTCTTTTATATCTATGGAAGGGTGAAAGCACTATTTTGTTTGTTTTTTAACTATATCATTGCCATTAGTGCACTGGTGAAGTGGTTGCCACTCAATATTCAGATGTGAAAAATCAATGAAAACAGGATTCAGCTGCTGTGTTACTCATACATGTTAAATAAGTAGTTTCAACAGCCAACACTAAACTGGGAGACATTATATTTAATCTGTTCCTTAAAACATATCACATTCAAGTATTGAGATACAGAGTTAAGAAAATCCACTAGCTTGATATTAAGAAATTCAGTTTTTATATCAGTGGTTCTCACTTCTGTAGAGTTACATGGTGTTAATTAAGGAAGTTGTTAATTCAATTAATGAAATGTCACCAATTTGACATCAATTTAGAAAGACGTTTATCTTAAAAATGATAAATGAGCAGTTATGCCAGAATCTAGAATGAGTACATAAATTAACACATACTCAGATTTGCTAATTGAGTGTATTAATGAATATTCACACTAGGGTGGTTCATTTGGGATGAGAGGGGAAGATTGGATAATGGAAAAAAGAGTAAACATGTGAACAATCTTTGTATGTTTGCATTAATCTGACAAAAATCAAGAGACTTTGCACAAAGAAAGTAACTTAGATGGGTGAATTTAATATTCTGTTTATACACTAAAATGGATAAATCATAAAACCTATTCCTGGTTCCCCGAATAACTGGAAAACCCTTGAAACTATAGTTGTTCATTAAGACTATCTAGGTTTTTGTGTAATTTCTGTTAAGCATTTCTGTTAAGATTCTGTTCACATTGTTGTTAGTTGGCATGAAAAAGTGTCATCTGCATGTGATGACTTAACGAAACTTATTTAAGCCTTGCACATCTTTTTTATCTTCGCTGAGCTCTCCTCTGTTCTGTATAAGGGTGGCTCAGCTGTTGGTAATTAGTCACTTCTGACGTTGCAGAAACGCCTGACCTCAGTCTTACCTGGATACTTGGATGGATCGCTAATTTACTCTGGTGGGGATAAACCACTATGAAAGTGCCTGTCATGAATTCCCGCTCTTGCTGTAGATGACTGTACTTGTTTAGCTGTTGATTAATCAGCAACATTATTCTCATCCAAGGGCAAAACTTTCACTGGGGATTGGACACCAGGAATGTCCCACTCATTGCTATTTACATTCCTTCACTTTTAAACCTTGACTTCAATCTAGTGACATAAATGTTGTTTTTAAAAATACATATATTTGTTCTTCATGAGTCATCCAAATAAATAAATAAATAAATAATTATATAAGTAATCTATACAGGCATTCTTATTTTACAATGTGATAACCATAATTTTCAGCAATGAGTGTTATTGGGATATAAAATTTCAGACCAGATAGAAACTAAACAAAACTACTTGCATGGATGAAAATGCAATCCATTCGTAATAAAGTGTAATAAATAATATTTTCTCCAAAGAAACATCAGGAGTGATAATCACAAATAAATCTCTAAAGGTCAAGTGCTGATTTATTCAAATACATCATTACTATTGGAATAATATGGGGGACATCCTGCAGAGGTGTACCTCTTCTTCTACCTCTTAATTTTCGTATTGTCTTATATTATTTTATGTAAAGCACTTTGTGACTGTCTGTAAAAATCTCTAAAAAAATGTTGTTTCCTTGTTTGGTTACTTCGGTTGGCTTTTCATTAGCCATGGTAATTGATAAGAATGTAATGTGATTGGAATTGTAATTCCATTATTGATATTGCTTATCGATTTGATTCCTTAATGATTCATTTACTGATTCTCATTGGGTTTTCACTGGCTCCACTTTGATAGTCATCACCATCTCAAATGTTTGTGCATGTTGGAGGCATTCATTGTTGGGGTCACTACTCCAAGTAGTGTAATTAAACATATAACACTAAACACTTTATTTAAAAATAATGCAAAATGTTACTTAATTGCTCTCAGGAGAAGGTAAGTAGGTTGTTACACTACTCGTCACATTAGTTTCGAGTTTCTCCATAAATGACCTGAAATGCATGGTCTCATAATTACCATTTATCAATATAAACCTGAGGCTACACTCCCGCACACCAACACAAATCCCTTTCCTAACAAGGACACAGACGTACGAGCACAAAGCCAACAGCACAAAGCAAAGATGAAAACCAGCAGAAACAGACTTCAAAGTGATCGCCACAGTGATCCTACTTTAGAAACATAAACAGGTAGAAACAGAGGCTGCAGCCTGACTGCTCATCCCTTTGTTACCTGTTGAAGTTCAGGGTCTGGCTGCTGGGTCAGCATTCACTTAGCTTTATCATCACTCTCAGTCTGTGCAGGGGTTTGCACGCAGTTTGCACGTCACCATCTTGCTCTTGTCCTTTTTTGTAGGAAAAATAAAAGTAATGTCCATATCCTCACTGTAAACAGCAACACTATTTTCCTCCTCCAGCACACAAAATGAAATCAGCTGAGTGTAGTGCAAGTGCAAGTGGAGCCGATAAGCGGAATCGATAGGCAAGCAGACTAACAATTTCAAGGAACCAAACCTCTTTGATACAACTGGTCTCAAGTCCCATCCCTACTTAAGATGCTTGAAACATTTCATTTAATGTAATTATGGAGATTTTGGAGTGTTTAAGTGTTTCTGTGATTGTTCAGGGGATAAGAGGTCCAAAACACAGGACAAAAGGATGGGTAATAATCCAAAATCCACATCCTTAATGCAGGCTGGGTCATTAATAAGTTAAGTAGCATAGCAAACAGTTGAGTCAAAAGGAAGGTAAAAGGTCTCGCATATAGAAACAACAAAGAGCAAACATCCACACGGAAAATTTAGACAGAGATGAGTAATTCCAATTAAGAAATGAAGCGCAATGAAATGCAGGGAAAGCTTGCCTACTTACAGGGACTAGGAGGAAATGGGGGAATACATATGTATATACTGGGAATATTTTAAACTAAAATGATTTTGTAATACTGTTTAATTTTTTTTTAACCCACCAAACAGTACGACTGGTTTGATATTTTTCACGTCAGCAGCCAAGGCCATACTTGTTTGCTGTGTATTAGGACAATCTGTATGCCATTCATGCTGTCTCTCCCTTCCATGGCCAGCCTTGCTAACATCATTTAGAATGCATCTAAAAGTCAATTACAAACTCAGAGGATCAATAATTGCTCTGTTCTTTACAGCGAACGGGGTCTAATAACCAAGGCCTCAAAGCCCAATTTTCTCTAAATTAGTCTATGTTTGGTTGAACAGCCTGACTTCTAAATCTAGTGGGCTACTTTACTCCAAACATCACATCATTTGTTAACTTTACATTCCTTCAATATCCAAAATTGGGACAATGATGGATGATTAGTAACCACAGCTATTACTAAGAAACACAGTAGCCTTGCTTGAAAGATCTGACAATATTTTACTGCACCCAGTTATCAAGATGCATGTGCTTGGCAGTTTATTTTTGCATACATTAACTGTTCTCCATCAGATGAAAGAGCAGTGTGCATGCAGACATTGACGCTATGGACGTGTGGCTTAAATAGGGCTTCTTTAAGTGTCAGTCATCCTTCCTAATGCAGTGCTTCAGAGAAATGAGGCCCGCTATATTGGCAAGAGTTGGCAGCACGTGATCGCAGAGAGCTTAGCAGTCAGCCTCCCTTTCCTCCTCAGTGCACAGCTAGAGTGACACAATTGTCTGAGGTACTGGAGCTTTTAATTGAAAAACTTGTACTGGAAGTATCTTTCCTAAATGAAGTGTCATCTCAGTGGGATTTTCACTCTTACTCCTCAGCACTGGAATGAAGAGAGAGAAATCATTTTAAGCTATTTTTAAATATCCAGCAGGGTAGAAAGATGTTTATTTTTTACATGGCCTCTAAGAGAGGAGTGTATGTTTATATACTGTGGGACCAATTACTTTTCATTGCAGTGCCCTTGCTCTGTACTAGGGATGCACCGATACCGATACTGGTATCGGGTATCGGGGCCGATACTGTAAAATGTGTGTGTACTCATACTCGTAAAAGTTAACCGATACCATGAACCGATACTAACTTATTTCTTTAATCAGAGGGTGGCTTGTCATTTCTGTTGTAGTTTTTTAGATTGGCCACTAGGGGAACATCCTGCGCTAAACAGGCACAGGGTTAGGCGAGTGAGACTGGTGGCTCCAGATAAAAAAGAGAAACTGGAGGCTGCTGTAGCAAGGCTAAACAAAATGTCAGCAGTGTGGACCGGAACAGCCAACTTTAACTCAGGTTTTGGAAAAGCGATGAAAAATGTCAAGAGAAAATCCACGGGCAGTTAAAATAACAGAGGCTCTGACTCATTTTATCGCTCTGGATGACCAGCCAATGCCGGTCGTGGAAAATCAGGGAGATAATGGTGCCAAAACTTTCTGAAGAGGTAAAGACAAGCAGTGTGTGCGCAATGTCAGTCCTTGGTTTAACGGCACAGTGCACTGATGATCCACGGGCAGATGAGGAGTTTGTTCGTCAATGCCAAATACTTTCGTTATTTTGTTTGTTTGTTTACATTATGGACACTCTGCAATAATTTAAAAGTTTATCTTATTCTCAAACCTAATTTGTATTTATTTTATTCCAAACAGAAGTGTTTATTTATTATTCTGAAAGCTCGAGACAGTGCCAATACTTCAGTGATATTTTGTTAAATTACAATGTGGAGACTCTGCAATAATTTAACAGAAGTGCATATTTTTCACTTGAAATTTTTTTGTGGTCATTTTTATTAAGATTTTATTTTTTATTGGCAGAGAATAAAATAAAACCTGTCTTCCAATTCATTGCATTTGTGTGTGTGTGTGTGTGGTAGAAGTATCGGTTTTTGTACTCTCTGTCGGCAAGTACTCAGATCCAAGTATCGGTATCGTATCGGTTTGAAAAAATTGGTATCGTTGCATCCCTACTCTGTACTAAAAGGAAGACTAGAAATGAATCAGCCCATTGAGGCGTGTGAAATAATGAAAAATTAAATGACATACTTTAGGAAGCAACCGTGATATACTACTATGTACACAGCTATCGTTAGCTGTCTGCCCATAATTTTAAGCCCAACTAAGAGTCAGCTATAACAGAATATTCATCTTTCACCTAATATTGTTGATAATGGACTTTATTAGAATTCATTTAGAGTCTCATTTCTGTCCATTTGATGAATATAATTTCAACATTTACTGTGTTTTTTGCTTTAAGTTATTAGCTTCTTAGGGAGGATAGAGGTTTTTAGCAGTCAGTTGCTCGCGCACTGCCTTTGTCTGTTTAGTGCTAAGCAGGGAGTATCATACAACAGGTAGTATACAAACTGTTCAAACTGTACTTATATATTATTAAGCGCTGGTTCTCATCCAAATCAGACCGTAAGTGGTCTCAAGAAGGGATCAAAACGTGAAAGTGGCAAAAAAGAAAAAAATAATGACGATTTTAAGGAATCTTATTGACAGGCCATTACAAGTAGAGATGAGCTCAGTTTAAATGTTTGTAAGCTAAAATGTCATCCAGCTCATTTTCCATCTACATAAAAAGACAAATACTGAAGAGAAGGGACTGTTTACTCTCTCGTTGCATTGGATGCTTGGTTGGCAGAGGTTGCCTGTCCTGTGCAGCTTGCCCATTTACAGTAGCCTACAAGAGGAAGCTAGCATTGAATGCTGGGTTTAGCTGGGCATGTGCCTTCACTAGAGGCTTTTCTCACACTAGGATAACAGACAGTGTGAAATGTGAAATGAGCCAGCTTTGCCCTGTATGTACTTTTTTTGCTTTAAATAAAATATTAAGTGAAGTCTGACCTGAAGAAACAAAATGACCTCCTGTCTTAAGTTGAATTTGAGCCCTGCAGGTTTAAAAAGGTAAATTTAGGTTAAAAGACAAAAAAAAAAAAAATACATCAGTAATAATGTCAAGAGGTCAGGGGCTAAGCTGTAGCAACATGAAAGCAAGGAACAACATAAACTGTCAAACAGGTGAAAAGCATCACAGTAATTTTCTGGTTATGTGAAGGCATCCTCTTCTTGACCTGTCTGTCTTGTTGGACAATAACGTCGGGCCCAGACTTAAACAATCTCAGTCACGGCACAATCTGTTTCCCTTTTACGACTGTCTGATTTTTGTGTGAGGAGCGTGTTGCGGAGCTCGGGGCAGTGTGACAGGAATAAGAACGACTCCTGCTTGTCCTCTCAGGGGCTCGGTGAATATCTGCAGCTATGCAGCTAATTGTCTCTGCCGCTTTGCGTCGGCATTCTGAATAATGCTGCAGCAGTGTTGTTCCTATCACAGGCTGCTGTTTGCCTCTGGCAGTGATGAAAGGAAGGGCCAGCTTTACCTGTGAGGATTTAATGAGCATGTAATATAATAACAATAATTACTTTTAAGAATTGAAACATTACCTTCCTCTTCAAGTGTTTTGTTTAAATTTTATTTCTGAGAATAAAAACATTATAGCCTCATAAACCCTCAAAAAGCACAACTGCAGGAGTCAGAGACTTTCTTGTTGCCTTCCTTTAACCCTTGGAATTTTTCACAAGTGTCATTGTGTGCTCATGAGGATCGATGGGTCTGTGTGTGTATGTGTGGGCATCCCAGTTCCAGAGGGATCTCATGCTCCACTGTCATTAATGAGACAAGATTTATTCTAATTATCACTGCACCCTTGTTCAGCCCCAGAGTCTAGCATGGTGACTGGAGTAAAATAAATGTGTCCACCTCAATCCATCTCAGACCTCTCTGCAGCACACTTTGGTTCTTTTTTTAACCACAAGGGCAAATATTTATGTTAAATTAAAATCACATTTCCACTGTGCCTTGTGTTGCAAAAAATTCAGTGGAATTTTGGACTGGGCTGGCACGCTGTCAGTTCACTTCAGCAGACAAGCAATCAACCCGACTTTTCAGCCAACATAATTGTTATGCACATATTTTTAAAAAATGTTAGGAAAAACCTTTTTGTACCTTTTAATCAGTCTCTCCGACTGTCTTGTAGCATTTTAATTTGAAAGGGAAAAAGCATGCACTGTCGTGAATGTATGTATGCTGTATCAGGACACTTTTTCCTGTCATATTTGAAACTGTTATCATGTGAAACTAATCTGGAGCTGACTTTTGCTACTATACAGCAGCAGACTATTGTTTAGTTTTACCCCCCAGCACTATATGGACCTCATATCACATGCATGCATTCACAATTGGTATAGCTGACAGGTGTAATACTGTAGGCTAGCCTTTTGTAATTTGTCTGTTCATTGCCTGGACTTGGCTGAGCATTAGTGAATGTGTTTCCTTTCCAAATATGTTTATTTATAGCTTGCACACTTGCTGTATTGCAGCTGAGCTGCATTTTAATGATTCAGCAAAATTCTCTTTCTGGCTTTTTTTTTTTTTTTTTTTGCAGCCCTCTTGATATTTACAGGCCTCTGTGATGGGCTTCCAACGTTATCTTTGAAGTTGTTGTTTACATGGACCCCAGGAGACCCCAGGCAGAACAAAAAGGTGGAGGGGGATTAATCAATAGTTTTGGTAAAGGAAGGGGCAAGGAGGGTAATGTCTGCGCCCCCAAAACCTCAAAATTCCTACTCTTCCCTCAGGCAGAGATGATCCTGGTTTAATGAACAGAATTAGTTGAAAAAAAACCCCAAAACTTAATGTAACAGAAATATTGCCTTAAAGGAATAATAATTTTGGGAAATAGACATATTGGCTTTGTTGACAAGTCCAGTACTTCTTTAATGTCTGTACATAAAAATTAAGCTGGAGCCAGGATTTGTAAGCTTTGATTAAAACGGAGACTGAAAATACTGAGAATAAAACTGGCATGGGTATGGACAAATGGGTATGGACAAGGAGGAATCCTTGATAAAATAAATTCTAGCGTCTAGAATTAGTAGCAACATGAAGCATTACTATAGCTTTTCATGCATATGGTACATTTCTATGTCTGAATAGAAGAAGATTATTCTATTTTTCACCAAGCAGCATAATTACACTCAGGATCAGATTTAAGTCACTGATGTTTCTCTGTAAGAAACTTAGTGAGTTTTAAAACTTATGCAAATTTTCTATTTCACTAAGCCTGACATGGTGAGTGCTCCTCAAAGGTCCTTCACTAATGGAATCCAGCAGTCTGAATATATTGACATGATGTGACTAGACTTTCATGTAGTTGTATGAGTTGGTGTGCAGTAACTCTTGTCATCAAAGATATTTAAATCTGACGCTGCAGATTTAATGTGACAGGGAGCTGGAGGATGAACATATGGAAGCCCGTTTCCGCCACTAAATAAAAACAAAAAAGCTAGTATCCATAACTCGAAATTTCGACTTATTAACTCGAAATTTCGAGAAAAGTAACTCGAAATTTCGAGAAAAGTAACTCGAAATTTCGAGAAATATAACTCAAAATTTCAAGTTACTTTTCTCAAAATTTCGAGTTAGCTCTGCCAATCAAAAATATACGTGAATGAGGTCGCTTTCTTGTTACCCGGAAGCATATGGCGCAGAGGAACGCGCTCTCAAAAATGGATCCCAACAAATTGGCGCTTTCGCGAGTACGTTTGCTGATAGTAACACTATGTGATTCAGCTAATAACACAGGGATTTCATCATTTGTGAAGCCAGGCTGAAAACACTCAGCAATCTGTGCATTCACGACTGGATGTAATACCGGTAGCTTAGCTGTAGCATTTGTAGCTGAGGGCTTCAGCTTCCGGGTAACAAGGAAATGACGTCATTTACATAGATTACTGATTGGCAGCGCTAACTCGAAATTTCGAGTTACTTTTCTCAAAATTTTGAGTTAATAAATCGAAATTTCGAGTTAATATGTCGAAATTTCGAGAAAGTAACTCGAAATTTTGAGAAAATAACTCGGAATTTCGAGAAAATAACTCGAAATTTTGAGTTATGGATCCTTTTTTTTTTTTTAGTGGCGGAAACGGGCTTCCATATGAATAGATCAGCAAAGAAAGGAAATAAAAGACTGCAGAATTTGTGTCTAGGCAATGGTGCAAATATGGGATATAAATGTGCTTGTATACTCCGTTCATATCAATAACTGGTGATGCTACCATTCAAAAAATAGCAGTGTCTCTATCTGCACCTGCTAACACTTAGACTATATGGCCATTAGTGTGATAGGTTTCTCATATTGATGCTAAAGGATGTAATTCTATCACAAGGTTTTGGATAAAAGACAGCTGGCTGTGTCACTGTTGGGTTGATTTGCTTTACTAGGAAAAGCTCCAAAATTTTACCTCAAGCTCTCTCAAGTAAATAGAGTGCTATTTTCTCTCCAGTCTTCTTTAGAGCATGCCAGAAAAACGCAATATGCTTTTTCATCCTACAGTGGTCTTCATGCACTCACCCTACTTTCTGGTTTTCTTCTTTAATTTAAGTCCTTTTTTAAAAAAAAGGACAGAGTTGTAACATTGCTCCTTTATTTGCTGTTTAATTAAAGAATGAAAAAAGTAAAACTTATACACATTTTATCTGAAAATAAATCTCTAAAAGCAGAGTTTTAAAGGTTAGACAACATGATAAAAGAAAGTTTTTTGGGGTTTTTTGTCCTGCAGGTTGGACATGAGAGGTTTTTTGAGGGACCTTGTCCCCCTTTGTCTTTGTTGGTTTTCAGCTTTAAATCAGAGTTTCTCAAAATCTCTTCCCCTTTCCAAATAACTTAAGATACTAAAAGCAAATGTTGGAATAACCAGATTTCCAGTAGGAAGATGATTTTCTTAAATACAATCACTCCGAAGATGCCACCTGTTGTTTAACATTTTTGCTGTTTACACTGAAGCAGCAGCTCCCTCTACACATTAATCATGCTGTTTTCGAATGTAAAACCTTCCTTTTCTTATCTGCTTGAGGCTGATCAGTGGCGTTTGATCAAGTTGTCCAGCTCACCCTGGTACACAGGAGCCTGTGTGTTTGTGTAAGAGATTTAATATCACAATGCAATAGGGCGATTGCCCCTTTTGTAAATGTGGAGAAATCGTGGGAGAAAAATTATAAGGTAAACCAGACAGCAGATTTATATATAAAATGCAGTGTAGGCTCTCAAACTGGAATAATATGAAATAAGTGTATGTAAAGATATGTTAATGAAATGTTTAGATTTTATTATTCTTATTTAGGGATGAAACACACCACAAACCTAAGTGATGATATTGGGGACCACCATATGATTATATTAAGTCTCTGAAAGAGTCCAAGTGCCTTTATGTGAGTGTGTGTGTGTGTGTGTGTGTGTGTGTGTGTGTGTGTGTGCGTGTTCCTGTCTAGCTATCTTTGTGAGGCCCGAAATCTGCATTCTACTATACTTGTGAGGACCAACAGTCACTTGTGAGGACACACACACAGGTCCTCACAAATTTGAAGGCCTTTTTGAGGCTCCGTGTGGTTTTGATGTCAGGGTTACAATTAGGCTATGATTAGGTTTAGGGTAAGGGTTAGGCATTCATTTTAAATGGTTAGGGTTAGGGTAAGGCTCTAGGGAAACCACTATGTCAATGAAGGTCCTCACTAAGATAGCTGAACGGGCTTGTGTGTGTGTGTGTGTGTGTGTGTGTGACAGAAAGAGGACAAAAAATCTATCTGAAAGCAAAACAAACTACCTGTGAAAAACATTCTAACTAGGTTTTTAATATTGTAATAAACATAAATTTGTCTTCCAAAAGCAGTCTGAACTTGTTTCTCCATGATTTATTGCCACATCTGTGGATTTATTTTCTTTTGTGGATTTAGGCACACACTTGTTTTTCCCCATTCACTTTGCACTGGGTTTTAAAATTGTGCCAGTATATAGAACTTTAAATTTATGTAACACCACCAAGGCATAAAATTTCATTTGAACATGGTGATGGTCTGGTTGCTTCTCTAATTTGTCTATTTGTTCTACTTTTAGGCTGCAGCAGATGGGTGGAGATCAATTTGAGTCACCTGGGGCCAGTATTTCTTCTATGTTGGGAGGGACTCTTGCTTTCATATTTTATGGTTCACATAGGTCACTAAAACAACCTCATAATTCACACAAATGTGTTTATACAAAAAAAAATAAATGCAGATATAAAATACTATAATTTCACTCTGTTTCACAATAGACCTGCAGGTTTATTGCTCTGAGTCACAAAATAAACTTTTAACATATTTTCAGGCGAGAAAGTAGCTGTGTAAACATCAAATATCTGCTCGGTTTATCAAGATATCGCATATTTGCAAAAGTGCTTCGACGTTTTCGGAGACGTCTGTTACCCACCAGCTCGATAGCTAGCCGGGAGCCCGAGGGTCACTGAAGCCGCCGAGAATGGCACAACTCCTGGCACATCATTTTCAGATCACCACGGACTTTCGCTACTCGGGTTAAACGTAATATATAAGTCACTTAGACAACCTAAAAATGTTATTGTTGGGCTTCTTTTAGTGTTTTGTTTGTTCGTGAGTAAATCGGTTTGGCTGAGATTAAAGTTATTAGATTAGATTAGATAAAATAAAACTTTATTAATCCCCCAGGTGGATTCCTCCTTGGTTTTTACACAGCTGACTAAACGTCAAACAGAAAACTGATTAAACAGAAGTATGAGACGGTCGAGAATTTACGCCAGTGTCCTGTTATATTTTAGATAGCAAGGAGCAGACGGCTGAGTTTATTAAACTCCTCCGAGACAGCGGTGACGCTAATCAGAAGGCTAGACCGTCCAATTTCCCCAGCCATTTACTTCCGGCCTACCCGACCTTCTGAGGACCCGGCCCACGTAGACCGCGAAGGCCGGGTCCTCACCAATAGAAACAATGAGGAAGACCAGGAAACTTACATTAAAACTATATGCAGAGAACCCCTACAGAGTACGTATAGGAGCAAAAAGAAAACAAACGTCAACAAAGTAAACTAGTGACTAAAACAATGAAAACAGGAAGCTGTAAAATCCAAGAACTCCAAATAAATACAGTCAAAAAGACCGTGGGACTCTGACATATGCATTGGTTCTTTGTGGGCGGTTAATCACTGCTCATGTGCTGAGGATGAGATGAAAACAGCAGGCAGCTATAAATGCCCACAGATTAAAACACTGAAAAATATAATATTGTAAAATTGTGTATGAAATAAAAACATTTTTATTAGAGTATTCAGAATTGTAAAGACAAAAAAGTAATATGAGTGAGATTTTAGGAATAAGAGAATTTTCTGTAAGGTACTGGGTAAACAGGAATTACTGGTCATGAATACAAAATATGTCCCTGTGATTTATGTTGTATGTAAATAAAGATAAAGCTGGTGGTGAGATATAGATGGTCAGCAAGGTGGCTGTTTTTTGTCCGTGGGCAAGTACCATGTGGGCATTAAGATTGTTTTTTGAAAAGCAGTTTCTACACAATATAAATATATATATATATATATATATATATATATATATATATATATATATATATATATATATATATATATATATATGGAAGTAAGTGCTCACGGAGATTCAGATCAGAAAGACTAAACATCAGTTTAGTGTGCTCTGCACGCTGGGGACAGTTAAAAAAATTATGTCTGTAATTTTGTTTATTCTTTTTTTTCCTTTTTTTAAAATTAGAAACTGGAAAAATTAAAGCATGTTAATTTCAGCATAACATAACACTTAAAGTAAACTGTCTAGAGTTATGAATATTAAGATGGATGTTAACCTTGGTTGTGGTTTACTGAGATTAGATTACATTCAATAGACACTTCACATTCCCAGGGGACATTCACAAATTCCAGCACATCCTCCCTTCTTTGCTTAATGTATATAAAGTAAAGGTCCCTTGGTTTTTCTCAGGTTTTCCACTTGTCTTTATCAGCACATAAGTTAGTAGAAGAATGAAGCCGCTTTAGTGCTTCTCTGGCGCAGTTTTCCATTCTAAACCTTTCTGGCAGCATCATGAGTGTTATGACGGTCCACTGATGGCCACTTTGTCCCCAAAGGGAAAATAAACAACTCATTCAACGCACAAGCGTGCTCATTGTACATTCTGAGGAGCAGGGGGAAAGCTAATAAAAAATCTTTTGTGTGAAGGATGCATTAGCATGACTTTGTCTGAGTGAGGTCTTTGTGTGTATTCGTGTGTATACACACACCATCTGGTGCATTTGATGAACGAAGATAATGATAGCGTATGGGAATGTGTGCGTGTCTGCATGTGTAGCATGGTTTTAGGAAAGCCAATTCCAAGTGGCTGGTGTCTGTGAGCCCTAAATCACCCAGTGTCCTTCCGAATCCTTGTCTAGATGCAAGCACAGCAGATGCAGGGCGCCTGCTTCCATCATGGACCGTGATCACTAATACATTTGACCTGCTGACTGTTCGGTCAGGGCAACAGTATTGGCTGTTAGCACTTTTTACAGAACGACTTCTCTGATACCATAGATAGAACACTGTCTATGGTATCAGAGCTCAAAGCATTTTGTTGCAGTCCTGCCCTTAGGCATTACAGTGAAGCTGCTTTTACAGGAAGAAATATTTCAAAAAATATATGAAGTTATGTCTTGAGGTCTTATTAAATATTTGTACTGAATATTGTTTTTCTCAGTGTCACAAAGTTTTTCTTTTCTTATTGTTTTAATTGGGTTTTGCTGCCCTTTCCTCTCACTAATTTGACCACAATCTAATCCTATGACTCTTATAACTTAACGTTGTGCAGTGAGCCAAATAATCACTCAGCCAAGTAATAACATCTGATTATTAGAAGTCCTCCTTGAGTTATTCTGTTAAATGAGCTGCCGTTACAGTGCCTAGGAAACTGAATAATTATTGGGCAAAGTGACTTCTGGGCATTTACTGCAGTTACCTGAACAAGTATTTTTTTTCTGCCACTTTGCAGAAACAATCTAGGAGCCATGTCCACAATAGTGTGGTTTAAACTCCTCCTACTATATACAGTGCAGAAGAAGTTGTTTGTACAGGGATATGTCAACCTTTCACAAATGCTCCACAGGGAAAAACTCACCAGATACATGACATTTGTGCTGCTGCTTTACACCACCATTACATAACAAGTGTCACAGAAGGTAAACACTGCTTGATGCTAATCGAGTAGACGTTGAACACAGACAATCGTTGCGCTCCTATCATCTGTAGAAAATTCCACAGCTTTTTGTCACTTACAATTTGTTATTTTACAAAAGTGAGAAGTGGGTTATGACAGCAAGTAATATGTCCAAAAGTATCCTGCATACACGTCTATTTTTAAAAATAATAAGTGTCAGCTTAACAATGTTTTAGTTCTCTCCTAATTGATCTGTTTTTCACACAGTAGCTATAGTTTTGCTTTATTTAACTGTTTTTATAATCTGTGCTCTTTGGTCTGCAGTTCCTCTTGGTTAGAGACTTGTAAGAGAACTGCTTAAAAATTGCTGAGCTCAAAGCCGTTGTAGCAGTAACACATTTTTCACTATCCTACAAGTATGGGTCAAGTTTGTGCTGCCTGATTGGCTTAAAATTGATTTGAACATTGTGTGAAGGTTTAGCTTAATGAAAATTAAAGGTTTTCTGCATTGTAAGGGTTTTTAACACTTTTTTAAAAGCCTGACTTCTCCCTTTTTCTCTGGCTTTGCTGTATACTCTCAGCTAAGTCCTTAAACTGTTTAACAATCAATGAAAGCCAGTATCTTTTTGCCTTGCCATGTTCTCAGGTGACAAAGTGATTAGTATCCTGATTTAAAATGTGCAAAATAGCCATGATAGCAACATGGTAGTGGTAGTATGCCTGAGTCAGTTAGTTAGTCCTTCTCTATATGCTATACTGCTTTTTTTCAGGCAACCTTAGGAAGGGATAATGAGTCCACATATATAATCCTGTTATGTTTGCACCAAACCAAACTTACAATGCCATAGGGGATACCACAGATGGCAGAAGAATGTGATGGTGAAAAGGTACAAATACTCTATAAAAGACATAGAAGCACATTCAAGGCAGAAAAGGGCAAGAGCAAGTCCAAAAAAGGAAAAATAACCTTCATGGCTCAAATTTTCACCTATTTATTGAACCCCCCCCCAAAAGAAAAAAACAAACAAACAAAAAACCAACATGATTACTCCTCATCAGAGAAAACTTTGGGTGCCTATGCAGCTTCTATAGCTGATCCTTGTAACTTTTTAATAGACTGCAGTAAACATTTAATCTACCATCTTCCTCACAGGCAGTTTATACTTGTTGTCATCATCTCTGTGCAGCAGAAGGCGCCAATAGAGACATTATTACTGTTGGTGCACGGTGGGTGTTTGTATTTTGACTGGTCAATTTGCATTTTCTGTAAGTGCAGAAGACTACGCAGAAGCACAAGTCTGCATCGGCAGGGTACATTAATGCAGGAGGACTGATGGCACAGATGCCAATTGCTGGAACAGGTGGAAAACATGGGACGCACTACAGAAAACTGCTGAAAACCATCTGTGCTTGCTTTGTTTCCTGTTTTGACATTTTTGGTTCCTGTTCCAGCTGTGAAGCTTTTTTTTTTTTTTTTTTTTTTTTTTGCAACAACACCCAAAGTTTAGAAGAAAAGTGGAGCAAGCAAAGATATAAATTATTATGCCGCTGTGTATTCTGAATGTTTATCAGCAAATGAGTTGAACTGAGAAGGTGAACATGGTAAATAAAATGCATACTTTATCATTGCACTTGTTATCAAAGTTAATTTTATTAAAGCCATCCATTTTCTAAAATAGCTTTAGAGTCATTAATTAAAAAACATGCATGTGTGGGGAGGAGGCTAGAACCGTCTCTGGCACGAGGAGATCATGCAAACTCCATAAAGAAACCGCTCAGCAGATTTGAACCCAGGACCTTCTTTTTGTGAGACAACAGGACTTACCATTACACCAGCCGTGATAAAACAGCAACATATTTAACTGACAATTGTTCTAGTATAACATTGCTTCTTTAACAGTAATGCAAGGGTTTTAAATTAAATGTAGGTATTGCCTGATATTCCTCCACAACTTGCACCCCTAAACAGACATGCACACATTATTTGGGGTAGTAATTGTAAAATGTAATTAATTTCTCTACCATTATTTCAGAAGCAAGCAAAGGGAAAGCCAGACACCCAGTTTTCTTGCAGGTGAAATGGAGCTGGATGTTAATGGATGTTAATCTGCATCTAAATTTGTAAGACTAATACAAAAAAGACAAAGATGTATACACTTAGCTTGGTTCTGCTGTAGTTTAAATTCAACAGTAAACACCATTTAGCAGCTATTATAGGTTAAAGCTAGATTTTTAAACACCATTATATAAGACTCCAAGACTAAAGAAAACCTCAGTCTGATAAATTAAAGTGTGAAGCATATTACATTACTATTTGAAGAAAGTCTCTTGTGATCACAAGCAGTGTTCCAGATTTTTGGCACAGTTTAGCGAATCTAATTTAGAGTATCCCTTCATTTTTTTAAAAAGACTAAATTCAGAGAGACAGTAATAGCTTAATATGAGACAAATTACCTGTTAGTAATGTCTTGAGGCCAGAGTTACCTCCAGTGATTTGTTTGGGCACAAAATATTATTGTATTGTCAAGCCAAAATTCAAAGATGGCCACTCAAATTAAATTGTATTTTTAGGCTTATATTGAACAACCGTAGCCACAGGGATGTTCTTGATCTGTCATCTGTCCATGTGGCCCACCCTCTTCTCAATATCTCAGAAACACCTTTAGGGGATTTCTCTGTGATATCTAAAACATAAAGGACAAGCTTCAAAGGTTAGATATCATATGAGCTGTGTATGTATGCATTACACTTCTAAAAATGTCCACTGAGACCCCAGTTACCAGATGGTTGTTAGTGTATCTTTTACCCATATATAATGAAAGAATGAATTTCTTCATTCTCTCTCTCTTTTTGTAAGACATATCAGTCATAATCTAACAAGTAAAGAAAGGAAGTTTAGGCAGAAATAACTCTCAGATATAGCTGACTGTGTGTCACAGAGAGCAATAACTGGAATGTGATCCATTTAATTTATCCAGCCTTACATTTGCCCTCTGTGATCTTCAGTATCAAGATCATGAGCTATACAGTGAGCAATTCATGTATCTAAAATGACCAGGAAATTTAAGAACCTTCTGATCGCCTTTTTGATGTGCACGTGAAAGAAAGTACATGTACAGCAATCATGTAGCAATAAAATGTCTTTCTTTAACTTTATATGTCACATTTTTCATTCATATTTATAACGAATGCAGCTAGATATAATAGAATATATATTTGTTCTATGTGTGTTTTTAAACTAAACTTTGACTGTGAACCTACAGTAAAAATGCTGACAGGGCGTACACTGCTGCAGAGCTTGTTAAATGCCAGACACGGCTGCAGCTCTTTCAGCAGTGATTCAGCAGCTGTGCTTCCACTTGACTTTAAAATGTTTCCCTGGTCTCGTACTTGTAGTTGCATGGACATAGAATAACACTATAATCAAGTTTTGATATAAATCCTCAGTGAAAAATTTGAAAGTGTAGCAACTACAAGGAAAGTTATACAGAATTTTAATGAAGACTTTTTAGGGACTCTGCTCAGTGTTAAAGGCAAAGGCTGTAAAGTCTGTGCAATGAAAAGTCTGATGCTATTTAAGAATTTTAAATGTTTCTTAAATGACTGATAATCAGAGGGTGGTAAAATGGCATTTAGGTATTAATGGGGACTGTGCATTGGGAAAAAGTTACAAACATGTATTTTGATTGTATGGAGAATGCAAATTAGCTGCAGCTTTCTTCATAATGATATATTGTCTTGTAATTAATGGGTTAATTATTAGCATTTTGAGACAAAAATAAGCTACCAGTTTGCTACTATAGTTGTTGCTGATAGGTTGAGGGCATTTAATGTTAAAACAGTGCAGAAACTACAGTCTCAAATCCTATAGAGCATACTGTATGTAAAGCATTTCTGCCACACTGCAAATTACTGTGTATATAGCAGAGCTGAACTGTTGCCAGCTACAAAGCCCAGGGGTTAGCCGTGAACATGAATATTATTTTGAAATGCGGCCTATTTCAAGAAGGTTGGCCGCTGTTTATGGTACACGTCACCATGTTTTGTTTGCCTATCTGGTCTGAAATATGGAATATTGAAAATATAAGATTGGACACTTGTAATTAAACTTTTTAACTTTCAGCCAAAGTTTTGAGATTGTGTCATGCTTTATTGTGAGAGCAGTGCTCAGTGCTTTGAATCAGAGGTTAAAGGAAGGACGAAAAAACAGGTGCTCTGTGGTTTGGCTTGTTTTCATCTCGTGCACATCACAAGATTTTTCTAAGAGAAAAGACAGAGAGACTGCTCAGCTGGGGCTACAAGACATCTGTGAAGGTTGTCTTTCTTTTTGTACTGGCTTCCCTCTATTTATTTCTTTTCCTTTTTATATCATCCACTATCCTGCGTTTTCCACATAGCCTTTTATCTCTCTGTCCAAAACTCTCTCTCCCCCTCTTCCGTCTTCCACTAACAGCATATTTAAGCAGAACACGAACACTGAGTATGGTTGTCCTAATAATTCTCATGGGTTTCCTGATCTCAGGGACACTTCTCCACTGTGACATCTCTTTAATGAAGGCCCCAGGAGCTCGAACCTCTACCCAAACAAGAAAGGATTTATAAGACCAAGCCGAGGAGTGATTGCGAACAGTCCCAGCATTGTTCAGTCCCACTGGGCCACTTCAAGGGCAATAAAGATGGCAGCCTGCTGACAGTGAACATCTTTTTAAGAGGATCACTGTCTTTTTTGCCTTGCAGCTGACGGTTGTTTTAGGGGCATATGAGTGAGAAAATAAAAGATGTGTATTAAACTGTAGTCAAGCAATGTCATAGCATGTTAGTGTCTCACAGCTTGACACTACATTGTATATCAATTTTTGCTTAAGCATGTCTTTGTGAAATTTTGTGCAACTTTACCAAAGTTACATCACCCTCCATTATATTGCTAGTTATTCTGTTTTTCTGATGAATAAAACACCCACTAAAATCTTTGCATGGGTTGGTCGTCCGCGCCATCATCATAATGAACTTGAAAGGGTGGTGTTTATTCTAAACCTTAAACGAATCCATTCATTCAGAGCCCTGCTCTATTCAACCACATTGTTAAGAATAAGAAAAGGTGACTAATATTCTGAACAATCATGCTGTGCCCATCAATTTGGAATGGCAGGCTGGTCTATTTTATAATGGTCAACTCTGGGTTGCCAAGGAAAAGAGGCCAGTCAAATCATCATATTCACTGCCATAGCTGTTGTCACAGTGTGGCACCATAGTTAACAGCCACTCTTTTGCTTCCTTACACCCTTCATTAGCAGAATTTTAAATTCAGTGATTGTTTCTTGCTGAATTATACCTTGTGACTCACAGCTTTGCCTACAAAATGTTTATGCTTATCAAAAACCAGACACTGCATCATGGTCACTGCCGTGTCTTTTTTTGCTTGTTTCCGTTAAACACTGGCTTGTGTGTCTGTGTTTGTTTTGCTTCCTCTCGTTGGGTTTATTTTTCTCACTTTTTCGATTGTCACCTCTGCCCTCATTAATATCACCTCTAGTGTGCTCCTCTTGTGTAGTTACTCTGTGTGTTGCCTTGTCAGTTGTCAGTTTGTCTTTTCAGCTGTTTATCTTTCCTGTAATTCCCCGCATAACCTCCTCCTGCTTTTGTTAGTTTTGGATTTTTTCTGTGGATTTTTCTTTGTTGGTTTTTATTCAGACTTATCTGTTCTTTCCTGAATCACCAACCACCTTTTGTGTGTGTGTGTGTGTGTGTGTGCGTGTATCCTTTTATTTGGTTGTCCATTTGAAAAAAAGACTATATACTGATCAGGCATAACAGTATGACCACTGACAGGTGAAGCAAATGACACTGATTATCTTTTCATTATGGCACCTGTTAGTGAGTGAGACATATTAGGGAGCAAGTGAACATTTTGTCCTCAAAGTTGATTCGTTAGAAGCAAGAAAAATGGGCTAGCTTAAGGATTTCACCGAGTTTCACAAGAGCTAAATTGTGATGGTTTGATGACTGTGTCGGAGCATTTCCCAAAGTGCAGCACTCTGTAGGCATTACTATCCATCAAAAGTGGTCCTAGGAAGGAACACTGGTGAACCCGTGACAGGTTCTTGGGCAGCCAAGGGTCATTTATGCACGTAGGGAGAAATAGCTATTGTAGCTCGTCTGTTGGAAAAGTTCATGCGCGTTCTGATAGAAAGCTGTCAGAATGCACAGTGCATTGTTGCGTTTGGGGCTGTATACCTGCAGACAGGGTGCCTATGCTGACTCGTGTTCACCACCGAAAGCACCAATGGTTGGCATATGTGCATCAGAACTGGCCCACGGAGCTATTGAAGCAGGTGGCCTAGTCTGATGAATCATGTTTTCTTTTCTATCATGTGGATGGCCTGGTGTCACTTACCTGAGGAACAGCTGGCAACAAGGTTGCATTATGGGAGGAATGTAAGCTGGCGGGCAGTGTGATGCTTCGGGTAATATTCTGCTGGGAAACCTTGGGTTCTCCCATACGTGTGGATGTTGTTTTGACACACTGCAGACCCTTTCATCAAAACAGTACTCACTGATGGCTGTGCCCTCTTTGTGCTCTGCCGCAAAGAAAGAGGAATGGTTCAAGAATGGTTTGAATTCTCCAACAATGACTTTGAGATGTTGACTTGACCTCCAAATTCTCTAGATCTGGACAAAAAAGTCCAATCCATGGAATCCCTATCTGGAAATTTAAAGGATAACTTATTTATATCTTGGTGTAAGGTACCACAGTACATCTTAAGGGGTCTAGTGTAGTCCATGCCCCAATAGCTGTTTGGGCAGCAAAACCAAAGAAACGGGCACTTACATAACATTAGGTAGGTGGTGATAATGTTATCCCTATGGTTTATGCACACATTGTTAATATGTTTTCAACGTTTTAATGCTTTGATCATGAGAGTTTATACTGTGAATCACCCATATTTTTTTCATGAAAAAAGCCATATTTCACGAATCCTGTTCTAAAAGCTAAGATTTAATTGAAATGTTCAGCTCAAAATGAGTCACTTTACTCATGTCAAAAAGTCCCTCTCCTAACATGACTTCATACTCACTGTGTTTTTCTTGTGTTGAACTGAGATTAAATCTGAGGACGAGAAATATATTCTAAGCAATTTAAAGTAGTGTCACTGTGCTGTGCAGCAAGAATGAATCACCAGTAAATTAATGGCTGTAGAGGAAAATAAAGACCCAGTCTCATGCAATTTGGTGGAAAATACATGGAAATGAGAGAGCCTTATCCACAAGAAGTGGTGTGAGTCATCCCCATAGAAATGCCATTGAGTACGGTTTTATTCAGTGTGTCTACTTTCTTTTTTCCAGTGTCAGCACGGGTCTGCATAGCCTTGTGCTTTTAGTTGAGCTCTACTGAATTCAGAGACGAATTCCATGCTTTTTTTTAATCATGCTGCTGTGAAAGAAAGTGGTGTTTTGAGTCTTGAGTTTGGATCCATTGAGTTCTGATACAAATCCTTAGCTATACTTTTAGATTCTGCACTTTCAAAGAGGCTATTCGTGCAAGATGTCAGGGATAAATAAATACTGTTCTTTAATACTGCTCTCACATGCGTCCATGAATTATGCAGCTAGAGCAAACAGCTGGGTGACTACAGCTGTTATGGAGACAGCCTATTTATTTAAGTAATGTAAGATATACTGAGCAAACATACAGAGAAGCTTAATGAAACCTAGTATAAACTACAGTGCACATCATCACCAGGTTATTTAAATGTATAGTAGTACTATTACATCACCATGGTGCTTTTGTCTGTTGTCTGTTTATTTAAAGTAACTCAAAATATGTTCAGAATATACATGAGTCACTTTCTTTCTTTCTGCAAAAGCCATTGCAATATAGCTGATTTATTTATTCCATGAGATTGCCAGTGAAGGCATGTTGAGTGTAAATCTTCTTACCAAACAGCCGCTGACTGACAGGAGCATCCACTACAGTCTTTCGCTCTGTAGAATATGGAAAGTACACATTACCATATCATAAGATTATACTAAGCCATTTACAGGCTTGCAGCTTTAGGGACAGCTTCTTAAAGAACAGCAAAAATCAGCGTAAAGATCATGCAGTGGAGCTTTGAGATATGCTAAATATTAACTTTGTTGTTGAGCTTCAAAGAAGTAGGCAACGTTTGAGACCACCGTGAACCATACTTCCATTTAATCGTCTGCTAACCTAAAGCTGAGAGCTGTGTGGCGTTGCAAAACTGAAACAAAACTTTGTCAAGCACCACTTTTACCAGACGCTATTATAAGCAGTAATTTTTTCAAAACTATTCCCACAGTTGTTGCAATTTCCATCCTCTAGCTTAAAATGACACCATTATTTATTGATGTGGTGTTTCCCAAGCTGATATGGAACCCATCTCAATAATTAATCTAATGCAAGGCCTGGCCATGCTGAGAGAGCAGCGTGCTGCTGCTGTTGATGCTCCCACTAAAGGAGCACAGTGATCATTTGGCCCCAGTCTGGGTTATTTCCATCTCCCCGTTTATCACTTTTATTATAGCTGTGATGAAACATGGCGCGTGCCTTCATAAAGCACTTACGGGCCTCTGCTTGTTTAATACATTCCTCTCCCTGTGGCAGGCCTGCACTAATCTAATTTACCCAGAAGTCACTGTGGCTAATATCACAGTGCACACATGCCCATGCTACTACTCTTATCACAACGCATCTCATAAGAACCCCGATACATACATGAACATGTACATATGTAAGTAAAATGCTACGATTCTTATTACTCATAAGTTTACTGCTATTACCACAAACAATTCATTCAGCTTTCCCAGATTTATATGAGTTTGAGCTGAGCCTAAAACGGGTTAGTGTACTTTAGCCAAACTTAATCCCACTCCTCCAGGACTCACCATGGAAGAATTAGGATGTGCAGTTTTTGAGGTCAGCTGCTTGTATTTGAAATCTTATTGTTTCAGATGTTAGCCAGCATTCATGAGCCTTGTGAAGGTTAAAACTCTTGCATGTGGTCAAATTTAGTCATGCACTTCATTTAACCTCATTCATTGAAGTATAGGCTAAATTTTATTTCAGTTATTTTATAATAATTAAAACTATCAAACCCATTTGTGTAATGACACTGTGATGAAACCAGTAAGAACTAGTTTATCATCGCTATAAAATAAAAATTGTAACCATGACATTCACAGACAAAACATACCAAAGATCAAATGGCTCAGCGCTGTGGTCTTTCTACCCTATGTTCCTGCTGTACATCTTCAACTATACATCCTAAAGGATGCTGTCATAAGCTTTAGTAAGTGCACAAAGACTGGATTAGCAAATTCCCATAACTGCTTGAGTGTCTTCCCAAGAGCAAAGAGCTAATCCATCGCTCCTCAAAGGCACTGAATGTGAGTCTTGAATCTGAAGCCTGTCTCGATCCAGCTAAAGTTTTCTCTGGGAGGACTGATAAATGGAGCATACTCAGTGGACTTCTTTCTAAAAAGCGGGAAAGGCAATTCTCACCTGTAAGAACAGTGTGCATAGAGTCTTCTCCTCAATTTTTGAGTTATATAAGAGGCAAAAGAAAATCCTTTTTCTGATCCTCATCCTTTCTAGAACTCAAAAGTTGATTTCTGTGACCATAAAAACTGGTTTTGGTCTACAGATATCTGTCTGCTTTTTTGTGATTTATCACAAGTCTTGAATGTTCCCCTTGGCTCACATAAAATCCATATTCATGAGATGGTTGTTAAGATTATTTGATCTCTTACATTAAATTATACCTGAGGTTGCAGGCACTCTCAAATACACCTGAGCAAGCACACATGCAAGTGTTGGGGAACAGAACCTCTAGGCCATTCATTTATCCTGATCAGGGAAGACCAGTGAAATCAAATGCCAAAGCTTAATGATTTTTTCAGTGAATTTAATGTAAGCTGACAGGATAATATTAGCCCGAGCTACTTTATCGGTACAAGAATACACACTGCCATAAGATTTGTAATAAGTGCTGTTTGTGCACTGTGATAATTAATTAATTAAATGATTAATAATATATACTCATATATGTACTCATTTTAACTGATCATACACTGTACATCACAGTATAAAGAAAACATAGTTAAGGCCTAAACCTTTAGAAAGTAGAGTTATTCTAGGAAAGTGGTTTTAATGAATATGTGTGATTAGTTTTTATGCTTTTTTTGTCTGTAAATTTGCTATAAAGCAAATTTAATTCTAACAGTCTAACCCCAGGGTTCTCAATGTGCAACCTGTGGGCTAGTGCTGGCCCTTTCTAGTATTAAACTTTACTCATGTACTTAATAAGAAAAGAGTGGACTATTAATCTATAGTTTTTATCAATATCATACCATTATATAGGAACAGAGCAAAAGAAAGGGGGATTCTCTTCAATTCGATATCTAACAGACTGAACCTTTAAATGCTGAAATATACAGCTGTTGTAAAGAAATATAACAAAAAAACATTACAGTTACAACAATTACCAACAGAAATCATCACCCTCTGAGCAGATATATGACAAACACTACAATAAAAGCAAAGTCGGTGGAGCAGTCGGTTATATGATGGCTCCCTTAATTGGCACTCAAAACGTTGAGAACTCCTGATCTCAACCCAAAATACACTTGCATGAGAGACATCAACTGGACAATAATAGAGAAGATATTTCAGAGTGGCTGCTGACAGAGGATGTTGTAAAATTACCGTAGCATTTTACTTCAGCCACATTTAGATACTTGACTTGCACAAATGGTAAATGGCCTGTATTTGTATAGCGCTTTACTAGTCCCTAAGGACCCCAAAGCGCTTTACACAACCAGTCACCCATTCACACACACATTCACACACTGGTGATGGCAAGCTACATTGTAGCCACAGCCACCCTGGGGCGCACTGACAGAGGTGAGGCTGCCGGACACTGGCGCCACCGGGCCCTCTGACCACCACCAGTAGGCAACGGGTGAAGTGTCTTGCCCAATGACACAATGACCGAGACTGTCCAAGCACGATTGCCCCACAAAGGCATGCGAGCAGTCTGGTTGCTATTTTAGCTACAGGAAATAAATATATTCATGTCATTTCAGCCACTTAAGAAAAGTATGAAGTGTGTTAGCAACTGTATGTCAGTGAAAGAGGGTTAGATTAAACAAATTAATATGTCTAATTCTTTGCAGTTGATATGGCAGTAATGATATTTACTCTGTGTGATGTGTAATGTTATGTGGCATTACCAATTAAGAGAACTTAATAACTCTGTTTTTAAAGCCCAATTACTATAAACTTCATGAGTGTTAAATCTTAAAAAAGAGGATGCATAACAGACTTTGTTACCAAGGCCTTTTTTCAGTCCTTATGTTGAATATAAAACAAAAAACAATCTCACTACAAAGCCTGTTGTATAAGGTCTTAAATGTGTGTCTGTTTATCTTAATAGCAGGTTATTATATTTCAAAGTTTCATGATGTTTTGACTATAAAAGGGTTTTAATCCAAATATAGCGCAGATCCAATTATTTCCTCCACAGCAGTAAAACCAAAGGGAGAGAAAGCAGTGAGAGAAGCAATTCCCACAATGAAATCACATGACCACAAACCACATAACAGAGCTGCAGTTTATCTACTCAAAAACAATAAAACTGTGCTTTAACTAGAAACATATAGCATTTCCTCCCTGTAGCCAACAGTGTATTGCTGCTTAACTCTGAGTTTAAGGATGTTGAAGAACACTTAACTTCAGATCAATAATGTTTCAGTCTTTGTCTCCCAGTGGAGCAAGTGAAACCTTACTGAAGTTCAGTGAATCTTATTAGTATGGAACACAACACCATCCATACATTACAAGTGTTTGGTCAGCTGCCTATGGGCAGTTTTATTCTGGTGCTTTATCCTACATAGTTTAGTCAAAGCAAATAATGAGCACAGGACAAAGTTACAGTGTGCTTTGATTTCAGTAATACAAACTGCATCACAGTGCAGAGTCAGGTAAATTACTAGGGACAACAGGATTATATCATAATGCACAACAGGAAAATCAAGGTCAGAAGTTCTTTACTTAGTCAAACCACTTAAAATGTGCTGTAAGAGACACTGAAACCATTGTAGAACATGTATGTGTTTACCTCTGCTGCAGCTATAAAAAGCACGTCTGCTTGCTTACCCAAGTGAGGAAATATTTTCTCAGAAGACTAGTAATCTTGATGAATGGCTTTTGCAATTATCTTTCATTCCTCTTCATTTATATTCTAAAGTGTTGGACAGAGACAAATCATCCTGCGTCTTCTTTTGTTGTTTCATAACTTCTATGGATATTGACCATCAGTTACTCACTCACACACACAGGGAAACACAGGCAGACACACACAAACATTAAGATATGGCATATACTAACACTCGAGTGCACATATTAGCATAGCATAGTGATTAAGTGGGATTGCATAGTTTACACTACAGAGCTAAGCAGATGGAGCGAGTGGGAGGTACAGGCTCTGAAAATGCTGTGGATTTAGAGGTTTCACAGGTGTATCACCATCCATTATAACAGTGAATGTGCGTGTGTATGCGTGTTTGTGCATGTGTGTGTGTGTGCATGTGTGTGTGAGAGAGAGAGAGAGAGAGAGCAAGAGGGATGCGCCTTTCTATTTTTGCTCCTGGGCTGGTCAGCAGGCTTGTCCTGGTGAGTCTGGGTGTCTGTCATGACAATGACATACAGACACACTGACAGAGGAGATGGAGGGTCAGCCTGGTGCATCCTGGGAAAGGTCTAGTAAGTGCACATCTTGACACAACTAAACATGATTCATGTTAGGTTGTGCTTTGGTGTTTGCTAAAGAATGGATCAAATACTTGATTAAAAACACTTATTAATTGCATGCTTCTACTAAGTTATTTCTTGTGGCAGATTTTTCATTATAGATTCATTTCGTAAAGACTGTTCTGAATTAACTGACAAATTAGTTGTAATTTTGCCTTCGCCACAGTGGATTTTAAATCAGACAATCAAGATGTGATTGAAGTCCAGAATTTCAGCTTTAATTCAAGGGCTTTACAAAAGCATTGCATTAAGTGTTTAGGAATCGCAATAATTCTTATACATAATCACCCATTTTCAAATAAACTAGCATATGTTTACATGTAAGGAATGTTTTTAATACTTGATGAAAATCCTTTGCAGTAGTTGACTGGCTGTCTAGTGTCCATGGACACCAAATGTTGTTTTCTCCTTTGAAGTGCTCTGCAGCTACCTTCAGTTGTCGCTTGTTTGTGGTTACCTGCCTTCAGTTTTGTCTTCAGTAACTGAATAGCATGCTTTCCTTTTGTTGAAATCAAGGGACTGACTTGCCCGTTGAAGAACATCCCATTTGTTTGCCTTGAAAAAGTCTCGGGTTGCTTTTACAGTGTGCTTTGCACCATTATACATTTCCACTGTGAAGAGCTGGTTCCTTCTTCTCCGTCCTTCCTCTTCCTATCATGTTAATACAAGTTAATCTTGGTTTCATTTGTACAAAGAACCTGTGGCGGTTTTGTTAGGTGTTTTCTGGTAATGTGGGCTTCCGGTTCATGACTGTAACCAGTGGTTTGCACCTTGTCTCTTGCCTCTGTATTCACATTCATACAGACTTGGCTGTAAACTTTAACAATGATACATCTACGAAGATATTCTTGACTTGGCTAAATATTACGAAGTTATTTTTGTTAACCAATGAAAAATTTTTGTAATCATCCAATTTAGATGTCTACTGCGGACTTTAAAGATTTTTAGTGTTGCTGGGCGGCCAGTGCATGCTCTCTTTTTAAGAACATACTAGATTACTGATATGTCCATTCCCAATGACCTAATGATAGCTGATAATAGCTCTATCGTGATTAGCACACTAAGGAGCCACAAATTCAGACTTTGGAGGAATATAAGATGTAACAAAAATAAGCTGTTTAATTAAGATGATTTAAATAACACCATGAGAGGAAAAGTGCACGTGTGCACACACACACAAAAACAAACAAACCTCTACAACAGCCATACAAGGGAACAAGGGAATTTGCTGAGACAGAGACTGTTGGAACAGTCCTATTTAAACACATGAGAGTAATTAGAAGAAGTGGACACAACAGGGTAACAAGACTCAGACAATAACAATCAAAGACAATGACACATGAGGAAGTAAAGCTAAACATAAGACACTAGAGACAAGTAACAATACTAGATAGGAAGAAACTAACAAATACAGACGCCAGACACACATGCGCACAGTCATTTAACATTCAGGGAAACTAGAAAAAAATGAACCAAAACACAAGCAATCTGGTAAAGCATGCGAAAAGCTAATAGAAGCTAGGTTTCAATTAAACAATAACTAAAAATAATAATCCTAACAAAAATCCTCAACTAAGGGCTAAACCTGAAAAATATAAATAAAAAGCTTAAAATAACCGACCTAAAGGCCATAATAGCCTCCTTACCTTGTATCAACATCTCTTTGGACCTCATATTGAGAGTTCTAGTGAACATCTACCGAATGTCTATGTCATCTATGCTCAACCCTTAGAATCATCTTTAGATTTCTTTATCTGCTTAATTTGTCATGAAATAAGGAGAGAACAGGCCACACTGGTCATTTAGCATTCAGCATGTGATGTAGCTTCACTGGCACAAAGAGGAGAATGATGTTGTCAGCAAGGCTTCATGTTCAGACAGAAACCAAGGCAAATTTGTTAAAGTGGAACACCACACGAAACAGAGTAAATAAAATAAATTGATTAGATCCAAGTTTGCTGGGCCAGTACAAGTAGGCACATAAACTCTTTACAATAGCTGAAAATGTTAAAACAACACTGAAAAATTCATGTGTATCCTAGAGATATATACCATGAAACTGCTGTGTTCATATCTGTTGCTTTACACTAGTGAAAAGTGAATTCGCTCAGTCTGATAGTCTGATGGAGACAGTTAGGTTCTTAAAGAAGAGCACTTTTCATCAATTTAAGTTAAAAAAAAAAACCTCATTAAGGTTTTGGAATAATAATACATGCACCACCGCTGACATGTGTTACCTGAGGGGTTTGTTCAAAAATCTGATCTGATACTGAGTGATATGAAAGTGTGGACAGGATTCATCATAGATTCACACATTGTCCGACATGATATGTCTCAGCAGGCCTGAGCATAGATTGTGGTTCACACATGAACCAGTCCTTCAGTGCAGTTATTCTCCTATCCCCTATTGATTGTGGTGTTGGATAGAGACATATTAATCAGAGTCATCTAGCCTTCTTTGTTTTCCGTCGTCTCCCTGCATTCTTGTCCTCTCTCTTAATTTGATCTCACTTTCTGTTTGGTTTTGCCTTTCCCTTCACTTTCTCCCGTTCTCACATATCTGCCTATGACTTTCCCTGACTCTGCAGTTTTGTGTCACTTATGTGAACACTGTGTCTTCTGAAGGGCAGAGTCAGATATTTTATAGTGTCCTTTACAACAAAGACAAAATATATCCTATATGTACAGTACAGTGTACAAGGGGCAAAAAAAAAATCACTTGTACATCCAATCCATGGTGATACGCCTCAAAGGAGACATTTTAAGACATACTGCAATAAATCTCCATTATTATATAGTGAGGATATCAAGGGAGAGGTATAACAGTGAGTGTCTGCAAACAGAAAACACGGTGGAGACTCTGTCAAAGCCTGCATTTCTTGTCAACCTTGTCAAAATTGATTAAATTATAAATGCAGAAAAGTACCATCAGACTTTGATCCTACTGTTAACTGGAAAGTGTTTCAATGGCAAAGAGTTCAATTTTTAAGGATATCAGTGTTCCCAAATACACTGCCAATGCAGTAAAAGCATAACTGGTAGGGAAGGGAATTGATAAGAATTTAGAAATTCCGATCCCATTATCGATATCACTTATCGATTCTCATTGGGTTCTTATTGGCTACACTTTGAGAGTCACTACCATCGCTAAGCAGCATATCAAAGACATTACATTTGTGCAAATTAATTGCATGCTGTTTGGTCAAATGTTTGTGCATGTTGGAGGTCTTTTGCCTGTTGGGGTAATTACTAAAAAAGTAATGTATTACATATATTACACAGAACACTTTCCTAAAAGTAATGCAGAACATTACTTAACTACTCGCAGGAGAAATGAATTTGTTACGCTACTCATTACATCTGTTGTTACATGAAACACGTTGTCTACATACCCATATGGAAAAGATATATATAAATCTTATAAAGTTTGTATCTGTCTTGTGTGAAACTTGTATGAAAAGCATACAAGAGTAAAAACTGATATACGATCCTTTGAAAAATGATATAAATGAAACTTGTATGTTTTGGATACTTACTAAAACAATATATGAAAGTAATGAGAAAGTGGCCACTTTCATGAGTAAATCATATAAGCCTTATATGATTCACTATATGAAGTAGGCCACATCTTATGCAAGTCTTTTATAAGTTTTTGCTATTTCTTTTCCATATGGGTATGCTACAGTCCCACACACCAACACACATCCCTATTCTAATGAAGACGCATATATAATCTTTCTCCTACTATTTAAGTATGAATACAAAGCAAAGATAAAAACCAGTATAAAGAAACATGGAAACATTGTTACCTGTTGAAGTTCAGGGTCTGGTTGCTGGGCGTGGGTCTGCATTCACTCAGTTTTAACACAGTCTGGGTTCTGGGCTAGCTTAGGGTTAGCATGCTGTATATGCTACTACTTGCAAAGAGCCAAAGTTGTGTTAGAAGTAGGGGTGCCACGATTAGTCGACTAGTCACGATTACGTCGACTATCAAAATCGTCGACGACTGATTTAATAGTCGATGCGTCGTTTGAAGCTTTGTAAAAGATCACAAAAGACGCAGGAATAAGTAGTAGGATTTAAGAGTGTAATAACGGACTGAAACAGAAGATAGCAGCACTGCATGTACAAGGATGCCAGCTGCCGTTAAACCCCGAAGAAGAAGCTCTGTCCCAGAATTCATAGCGCGACCCAGCTCAGTTTCCAACAATGGCGGCAGCTAGTTAGTTTTAATGTTACTCTTATTATTCTTTCTGGGTCACAAAATAAACGTTTAACATATTTTCAGGCGAGAATGTAACTGTGTAAACCTCAAATATCTTCTCAGTTTATCAAGACACCACATATTTTCAAAAGCGCTCCGACGTTTTCGGAGACTTCTGTTACCCACTAGCACGATAGCTAGCCGGGGGCAAGGCTCACTAGAGCCCGTGAGAACACCGGACTCCCGGCAAATCGTTTTCAAACCCACCGCCGTCTTTCGCTACTCAGGTTAAACATATATAAGTCACTTAGATAACTTACAAATGTTATTGTTTGGCTTTTTTTTAGTATTTTATTTGTTCCTGAGTAAATCGGTTTGGCTGATATTAAAGTTATAGTTTTTACACAGCTGAATAAACGTCAAGCAGACAACTGATTATCAAAAGTGTGAGATGCTCGAGAATTTACTCCGGTGTCCTGTTATATTTTGGATAGCAAGGAGTTTATTAAACTTCACCGAAACAATCTGCAAATTTCATTAAAATTTAATAAACTATCATCTTGTCTTTATTTTTAGTTAGCACATACCTTAAACACTTAAAGCTGTAAGCTAATGATAGTTATATAAGAGCAGATGCATGCTGGTGCAATAAGCTGTACGTTTTACAATGGATGCATGATCTGATTAGTCGACTAATCGCAAAAATAATCGGTGACTAGTCGACTATCAAAATAATCGTTTGTGGCAGCCCTAGTTAGAAGTATAATGCAGTTGTGTCTGTTCTGGATGCAGTTTGCACTTTACCATTGTGCTCTCACCCTTTTGTGCAATAAAAATAAAAATAATGTTTATATCCACGTTGTAGATGTCACCACTATTTTTCTCCTCCAGCACACACACTGAAGTCAGCTGATTGTAGTACTTGTGCCGGAGCTGTGAGTGGAATTGAAAGGCAAGCAGGCTAACAATTCCAAGGAATTGAACTGCTGGGAGCCGGTTGTCTAAAAGTACTGGTTCTTGATTCCCACCCCTAATACCGGAATATAAAAATACACAACGGAACATTATCAGTCATAGACTGGCCTCCTAAGAGCTTGAATTTCAACATCATTGAATCACTGTGGGATCATCTTGACATAGAATGAAACAAAAGGCAGCAATAGCCAAAGAAGAACTTTGAATGTCCTTCGAGACGTCCTGTAGACCAGCGGTCCCCAACCTTTTTTGCGCCACGGACCGGTTTATGCCCGACAATATTTTCACGGACCGGCCTTTAAGGTGTCGCGGATAAATACAACAAAATAAAACTAGTAAAAACCGAAAAAAAGAAGATTTATTCATAACACACGTGAAAAGACCCAGAAAAACCGAGTTAACAATAAAAACGATAACAAAATAACGCTGAAAACCAATAAAAACCCTGAAAACCATACATTTCACACCTGAGCCTCAACTCTCACGGACCGGTAGCGGCAACAGCAAGACACAGCAGACTTCACTGAGAAGTCAAAAATTAATCAAGCATAACGTTCAACCACTAAATTAATTTACCTCTTTAAAATGCAAGTAAATTACTGCAATTTTGGTGTTTTAAAAACCCCGATCTGCTTCACTATTTGTTCTGCTTTTTTAAAACAGAAAATTTAAAAATAAATGGATAATAACAATGATTTTAGCATTAAAAATATCATATTGATTGTGCATACTGATGTAACCATTACAGCAACATAAAAAAAATATTTTGATAATTACTAACACTGTTAGTTTAGAGCAGCTCTGATATAAACCTTACACTAGGTGGTGGTCTAATAAATGTTCACAATTCGTTTGCATTTTTCAGTGCATGACCACACCTATGGCTCCTAGCTGACTGAAGTCCATTCATTCAACATAGGAGAAGTGTATGTGAAATGCATGTGTATGTCACGAAAACCCCTTTGCCTTTTTAAATCAGTTAAGGTAACTGTTCCCTTTTCTTTCTCAACATCACTTTTGGTCTATACTACAAGCCCAAGAGGGGTGAAATATTGCAGTGTTGTCCATCACAGATGATTTTTGTTAGCACTGTTATAACACGCCAAATTACTTCTCACGGTTCATTTTGCATTCAGTGGGAGCTATGCGTCTTAATGATGTAGTTAAATCTAAATAAAGACTTCACTAAAATAGATTTTCAATGAGTCACATTGGGTACATGCAACTTTTTGTAAAGCCATATTTACTCTGAGTTAAACTGCTAGTTCCAAAAGTGAATAACGTTCACTGTCACATCTGATATATATATATATATCTGTGTGTGTGTGTGTGTGTGTGTGTGTGTGTGTGTGTGTTACAGTATCCTGGGGCTCCCCCATATCACACCTGGCTCAGCGTGTCTACCATTCACTTAAGACTTATTCCTCCATGCAGTGACCTGAGTTTGATTCATCCTCTGGCCCTTTGCTTCACTTCATCTCCCCATCTATCTCTCCCCCTTTCCAGTCCATCTTCACTATTTTGGTCAAGTACAGGCCCACAGAAACAAAAAGAAATCTAAAAAAATAGTCATAAATTTAGATTTTTTGGCTGCATTGCCTGACAAGGCCTATAACTTCTTTCCAGTCTGCAGTGAACCTACTCACCGTCTTGCTGCTTTTTCGGGTCTTTTTCTGCTGCAGTAATGTTTCAGAGCGTTCACAGATGGCTGCTGCCTCCATATGAATATTTGATAGCCTTCATATATCTCCCTTGAGGGTAGTAAAATATTAAAACATTTTCTGGTGGCCGTTTTGACTTTTCAGAGGCTCAAAAAGAAAAGAAAAAAAAAGATGGACTTCCTGATGAGACAGAAATAAATCAGCTCGATGTGGCACTATTATTATGTCTTTAAATGTCCTCTTCATTTTATAATGCATGATGCTGTTTGCTGCTCTGTCTGTAATGTGGAGTCTAGATTTTGATTCCAAGTGTTTGTGTGCACAGTAAACAACATTGATCTGCTTGGGGTTCATTAACTGTGTCCCAGTATGCAACTACTGTGAGGGAGGATGGAGACTGTGGAGTCATGTTTTTCCCCTACCCTTCTGACTTTAATATCCCTCAGTAATGGGCACATTGGTTGAATCTTCTCATACGATCTCATGTCATGTCTCTTTCAGCGGGACGCCAAAGGACAGTACTTGTTTGACCTCATCTGCCACCATCTTAACCTGCTGGAGAAAGACTACTTTGGCATCAGATATGTTGACCCAGACAAGCAGAGAGTAAGTATGAATCTTCTTCACAACCAGCAGTGCACATAAGTGGTCGGCAGGTGCGCATGCGCTGTCAAAATAAAAGTGCAGCAGATAAGAAGTTGCAACGCGCGTTTGTGTACATAAGATTTTCTGGAGGAGGACAGACATTTGTTTAGAACTCTTAAAGATGTCGAAGAAGCAAGCTCCTTTAAGCAATTGCTTTGGTGTTCCTCCACCTCCAAAGAAATGTCAGAAGGAGTCCGAATCACAAAAGAAGCGCGTATTCTTGGAAAAGTGTTTGCAGGAGGTGAGCTGGCTTCAAACAAATGATGAACGCACAGAGATGTGGTGCAGAATGTGCCGTAAAAATCGTATGTACGCAAACGCGCGTTGCAACTTCTTATCTGGTGCGCGTTTTTTATTTTGACAGCGCATGCGCATCTGCGGACCACTTATATGCACCCCTGTTCATAACAAACCCACCAAATAGAAAAATAAAACAAAACAAATTTTAAAAATTTCCCTCCGTCACTAAAACCCAACCTTTTAATATTTATATTTCCCAACAATAATTATCTCTTGTTAAGTTTCTTATCTTACATTATTTGAAGTTTTGTTCACCTTTTAGATCATTTGTGAGCACACGTTAGCTGGGTCCTTGTCCTCAAAAATCCATTTTATGCCTCAAAAAGGTTATACAGCATTGAGATTCATTTGCTACGCTGGATTTAAAGGATAACCGTATTCAAATGTAAATCTTAAAAGCGCTGAAGAAAATAATGGGAAGCTGATGCAAGGATAAGAAAGCATTTGGGTCTATTTAAGGATTCTGAACAGATGGGTAGATCTACAGATTAATAATAAAAGCTGGCAAAAAGCCAACCTCTTTGACTGAAGTGAATATGAATTAAAGGAAAAAATGATACAGTGATAGGTAGATTTGCAGAGCTTGAACTGAGGACTCCTTAATTATTCAACCTTTAACTGTAAATAAGATTACAAATTCTTTAAAAGGTCTAAAAAGCTTTGTTCTTTTTACACTCTCAAAGGTCACTTCAGTATTTTACTTCAGTGGTGATATTTTTACATTTTTCAGCCTCCACCAGTAATCCAACAACCACCCATTTGGATGGCGGTTACTTTACAGCCTCTAAATACACAAAGTCATAAGCGAAACATATGCTATTTAATGCTAAGAATGCGCAATCCAGTAGGCTCCGAGATAGTGGATGATTCAGAAATAAACCTGGAATAACGATGCTTTGTTGTACATCATTTCACATCACCATTCCCATCATGTATGACTGCATTTGCTAGTCATACATGATAAGACTTTCTGCTGGATCTTTGTGTAAATCTTTCAACTCTAGCTCAACGCAATGAAAAGATAGGATACCTTGAGGGCTATTCAGCATTGCGTTTTACACATGCATTATTTACCAGGTTGATATCTCAAGGAGGCAGATCTTGTAGAGAACAAAAATCTTCAAAAAAAATTGCCCCAGAAAACTAACCGACCTTGCCTCAGCCAATTGCCCTTTCTTTATAGCATCTTTGGCTACCCTGTGTTGACTTCCGTGCCCCATTGTCAAACTGTGATTATCTCACTGATTAAAACCACTAATGAATCTTGATGGTTGGTGCTCAAAATAAACAGAAAAGCAGCACTCTCCTGATTATCTTCTAAATGTCTTTCTTTTCTCTGCATGGTGACTGTGTTGGAGGGAGTCTAAATAAACAGAAGGCGAGGCGATGGGAGTGTGCCTTCCAGCTATAGATTTTAAGTCATCATGCTCAGCTGCTGAGTAATCAGATCCCAGACTGACAGTTTGGCAGATATTGAATCAGTGTTCAAAGTGCAGGTCTTTACTTCTCTTTCTCTTCCGTACAGCACTGGTTGGAGTTTACAAAGTCAATTGCCAAACAAATGAAATGTAAGTATTTAGTTTGAGATCCCTGATGAGTTTGTTGATACTGTTTTTGGTTTATTCCTTTTCCAAGATGTCCAGAGTTGATTAGAGTAAAACCCCTGAAAGAAATATATCTCCTGTTTGTAGCCCAGCCTCCATTCACCATGTGTTTGCGTGTCAAGTTTTACCCACCTGACCCCGCTGCCCTGAAAGAGGAAATCACCAGGTAAGACATTAAGATAGCTTAGTGGGCTCCACATGGGAAAAGGTGGGGTTAATTTATATCATGTTCTTCTTCTATGGGAGACCTTTTGAAGTTTAAAATATGATAATTGTATGTCTTATACCTGAATTTGCTTAGAGCTAATTTTCATCTGTAGATCACAGCTGAACCTTTTGCACAGTAATCGAGCGAATACAAACAAAATGACACATTGCAGAGGTGCACACAGTAATAAAACATGCCATCAACAAATGATATTTGACTGTAAGGTGTCAGTTTTTACAACTGCCTGCCACTAACTGAGCTCTGAGGATGATGGTGGCAGAGCTCACATCTCTTCACAGTCATGTTTTGCATTTCTACATGACTTAAATGCCTTTATTACAACCAGCAAGTATGCTAATGTCACACTGTCTGCAGCCATTTGTATTGACTACTGGAAAAACTAGAAAAAATAAATAGTAACAAACGTAAAAAATTAAAATAAAAACCAGATGTGCAAGAAAAAAGGGGGTTTTAATGCATACCAAGAAAACTGAGCGACTCATTTTCACTTGCAAATGTCCTTCTATCAGGTCACGGGGATCTGTCACTTGCAATTTCTGAATAGGGTCAAGATGTCTGCCATTACACTGAAATGGGACTGCCAATCATGACGCTCATAGAAAAGAGAGAAAAAACAAATTACAGACACACAATGAAAAAAAAACAGGGCATTAGAAAATACTGAAGGGCAAACTTGAGTTCCTTTTGTTGTGCTTCAAGTTAGCTGACATCATTATTATTATTATTATTATTATTTTTATTATTATTATTATATGTGTGTGGAATATTCCTTTTTAACACAACTTAAAGCAGGAAATGTGTATAGATGTCTACCCTTTTGCTTCTTACACTCAACAATCTAAGAAATGCTGACACAGATCAAATTTAAATGGCAGATATAAAATAATAAAAGTCTCCACAGCAAAGAGAGACTTTTATTTAACCAAAAAGGGGTGGGGAAGATATCTTTTTCTTCTGCCCTTACTTATCTCATAAAATCCAATCAGATAATGCCTTTTTATGCTTCTGTAGCTGGCTTTTACAAAATGGAAGAATGAATAATACCACTGCAACTTAAACGAGATCATTAGGAAATCCTATTTGATTTTAAATAAGGAATCCTTTTCAGTAAATTGTTATTCGCTTAAGGAAAAAAAACCCTGGAAAGTATAATAGCAATTTTAATGGGAACGTTGAAAATGGGTTTCAACTTGGCCTCTTTATTAATGAGCCAAAATGACCCTATAAATTATCTAAAGTCCAGTATTAAAATGGGCAAGTGGTTATGAAGGGGCAGAAACCCACGCTTTTCAATTTGTAAGAGTACTCCGAGTTCAGCACAGTGGCCTGTGTGCAGAGAGGATTTGAGTGTTTCCTTTTGTGCAAGCTGTGGTGTCATGAAGCTCTGTGCCACTACTGTACGGCGTGCAGCATCTGTGACAGCTGAACAAACTGCTGTGAGGAGTGAGCCGGAGAGCTTCCAAGTGCACAGATCCCTGTAAGTCACATCCCTCGACTGGTTGCCACGCAATGAAATCTCTTATTCACAATCCAGCTCATTTTGATAGACCAGCGCGCCGGCAAGGCAGAGCCCCTCCATCCTCATCCATCTGTTCCGACTAGAGGCTTTTACAGACAAATGAATGCATAGCGGATAAGCAAAAATATATCTAAATAATACCAGTTATTTCACAGCAATCCCGCTTTTGTGTATTGTAAAAGAAACTTGGGTACCATGCAAGATTTTGTGAGCGATGAGGTGGCAAAGGCAGTAGAAATTACATAAAAATGAACCTTGTATGAAACTTGCACACATTGAAGACAACAAGTAATAACCTCAGTAATGTAAAATGCTCAATAACCACACTTTTTCCCAGCAATGCTTAATACTTCTATGCTATTTATTGCTTTGCTGCTTGGAGAGAAGCAGAATCACAGCCGTATGAAATGAATTTAGGGTGAGCAAAATGACAGACAGGAATTTTTGGATGTTGTAGAAGAGACCAGAAGATGAAGTTGTACCCAGAGGGTTTGTCCATGAAACTGCAATCATATTTTAAATCAATCTCAATTCTCAAAATGATTATGTATAAGCTCGAAACTCCAGCGACAGACTGGTCCAGACCTGTCCAGGGTGTGCTCTGTCTCACACCCTCTTCAGGCTCTTCATGAACATGTAGAGAAGCTGGGAAAGCCTGAAGCAGCAGAGGATGGATGGATGGATGGATGCTTGTGCTCTGTGTGAAATTAGAATAAATTTTCACCTTCTTAAATGCATGACCAGTCCATTTTAGAAGCCTGGACATAAGATGATGACTCATTTTTCTCATAAATTGTGTTATAAGTGAATTAAAAAATGGGCTACAAAAAGGCCCGAGTGTTTTAATAAGGTTTCAAAAGTTACATTTATGTATTTTACATTTTACTGTGTAGCGCTACAAGGTTGCTTATTCGTAGTAAACACAGACATACAATCTCAAGTCGCCTTAAAACACTCGTGTCATAATCTGTCATCATGTCTTTCACTCTAAACACTTTATAGAAGTCAGCCTCAGCTCTTATTTGGTACTCTCAGAATTTCATCTTCTAACAGTGACTTCCCATATACTACATACGCAGCCTCAAAAGGCACTTTAATTTTAAATTGTAAACATCTAGACGTCCTATGAGTAATGACCCAAATCAGTTTCTCTGTGTTCCACTCCACAGATATCTTGTCTTCCTGCAGGTTAAGAGGGATCTCTACCACGGCCGCCTCCTGTGCAAGACATCAGATGCAGCTTTGCTGGCTGCCTATATATTACAAGGTATGACAAATAACCTTTTTGTGAGACGAGTATGTTTAATCAAACGGTAAACATATATTTCACTGTGTGGATGTGTGCAAACGTGTGAGCAGAATGTGTTTAAAAGCTGAAAACTCATAGAGTTCATACTGTTGTTTGCAAAGGGAATCGGAGTTTGTTGTTTTTATGCTAAACTGAAAATGCTATTTTTGAAATAACAGTATGAAAAGCAACTTAGATAAACTCAATGTAAAAAAAAAAAAATCATCAGTTTAATTTAAGATGTTTACATGCTTTGAAACCAAATCTGAGAGTTCTGACAAAAAGATTTCCTGGTTCCTCTGGGTGTTAGACTCTTCAACATGCAGAGGGGTGAGGTGCATTAAGAAACAGTTTCCCTGTCACACACACTACCAAACATCTCTGCTGCCAGGATTCTGTCTCTCAGACATTCCCTGAATCTAAATGTCCTCTGTGTCTCTTTATGTTCCTACAGTAAATAATACAAACCACAGTGTGCCTTAGAACGCAGGCATTAACAAAATTGTGCATTTCACACTAAAATAATGTAGACGAATAAACAGAATAACAGGCCAGAAAAGAAATGTAATTTTTTTGGGTGAACTGTGTCTTTCAATTATTTAGCAATAATCACTTGAGAGGGAGAATAACAGTTTGAATAAGAAACAGCAGCCTTGAGTGGCTGCAATACAAATGTGGTTTCAACCACACCAGTCTTAAGAAATATTGTATTCTTATACACCAGATAAAGAGAGTTCATCTGTGGGGGCTTAAAAACATTGCATATATATAATATACACTTAATGAAATGTATACAGTTTATTTGTGAGTTGGAAAACATCTCAGCAGTTACGACAATTACAACTCTGATACTATCACATGGGCAAAAAACGTCCCCAATCTTTTGCAGCTAGCACTGTAATTAAATTAGCTGTCATTAGCCTGGTTACAGTTAGCAACATTTATCATAGCGCCTATTTTTATGGTGGATCTACTTTTCTTAACCTAACCAAACCAAACACAACAACAGCTCAGATGAAACTGAGAAACTTTGCAGATTTACATGCTTTTTAAATATTTTCAGTCACAGTGTCTTTTATGCTCTTTTTATTAAGTCTGTCTTCTTTTTTCGGTGGGGGTGGGATGGCTCTGTGAAGGCTGTGAAGCCAGGAATGAGAGCTATTCCACCAGGATTTTCCACCACTGAGTCACACTTTTCACCATCTGAGGTGACATGTAATCGCCAATAGGGACACCATTTCTCTGAAAGGACCTATAATTGGCCAGGGTCCCCCTTTACTGTATAGAAGAGTCATATTCTCCAAGACTTGAAAGAAGTAACCAAGAGGAAGAGCAAAGTATTCTCATCTCAAATCACTCGTTTTACAGTGTGCTTAAATTTTGTTATTGCCCAATTATGCTAAATAATTACTACCTATGTTAATTTGAAGTAAATTACAATAGCTGTCTCGTGCTGCACATCAATCCTTTAGACACAAATAACACATTTGAAGGTTTCAACTCTGATAAATTCCACTAAACTGATATTTACATATTACATTATGTTGATCTTTGCTTGAATGTCAAAGTTTTGATTCAGAATAAAGATTCATGTATTCGTGAGCAGATGTTTTAACCTTGAAAAGTTATAATCGAAGTTTAATCTTTTTACTATTATTAGTTTAAAGAAATGTCTTTCAGTATCATGCACCCCAGCACAAACTCTTTTCTGTCAAGGCCAACCACATAAATGAGAAAGTCAAACATTGTCACTGGTAGCTGAACACAACATAAACTGAAATAATTCTGAGTAAAAGGAAAGACCTTTTAATGTCAAAATTGGCAAAGTGAAAATATTTTTCACTGTTTTCTATGTGACATTTTCGTGCTCAAAGATATGCTGGGCAGCAGGACGGAGATAATATTCTCTTAATACTGAGAACACACTGTCTCTCTGTGCATGATTATTCAACTTGTACAATTTATCTTTAAACTGAGCTAATAAGAACAACCCCTGTATGATGAACATAATTTAGTCCAGTTGTTTGTTTGAAAGTTCAAGCAATAGCATTTAGCTACGATTTCTTTATCCCATAATTGGTTGAAGGGTCTTACATCACAAAAAAGTGACTCATGGGCCAGCTGGTAGCACATACACCATCTAATTTATTACCTCAGCAGTCCCAGTTCCAACTCTGGCCTTTTGCTGTATGTCATCGTTTCACACTTAGCTTTACCTATCAATTAAAGGCAAGGCAAAAAGCCAAACATAAAATCGTTTAAAAAAGTCATCCTTTTCTTTTATTTCTTTCTTTTTAATTTTCCAGCTGAAATTGGTGACTATGACCCTGGGAAACATCCAGAGGGCTACAGCTCCAAGTTTCAGTTCTTCCCGAAGCACTCAGAGAAGTTGGAGCGGCGGATTGCTGAGATCCACAAAACTGAGCTAATGTAAGGTGGCATCTGTCCAGATCCCTGCATACCTGTGTAGTCTCCTTCAGTTTTATCAGAGGCAAGGTGCAGGCATCACAAGAGCATAGCTGACTTGGAGCACCTATGCAATCAACTATTCTATATAATATATAGCTTCTTATTTAACTTACATGAGTGCGGATGCTTTTAGATCAACATACATTGGAATTCTCATTTAGGATATTAAGACAAGATAGGCAAGCATAATTTCTTATATATTGTAAAAAGTTCTGAACTTTTAATTATGTAGCAGGTATTGTGAATTAAAAGCAGTGATGTAGAGGTTGTTGATGTTTTTTCTGTCATATGGTACAAAACCTTTAAAGAATGTTTAAAAAAACACGAATACATTTTTTTTTTACTGTGCTGGTAGTTTGTTTTAAGATTTTGGAAAAATTGTAGTTCTTCTGTGGATTTAGACTGACTGGATAATTTAAGACCAGCTCAGTGATGTTGAGACTAGGAGTACATTGTACAATGTTCTGTACAATGTTGGAAGATGAACCTTGCAGATAGTATTCCTGGGCAAAAGAGGATTTAATCAAATAAACAGCTCCACAGTAACTTATACTTGCTGTATATACAATGTACAAAACCCAGGAGGATGCTGGCACTGGGTATAGATTCAATCCTATACTGCCCTCTGTTGCTCATTTCCTTTCCATAATTAAGTACATTCCCTGGAGTTAAGTGTCAAAGGTTGTCCCTAAAACATTTTGCATAAGAATAACAGTGTAATTTGCTAAGATACAAGAAACTTGAGTGTGGCAAAGGGATAATGACATTAATTCAGTTTATTTCAGACTGCCTGAGCAAAAACAAGGAGCTACAGTATGTTCTCCAGCCGAGCTAATGTGACTCATACACTAGTTTCATCAAGGATTATTAATAGAAGAAAATGTAGACAGCAGATTGATTTATAATCCTTTCATTCCTGTGGTCAGTACAACAGCTGTTAGAACATTATAGTCACTGCTTTAAAGTTTGACCTGCAGGGCTAAAAACTGAAGTAAGCTTTTGTTTGATTCTTTACACACAGTGAACCGATTTAATTATGTATCCTTGATCTGCACAGTTTACACCCTGGCAGCTATAGACATTTAAAAGAGTAAGTAGATGGTTAGAGACTTTTTCTTTAGGAAAATTAAAGCATCCAAACCTTTCTGATGCTACACATTATCAAGTCTGATAATGTGTAGCATCAGAAAATCAGAAAAAATAAATTTGTCTTTGCAAAATCTTATTGGCAAAGATTGATGTTTTACAGTCAATGTGAGTTAGTTATAATATTAGTTATACAAGCAATATGAGTTTGTTTGTTGTTGGGGTTTTTTCTTTTTTTTTGGGGGGGGGGTATTAATCAGCCTGCTATGTGCTTTTTTTATGCCAAGGGTTTAAATTTATTAAAGTTATTTGTATAACTGTTTTAGGTTACTTATTAGAAATGAACATAATCTTCACATAAGTCTGTCTCCGTGAATTAAGAGCTGTGACAGAACCCAGTATGTTGACTTTATTTATTTAACTTTTTTCTCAGAGGTCAGACTCCTGAAACATCAGAGCTCAACTTTCTTCAGAAGGCTCAGATGTTGGAGACCTATGGGGTCGACCCACATCCATGCAAGGTTATCATTAAGATTTACAGTAAAGTGAACCCTAACATGAATGACTGAATGTCATTGTGATTTAAAATGTTAACTCAAATCCACGTTTTTACAAAAAACACGGATGTGCTGTCAGGATGTGTCTGGGAACCCGGCTTTTTTGGCTTTCACCCCTTTTGGATTCACTGTGCTGCAAGGAAACAGGAGGGTTCACTTCCTCAAATGGTGAGTAGAGATGAAGAGTTGAAACTTCACTTGATAATCATATTCATATCAAAGGTCTGTACTAGCAAGACAGTGACTTTATTTTAAATATAATCTCCCCATCAGTTGCAGAAAAAGCTCACATATGAATTAAGCATCAAAAGACTTTAACATTTAAACTTATTTTAAACTTTTATGCCCATGAATATATCAGCTACATTCCACTTCAAAATGACCTCAGTGCTTTAAATAAAAAAAAAGAACAAATAAAATCCTAAACTTAATACAATTTCACGCATTGTTGGAAAAAAACACACAAAGTACAGTACAATTTTTAAAATATTGTGAAATGTGATGCAAGAGGGTCCAAAGGAAAATAAAAGTAACCAGTGATCCATACAAGAAGATAACAGTAACCTTTGTAAGACCGCAGAGAAAGCTACGAGGTTTTCACAGCATCTGACTTGTTTTGTTGTTTCCAAATCAGCGTTTGAGCTCTTGCAGGTTATTCTTGTAATTTTCTGTTTGTAATCAATGTGTTTAGACTTTTCAGCACAGAAATGAATCACTGTTAGCCCTGTTAATTCACCTACAGCTCTTAATATTTCACAGCCTTTTTTAGTTTATGTCTCTCTTTTCTTTTGCTCACTTTCTCCCCTATTCTTTCTGGTCTGATTTCTTTGTTACTCTGTTTGGTCCGTCTTCTTTATTTTAACCTCAGGGAGGAGGTGACCAAACTTAAGTTTGAAGCAAAGACGTTCCATATATATGCAAATCAGAAGGAGGTATGTGTATTCATTATTAAAACTCTGCCTATTCTACCCTGTGGAGCTCAGGAAGTTAAATGAGTGCGGCCGTGTTTTATGCATGGAGACTCTGCCACTGGGGAGCCACTGTACTATATTCTTAATGCGGAAATAAACGAGGAAGGATTTGACAAAAATGTGTGCTACCCATAGGTTTTAGCAGACAAAAGAGTAAAATAAAGACACTGTGTTAGAGGCGGTTGATGTTTAGATTAGAGGGATTATTTCTTTTGGGTTTTCTTTGGCTGATTGGTTACAGTGCCCTTTAAATATATCTGTATAGACACCTTCTCATATTCTAAAACTCAATGTAGGCTTTGGTTTGAATGAGAATGTAAAGCCTTTAGATAAAAAAGAATGTTGCTTTCATCACAAATATGAGTTAATATAGTGGACTGGTTTCAGGATAAGAAGATCATACTGACTTACTTTGCACCTACACCAGAGGCCTGCAAGCATCTTTGGAAGTGTGGAGTGGAGAATCAGGCCTTCTACAAGTGAGTAAAATTACATACAAAAACTGAATAGATATCTTTTCATTTAAGCTTATGACTGTATTTATGGTTTTTCACTCACAGGCTGGAGAAGTCAAGCCAAGTCCGCACTGTGTCCAGTAGTAACCTCTTCTTCAAGGGTAGTCGCTTTAGATACAGGTATCAACAGAACAATATGTTTATTGCAAAGCATGATATGGGAATACTAAGTACAATTGGGAGTTTTCAGTGCTTGCTGTAGTGGTCACGTTTCTCTGTTTTTTAGTGGAAAGGTTGCAAAAGAAGTAATGGAACAAAGTGCTAAAATTAAGAGAGACCCCCCGGAGATCCACAGGTAACAATCATAACAATCATGCATTGATTAAATTATGTAACAAATTGCTTAAGCTCTGAATGCACTGTCACATGTGTTTGTTTGGGGCTTTATGCATGCATGTGTTTTCTCACAGGGCTGGTATGGTGCCTAGTAGGAGCTGTCCATCCATCACTCATGGCCCTCGTCTAACGAGTGTGCCAAGGACCCGACGAAGAGCTGTGCACATTTCCATTATGGAAGGTAAACCGCACAAACACAAGAGCAAAGTGTAGCTGAAGCTCTCACTGTGTTGGTGGAAGTCATGGGAGTCAGTCCTCAAACTGCCAAACAATATATGTATTTGCAAGTGTGCAAAAAGATGGCTGTTTAACCAATAATTTTACCTAGTATATGCCCATACTGTAGCATTGTTTGGTCAGTGATGTTAGTCCATTAGTGGATGGTTACTATTAACATGCTGACATCATAATATATCATGCATAATGAAAATTTTGTGGATATAAATTATTTGCTATTGTTACTTTATGAAATACAAGTGCTTTTATTGGGCTTTATAAGTGCACAAATACTGCACATGGATCATTTTAGACTGTTGGTTGCTAGGTAACATGATGGCGTCACAATATCTATAGGTAAGTGATGGCTGTGATGGTAGAGCGGGTTTTCTACAAACTGGAAGGTCCACTGTTGTTGTCCCCGGCTCCTCCATACTGAACCCTGATGAATCCATTGAGAGTGAGAGAGTGCTTGTGAAAGTTAGATAAAACACTAAGACATAGATAAAGGCACTGTATGAATGTTCATGTGACTGGGTAAACGAGACTTCTAGTAGAAGGTGGCATGATTGCTCACACTGAAGAGAAAGGCGCTATAAAAGTATTCTTCTTCTGGCTGCTCACTTTAGAGGGCATCTGCCTCTATTTCACCCTATCCACAGGTCGTCGTCTGTCACACCAGCCCTCTGCACGTCCTCCCTGACTATATCCATGAATCTTTTCTGTGGTGTTCCTCTTCTCCTGCCAGACAGCTCCATTTTCAACACCCTTTGTCCAATATATCCACTAGATCTCCTCTCTTAAACAAAGTACCTGCACATCCAAACCATCTCAGCCTTGCCTAACTTTGAATCGAAGCCGCTTGATCTCAGCTGTCCCTCTGGTATACTAATTTCTAATCTTGTCCATTCTCTTTGTTCCCAACAAAGAAACTTCAGTTCTGCCACATCCAGCTCTGCCTCCTGTCTTTTTTGTTAGTGCTACCATCTCCAAACCACACATCATAGCAGATATCAGTACCATCTTGTAAGCCTTCCCATTTACTTTTGCTGTTAGGGGTGATTTGTGTGAAGGCACACAAATCACCCCCTAACACTCGTCTCCACCCACTCGACCATACCTGCATTCTCTTCTTCACTTGTCTTGTGCACTGTCTGTTGCTTTGGATGGTTAATCCAAGGTGCACTATAAATCTATCCCATAAGAACCATCAGAGTTCTAAGAGGAACCTGTGTGCCATATTTGGTTGCTCAAATCCTGATAATACAGGAGGTATTAAATATGTTGCTATAGCTCAGATAGTTTTAGTTCATTTCTTGTCCTTTAGTTTACTAATATAAACACTTTATCCACTGTGCTTTTTTTCTTGTTTAAACATATAAACTCTTCCCAGTTAGGCCAGGTCTTACTGTAGCTACCTAAACTTCTTAGCTAAATTGCTGATTTCCATTAAATCTTGGGCCCTGGTGTTGAGGCATTACACTTACCTCAAAATATAGATTTTTATTATCTTTTAAAAAATAATTTTATTGGTTAATTTAGAGATATCACAGTCTGTCTTATAGTATGCCCTGGGGTATCAGTCCCCCAGGGCACACAAGAAATCACTGTCTTAATCCTGTGATTTGATCTGGGTTGCACAGCAATGGCACAGCATTTTTTTTGAGGTTCCTTATAATACTATCAGACATAGCTGTGAATACCTGCATGGAGAAAGAGCGCAATCTAAGTGCTTTTCCATGTTAACAGCCTACCTACTTGCAAATGTCAGTCGCTTTCTCTGTATTTTTGTGAGATCTCACTCTTTCTCTAATGGGTGTGCTTTACTGAAAAGTGCACACACTGCAGTGCCCATCAGCAACTGGCCTCAGGTATTATTTTGACATGAGAAAGTCATCCTGTCAGTTTATAAAGGGCACTTACCATCCTGCCTTTCCTCCAACAGGCTATTAACCTTTTGCCAATGCTGCCACTGAGAGTAAGTTTACTCTTTGCCGATCGGCCTCAGTCACACTAATAAACTTACAACATAGCCTGTCTGCAAAAAAGAAAAGCAAATAGAAAAAAATGCATTTTATCAAACCAGCCTTAGTTCTTGTCCTGGACTCTGACATTGCACCCCAGTGTATCAGCAGGGAAGCAAACCCCCTGTGTTTTGTCGTGTTGCTATATTTGTACTGGTATTTCAACTGGCAATGATATCTCAGCCTGAAAAAAGCTCCTGCTGTCAGGGACCATGCTGTGTGTGTCACAGCCGACAGCAGGAGGGGAGGTCGAGGTGAACTGTGGCACAAGGGGACCACATTCCTGGGCCTTGTCTTTCACTCTGAATGTCTTTCTATTTATCTACCGCTGTCAGCCCGCCTAACAGCATGTGGGAGCTTACTGCATAGAAGGGAGTAGTGCTGCTTAGCTAGACCAGTCGCAGTTGGAGACAAAGACAGACAGCAGACAGGCAGAGTACAAAGAGGCAGTTTTAAGATTTAGAAAGCGAAAGGATAGCAGTTGAAAACGTGTAGAAACTCAATTAGAAATAGTGCTTTTGCTGTTGCGTAATCATGGTGAAGTGTTTGATCCGCATCAAGACCAAGGTGAATGTTCATCTGCGTATGATCAACCATTGTTATCGGGATGTGAAGGTGCGTGTGCTGTCTTTGGGACCCAGGCTTTTGGGCAAGGCTCTGGGAGTCCTTCCCCTTTTCCCCGCTCTACCGGGGGGATCTTCAAACTCAGGCTCTGGACCTGGGTTGAGACAGGAGTCCAGGGCTCCTTCCAGGCTAGCTGTTCCACTCCAGTTACATGGCTGCAGCCCAGCAGGCAATCGTGCAGGTAAAAATCAGGCTGGTTTTGTTGGATTGTGATATTTTGTGATAGATTTCCTGATTTTTAAAAGTGATTTTTTGTGGTTATATTTCAAAAAATGACAGCATTAAGTGACTGTGTAAGATATTGCTAAAATCTAATGTGATAGATAGAAAGTTTGCACTGTGATGAACCTCCGAACCTCCAAAAAGCAGCTATGAGAATATGAGAACTGAGTAAGTTCCTAGAAGACATCGGTTTTATGTTGCATGCTTACTTTGGGGTTACAGTTGCCATTTGTATTTCCTTGGACATAGATTACATTTCCTTAGACATAGATTACATGATGTGAAGGCTAATTTTCTTCTGCATAAGTTGTGAAAAGCTAGCCATTAAAAAGAAATCCAGCTTCCCTTATGACTATATTAGCATAAGAGATGTCAGCACAGTGTTAAAGAAAGCACAAATGTACCAGAATATTCTGGCAGCTCAGCAAGCCAAGCTCCAGAGGCTTGTGGAAACTTTGCTTCAGAACTAATTAATAAGGAACAAATGAACGTAATTTCCCTTTAGACCTCCTCTTTTATGTGCTATAAGGGACAGTTTCTTTATATCCACTTTTATAACTATAACTTTCAGACATAATAAGCATGTCTTTTCCAGGCATCTACTAGTTATGTGGATATTCATGAGCAACTATTAATTGCTGCATACCTATAAAAACTGTCTATCCAATGCAATGGCACCTACATGTGTGGACTCATAAAGGTAAAGCTGTTATTTCCAATATTACCAGATCAGCCTGCAAAAACAACAGTCCTCCATTCTAGGTATTTTAATACCGCCTGCTTTCAGAAGAGAAAAGCAATACAAAATGATGACTTAACAGTCAAGTAGGTTTGCAATCTACAGTCTATTTTATGGGGTAGTGGTTCACACATGAAAGATCCATAGTTCAAGACCAGAGGGAGACACAAATCCTACTGTACTCTAAGTGCTGTTTTCCAGGCTGGATAAATAGGAGGATTGCATCTGGAACGGTGTCTCGCACAAAATCTGTGCCAAATAAAACATGTGGATCCATCTACATCCACGCATTGGGGACAGACAACCTCTCTATGTTTAAGATTAGGGTTAAAGCTTTCCTTTTATAATATTGTTTAATTTAGTTAGGGCTGGATTAGGTGACCCTTAATCCTTCTTTAGTTATGCTGCAATGAGCCTATTAGAAGAGTATTTCTTCTCCCTTAGTTCTTCACTCTTCTCCACTCATCTGTTTTCATTCTCTTTGTGCTTTCACACAATCTCCGCATTTAATCATTAGTTTTTATTAGTCTTTGGTTCTCTTCCACAGTGTCACTTTTGTCCTGTCTCCCTCCCTTCACGCCCCAACCAGTCACAGCAGATGGCTGCCCCTCCCAGAGCCTGTTCTGCCAGAGGTTTCTTTCTGTTAAATGGGAGTTTTTCCTTCCCACTGTCACCAACTGCTTGCTCATAGGGGGTTGTCTGATTATGGGGGGGGTCTTCTCTGTATTAATGAGAGTCTTTAGTGCTTTTTAGATGAAACTTCGTTATTGTCCTGGATCCCACATCTAAGAAAAAATCCCTTTTTTAAGTGGTGCAAGGAGCACCTAACTTCCTTCAGGTTATGGAATCTTATGAACTCCTGTCTTTCCCTGCTGTTTGTGTCAGGTTTGGAGTCCCTTCGAGACAGTGCTCACTCCACACCGGTGCGCTCAGTTTCGCATGGCGACTCCTTCATGCCTTCAAGGAGCCAGACGGTGGATGGCAGTGAGGCAAGCACGTCAGCAGTCATCTCAGATGAGAACTACAGCCCCTCTGACAGCGTGCTGCCTACACCCGTGGCAGAACATGGAATGGAGATGCCTTTGGCTCGTCACCTCAATGGTGCCCCCTGCAGCATTGACGAGGAGGAGTCAGAGGCAGGGACATCGAAAGAGGGGCAGGCCACAGAATTTGGGCACAGCAGGAGAGAACAACGTATGGTCAAGAGGAGGCCCGCAACATCTAGCGAGGTAGAGGAGCTCAACAAGTTTATCCTGAGCGTGTTGCGTCTCTTCCTGGTTACCATTGGACTTCTGTTCGCCCTGCTGCTGCTTCTCATCATGCTGACAGAGTCGGACCTGGACATTGCCTTCTTAAGAGACATCCGCAAGACACCTGAATTCCAGCAGTTCCACTTTGAATACTTCTGCCCTCTGCGGCGCTGGTTCGCCTGTAAGTTACGATGGATGGGAGGTTTCCTTGTTAGTGAGGCAAAGTGAAAACAGACCAAATGACTCAACAAAGGCCTGCGCTCATGGAAATTGGATACAGATAACAGACAGGTCAGAAGAGAAGGCAAGAGGAGAGAAATGGATGGCTCTGTTCCTGATTTCAACTAAGCTTCTCCCAGGAATAATCCTGTCACAAGCCACGTACTGTCCCCTGAAGAGCCTTGTTTATTACGTTTGACCATCACTATGAGGAAAGGAAATGTTACTTTAGAAATTCAGGTCATCAAGGTATTTTATTTTTTCACAAAATCGCAGGAGCTGGGTTTAATTTGAACACTGTATCAAGTATGCCTGAGTTCTCTTCTTCAACCACAGATAATAGTTGCCTTTATTTTTTTATTAATTTATATGTTGTATCATCACTGTAATACAAAACGATCTGAGGTGTTGGGGTGCAACTGAGAGTTTAAGACATTTAAAAGATTTAAAAATGGAGGGCAGACTATATCATCAGTTTTTATATCAAATCAACAATATTCATGGTGATTAAATGTTATTATGGCTGCTGTTTTCAGGTGGTGGGCTTAGAGAAAGCGTGAAATTGACGAATAAGCATTACTGAATGTAGATGAGTCCTGAGTCAAACGTGTTTGCAAATATTATAGTTTTATACGATTCTTAGGCAGATGCAAATAGACGTTACACATTTCTCCAGATGTACTTTACAATCCCAGATCTGGAACATTCAATTTAAAAACACTGCTAAACGACTAGTTGTAGTAGCTTTGTGACACGGGTGTGTGATGGTGCTGCCCTGACAGAAGACTTTATTAGCGGCCAAACATCTGCTGACAGTTTTTGTCCAGACACTAGGAAACTGTTAAAGTTTCATCATCCAATGACTAGAAATTAAGCCTTTTTAAGGATATAAATAAGTAATGGAGTTAATAGGTTTACTGTTTAAGAAATAGCAGCCAAATAACTCTAATAACTACAATGAACTTCTGTGCGTGAGGAACAGTTGTCACTTTGCTGTAGTTACTTTTACAGTAGTTATAAAGGTGATGGGACTATGTGAGCTAGCGCTATAATGGTAGTCAAGTGTCTGGTCAGTTCTTTGACTACTGCAATCTGTAGGAGTAGTTCATCTTGATGTGCAATACTGTTAATATAAAAAAGCAGATCCTTTCTATCAAGGGAAATTTGACTTTGTTTTACCTTTGTAAAGTGCATAATATTAGTGCAATTTTCCAACAGTAAATAGTTAAGAGTTTGTTTTTAGTTGAAGACCCATGTTGAGTGACTGTCATTCACCTTTGTTTAGCTCTGCTGTGTTAAAAAAAGTTATGCATTTATGTGTAATGGCTGAATATATTTAAATCATTTTTGTACCATCTTGTTAACGCACCGACAGTTCCTCACAGTGACTTTTAATGTACTTGAAGCTGTTTTTCGTTTGTTTTTGTTACAGTGGATCTATGGTTTTCAGCCCTGCACTCACAAATGAGCCTAAGATAAGTCATGTTTATGTCGTTCTGCAACCTTCATCAACACCAACCAAAGAAACCTCTGTTGTCCCATACTTCTGTCAGTTTGTGTCAACAGATGGCAAAATAGTCTGCTGTCCTTCTCCGGCCTTATTTCTTGTATTTCACAGGTTAGCCTACAGTGTGTCTTTACAGCCCAGAGCAACAGAATCAATTCAAACTATGAGGTCAGTTTTCACTCTAAAAGTATTTGCCCTTTCAACAAGCCTACAAGTGCTTAGGATGCTGTGTGTATACAAGGAGCAATCAAAAGATTTTGTGGCTCTGCCCATAAAAAAGCAAAAAATCATACCTGGTATTAGCTTGGCTTAGGTCACATGTTGCACACATCTGAACGTCTTTCAGTGCTGTTGACATTTTGAGAATGCTCCCTGGAAGTGGTGTCTGACCACTTGCACTTACCTGTGGGCAATGTCATCATGGACCTCAAACTCACGCAGAGAGCTAAGATGAACTTTCTGTTTTCACCCAACCATCATGTTGACTTTCATCACTGGAGACGAGAATCGCAACTCAAAGACCAAACAGTCAGCAGTGTTCAAACCTGCAGGCGCCACAACAGTCCAGGAGCTGACCAGTCTATTTTTCATGAAGTTACACACTGAATAATTCCCCCAGGGTCGACACCGGGTTGTCCCTTAATGCCCTGAAGCTTTAAAGGGAGCACATTTGAAGCAAACCACCTCAGCTGTGGCAACAGCCAGAGATCCATGCATGCCTTCCCAATTTGTCTCCCTGAAAAGTTCCTAGATTCCAAAAATGAAATTCAACTTCAAGGGTTAATACTTTCAGACCCTGCAAATGGGTTTAGCAACAAGCCAAATTTTTTTTTAGAGTTTTTGCCCCTAATAAAATATCTCTGTGGAGCTGCAAAACATATTCAGACCTTATAATGAACATGACACAGCCTGTTAGCTATGGATTATCAACATTAGTAACTGATACAACATGCAGTAGGGATTTATATGAATATAAATATATCAAATAAATATATGTAACCTTGTATTTTTAACATTAATACCATGTTTTTATTGTATTAAAAACGTTTAGAAATTTGTTAACAAGAAATAAAAATTTTAAAAAACTACTTGCATGTAAAAGCCTAGAGTCCAACCTCTGTTTGGGCAAATTATTCAAACTGAAAAAAGTCTATTTTAATTATTAGTTTGAATTTGAATTATTATTTTGATAATTGGCAATGAAAGAAAACAAACCCTAAAAACATAGCCATTGCTCATTTTCATTTCAAAGTATTTTTGTCATAACCACACGCAGCTCCGCAGCTGCAAGCTGGAGTCCCGTAGAAGATAAAATGCACAATCACAAATGTGCAATTGATAAATTAATGCTTTAAAGCAGAGATGTCAAATTTACATTGTGGGTCACATTAAAGCCCATGCTTATTTTAAGCAGACCAGTGAAACTCCCCTTTCTGTCAGTGTAAAGAAGTTTACCTTAACCCCTAATCCCTGAGATATCTCAATATCAGCAGAAAGTGAAATTTCAACAATGTGTTTCAGTTTTTCTGCATGATAAAGAAATGCTGCTGTAAGAAATGAAAGAAATCTGTCAATATGACTCTTTGGACTTAAATTGTAAGAAATAAATGCATGAAATTACATCTCACCGCCCAAACTTAATGTAATTATCAAACAAAGTGACCTAATTTCTATCAGGTATGGTTTATACACTGTTTTTTTGTTTTTTTTTGGCAGAGTTGCAGAATTTTTGGATCGCACCCGGTATGGTACAACATGCTGAATAGACATATGTCATACAAAAAAAAAAAAAATTAAGCATGAATTATGTATGCAAAAAAAGAAGGCTAATACAGGCAAGTGACTACTTAGAGGATTTCAGTTTTGCAGGTTCCTGTAGGTGATTTAGAAAGTTGATGTGTTCAAATCTTATTCAAAGTTAACACAAACATGATTGCTTTGAGAGTTGCTGTAGTGTTCAATGTGGAGCTTTAAATGCTGGTTTTATTTTTGTACCCAGAGCGAAAAAAACAGAAGTATTAGCACCAGTGTTTTCCCCTTTTGGTACAAAGTTCAGAGAACAACATAAACATCTAATGAAATATTTATATTTTAATTTAAAAAAACAAAAACACAAAAATAGATTTTGGGGTTGTTTTCAGACTTGACTTATTTAACCTCCTAGGACCCAGCGTCCACATATGTGGACATGACATTTTGGGTTGTGTAGACCAAAATACTAAATTTTCCTCTACAAGGGTCTGATATCAACATACGAGGACACGATACTGCCACTGTTCTAGCGAAATTTAAAGTGAATGTCCTAATATGTGGACCTCATTTTTCTCAGAAACAGAAATGAGGTAAAAAATAAAAATAAAAAAAAAAGCACGTAGTTCTTTGTTTTTACATTCATCGGGTCCCAATCAGCCCAAATAGCAAAGCGAAATTAAACATGCGAAAGATGAAAGAGTTCGGGTCTTAGGAGGTTAATTTAAATGGTGTTCTATGGTTTATGATTGATGCGAGGCAATTGTGTATTGAAAAATACGGCTAGTAAAGGAGAACATTTAGCTTTTTACTCACCTTTATGTCGAAAAATCTACAACTAAAGCAATCTGAGCAATAAATATGTCAGATGTAATAACCGTAAACTACAAAATGTTTGTCTCAGTCACACAAACTGTTTTAAATCCCCTCAAAAGGTGAAACGGTTTGCAGATGTATGCGTGTACCAGCAGTGGTAGAGACCGCTCTCTGCGATACAGAAACTTCTCCAAAATATCCAAAAAATCTTTTCATGTAAATCGTGTTTGGTTGTCTAATCTTAGACTAATTTTTGACTGAGTTTATAAATGTATCACATACAGGTTTACTTGGCAGAAACAACTTAACACCTGGCGGCACGGTCAAGATTTCCGATGGAAGAAAACAGGTATATTTTTAAATAATTTAAACAGCATTAGTAGCATTTTTAACTGCCTGAACCTTTCCTTGTGCAATGTAGTTCACTGGCGCGGTGACCAAGGGGTAACACTCAGTTCCACTAATAAGCAACTCTTGTTTTCAGTTTAATGAATGATGTAAACAAGGCCTCAGACATGGCCTTACTGTAAGCTTCCTTCCTGTACCATGGCCCTGCACATGGAAATGTCTCTGTAAGCATGTGTCCTGCATTTATTACCTCCAAACAAGACTGCTTATTTCCAATCACTGAAGGAGGACTCGTGTAATCTATTTATGAATAAATATCATCTATTCTTGACAACTGGCAGCTAGTCTGGCTACAAGTTCAATTCTGAAGTCACAGAAGCAGTAAATAAAAGCATTTAAGGTGAAATTCAGTGAACAGTGCAACCCAGATCAGCACCATGTGGAGTTTTTCATTGCATCCCTGCTTGAAAACAGTAAAGTGTGGTCAATCCACTCTCACTCACACACACCTCTTATTTTACCAGCTTCAGATGATAATGATGCTGTCACTACTGGTGAGATTCACAGCATTCACATGTACAGTATTTTGTAATAAAATGTCTATTTATTATGCTTACTTTACAAATGAGAAAACAAATGAAATTAACACATAACAGGCATTTCCAAAAGCACTTTCACTGACAGACAGAGAGACCCAGTGCAGAAATGACATTTACATCACATAAACCTTACATAAAATAATAAACCATTAATTTTTCGAATTGGACTCTTATTTATGTTAAAGAAAATCCAAATAAACTCCAAATATCAAAATGAACCAGTCTACACACTGACCTACTGTAACTTGTGGCAATATATGACATTAAGTTTCTCTGTCACTAGTTGTGTCAAAACTGGCTGTGATCGTGGAAATGTACCTGTCAACAACAATAGATGAACAGTTGGTTAGTCGTTACCTTGCCAAATAAACATGACAAACATGAAGCTGTCAGAGTAAAAGGTTTCAGAGGAGAAAATGGATATTTGAAGACACTAAAAACAGTCAGGAGGCACTAATAGGACGCAGGTCTACATGTGCCAGAGAGCAGCCACACAAGCTTTAAACTGAGCTTGTATGACTACCCTCTGAATACTGCCCATGGAAAAGAAAAACAATTAAGGTCTTGCAGCACCCTGCTGTGTGCATGCTTCTTTGCAAGTCTGACAGTTTTAAGAAACACTGAGTAGAATAAGTGAAAGAAGAAAAAAAAAGGCAGCCATATGAGGAAAATGTGTCTGACATCCACCAAGGACACAATTGCAAACACAGGAGTGGTTTCAAAACAGGCGTATCCTGGAGTTAAGGCTTCATGTCATTTGAGAAGTTGAGCTCATTCAGTCTTCATGAAACTGAAGCATTGACTTACAGTAGGTTGGAGAAAAGAATACATTTGTTTCCTACACTTTACTGAATAAGATTAATGCAAAGATTTAGTGAGACAATCATGTGGCGGACATCCAGTGTGCAGTATAATGTCTGGATGGGGAAACAAATTAACAGTAAAACTGAGAAGAGCCAAGCTGCTTTAAACTGACAACAGCAACTTAAAACAACACATTAAACAGTGCAACACAGCATGTTGAGTCAAAGTGGATACAACAGTAGAGGACGACATCCAGTTCCATTCCAAATTTCAGTTTGGCATGAAAGTTTCAACTGGAACAAATCTAAATATTATAAGGTGTAAAATGAGAGGAAGCACAAGATAATCCCTTTTTTTTTTTTTTAAATCTAATGTAGCTATAAATGTGTATTTTGTGAGCAGTGAGGAAGAAAATTCTGCTTCTTGGCTAATGATCCTGCATTGCCTCACTGCAACATGTCTAAGAATATGACTCACAATTTGATAGGACTCATTTCACTGCTTCAGGTGTGTTACTTTGCTTTAGTATAAGAATAGTAATGTATTTAAAGCTCTAGTGAGATACAGAATGAAGATGCTATATTGGAAGACTTGTCTAGTTAGAAGTTGATAGGCTCAAAATCCAGATTGTTACCAAACTGTGTTCCTGCTACCTTGCTGAACCCAACCAAGACCGGCTGATCAGACATTTTTTTGGTCTTCAATTTAGTCAGAAAAGACGTGAAGGCGTCCCGACGCATTTCCACCCAGCAAGGCATTCCTTGTAGGATGGAAAGCAGTGACAGAGAGGACTGTGCTGAGATTCTCGCTGTCCATGAAGGAATGTTGGAGTTGACCGCTTTCATGGAACACCTGCACCCTCCTAGGCTTCATCATGCTCCCCACCACGAAGCAGTCTTCCTGTTTGGGGTCCCACACAGCTGATAGTTTGGTCAGCCAGCGACCTGTTTGCATGTCATGTCTGCCAATTTAGATTGAGAAGGCATGTTGAAGGTACACAGTTATTAACACAGAGATGACTTAAAAGAACAGGAAAAGTTTAAAGTTCAATTTAGTGGATGTACCTGATGGTTGTCAGCAAGGGAGATTTAGTAGTCAGTGTAGATGTGTCATATATCCTGTTAAAATAAAGAAAGAAAGAAAGAAAAAAGGACATTGTGTTGGAACTGAAAGAATTAAGCATATACAGCATGTCAGTGATCCATCAGCTTCACCTTATATTGTTATCCATACAGGAAGTAAGAACCCTGTTTCCAGTACAAGGGGAGAAATAAGCACTGGATATGCTTAAAGAGTGGCCATGCAGCTGGGACACTGCCTGGCTTTTGGTCTTCTTCAGGTTTCGACTGTCATAAATACTAACTACCCTGCCAAAAAAAAAAAAAAAAAAACCACACACAAAAATAAAAATAAAAAAAGCATACACTTAAAATTTAAAGACAGATTCACATAAAATAGAGACGTGTAAACATTATAAAAATATAAAAATTAAAAAAGCCCATACTTGCTTTCAGCCACCACAAAGTACTGCTTCTGTAAAGGGTGGACGTTAACACAACGCAATGTCTTGGGGTCCAGTGTGTGGAGGGATTCATGGGAGTTTCTGCAGATGAAATAACATACTTATGAAAATTTTTGAGTGCAACATTAAAGTTGTTTAAAAGAAAAGAAAATGTACTACTTTCATTACTTTAAGACTATGTCATTATCTCACCCTGGGGTGCGCCTGTCAACAATAGCAACCTCTCCATACCAGTTCCCAACCACTAGTGTCGAACAGTCATGTGACATGAAGTCAAACGTTTTCAGGCCATCTTCAATATCATACACCTAGAAAATGGACAACCTTTTTTATTCGTGGATCACAACGTAACCAGATTGAACTAAACGAATGAAGGTATCTTACATCATCAAAAACAGCCTTCTCTACGTCCATGCAGCGAAGGGATCCATCGTAGCTAAGGCTCAGCAGTTGTGTGGGATGAGACTTGGAGAATGCCATGCAGCCCACTGGACGGGTGTGGGGCTCAAAGAGCAGGACACCATCATCACCCCAGTCACCACCCTAGAAGAGCATACACATGCAGTAAATCAGTGGTTGGAATTCATTTAAATTAAATAAAGAGCAAAAAACAACAAGCAATAAGCAAAAAACAAACCTGAATTCAAACATGAAGCAGGCCAATTAGCCTGAGGAGAACACTTGTGAATTTTTGCAGCCTGACATGAAGCTTTACTGTTGAGACACTTTCTGCCATCTAGTGGTCAAGAACTAATACATAGTTAAGGCAAAAAACTCACCAACTTCCAGAGTCCCACTTTCCCCCACTTGTCGCCCGCAGCCAGCAACAGGCTGCTGGTGCAGGGGTGGAATGTTGCAGAGAAGATGCGATCCTTCACCACTTTGGCCACTTTGTCCTCATTTACCTTCATATTCTTCAGAGACGAACGGTACCTGTGTTCAGACATCAGTGCACTTGTTTGTTCATCTGTTTCTCAGGTTCTTCCAAAACATCTGACCCTCAGTACATCAAAAGAGTCACTTTTTGTAAATTGTGCAGTAATCTTACATCCAAATAAAAATATTAAATCTTACCCTTTTAGGTCAAGCTGTATCTTTTTATCTTCTTTTACATCCTGTGAAAAGAAAAGCAATTTCGTGACTTCCTAATTGAATAAGAACAGTTACTACACATAAGAAATTTGTTAGGAATTTTGTTCTTATGCTTGTGGCTAATATGGGCAGTATAAAGTATTCACATTTAAGTAGGAAAGAAGGGGGGGGAACATGTTAAACTGAGTGAGCATTGTAAATAAATATTGTATAGAAAAAAAGTGAAAATATCATAGAAAGCTGACTCTTACCTCAGAGCAGAGCTCAAGAAGTTGTGGAGGCAGCTTGCTTCCTTCTTCCATATTCACTGGATCCATGGGCAAAGGGCCAGAGGGCTTCTTTGCTGGTGAAGACTTGAAAGCAAGTAAACAACTATAATGAGTAACATACCCAGAGAGGAAGAACGAGAAGAAAAAAGCTAAAGAGACTTAAGATGCAGCAGTGGAGCTGTGTGAACTGACACATTACAGATGCATTATTAGACTATATGTTGGCACCTGTTCATAAATAAGTGTCCCTCTCGGTTCAGGAGGAAGCTCCAGGATCTCGGCTTCTTTTTTTTGGAGTCGCAGTGATTTGCGAGGTGGCACGACTTCTTTTACAGCAGCATGTGCCCTGCAATCAAAGAAATTTAACATTACAGGAGCCCCAAAAAGATATGTTTCCTATTTTAACATGACACAGGGTCAGGATGAATTCAAACTGTTTTTCCAAACATAAAACTTTCATAAAAGTTACTTTTTTCTTGTACCTAAGGACGTTGAGTTGACAAGTCTAGTCTTATTTCCTGAGCTTCACAAAGTTCAGTCTCAAAAACAAATACAAAGTATATTATAGGAGCACTGTGATGTTCCACAGAATACATGGGAGGGGAAAAACCATGTTGTTCTCATAATTTCTGCACCACTGGTTTTCCACAGTATCACGATGCCTGATTATTCCAACTGTACCGTGTGAGACCTCTCTGTGATGGCTTTGGTCGAGTCAGCTGCTTGAACTCCTCAGTGGCCTTTAAACAAAAGAAAACAATAATTGATACTCTGATAATCCAGACAAATGACAGAATCACAGATATGGTCCTTTCCATAAGGATTTATTTCTCACTCATAGTCTACCTGGGTTAATTACAAGAGTAAATATGGCTTGTAGCTGGTCTAAATATCTACTGTTGCTGGTCGAATTTAAACTTTATGTTGATGGTGCTGATAGTGATAGGTTTAGGTCCATGAAAGATTTGCAATGCAGATGATAAAGGGCAGATTTAGTCAATAATATACCTGGAATAAGTTGATAGAAGACAGAAAAGCTTGGTTCTGTCTGATGTTCTCCAGGCGCTCCAGTTCATAGGCAGAAAGTCTCCCATACCCTTCCTGTTACACAAAGATACAGCACTGACACACTGCAAGAAAATTGCCGATTTCAAGCCATTAGAAGTTCCTTAAACTACCATGAGCTGGATGACTGAGAACCTGCACAGACACCTTTCTGTCAGTCACAAAGTCGAATTCAAACTGTGCAAAGTTTCCGTACTCACAGGTGCATGCTCCACGTCACTGTTTTCAGCATCCTCCTCATCTTTTGGTTGCTTATTCTGACTACCATTTTCAGCGACAGCTTTTGTTTTCTATCAAGAAATTACGACAGAATTAACAAATCGTCAAGTTTTAAAATGACTGTTCGACCCCATCACTGTGAACGAGCTCTCACCCTTTTTTTCTTGGGAGTTTCATGTTCGGGAGAGTACTGGAGGCGCTTAGGTGCAAGACCGTTTCTAGATGATCGTCGCACTGTCGCCTCGAGATTCTCAGGGGTCATTTCCTGCAAGGTGTCCCTCGTTAACAATTTAGTCAGAGACATTAAGGCACTCATTCAACTTTCTCACCGAAGATTTAGCGAACTCACAACACACCTCCACTTAAAACTGTGCTTCTTGATGCTAATGCTATGAGGTCGCTGCCTAAAACAGGGAGGATAAGTTTAAAAACAGGAAACCACATTAAAACAAAACTACTGTACCTTCACAAGCACAACAGCTTCGCGCTTTGCTCGGAGAGTCGCCATTTTGGTTCATTTACAACGACAGGTACGAGTATTTGTTTGAGAGAAGCGAGACGCGAGCACCTAACAAGTGACAACTATTACGGTCATGATAATTACAAGGGGGGCGCAATTGGCGCCACATGCTGCAAATGTTTTGTAACTGGTCCTCCCCTTCTGTTGTGAAACAGAATCCTGGCACCTGATTGGTTTATATTTTTACGTCACGAGAAGAAAGGTTTAGGTCCCTCCCGCCAACAACCAAGCTGGCCTCAGCTTCTGCTGGGATGATGTCGCCATCTTATGGCAGGATAGGGGAATAGCAGTGAGAGGAAAGTCATGGTTATTTATTCACAAATTGGTTAACGTTTAACAAACAAACTGCCAACGTTTGTCAGTGGATAAAACAGAAAACCTATATATATGAGAGAAACACACATTACATTAACTTTTTTTTTTATTTGCAAAGTATACAGAAATAGTTTAAATAGATAATCAAAAACCTAAAATATGATTAATTGTCCTGATTTTGGGCCTCATAAGATTCTCAACAAATGTTCTATAATCAACAATGGTGCATAAAAATAAATGCTGCTGTAAAATCAACATGTAATCTTTATTTGTTTAGTTTGGCATGTAATTTGCAAAGGCCTGCCTTTGGCCCCAGGGTCTTGAGTTGAAATATGTGGCCTGTATTGTTTCCATGGAGCACTATAGGTCATGTTAGAAAAATCTGTTTTTCACTAATGCAGTTATTAAAGTATGATATACCATACTATGATTATTAATCAGTAATTAATCTATGTATGCACCCACTGTAGCCTCTTGACAGACATTAGTGATGAGGTTTTACACACAAGCACTGCTTAGACCATGTTGAAACACACTATTTAAAATGAATTTTGTAAACATTGCAAGATCATTTGGAAAAACATACATAGCCACACAGTTATGTTTTTTAAAAAAATTTTAGGCTAGTGGAAAAACAGAAAAATAGTTCTGTACTACACTTACCTATGCATTTTTATAATGCACATGCACATAGCTACACTGAAACGTCTTCATCTATTATTGTGAGAGAGACTGAATGGGGAAAGGGTGTTTTAATGTAATAAACCTGTGCAAACATGATGATACATACTAGTCAAGATGCAGTATAGCTAAGTGCACAAGAATGTAGTTAGAAAGAAGTACTGTATATCTGTATTAATGTAAAGCATATGCTTCCTTACCCAAAAATATAATTATTAAAATGAGTTTGTGTCTTAAAGTAATGACTGAATTTTTCTTTCCTTGCATTTGACTCAAAAGTTTAATGTCTCAGTTTTAATAAAAACATAATAAGGTGTTTAGAAATTAAACTTCCAGAAAACATGTTAGAAACCCTAAGTTGAGATCAGGCCTTTAGGCTGAATAAAATACATTTCGATACACACATGCTCAAGAGTTTCCACTTTGTTGCCCTTTTATTCAGATGCTTAAGGTAGCGGGTAAGAAGAGCAGGCAGCCAGTCCACACCTGTTTTCTCCACGCTCGATCAAAAAATATCTGATGAAATAAAAAGGAGAGATATCAGCAATTCTTGCAAGCTGTTACAAGTCATAAAGCTCGGATACACACAGACTATATTTACCCATCCTTTCCCCAGGCTGTGCCCCAAGAGTTCTTCACAATCCAATACGGCATGTTGTTCTTCTCAGTGCCATACCCCACCGCCAGGACTGCATGATTCACTTTGTCTGTTGTGTTCTTACACTGGGTGCTAAATAGACAAAACTAGATCAATAGAGCACATGTCTTTTGAAGGTTGAGTGGGCAGATTGTCTCTTTCAATATTATATTACATCCTACATTTGCAAAATATGTGGTGTAGCTGACTTATATGCATAAAATATAAAATATTTTAATCTTTTCAAGCTACTACTATAACAGTCATCATAGAGACACTTCTTTATACACAGTCCCCCATTTGTAGTTTTCAGAGGCTTAAAAACAATTGTTTTATACTTCTTTGCAAAGGATTTTATCCAAATAGTAAAAATATGTTGTTTGTCTGTCTAAATTAGTGTATAAGTAACAGAAACAAAGTGGGGCTAGTATATTCTGGTCTGCTCTTAAAATCCCAGACCAGCTCTACTTCTTGAATAGTAGTATATGCATAAGCGCTTGTTGAGTTATCAAGGTCCTGATCTCACCTGGAGTAAACACCTTCTTTGTAGTGCTTAAAATCAGCTGTAACGTCAAAGCCAAAGGTGACAGGATTGAGCCGGGCCACTGCATCGACCATGGCCTTTTCATCATACTGTGAATGGGCATACACAAATTATAACATATACCTGAGTAGGTCGATGTATGAGGAGTTCCCTATTTACTATAAAACAGTTGCTTTTTTTAATAGTAAAAATTAAACTTCCAGAAAACATGCTTCAGACAAACTGCTTCAGATTATTTAAAACAGTTACTCTATTTCCCCCAATGGGTAACAACAAAGACACATTTTACTGTATTGATCTGTTATTTTGTTAACCAGCATATGCAAAGGCACATTTATTGTACAATTTCATCCACAGTGCAATTTTATTTGTTCACACACTCACACTTGTTATATTGACAACATCTCGGACAAACGCAGCTGCAAGTGAAGGCTCAAAATGGCATTTTCCCTCCTAAAACAGGAAAGATAAAACTTTTTTTATTGTATATTTTATCATATGTAAAATATAAATAAATAAAGATTTTACTCTCAAAAATAATACAAAGGCTTTGTAGGGATAATCCTCCTCTCTCATGAGACCTTTGCTGTATTTGATGTACTCGAATGCCTGACTGGGGAGCCCACTGAAATAAACCACACAGCCTTTGATTGGTTGAAATTCTATACTTACATTATTATGCTGTTTCTATAACATAAAATGTCTCACATGTTATAGTTACAGGCCAGACAAACATGATTCCTACCCAAAGCATCCATAGTTGCTAAAATTTCTGGAACAGTCCAGCAGCTGCTGCTCAGACTAAAACAGAGATAAATAAAGAGCATTCATCATATATACTCAGAAACAGTGGATACTTTTCTTCTGCCAGCTATATTTGTGTATAATACTAAACTCTTACCAATTGTATTAGTTTCCCAGTAGCAATAGCATTCACTGACTCCAGACAGCCAGTGGTGGAGAAGGTCCAACAGCTGCCACAAAAACCCTAAAGATACAAACACGACAAAACTCAAACAACTGATAATGCAGTTATGTTAAAGAGGCACTTCACAAATATTTAAATGCTTACCATGATAATTTTTGGTGCTGTAAAATGTAAATGAAAACAGAAGGAACCATCTGTAAATCAAACTCTCTATTTGGAATATTTAATAATATCATATATTATAGAATATATTCTCTCAGAGGTTGTGACTGAGGTATGTTGTTTAAAAAAATTTGCACATGTAGAAAACATATATCTTTATTTGTTTCTCACTTATCACTTTAGTCATGAAATGTGTCCCATCACATGTTTCTCATAGAATATAACTGTAAAAATGAAAGTCAAAAAAGGGTAAATATTATAACTTACATGGAGAAACATAAGAGTGGCCACTTTTATAAGTAAATGCAAAGTTGTTTATGTTGAAGAAAAAAGAAATGTCGAATTCTTTTTCCTCTCCTTTCATTACATAAAAAAATCTGACACTGTGTATTTGTTTGGAAAGGTGCTACATGTTTAAGGTTTAGCAAAATATTTCTGGAGCTTAAACACAAGACATAATGTTTTTAGTAAAGCATGGTTTGTGCTTAAATGCAACTCAAAGAAAGCATGATAAAATACAGGCTTTGTACAACTTTGTAAATACAGGGAGTGCAGAATTATTAGGCAAGTTGTATTTTTGAGGAATAATTTTATTATTGAACAACAACCATGTTCTCAATGAACCCAAAAAAACTCATTAATATAAAAGCTGAATGTTTTTGGAAGTAGTTTTTAGTTTGTTTTTAGTTTTAGCTATTTTAGGGGGATATCTGTGTGTGCAGGTGACTATTACTGTGCATAATTATTAGGCAACTTAACAAAAAACAAATATATACCCATTTCAATGATTTATTTTTACCAGTGAAACCAATATAACATCTCCACATTCACAAATATACATTTCTGACATTCAAAAACAAAAGAAAAACAAATCAGCGACCAATATAGCCACCTTTCTTTGCAAGGACACTCAAAAGCCTGCCATCCATGGATTCTGTCAGTGTTTTGATCTGTTCACCATCAACATTGCGTGCAGCAGCAACCACAGCCTCCCAGACACTGTTCAGAGAGGTGTACTGTTTTCCCTCCTTGTAAATCTCACATTTGATGATGGACCACAGGTTCTCAATGGGGTTCAGATCAGGTGAACAAGGAGGCCATGTCATTAGTTTTTCTTCTTTTATACCCTTTCTTGCCAGCCACGCTGTGGAGTACTTGGACGCGTGTGATGGAGCATTGTCCTGCATGAAAATCATGTTTTTCTTGAAGGATGCAGACTTCTTCCTGTACCACTGCTTGAAGAAGGTGTCTTCCAGAAACTGGCAGTAGGACTGGGATGAGCTTGACTCCATCCTCAACCCGAAAAGGCCCCACAAGCTCATCTTTGATGATACCAGCCCAAACCAGTACTCCACCTCCATCTTGCTGGCGTCTGAGTCGGACTGGAGCTCTCTGCCCTTTACCAATCCAGCCACGGGCCCATCCATCTGGCCCATCAAGACTCACTCTCATTTCATCAGTCCATAAAACCTTAGAAAAATCAGTCTTGAGATATTTCTTGGCCCAGTCTTGACGTTTCAGCTTGTGTGTCTTGTTCAGTGGTGGTCGTCTTTCAGCCTTTCTTACCTTGGCCATGTCTCTGAGTATTGCACACCTTGTGCTTTTGGGCACTCCAGTGATGTTGCAGCTCTGAAATATGGCCAAACTGGTGGCAAGTGGCATCTTGGCAGCTGCACGCTTGACTTTTCTCAGTTCATGGGCAGTTATTTTGCGCCTTGGTTTTTCCACACGCTTCTTGCGACCCTGTTGACTATTTTGAATGAAACGCTTGATTGTTCGATGATCACGCTTCAGAAGCTTTGCAATTTTGAGGCTGCTGCATCCCTCTGCAAGATATCTCACTATTTTTGACTTTTCTGAGCCTGTCAAGTCCTTCTTTTGACCCATTTTGCCAAAGGAAAGGAAGTTGCCTAATTATTATGCACACCTGATATAGGGTGTTGATGTCATTAGACCACACCCCTTCTCATTACAGAGATGCACATCACCTAATATGTTTAATTGGTAGTAGGCTTTCGAGCCTATACAGCTTGGAGTAAGACAACATGCATGAAGAGGATGATGTGGACAAAATACTCATTTGCCTAATAATTCTGCACTCCCTGTATTGTACTTTGCACAATATTTCTTTAACAAAAGGAGAATATGGCTATAAAGGCTTTAAGAGCTATAGAACGTATGAGGATACCTGGTTCTTCACAGGAGTCACAAAGTCACCCTTCATCCTCCAGTCTACAAACTCAGGATAAGGACCCGACCTTTTGACATGACTGCCTTTAGTGACTGAGCAAGTCTAAAAGATGCGAAAATCAAAAGATTTTAAAGGAAATAAAAGACAAACTCCAACACTCTGTACAAAAGCACCTGTTGTGTGAAGTGTTATAAAATTAGGTAATTTACCGAAGGTTGCGTGAAAAGGTAGAATTTCTTGAATTCCTCAAATGTCATGTCTGAGAATTGGTTCAGGCCCACTAGATTAAAAAATGAAGAGCAGGGTGAGAACTGGATGATAATTTTTATAACATTCTATAGCAGTAAATGTTTTTTATTTATTTGTTCTTCATTCTTTGAGGAACATTTGCAGCATTTTGTTGAATCTATGGCAACAAGAACTAATGTTGTTCTGAAGGCCAAAGGGGATCCAACCTGGTACTAGTAAAGTGTACCCAATAAAATATCCAGTGAGTGTATATTGCATATTTTAAGGCAGAAATTGGAGCAGAACTATACTGTACTTGTGAAGGAGTGATTCCCAGCATTGTGCTGATCAACTGTCCTCTTATTTTGAGTGAACACATGGAGTCTGTGGTGATATTCCTCAGTGCCATAAACTTTGTTGTGCTGCACAAAACCCCCACATAAAAACAGACATAATGAAACAAAGGAAAGAAAATTTTAATTATGTTTAACTATATACAAAAAAACAAAATCGTCAGAATATAAAGGTCAAAATCTCATTAGTTTAAAAATGCACATACCTCTGAAATCCACTGCTTGAAAGCATATTCTTCTAATGGGAAAGAAAATGTTTTAGTGGTTTAAGTAACACTTAAAATGGACCTGTTATGCTTTTCTTGATTTCTAGTAACAGACAAAGGCTGTTGGAAATATTAACATCAGAGGCGTATGTACAAGTAACCCTTATGAGCCAAAAGCTTAGGCTTTATCCTCATCCTCATCTCAACACTCTTCTAATCTTACATGAACATCATTCAAATCATTAGCATCATTGGATCTGTATGATCTCTGTGTTAGCGAGAGCAGAAATCCCTAATATGATCATCTCAGGCAAATATCTCTGGCCCCACCCAGCTGCTGTTTAAAAAAAATCCCCTGTGTAAAGCAGCAGGTTTTAGAGGATCAACTACTTACTGGGCTACACTGAGGACCAGCAGGAAAACTACAATCTGAATCATGCACAACTACCCAAGTAGAATTAAAATCAGGGAAATCTGGTTACCAAGTACTATGCCTAAGTACAAATTTTAAGCACGTTATCCATTCCTCATGAGCACATCCGCAAACTGTCATTTTCATTCAACAGCTGTAATTTCACATAAATTGAGCACAAAACATTTAGAGTGCTCATATGAAATATGCTTTCACAAACCTTTTAGCAAAATGGAAAATAGTATTAGCTTCATCTCTTCAGTGAAAAGTAGCAAAATTAAACTTATCCCACAAAAAATGGAGACGTTGGTTTCTGCATGACTGCTTTTACAGTATGTTACTGAACATTTTGTTAACAGGATCCAAGGACATGAACACTTCTTTCACCCTTTTCTCTGCCTTTTCAATTTCAAGCAACTGAATTTCAATTCTAGCAACTGCTGCTGCTGAAAGAAATGTAAAGTTTTAAAATAAACAACAATAAACTGCTGAGAACCTGGCAAACACTTACCTTTGACTGAAATTAAAGGTGATAAATGGACAAAGTTAAAAATGGCAGTAATAAACCACACAACAGTCAGAGCCATACTCTCCACAGCAGATTACAGCAAGCTTTAAGGGCATCACATGACTTGACTTCTTTTTATGACTGCTTAAGAGCCCCTACTACTGAAACCCCCCTTTGAATTTCCCCCAGCAAAGCAACAGTCGTAAAGGTTATGGTCCAGTGCACCCAGTTCAGAACATAGTGTTAAAACAAACAGTGCAGCCTGTGAGACACTTCTCCCCCTGAGAAAGAATAGATTTATTAACAAGAGGTAATCAGGAAAGAATACACTTTTATACAAAACTGGAAATACTACTCAAGCTTTTGAAATAGACTGAAAGATAATTCTCATATCACTGGGTATTGCTCACTGCAAACATTTGATGTGCCTGTTAGAGAGTAAAGATTCATGTGCAAGGGTGGGGTTTAAATACAGTACACATACGGTTCTAGGTATAGATTCCATTTGAACACGTCAAAGTGGTACATGCCTGCCACTTAAGCTTTAGATGTTTTTCTATACAAAGCCTGTAAAAAATACATATAAATATTTCAAGAAGAAGCACAATATTACTACTGTATAGTTCCTGCTAACACATTGGAATAGACAGGATACAGAATGTGTTACACTTATAAGTTGTTTTCAACATTTGTTTTAAAGTATCATACACAGAAAAGTTATTACAGAGTTGAACGATCATAAGGATAACACATTTCGAGGGATATGTTTTTTTTTTTTTTTAACACATTGCACGTTAGGAAATGCATCAGACTGCCTGTACACAGTACTGTACACAGTAAATATTTCTGCTTTATCGGCAAATCGTAGAACAAAATAGTTTACATACTTTTGTGGAATATAATCCATTTCATGATTAAGGCAAAACCATAATGCACTGGCCAAAGAGGATTAACCATAACAACTATGCTATCACTGTCTGAGTGTAAAAGCTGGGAATTTAACTTCCTGAAGTGGCTCAATCTTGGTTACATCTGCTACATACATTGCCCGGTGCTTATACTGTATATACATCATGTTGCCCACCAGGGGAATTATGTGATAGTAAGCAAAGCATAAAAACCCATCTCTCCAAACAAAGAAACAAACAAGCTTATCAGCGAATCGGCAGGTGTCAGGTTGACTCAAGCACTTTCAAATCTCTTGTTACTCTGCGGCTACATAAAAACATCAGAGCACATGATTCAGCTTCAGCCGCTGCAGCGGTCTCACTTTTCCTCCCTCTCTAAGGTGGGACAAGATGGACTGAAAGAGGAAAAATGTTATCCAGATTTGATAGTCTGATGGTTTTAATCATTAAGATTTTCATAAAATCAAATCCCATTTTTGATATTATTACTTGCCTGAATTTTGTTGCAGTAGCATTTTAATATATTTACATTCAGCAAGTCCCTCGCGATGATTGCAAATATTGTTATCAGCCTTGTTCAGTTCAAATCAAACAATAAAATCCTCAAGAATCACACAGATTTATATGGAAACTTGTTTAAAAATAACTCCAGTTGTGTTCGGTTCTCTCTTGATTTGGGGGAGTTAACCTTTATGTGGTAAATGTGAACGTTTCTTGCGAATGAGAACCATTTGGTGCTGCACGTTCCCTTTAGGATATGGCTAAACGAATTTAAAAAATAACTTAATGTTAACATGATATTTAAGACAATAAATAACATATAAATACTCTGTAACTATAGAAATAAACCTCTCTGGACTTACACTCAGTCTCTAATAACGAATATACACGAGTCCGTGGGGAGCATATACTAAAAGGGCACTGCCTACTCTGTCTAATACAAATAATAGTAAATATACATTTTGATATATTGTTTATGTACACTCAATATGAAAGCAGAGTGAGAGAGATCATCTTCATGATGACGTTTTGGGCTCGATTCTCAGGGATGCTTCATACAGGCTCTCCTCATCCAGCACATTACTGCGGTCGAGCAAGTACTTTGTCACCTAAAAAAAAACATAACCAGGAAGACACAGAGAGAGCGGGTTATTCACAGTTTATTCAAGGTTTCCTTTTCTTAGGCTACACATTTAAAGCAGGAAATGTTGTGTGAGAGCGAGTTCTTTTAAAACAATAGCTGCACTGGTCAGAAAGAACGCTGGTTACTGTGGCACAAATCCAGGCTATAGTCACTTTCTATTATAAATGTTGCATTCTTAGGATGCACTAAAATGTGTCTGCAAGTGTACAGGTTTCACTAGTTTTCATCGTTTTTATCTTATTTTCAGTTGAAAGGCACGTGTAAGATGGCCAAATCAGCGGAAAGCTCAGAAACAGATCGGACTCATCATGATAGTAGATGGTACGCACAGTTGCCCACAGAGCAAGAAGATGACTGCTGATTGAACAGTTTGGAAAAACATGCAGTCATGAGGCTCTGTCTGAATGGGTGTAGTAATGATTACACAGAACATTGGCTGGAACATCAGCTCGTTGAAAGGAAGAAAGTTTCTAGTTTTGATAAGTTTTTTTCAACTTGACGCATTAGTTAAAAGGCAAAAAAATTAAATAAGGCCAAAGGAAAACATTCTGACTACGAATAAACTTCGGCTAATCCGAAAGTTGCAGAATTTCAGCGAAGCTGCTCATAGATCATTGCCTGAAAGTCCAGTTTTTTTCTTTCTTGCACTCATGTTTCTCTAAAACTAGCTGGATCTTGAGACAATAGTGATCCTTCAACTTGATTTCCATATCAGTCAAGAAGTAATAAAAAACTTGTTGCACAACTTGTTTCCACTCAGCGTTCTCCCTCAGACTCCTCATGAAGTTACAGCAATACTCTCAGTTGACAGTCTCACCTTAGGGCATGACTTCACACTGCACAACCATGTGAATAAAAAAAAAAGGTCTCATCACCAGTGATGGTTCTCCACACAAAATTTGGGTTAGACTGAAACAGGACTTCCAGGAAACGATCTAAAAACAGCAGCAGAGCTAAAGGCACAGAAGCATGGTACGAAGAAAATGGTCTGGCAACAGCCAGTTCCTAGAACTTTTTGAGCACGCCTCATAGAGCAATACTTGACAAATCCAGACAAGAAATAGAAAGCTGCAAAACAATGAAAATGAACAGTAACTTCACCTTTGGTTGATAATCAATCTTGTAAGCTGTTTGCTGAAATTGTCGTATCTCTCTGATAATGTGAGATATCTGCAGAAAATGACAGAAAATCACATAAAAGTCAAACGTGTCCACCCATGAAGAATATATAGATGAAGAAATGCTACACTTATTGCATGGATCACACGCATGTGAAAAACACCTTACACAACAGCACAAGGTTAAAGTTAGATGTTCTGTACCATTCTCATCTTGGAGAAGTTGACAAGGTTGTCTTCAGTGTAGTTGGGTGTTCCCTCCTCAATGAAGGCCAAGTCAGTCAGGTACATTCCCAGGTAGGGGACACATGGGGGGTCACAGCTGAAGACACCAGGCAGGTCAGAGAGCCAGTTAACACAAAAAGTTTTAAAAAAAAGTAAAAAGTTGGTTTACTTACTTCTTCAGAGCTTCTCTCAGGTTTTTGAATCTGCCTTCTGATGACACCAGCTTCTGTAACTTGTCAATCACAGTCTTTGTCTAGAACATAGATCAGGGGAAAAATGTTACTGTCACAACCTCTAAATTTAATTGGAATCTTTATTAACTGAAGAAGACAATGACAGGATTGTTTGAAATTACCATTAGTAGACTCTCTTAGAGCATCCTGACTTTCATTCATTTTGTTCAACTTAAAAAAAAGTCCTTGTTTCATCAAGGCAACATCCTGAAGCTGCTAGAAATGCTGATTGCATTCATGAACTGTGTACATGTTAAGTAGCTCTCTATCTATCTCTGACTAATTAGGACGTTTTATTTTATTTATGGTAAATGGCCTGTGTCAGCTTGGTCGAGCGACCATGACGAAGACATCCAACGTAAGAACCAAAGAGTCAAGATGACCTTTCAGGAGTATATTTATGCAAACTGTCATTCAACACACCTTCCACATCACCATCCTACAGCCTTTTTGACCGAATGGAACAGACAGATTTAAATAACCTCACAGAATATTCCACTAATTTGACTGAACCATTCTGCTTTTACACTCAGGACTCTAGAAGATACCACTAGTTTAAAACATTTACAACTCGCCCCACATAAAAATCCCCCACCAATAATCAAATTATGATAAATAAATGAATAAATAAATTCCCATGCCCTATACTCGTGCCTTACTCTCCTTCTCCAACCAATAATTGTTATTCCCAGGGCACAATTTTCCCCCCTCACAACACCGGAACCAGGAAGCAGCAGACTTGTGACGTTCTAGCTGACGACTATCATTTATGCTCGCTAACATGCATATTATTTAACCAACAGAATTTGTGTGCCTGTGTACTTCAATGTACTATAAGCATGACAATTGGAAATATAACAAGAGAAAATGTCAATTAAAATATTTATTCTATGATGGTAATCACAGCTTTTTTCTTACCTTTTTCTGTGTAAGTACTTTTTATCTAACAGTCATACACATTCATACTCTGATGGATGCATGGGAGAGCAACTTGGGGTTAATATCTTGCCCAAGGATATTTGGTACGCCGACCAATAATCAAATTATGAATAAATAAATGAATAAATAAGCAACCAGGGATCGTACCACCAACCTTCCAATTAATAGATGACCTGCTCACCCTCCAGAGGCACACCAATTATGAAAGATCATATGAAAAATTTCTAATACCTGCTTGGAAACTTTGAGCCAGGTCTTCTTGAGGCGAAAGATGGAGCTGCGATTGAGAGACGATGTGATCTCCAGCACAGCATTGTAGTTGTGGAGGCAGCGGCAGATGTCGGCCACTGCCACCCATTTCTCAATCACGGCCACCCGCATATTGACATCATCCCATTGCAGGATCTCTGTGGCAATCTTGTTACTGATCTAGCAAGAAAAGAAACAAATACACATTGATAATATCTACAAATGTTCCGTATCTTGCCCTAAGACATCTATCTAAATATCTTTAGATTAATACTTACATCGTTAAAATGCTTGGTAGTTGTCATTATGTATGGAGTTCTCTCATTCTTGTCGTTCTTCATCCAGCCCTGACCGAAGAACTCCCTGTACAAAACAAAATGTTTACACAGAATGAACAAACACGTCACGGGAAAAATATTTCAACATTTCACGTGTGTCCTTCTCTCTATCCTCCCCCTCTAACCTCTACAATTTTTATCTGTTTACCTTTGTTTGTGTTCTTGTATACACACCTGAGTGTGTTACTGTATGTGCGTGCACTGTATGTCTGTGTACTTACTCATATGGGATGGCCTTGAAGACCAGGTGGTCCAGCAGTGTGAGTTGCTCAGCTATCTCCAAGGCTGAATGGCTCTCAAATGGTTCAGTCTTAGAGTCCTCCATGGCCTGACCACAACAACAAGCAGAAAAAAGTATTACCACAACTAAAGCAAAGAAAAAGAAGGGTTTTATTCTGAAAAGGCTTTTTTTGTGGTCTTTTCTCACCATTTGTGTGATCTCTTCGAGGGTGACCTGGTTGTCTCCAGGATCCTCCTGGGTTAGAGTTCTACACCAAAGAAGACATAACTGTTATATGATCTTTGATACATGTTTTTTTCCAAACAATTCTATAACATTGATATAAAAACCCCACTTAAGGAGCTATTAATTTCTCGTTTTTATTCCTTTTTAGTTTGGCTTCATAATATTTTGCACAAATACTTTATAGGGACAGGTGTTTTAGATAGCTCCTGTTTCGTGATGTTGCACCCATTTAAAAGTCTAGTCTGTGTTTCACAGAGGAACAGATAATACTTCTGGGGCTGATGCTCAGTAAAAAAAAGTTGAAAATTTAGGCCGAGTTCTGGGCTGATGGATTGTATCTCCGGTTCCTGTTGTTACTACATAAAACGAGTTTTTGTCTTGACAAATCCACTTGCAGAAAGCTTTTTTTTCTCCACTGGGTGCTCACAAACAGTTGTGTCACACATGACTGTAAGAGCAATCAAGCAATGATAACGGAAAACCAACCTGATAATGTTGGCAGCTGCCTTTCTTTCCTGTGTAAGCAGCTCTGGGTCATGCATCACCTCCTCCAGGAAGCCAATTACTCGCATCTTCAACTCTGTGTTCAGCTCAAAGTCCTGAGGATCCACAAATAAACAACGACAGTGTCATTACTGAAGTGTTATGAGCTTTTTTGTTGTTTTTTTTTTCCTGTGAGGGCACAGAAAGACAGAACCAAACAAGAAAAAGAAAAAAGAAAGAAAAGGGGACTGCACCTGCGAATGTTTGGAGACCCAGTGACGCAGCACATTCAGGACTCGGTTTGTGGCAGCTCTTCTGATAACAAACTCTTTGTCCCCATTTCTCTGGTCTGTAGGGAAACCTGGAACCAGGTTTAACAAAGTAACATAAAAAGTGAACTCCTAAAGCACAAACTTGTGTTATATACCATCAATATCTTATGATCTTTCTTTTAAAATCACCAGGGAGCTCCTATTATTGTCTGACTTGTCTGGGTGCACCCTAGTGAGGAAGACACTACCTTGATTATACTGATTAACTGATCTCTGTTAAATCTAAACAATATCTAAACACAAGCATGGATTTATAATCCAGTATGGCTAGATTACTAGATTAGAGACTGTTTCGATGAGTAGGCTCCAGCAGATCATCAGCAGAGAACAAAGGAAGCTTCCAGGTAGCCAACAGGCGTCTCTAGGAGTAAACAGAGGTAGTAGCTCTGTAACTGACCTGTGCTGGCAAGGGACATACGACGATACTTCTCCTTGGTTGGTGTGCCTTCATTGGCACCAGCGGTAGCAATGGCAAAGGCTGAGGCAGCAGAAAGAGCACTCCTGTTGTTGTCCAGCTCCCGGCAAGATGACACCACCATGCCATTGTTGAAGGAAAACAGAGAAAACTCTGCAGACAAGAACGCAAATGAATTTAATTTGAAATCATACTTAGACCAATATTGACATAAAAGAGTTGAAGGGCACCTCCTCTGGAAGACAACCATTACAAAAACACTTTCGGTTTACCTTTCTGAGCTTCTTAAAGATTAGGCTGAAAGGTAATTTGTTTATGCTGTACACACAGTACCGCATGTGCATAATCAAACTAAGTTGTTGACCATCGGAGGGCAACAGAGAGCTAAAACAGACGCAGCACAATGCATCATGCAGCTTGTTGCAGTTACATTGTACACTCCACTGTGTCTGCCTCTCTGCCTCCTTCCTTCACTCCCTCCCTTCCTCCCTGCCCTCCCCCATTCAGCCGGGGGCGGTATAGAAGAACACGCACATCGTTGCCAAGGTACAAGGTTTCCTTCCACCTACTCACACGAGGCACTGGCTTCCCTTGTATCCAGCACCGTGGGAAGAGAACACACTGGGAATGAATTGCGCCTGACTACCTATGGGGTGGATGCTCCTTCTCTGTGTTCTACGGGGAGGGCCACGAGGCTGTGGGTGGTTTTTACCAAGACCTTATTTGGCAATTTCTACGCTTATCATTTCCAGAAAAAAAAAGTTTGATATAAATCCGCTGTGGCTATATTTATTTACCTGCTCGTCTCATCTCCGCCTTTAAACACGTCTCACACAACTTGACTGTGCTGGGTGGTAAAAATATTTCATGCTGACTTTGATTGATTCTGACTTCACATTTTTAAACATTGACAAACCCAAACTATGAAATGGGAAGCAATAATGAAAGCTATTTTAACATTTTGTAACATTTCAACAGTTTCATATCGGTGACACAAGCCAAGAAGAAGCAAAGTTAAGCATTTCATAAGCATTAAAGAAATTATTTTACACACATTTTTTTACTGACAGATGAGGAGATTAATTCCACTCTCGTATTCTCTCTACAAAAAATTTTGAAGCTACAGCCTGTGACTTTTAGTTCATCGCAGAATGAGTACAGGCATAGAAACAACAAAAACCTGCCTAAGTGTTGTTTCAAAATTCATGAATTGATAACATCTTCTCACGTTGTTGTGTTTGGCTATTTCTTGGCAGGCATGTAACTCTTTTTTGCAAAGATTACAAAAAGAAGATTAATGTTAATTTTACGCACTGTCTCAGCTAAGCCAACCAGCTTCTGGCTATAGCTTTGTTTTTCTTCTGATGAAAATAGAAGAGTCATAACTTTTACATGTTAGAAATGAAGTGCATTTCCATTTTTAGCCCTCCCGACTCTTAAAAAGTCAGGAAATATAACATCTAATCTGAAACCTGGTCTGTATTACTTCTATTATGTCTCTAGTGCAATTACACTAGGCAAATCCTCCTTTGATTCCATTTTTGTACATTTTATGGAGGATGAAGCATATGAACAGTAGGCCTGTGGATTTTTTTTCTACTGACATTATGCATTATTATTGATTTTATTTTATCCCTTTTTTTGCCAAGACACTCCACTGTCAGTAACACTATCCAGTAAACTGCTCAAATTTGCCAGCTCGTACAATCTTGCCAGCTCATTTGTCTTTTTAACTGGTGGGCGTGAATATAAAAGTAGATCACCAGACACTCTTCAACAAGCCTCGGACATGCAAGCTTAAACAGCTTCAGCAAGATTTGCAACACAATTAAATTACTCTACCAGAGTTTTTTGCCTTGACGTTCTTGGGCGTTGATGGGGACTTAGGAGAAGACATTTCTGCTTCTGCGTCGTCACTCTGACTTGGGTCTTCATCGCACTCCTCTCTTACAGACAGATCTGAACAGAGAGAGTAACTCACCATTGAGAAAAAAAAGCAACATAGAAGAAGACTGCTAGAAATTTACAGTCATAGGAGGCAGTTCACCCCAAAATAGACTTTGTTTAGGCTGGAGTTTATTAGGAGATACTGCTCATACAGATGTTTGCACTCTCTTAAATATAATGGGACCAGTTGCATCTTTTTTTTGTGGTGCCCTAAGTGCCAAAAGAACATCAACAATTGACTAAAAATAAATACAAAAATGAATCACAGGTGATATGGGGTAAACTGTCCCTTTAAGTTTTACAAAACTTGGCTGATCTTTTACTGTTATGTCACAAAGGATAAGGTTTTAAATAGGCTTTTTTTATTATTATTATTTCTACAATACTCCCTGGGACAGAGGCTCTGACCTTGCTTGTTGGCGACAGACTCTTCAGCTTTGCCTTCGGCTTTGGATTCTCCCTCATCTGGGATTTTGCTGGCCATGGTGCTAGAGATGTAGAGCTTGTTGATTTCAAGGGTGGTCTTACTGAAGGGTGACATGGTGGAGTGCATGCTTGCATAGCCATTGGGAGAACAGCTGAGTGCAGCCAAGTCCAGGGCTTTGCCACCCGTGATGATGGGGATGTTGAGTGAAAGTTTGCGGCGGCGGTTGGGAGAGGATGACTTGGTGATGGAGAGTGGAGGAGGAGAGGAGAACTTGCGGCTGGCACGTGGCGATGTGGGTGGCTCGCCGTAGAGGAGTTTACTGTTCTGACTGCTGGCAAAGAAAAGCTCCAAAGAGCTACAGGAGAGGAAAGGGTGAAAGAGAAGAGAAAAAGGCACGTGTGAAAAATGAGGGGTAAAAAGAACATTTTTCACTGCTAAAGAGTAACTTTTTTGAATTTGTGGAGGGGAAAATTCCCACAATGTGACTAGGAACTATAGGAAAGAGGAGAAATGTTAATAAGGGGGGAATGCATGGTGCACTCCGTGTCTGTACACAGAAGCAGTAAGGGAACGCGTTAACCAGAAGAGTCTTTGGGAGCTCCTGACTCTTTTATTTAAGCTACATTGTTTAAGACAGCATCCTCCTTGCACTGAGAGCCACCCCCTCTGAAGGCCTATAAATAGCATGTCAAGTGACAGTGTGGGAGGCACGGGTGCTGCCAACAGCAACCAGCCCAGGGGAGGCCCACAGAGGCATGGAGAGAGAGAGAAACGAGGAGCCAGATAGTGGGGAAAGTTGGAGAAAGAGATAGAGGTACACCGCAAAAAAAAAAAAAATAGCAGTGGCAAAAACAGAGATACAGAGAGGGAGGGGGCGAGTCGAGCAACATAGTGGATATGGATTCCACCACAGCAAAGGCTGGTGGCTGAGAGTGGGCGAATGGGAAGCCTCCAGCCCTGTATGGTGTTAGCTGCAGCCATGTTGTGTCTCCTTGCCTAAAATTACAAGAAACATAAAAACAGTAATTTAAAGAGATGAGCAAGGAGCATAGATTGGAATGATGAAGGCTGGGAGCACTAAGACAGGAGAGGGGCAGAAGTACAGAAACAGGAGGCAGGAAGAAAATAAAGGCAAAGTGGAGATTCAAGAGAGGAAAGCAAGTAAAGCAGGATAGAAGAAAAACAAGAGGAGATATTTAAGTAAGAGATTAGAGAGGAGTGTGACAAAAAGGAAGAAGGACGAGGAGAGTAGGGTCTGGGTGCAAAACACCACCATCAATATTTAATACCGTAGAGCCGCTGCAGATGATGGGAGAAAGGGAGAGAGGGAGGGAGAAGACGAGGAGAGAACGAGAGGGTGGGGTCCTGCAGCAGAGTAAAGGGTTGCTATGGTGACAGCGCAGCGAAGAGAGGGATGGTCAGACTTCTGGAAAGAAAGATAAAAGTGAGAAAATGTGAAAAAAGGGCAGGAGAAAGAAGAGGAGGAGTCAGGAGGAGGTGGGTGGACGCAGGACTCAATTAACTGTGATGGCGGTCAAAAGAAGTCTTGGTGTGACCTCTTGCTTGCCTCCTCCCCAGTCCCTTCTCACCTGGGCAGGATATGATGGGCGACTTACAGGCACTCCATGTGAGAGAGTAATTCTGACACTGGGGAAGTCCCGTCCCTTCACTGCACCATTACTGCACTGTTACTGCATTCTCGCGAAAAAAAAAATGTCTGGAAATGTCGAACTTTGTTCATTTTTTGCATTTGTGACAGGGATCGCCCTTGCAGTGAGGTTCTCCTAAGGGTTTAATGTAAAAAGCCCTTTTACCCTGATAAGTAAGCTGCCCACTTAAATGCTAACAGTGAATGTGGAGAAACAAGAACATAGACACAACTCATGTGAATGTCTTACTTAGAAACAACCTATTCACAGTTTCTGCTACACAAAAGTCGAATTAATCAAACCAGTAAAATAAAGTAAACTATTTAGTGTTTTGGTGAGACCCACACCCGTTTTCGCACCTTGGCTCATGTGATTAGGTAGAGGATCATCAGGGTGTCCTTTGTCCCTCTTTGGGGGGGACACTCCCACTGGGTTTAAATCTGGGACTCTCCACCATTTGACTCTTAGAACTGAAGAAGCTTCTCGGATGAGAGGTGAAACATCTTCAAGCAACTTAAAGAAGTCCAGACGCTTTTCTTTCCAAGCTCCTTAGACTACCATGACCTGGATGACTGAGAGCCTTCACAGACAACACTTTTCAACTTTGTTTCAGTCTATTTTAAATGTGCTTTGGCTCTGAGAAGACGACAGAATTTATGGATCATGTTCACATATCGCTTATTTTTTGCCTAACAGAGCTTTAACCTGCATTTATGGCTGGCATGGTGAATTGTGTTCACTGAAACTTCTTGAGCATGACAGAATTACACCTGTTTTCAGTGTAGTGTCTCCTGAGATCGTAGGTATCCAATATGGATTTCCAGCCTCATCCCTTTCACACAGCAATTTCTGCAGATTCGCTGAATCTTTTGATGATAGTATGTACTGCAGATCATGAGATACGCAAAGTCAAGCTGCCTTAAAGAGGCAAAATGTTCATCCAGCTGTTGTTAAAAGGAGAAGGGATGCTGCACAGTGATAAAGATGGCCAGTGACCCCGTTTTTTGAGAGGTATTACTCCTATCAAATTCAAAATGAACCATTGTTTATCATGAAATATTTAAATATCTCAGTTTAAACATCTGATATGTTTTCTATGTTCTACTCTGACTAAAATATGTTTGGAATTGGGGTTGTACTTCAGTGCAAATTAAGAAATATCGGAAATGCAACTTGGTATAAAAAGGTTGGCATTAAAAGCTTAAAACTGATGAAATAAGGTTTTGGCCAGCAACTAAAATGCAGTTAGTGTGAAAATGTTTATACCAGGGAGCTAATAAAATCCCTCATTAAACCTCCTGAAATCATTTCACTTACCGTGCAGGGATGGCACTGATGGGCTTCTTGTAGATGGTAATGAGCTTGTCCAGTACTACATCAGCGCTGGTGAAGACACGGTAAGAGTGGAGGAAAGTGTTCAGGAAGTCGATGGAGAGGAAGCGCAGGTCGGTCAGCCTCTCCAACAAGCGCTCCACACTGGCATAGCGGATCTGCAGCACCTTGCAGGAGTTCATCATCTTGCTGAAGCGAATGTCGACATCATCACAGTACAAACTGGTGTCTGACCTGTATTGGATTAAAAGTGAGGTTAATAAAGTTATATAGAGATGTAGCTCCAGTTAGTGGCCATGAATTCTTGGTCTATATCTTCTTTCAGTTCGTGCATTAAGTTTATTATTTCTCATGTTTGGCTCTGTGTTCTTCTTGATCTGTGATAGGTAGTTGACTATAAGGTTGTTTCCTGTTTTTCTGTGAGTTTGTTTTCTCTGGTGTCACGTTCTGGGTTTTACTTCCTCTCTGTCTGAATGTCTTAATTGCTTTTTACCATGTCTCATTCCTCTATTTCCGATTCCCAATTAGTCTCCAGTGTATAAATAGTGTGACTGTCTTTGTCCAGTTGTCTGCTGTATTCCATGTTTTCCTCCCATGAGTTTTCTGCGTTCCTCATCTCTGTTCCTGCGTTTGCAGCCTGTGAATGTTAGATTTTTGCTCATCTTTAGGTGGCGTTTCTGGACTGATTATCAGCTTTATAAACAAAGCTCACTTTTTTATACTCACCATTTTTAGTCACGTTTGAAGTCAGTTTTCTACTGTGTGAATATTAACACAGAAGCCCTATACATTTTTAGGGCTAATGTTAGCATTAGGCTACATTATGAGCCTGTAAGTATGAGCATGTGCAAACTATGTGCATGTGCAAACATCTGAGATTTTTATGCAGCCTTTTGAACATACTTTGTATGTGCTTTACTATTGCTACAGTGTGTCCAAGTCTCACTTGATCATCTGTGGCACAGTGACTTTGCTGTTTTCCTCAAAGGCATTCATCATCAGGCCATTGCAGCGGATGTTGTCAATGCACTGTAAGGCAGAAAGCACAGTGAGCATAACAGTGCAAGAAGATGAGCATGTTTATAAACATATGAATGCTCCAGGCTCCAACATTTATCAGATCATGTGTGTAGCTTCAGTAAGTTTGGTCTCTTTGCGTGATTCATGCTCCGTATGTCCCCTGACAAAGTCTCTGGAGGCTACTCGTGTAGCCAGGTAATGTATAACAGACATCCAGTTCAAGACTTCCTATTCTTTGCACTGATCACTGCACTGGTATTCTCTCTATTTACTTTCCACACACAAACTGTTTACTTGCACTTGATCAAAGTATGTCAAAATTTTATTGGCCAATACATCTTCAATTACAGAAGCTTAAAACAGCAACTAAAATCTTGCCCATTCCCAATCGAATTTGTATATTGAGATTATTTATCATTCGATTACCACTTCGTTACAAGATGACTGACAAAATCTGTAGATTTACAGAGTTTGAGAAGTGTTTTTTTAAAGCTGCAGCAACAAAAAAACGTGAAATCAAATGTCTTAACATAAGCGGCGAGACATACCTGACTGATATCACTTGTCCACGCTGACTTCTCCAGTCGGGAAGAAGCCACAAGGATCACGGTGTAAGGCTGGACGTCTTTGGGTTCCACCATCAATTTAAAGTCCAGGTGTTCTGTGTCCTGACCACTGCGCTCCCCTTTGGCTGAAAGGCAAAAATAAAATAAAATTAAAATTCTAAATAGGAAAGAAAACAATATGCTGCACTTTAGAATAGATCAGCTACTGTTTTATTTATTTTTGTTTCAGTTTGTTCACATTATTTTTCTGCATACGTTATGCTTATATTTTATATTGATTTTATATTCCTAAATCTTTCCACAGTAAAGTCAATAATTAACCTTGTAATACAGCAACGCGGCGGTAATGTTTTATTTTGCAAATACTGAGCAAAGCACAATAATGGAATAATCTTTGCTTTATTCATTGGGGTTATTACCTTGATTTGGAACAAATATCAGTCAATCAACAATTGTGAGTAATTGTTTTGGCTAACTTTAATAGCAGTAAATTAAAAAAAAAATTTCTGACACCTCAAGTAATGTGGGGGTGAAGAGGAAACGGTGGAAATCATGCAAAAACACTTTCTGTAGAGATAATGTGTTTTATATGCAGAGCATTTAATCCAGCCACACCCCACAAACACCACATTCTGGTTTGTAACTGTGAAAATTTAGTTGGTAAAGTGGAAAACATTCTTCGTCCGCTTTTAGGGTGATTCACTAACTGTTACAGCCCCCCGTTTGTTAGATTGTTACGCCTGTATGATGATGCCAAATAGAAAAGTGGTATCACTTCATTTTTCAAGCTCTTCATACAGTAAACACTCTGCAGCTTCTAGATGCATGTATTTATTGAGGAAACATTTGAATCCACTACACATAATAACTCACACTCATCATCAGTCCCCTCCGGCTCCTCAATCAGAGTGCAGTCTATGAGAGACACCACTCCATTCTGTAAGAGGCATGAAAGGTCACAGGGTCACATTCACCATGCTGCCAGCTAACAGATCATCATCAAGCCCATCCTTTAAGGATAAAATACTTAACAGTATAACATTGATTATACATTTATAAACAAAATAGGTGAAGTGTTTTATAACTGCACCCTACACTCATGTAGAGTGAATTTTTACTGTTTTTCTACTACTTGGCCTACTTTAGGTCAATCCTGCCGTACTTTAGTGATGTGAAGTTTTCCTCCGGAGCCTCGGGTGCAGATGATAAGATGTTTGGAGAAGAGGAAACACTGTCTCTCTCCTTCCTTCTTCAGAGACAAAGAGCCAAGCCGGCCTCGTGTGATCTTCCCTTTCTCGCTCATTGGCACCTGGATCAGAGAACCTATGAACACAAACACGCGTACAAGAAAAACATATAAGCAAATATTGAATTTGCTCTCTTTTCCTTCATAATCTGAAAACTGGCCATACAAGAAGAAAAAATAAACTACATAATTTAAATTTAAAAAGAAAATCCAAAAAAAAAAACCAATGTCCATACATTTTGGTGCAAAAAATGTATTATAGGCGTTATTTGTGTCATCATTTCATCAAGGATTTCATTAGCACCCTAAACTAATAAAAGAAACACCCATGCTTGAATACACCAGCAACTTTTACACTTAGTGAAGATTTATTTTTTTTTTTTTGCACGATAAAAACTCAGTTTCAAGTTTGCTTTTATTTGTTGACCATAACTGCAAACCTTGTCATATAAGAACAACACAAGAAAACGTTTTCTTTACCTTGTCTAACAAAGGTCTGGCTGGTATCAAGAAGCACTTCACAACCTTCCACAATCATTCGTTCAATGGCTAGATTCTTCCTGATGTTCTCCGTCTCGCTTACCTCATCATGCATGATTCTGAAAGGACAACAAATACTAATGATTTCAGGTACTTCTCAATTAAAGCCATATGTTTTTTCTTATTGTTTCTATAGAGTTCATCAACTCTTATAGTGAATTTGCTGAGAACAGTGACCACAAAATCAATTAAAACTGTTAGAAATGATAGACACTGTGTCTGTGTCTGACTGTGTTATATTTTTGGTACTTTGCGTCGATTGGATGAGTCACTGGCTATTATAGCTCTGTTTTCTGTATCCTTATGCCAAGTACAAGATATATTAAAATACAGGTACTAATTCAGGGTTACTAGTTTCTGATTTACATCAGACAAAGATCCCACTGAGTATGTTTGTGTTGTCGAGCTACATAGATGGTTCTACCTGGAAAGCTCCTCCAGTTTTGATTTGGCATAGTCCAGACTGTTTCTCTCCACATGCTCATGGGGAGTGTGAGCAAGCAACTCATGAAGAGTCAGGATGTAACGAGGAATCTGAAAGAGATGTGCTTTAAATGAGTTTGACTGAAAATGTTTTATTTTGTGTTACATGTATCTTTTCAGTCCAAATTTAAAACATTACTGCATTTTAAACTATTTCACCACAGTGTGTTGCAGCACTAATGCCTCGTGTATTTTATGTGAATTTTAACTTTAGCATATAGCGAATATATATGCATCACTGAATCATAATATGTGTAGTAATGTGTAATAGTGAAGTCATCCACATTGTAATTTTACCTGAAACATGGGGTAAGTGAGGAAGGTCTCCAGCGTCCTCTCCTCACAGTCAGGCTTGGCCTCGTACTGCTTCAGCAGCTTGTCGAAGTCACGGTTCTGTTTGCAGTGAGCCAAAATCTGCAAGCTGTACTGGTGGTTCCTCACAAACTCTTGGTAGATGTTTAGCATTGGCAGTAAAATGTCAAACAGGTCAGCTAAAAAAAAGAGACAAAAAATTCCATAAACCATAAAAATCTGAAGAATCAGTGCAGACACAAAGTACCATTGAAGGAGAAGTCATGTGCTCGGTATTTGTATATGTTCAAAAAATGTTTTTTATACTCTCACCCTCAGTCGCCTACCCGACAGACAATAAATCATTATTATTTTTTGCAAGGAAGGAAGGGAGTTGTACCTGCGTAGATTCATTATTTTTAGTTGAATTCATATCTTTATGGTATGATTTCAACTATGTGTGTAAAACTGACAGTGCATCTCAATGATGAAAACACTTTCATTGTGTTGTGTTGTAAGAAATCTCTGTTGTATGTGAAAAAATGTATACATTTAACCAAATGAAATTATTTTTCTTAGTTGCAATTTAGAAAAATTAACTTATTATTCTGTGCCTCTTACCTAGCACCAGTGTTGGCCAGCTGGCTATCCTGGCCTTCAGGCCCTGGTAGAAGATCTGATGGAGGAACATGATGGTCTCACTAATGAAACAAATAAGCAAAATGGCAGTCATGAGCTATTGTTTCTCCTTCTGCTGTCCATAAATGTTGGCAGCTCCCGCCATGCCGAGTCACACCACTCTCACAAACAGTATGACCACCAGCCACCTGTTAAGGAAGATGCTGCTGACATCATCGTGGGTGATGGGCGGTTTCTTGGAGCTGGCGGCCATTCGGAGTGGCCGCAGGAAGTTGTTGACCAGGATGTGGAGTTGCTGGACGTATTCGGCTTCGGCTTCCAGCATGCTGAACACCACCTGGTTCCTCTTTCTCATGCTTTCAGCGTGGGGCGAGCGAATGTAGTCTTGGATGATAGTTTTCCACTTCCTGCGGCAAATCCATCCTCGCAGGAAACTTTGGACCTGTGACAAAATCATTAAGCAAACATTGAAAAAAAACCATAATTTTTTATAATTTTGGAGATTTGAGTTTTAATGGATTTCCATGACTTCCGTGGATTTTTTTTATAGGGTTTTCTCTGTATTATTATAGTCTTTATCCTATAATATAAAGCACCTTGAGTTATGCAGTGAATCAAATGAATGTCGTGTTTCTGCTCATAGCTGTTACACTGACGACACTATCAGCACAAAAAATAGACAGAAAAGTGGATCTAATAATTTGCCGTTAAAGAAGCTTAAACGTTTTTTTGTGATTAAAAGCCAGATAAATAATTTTATATTTAGTAGAGACCAAAAGGTGCCAAAAACTGTACCGAACTTACAAAATGCTAAAATATTTGATGCTTAGTCTTCCATTAAGACACAAAGTAATGTTCTTATAATTTACACATATATCTATATATATCTTTATATCTATATATAGTTTATATCTTGTAAGTGCTGCCCCAAACTGAGCAAACATGAGTCAAGGCAAGTTTAGACATGTCCATTTATTAGGTAAGTTCAAATTAAATAATGCCTCAGTCAAAGGCGTTGCTTTCCACCAGGAAAGGCAGGGAACTACGCCAGTGGCAATGTGCAAAGTCTGCACTGACAGTAGGAGAGACCTGACCCCCCTCAGAGTACCCCACCTGACTCGACTCACTTCTGTCGAAAGTGGTATGCATATTGTGTTTTTTAAACATACAACGAAAAACATTCAAAGTGTAAGAGGGGTGAAAAAAGAAGAAAAAATAGAAATATCAGCAGATAATAACAGTTAAATATAATCTTAATTTACTAAACATTACTAGGCTAGCCTTAGCTGTGTGAGAGAAATACTTGAGAATAGAATAGAATAGAATAGAATAGAATAGAATAGAATAGAATAGAATGTACAATATGGTCACTTCAACTAGCATCACTAGCTAGCAGACCATCCTACTGTGTCCACTTCTGCTGGCTTGAGATCAGATTATTTACGGTGCTGAATGCTGGTGGGAGGGGCCCACATTGAATTATTGCACTGGTTCACATCTATAGACTGGTAAGTGAGGTAGAATGTTTATTCCCCAACAGGGTGGTAAATGTTTGCTTGAGGCTGGAGGTGAAATCAGTTGCAAACAGAGTGGAGCACCAAATAAATCTTTATGATTGATTTGGTTCCTAGCAGATTTGTGCAGTTACACATAGTTTACATGGAAGATGCCAACTTGCCCACAAACACGTCCCATCTGTTCACCAAGTGGCGCTGAAACTCTGAAAAGTGTACTGTAAACCAGAAATGCAGAACATTTAAAAGTTATGCCTTACAATGCAACCAACATATATTACATGATGGAACTATTACTTTGAAGGTGAACAATGTCCATCTTGAGTTTGCATCACAAGTTTCACGGTTTCTCTACCACTTAGGAAATAGTTGGCAAATATTACCAGACAAGTCAACATTTTCTATGCAAACTATGTTCAACTGACTATTAGTCATCATCTTTTCCAGCTGTACAGTAACTAACATGTCAAAGCTTTCCAAGCTCTCCAGCCTTAATTCAGATCAGGCAGCTCCTCAGTAGAACTGAGGACAAAAGAAGCTAATGACTGCAGTGATCTAGCGTGATCAAGTGTGAGCTTCCCTGAATTTATTAGGATTAAAAAAAAACAAACTGCAGGTACCCAAAGATGTCAAAAATCTGTTTCAGAAATGAACAACCCTAATGGAACAGATCATCGGTGCTTTACCTTTAGCATCTTTGCATTAATTTAGGTTTTCTTGATTAAAAAAAGGTAAGTCAGGCTTTACCCTTTAAAACTGTGCAATACTGATACAGATCACCTTTTTGATCTTCTTGATCTCTGTATCATCCTCACTGGGGGGCACCTCTGGATTTGACTGGATCTTCTCGTTGTCCTTCAGAAGTCCAGCAATCTGAAATTCATCATAACCAGTACAGGACTCAGTAAGAGGAATATAATATGTGTCCAGATAAACTCTCCTCATGATCATCTCTTATTCCGAAATATGTTTCACTATGGTTGTTAATATCTCAGTTCATGTTCTTGAATTACTTTTTGTCCAGCTATCCATTAGCTGGCTCAAAGAAATTATAAACACAGAAACTGCACCAGACACATCAAAATACCAGTTTTGTATTTCATTCAAATCTGTTGCATTTGCTTCCATTATACGCAGCATGTGAATACAAAACTTCTGATAAAAGACTGAAATTAAACAAAATAACACAAACACCATTACTAGAACACTCTTTAGCTGTGAAAAGTGAGATAGTAGATCATGTTTTTCAGCCACAGACTCCAGTATCATGTGCAACAAAAGCCGATTCATGCATATTGAAAACATTTGGTTCAGCTGAAGCTAGCCATTAGCACATTAAAGAGAGGTGCATTTGATTTAGTTTAGACTGAATAATTAGGATACAAAACACTCAACAGCATTACAGAGTCTCTAACAAGGACATCCCAGGGGCACTGCAAGCTACAAAGCTCATCATGAACTCAGAACATTGTGGTTTGGAATCTGGGTCATGACCTTTGTCCTGTGACCACATTCTCACTTTATCCTCTCAGCCTGCCTGTTTTTGATCGCTTCTCTCCGTATGCTATCCAGTAAACACACATCACACATATACAGGTACTGTGTTACTAGCATGAAATTACAAGGCAAGTTACCTCTGATTTCAGTCGCTCTATCTCGATTTCCCCATCCTCTATCTGTTGTCGAAGTTGCTTGGCAACCGTTTTCTCCGTCTCCACTATTTGGAGTAGATGAAGATACTTCTGCATGAGGGTCTCATGCTCTGTAGCCAGGTTCCTGTAACTATACAGACACACACGCAAAGACCTCATTAACGCATGTTTCAGGGACTCTCCATAGCTTTATCAAAGCAAAGACAGACCTCTGATCAGCATATGTTTGGAACACGGACCTTAAATCCTCAGAAAGTGCAGGATTTACTTACACAACCAGGTCTTTAAATACTTGATGGGATAGCACTCCATATGTTGGATGCTTTTGTGTGAGCAATAATTAAACTGATCACATGCATGTTATTTAAGGCCTAAAATCAATACAGTCAATTATGTTCAGCTTGCCTAAACCTGGCCTTGAAAATGTCCTGTCAAAAGAAATGTTTGGCAGGTGTTTTAGTTAAATTTTACTCAGTTTAGATGTTTTCTGGCATGCCCCACTTGCAAACCTCTAAAACGTCCCATATACCACAGTTTTTGTCTCGTTTTAATGCAATAAAGGTTGGTAAACTCTTTTATATTTTCTCCAAAAGTAAATAAATAAATTCCATATTTTCCCCTCTTTTCTCTTGACTAAACTTTCAGGGGCCTGCGCTACAATTCGAAAAACACAAATTTAACTAACTTTAACAATGCAGATTGTTAACCATAAATAAAGAGTAATTCAGAAATACTCAAGCCACATGGCATTTACATGCCAGGAACAGCTGAATTTAATTGAGATACCTTAATACAAGTCTTATTTACTTGCTAGCTATTACAGTGTTACAGTAAGTGCTGCTGCCTTGATGGTGCACTAATCAATTTAATCTTCAATGACTCTAATCAGTCGACCATTTGTCACTGAATTGCAAACTGTTGACATTTAGAGTGATGGTATTGTTTTGCTTTCATTAACCTTCTTTGTGCCCTCATCATAAGTGGCCATTTCACTCATTAGACATGTGAGGACTCCATAAATCAAGAATCAATATTAATAACCACTTTGTTTTTATTGATTTACTTAATACTTTAAATTGGTGTCGTAAATTATCAGTAAAACTGGTAAAGTGGCACTCACAGTTCCCTAGGAAATGTTTATTCAAAGGTCCAATCATCTAGAAGGAGATAAGTAACATACATGCATACATGTGTTACTCTCATAATAGTATGACCGCTGTGTTGTTTTAACATTATAAATTAACAAGCAATCATACAACAATACAAACCCAAAAGGGTCCAAATGACAGTTTGCGGCACACTGAGTCATAGCACTTGCATTTTCCATCAGATATACAGAGAAAAATCTATTCTATTCCCACTTAATAGAATAAAAAACAAGCAGCAACCCATGTTAAAAATGTAGGTAACACCATAATTCCTGCAAAAAAAAACAACCCAAAATCTAGTTGAGACTGACTCCAAATGCAAATCGGTTTCTGTAGATTTCCAAGTTAAAAGCCTATCTTTGATGCAAAAAGTTTACAGCCCAACAGCCTCCACTTGTTACTAATAGCTAGTGATAAGTGGAGACACTTTTTCATGTTCAGTATTAGTAGTAAGCAGGCCCATGTTCGAGTCAACATGATTTTCACTAACTGAAATTGTCATTTATTTATTCATCACAGTGAATTACACCTGATAGCTAGCCAGCCCTTACTAAAGCTGATGATTAGCTGCAGATGGGACAGTTATTTTCAACATTATGTAAAGTAGCTGTAATTTCAACTTTGTCAAATCTTATTTAAAAGTATTTTTTGTTTTGTTTTTTTTGTGTCCCGTTTGGATCTTTAGCCATCAGAATTGTTGTCTTAAGGCCAAGAAAGATGCCAAGCGGATTTATTTTACCAAGTGGATCATCATGGCCTTGCCATATTGGTCCATTTGATTGACCTTTATTATAATTATGAATTTATTTTATTTTCGGTTGCTACAAACGGGACAGACATGACTGGGGGATAGGACAGGGAGAAAGAATGAAAGAAAGAGAGGGAGAGAAAGAAAACCAGAGGGGAGAAGAGACGGTGAGAAAGGGGGGAAGAAAGAAAGAAAAACAAACAAAACACCTGGATCACCTGTATGGAGAAAAAAAAACAGAAGAGAAAGCAAACAAAAAAAAGAGCAACATAATAAAAAACAGCACCATCACAATAAACTAGCTAGCAGTAGATAACAGTAGATACTAAATATTAAACGATATTGTGCAGCACGCAAGATAGACAGCGCACAATGTGCTTTGAGGCAGCAGCCAAGAAAGGTGTAGTCCGCGTCTGTGAACACCCGTGTGTACACCTGTGTGCATACCTGTGTGGATCAGCATGCTTGTATTCCAAAGGTTTCTCCATGTAACGATCTGCTAGGGAGTGTGGGGAGCCATAGCCCCGTCCACCAGGGTATGAAGCAGGTATGGAGGAGATCCAGGCCCCAGATATCCAGAGGCCCCAGAGTACAAGGACCCGAGGAGGACCACCAAAAGGGGGGGAACCGTGCCACCCTCCTGGGAAGAGCTGAGTAGAGCCCCAAACGAGAGGTCACCCAGCAGCTACGGAGCAGAGGCCAGAGGGGGTTGCAGTGGCGTGCCCGCGGGCTCTGCCGGCAGCCAGCTGTGCCAGAGAGGACCGAGCTTCAGGCCCAGAGGCCAGAGGCCTGAGGGCACCCCACCCCCCGGAAGGGGCCCAGCCGGGCCACAGGCGCCAGGCCCCGCCAATCGGCCACCAGGAGTGAGCCGGTACATACATGAGCGCCCAGCCCCAGATGACAAGGACCACCAACACACCAACGTCTGAGGGCATCAGCCACCGGCAGGGAGTGTGGTGAGGGGAGATAGGCCTCCGTACTTTGGAGGGCCTGAGATGTACCCAGAGAGGTTGAGTCTAAGACCCAACCTGACATATAGACACAGACGAACAGGCGCACACAGACACAAACGTGCATTCCCACCCCATATGCACAACCAAATACTCGGCACTCACCCAACGTGTAGACAGACACAAATAGACACTGCACAGACAGTCGCACTCCCCAAACATACTCTATATCCCAGGTCCAGGTACCCCCGCCCCCAGAGGGGCAAGCCGCACCTAGACCCAGGAGATGTAACCCTTCTCTCTGGGGTGGAGGCAAGCGGACCACCTCCTTATCTTATTTAAAAGTTAAGAAAAATTGCCCAACTTTGGCCCAAATTAAGTTTTTGCTTTAATTTTTAACACTTATTTTTGTACCACTGTCAGTTTTCCCACGGATTTCAAATCAGGATTCTTTCTATTTTATTTACTTTATTTATTTAACCCTTATTTAACTAAAAAGTCTGTTGAGATTAAAAAATATTGTTTTCAATGTAGACCTGGCCAAGAAACCACGCTGTAATGGAAAAAACAGCATTCAGCTTTTACTTAATCTAGTTATTTCAACCAGAGGCTCTCCTACTGCCATGTGTCTTTCTTATGTCTCTACTATGTACCCTCTGAGCATGCCAAAATAATAATAATAATAATAATAATGATAATAATAGTATAAAAAAAAACAACATACTTTGGACTCTGTAACACACATCAAGCTTACAGGTACACACAGGGAAATATCGTGACTAATGACTGTTGTTAGGATCCTAACCAATCTGCTGGTACACTTTACAAATATCAGTAGTTAACATACTTGACCATTTTTATGTACAGACGCAAACACTATCAGTTTCCACTTGTCAAGTTGTAAATTCAAGAATTACATGGTAATCTATAGTGGACCTGACTTTATAGATGGTATAAAAGACTGACTGAGCCAAAATGATGTTGCACATTCATTAAGGAGTTCATTTTGTGAATCCTTGAGCTGGCTGTTTTTCATCATCTTCGTCAGGTAAGCTCACACTAAAGCATATAATGCTTTAACCACCCTGACTCTAAAAGGGATCTTAGTTTGCTAAATTGTGGTTATGGTGCAAACATTTTCAATTGATTAAGAACAAAGGGATGTTTTCCTAGATGTCTCTACAAGTTGAATTCATTTTGCAGATACAGAAGTGACCCACTGTTTGCCATTTAAAGGATACAGCTTTTTATGCTTTTTTTAATACACTCTCTATATAAGTTCCAACCTAAATTTTCACATCTTTATTGACTGTAGATGTTACAAGCACAGTTCTCATCAAGATCTCCACCCCTCCGAACATCCTTGTCTAAACAGCTGTAGGTAAAAGGTCATGTGTGAGAGCTACCTGGCCTGCGTGATGGCAGCCACCCACTCATCACAGTCCTTGACGTCCTCTGTGCGCAGCTCCAAAGCCTTCTGGTTGTCATGATTGAACGTGACAGTGAAATAATACTGGGAAAACAAAAGCATAGTGAGTGAGTCAGATATTTGTTCAGCATATAATAACCAGGATATCTGTTATTGTGCTATAAAATGTATGTTGCTACCCTTTAATCACTAGTAATCAGCAGCCACTTCCACTGATCTGTATTTTACTTAAAGGTGTATTTATACACGCATACATGCGCTGTATGTGTGAATGAGTGAGAGAGAGAGAGATCCTGGGGGAAAAGTCTTGAGAGATTCATTATAAAGCCTTTGTGCCTTCTGTCTGTAACCTGGCAACTCACCTCTGAATTGGCGGAAGCCTCTTGACTGACGCCATGTTTTGTTTTGTTTTGTTTTGTTCGAGTGGTTTGGCTGCATTTTAGCGACACAACCACCCCTGGGTCCTCACCCCTTTTTTACACTCTCACCAATTATCATAAGGTTGAGTTATGGTAATTATGGCAAATGCAGTTCAATTGTTTTCTAATAGGCTTACTGGATAAAATCCTCAAATCACCAGAGTGGTGGTCACCGCACTACTAGTACAGCTAACCTATTTGTAGTAGAAACACATCAAATTATATAACACTGATGCATTGTAAATAGACCCCCACAAATCCAATATATTGGATTTTTTTCATTTATCCTTCCCAAATGCCAAGAGCAATTCATTTGTGAATGAGAGTAATGTTCCTTATTTTCTGATGAGCAGCAGAACGGGCCTTTGTCAGTAATGTGCTTCCCATCTCTCACATCCTGTGAGCTGTTGTGTTAAACCTTTTAGGTGGCTATATTTAAATCCAAGTCATTACAGGGTTGTTGTTTTTTTGCCAAAGATACAGTATCTGTTGGTAAGTGAGACAGCACAAGCAGTAAGTAAGTCCTTGTTAAAATAATGTGTGAACAAAGAAACTAAATTCCATCTGGAATACAGAAAAATAAGACAATGTTATATTTATGTAAGATTAATGTTAAAGGCGTGTTTTAATCACAAAAATACAGAATGACTTCTTTTTTATGTTTTTATTCAGCTACTCATTCAAATAAATAAATCATAGCAAGAATAGCCAGTATCAAAAACACAGTCTAGATGGGTGATGAATTAAAGGAAAAACCCAAACTGTTGACCCCAAAAACAAAGAGATCTGGTGGGTGGTTCAGTTATGCATTGCAAGCAGTATTTTTGGTGGCATGGCTTGGTCCCCTTAGATGGAAAGGTTATTCAAAATCAATATGAACTAGTTCTGGGTGTCCCTTTGATAGACTGGCAGCCTGTCCAGGTTATATTCCACCTTTCACCTTATGAGGCTGCGGTAGGCTCCAACTCAACCCTAAGTTGGATAGACAGTCAAAAGTGAGGATGAATGGATGGAAGATGGCTAGCTCAGGATAATCACCTTCCTCCTATGATAAAATATTTCTATTCTTATGTTAGTGGTGTTCTTCAGGATGGTATTGCCCCCATACACAGGGTACGTTGGGGGGTTAAATGATGTTTTAACCCTCCGACTTTAGTCGTTACAGTATACATTTCTGTCACAAAGACCACAGATTCTATTTCAGTTTATATAATTGGCCAATTCACACTGATATTGTCCACTGAATACTGCCAGGTGGATTATCACGATTACTGTAAACTGGCCAAAGCCATGCTGTTTATATATAGATGATTTAATGTGTGACCTATATTTTCAGATTACATCATAAAGTCAATGAAGTGAGTATACACAGAGACTGATGGTACACCATTGCTGATTACTCTTAACAACAAAGGAAAACATATAGCCCATCCAGCATTTGCACTCGCCACTACCTAAGAAAACTCACCTCCCATTTCTTATAATTTGCTGTACTTGCTAAATGGAGTACAATGCCAAAGCATGTTGTTGCACATTTTGTTGGCCCTTTCAAATGTACTTTTTCAGATGCAAATAGGGGTTGCCATAGTAACTGTGGGCTTAAACGTAACTCGCCTTCTAAATGGGGAATAAGAACATTTAAAAAGTAGAACACTCCAAAGAACACAATGAGAACAGAGAGCCAGACGGAGAGGGAGGCAGAGAAAGATCTTCTGCCTTTTTGAGGAGTGAGGGCTATAAAAAGCGCTGTAGCCCAGCAAGGTGGCAGTTGGCTTGGCATCTATTCGCTGTATTGTCCCTCTCCCTGTCACACACAGATAAGATCCAGTGCTCTCCTGGCCATTTCTCCTGCAGCTCTGACACACACTCGGTGACATACAGTACATGCATACACACCACTGAAATCTGGAATCTGCTGTAATCCTTACATGAACCAGTTTCCACGTCAGGATTGTACAGCACCATTGTCTGTGACCACCTCTGCAGTCTGCTGGTTGACTTAGGTGTCATTTTATGTTTTTCCCGAGTGAGGATGGTGAAAAAGAAATCTGTGTGCCAACAGACACCTTGAGAATCGATCAGTCTCCCTGTCCGCATTTCACCTTTTCTGTGCAGTCTCTCAGTTTATGGATCAATACAGGCGTATACAGGAGTACACCGAGAGGCAAATATAGACTTAGTGGCATGCACACAGAATGAGCCCTGCAAGATTTATACATGTGGACACATAAAGACATGACTGATTGGAAACTACAAAGTGTGCTATTCACACTGAGAGAAGACCACGTATTTGTGTGAATAATTTTCAAAATTTATATGCATATAGTTTTGCTAAACTAAGAAAAGAAGCCATTTAGAAAAAAACTGAAAGAACATGTTCCTGACACATATTATGCAAAGGGACATGTGTGGAACAGAAGACTGTGTTATGCTAAGTGAAGGCTTTCAAATTCATTTAATTCATTGTTGAAATAAATTCACTGGAGCAGTCTGCATGAACAGCTGTCATCGGAGATGTCACTCAGTACATATTGCACCCCTAGAATAGAGCATTTCTCTTCTCCTGATACGGTTTTAAGGGAACCGACAGCAAGCAGTAAACAAAGTTGAATAGTTCACGAAACGAAAGCAAACAACAAGTCCTCAAAAGTAGGTTAGTTGTCTCTATCTTTTAAACAACAAATGACCAATATTGAATTTTCTTGCTGACCCCCTCTTCCCACAGCTGTGCAATCCTCACAATTAAACGGCATAATATAACTATATCTATCTATCTATCTATCTATCTATCTATCTATATATATATATATATATATATATATATATATATATATATATATATATATATACACATATCTATAGATATAGATATATATCTATAGATATAGATATATAATCTTCGTAGTATCCCCTACAATCCTGGCTCCTCTGCCTGCAGACAGCAGACAGCAGAGGGCAAGAGCGTTTGAGGAACATATGACAGCTGAGTTCAGCACCATGGACAGCAAACTGGGTACAGCTGTACTTGGAGCAGAAACTGTGGATTTCACAGATAATGGATTTACCCTGTTCCCATCCTTTATTTATTCTTCTTAGAGGCTATACAGTAAAATACAATTACTGCAACAGAGGGCTGTGATCCCAGTCTAACACAATATCAGACAATGTTTTTTTTGGAGAGATTGTGAATAATTTAACAGATTTTTACTGTGGATGGGAAAAATTGTATGGCACACGTGCAAATATAACCAAGCAATTCCATAATTGATTTATCAGTGTTTTGGATCAGATCCTCTGTTTGTTTGTTTATTTTTTGTGATTGTTGGGGGAGGGTTATCTAAGGAAAGAAGACCTCTGAGGCATCATTTAGCAACATTTTGGTGACAATATAGTGAAGCTTAGCATTTGCCACAAAATAGCCACATGGAATTTAAGATTTGGATATTTAGGACGTGAAGATTTTCTTTTATGAAAGTTCAGTATAGGTTTACCTCAGTTGCCTTTTCTTCCTCTCCAGTTTATTATTACAGATTTTTATTGAACTTGGAAAAACACAAATCTTTTTACAGACATGTTAACTGGTTTCCACTTTTTTCCGTCTAACACTTTAGGTTTTTATCTCCTAACCTTGAACACCAAAATCGCCACCTCCACAATAACTATCTTCAAAACTATCAAAAACTACTTCCTGGAAAGTTTTTTTGTCCAAATATACAATAAATTAAAAGTGGAACGCATCCACAAGACCAAAAGTTCAGACTTTCTAGAATTTTTTGCTTTAGTTCTTTTTTCTTTTTTTTTAATTCCAGTTCAAAATCACATCCAGAATCTGTTTTATTCATAAACAAAGAATATGATTACTGAACAAATAAAATGGCCTATCATTTTGACTTTTACCTTCAGTTCTTCATCCCCTCTGCTGCAGGGAAAGCAGAAGAGACTGCAGCTGGCAGAGCTGATTTCAGAAGGTGACTGCAGTCATAGCTCACAGCAGCTTGACCACTTCTCTGGCTCAAATGCGTTTATACACAGTGTTTATTTTTATATTTTTATACAGCACCAGTTTGCCTCAAAACACCAAAGCACTTCCAACATGGGAAACTACGCTCTCACTAAAATTATTTCTGAATGTGTTTCAGGCATAAAAACCCCCACTGTAAACTGTTTTTTTGTTTTTATCCCTCACACATATTAATCCATTGCACTAAACGCCAGGGGAATTAAAAAAGAATAGGGGGATGCACTGAGAAAGAAAAGCATGGCTGGGACATCGTTTGGTTGTCATTCATGGCTGTCGTTAACAACCCATGATAATGAGAGAGCTATCAAATGAGCCAAGCCGCTATAAACCGGGGAGACACAGTTGCCAAGGTAGGATGCTATTAATATCAAGACAAGGAATTAAATCAATACGTCAAAACAACAAGGAAGGGGCAGCTCTCCTCCGCAAGATGGCAACCTACAAAGTTTGGATGCAGTTTAAGTTTACTCCTTATATGTGCTGCATTCCCGGAACATTTGGGGTGTCTAAAAATACAGCGTCTTGCATCCCAATGTGATGCAACAGATGAACAGAAAAGAGGAGGCTAAGATAATGTGCAAAGTTTGCAGAGATTTGCGTGAATTCTGCTAACTTTGTTTGCTGTTAGCGTTGTATTTTTCGTGCATTTAACCTCGGAGGAAGGCTGTGGGGCTATTTTGGTTCATAATCGAGAAAATCAATCGGTTAGGATGACGCCATTACGTAACTCTAAAACGTCAAGTCAACTGTAATGCAAAAGCATCTCTGGGAAATTGTTTGCGTGATGAATAGGCGATATCTTCTGGTGAAAAGTGTCTACACGATACCTCCTGTTATAAATGTGGCTGTAACGCAGAGCCCAGCTGATCAAAGGGATTTTAAGGGGGGAAAACAGTAGGAGGGGACCGCTCAGTGTATCCGTTCAGTGAGACTGACTGCCTTGACAGTGTCAGTCAGACTTAAGGGAGCTCCCCGTGCGATCAATATCTTACCTGCTTCTCTAAGCATTCCTTCGCTGAGAGAGACGGTTTCGGTGACGGTGCCCGGTCACAAACACATCCCTCCAACAGGTACAGTCCGGAGGGGCGTGAGCTCGAGTCGTTTTCGAAATAAAAAAGCATATTCTGCAACAAAGCGAACCACTTTGAATGCCATTTTGTGTTGTCTGAGCTTTTTTTACTCAAGCAACCTCGCCTCGTCCCGTCTTTCTTCGCCAAAAGAGCCAGATAGGTGATGTGGCCATCATTGAGTCTGATCCCTTTCTGCATTTTGGCTGAGAATCCGAAAGGATCTGCGGGGATGCCTGCGGATTCTTACATGTTCTCCTTCTCAGCACCTCCGAAACACAGTCAGACTTGGTGGGCAGCAGCCCACTCCAGTGTGGCCATCCACACTTGCTGCACTGATTTTTGCAACAGCCAAAGGAAAAGAGAAAGAGACGATGCGCGTGAAGAGTCAGTCACACACTCGGCTGCAAAAACCTATCCACGCTGCAAGCCTAGGCTACTACCGTAGCCCCGACGCCTTCTCAGAAAAGCCTTCCTCATGAGCGCAATCGCTCATGATGAGGACTGAAGTGTCCGCGTGCAGTCTACCGAGCGCGTGCGCGCGCGCACACACACACACACACTCAGCACCCTGCTCTCGCAGGGAGAACGCGCAGTCACCTGACCGGTCCCCGGAGCTGCAAATTTCAGCGCCTTGGACAGAAACTCCGAGGATAAACACAGACAGAGAAAGACGGGATTCACGTTGAGAATCCCAAAGCTTATCGGGAGGCTTTTCAGGAATGAAAACACGCACGCACACACGCGCGTTTACGTGCACACCTAATATCACACGCGACCAATGCAGTGAGAGCGTCTTTCTGTGTGTGCACTGAAACTCACAAGCACGAGAAAGTCCGGAAGGAACACTTGATCCCCCGCTGAATATCCAGTTGCTTAGCCAATTCAAAGCATTTTCGTAGTAGAATCAGTGTAATGCAATAACGTAATACTGCAATATTGCAATATTTATTATTATTCCAAGAAGACTGGCTTGCACTGTTAATAACACAGAATGCACAGAACCACAGGCGAGAAAACAAAGCTGTTTTAAACAACATGAGCAATGCAAGTGGTCTGGAAAAAGTTGTAAGGATGCTTAAACATCCATGACATCCACCTGTCATAGGTTAAAGGGTGGGCCACACTCTGGACAGGTCACCTGTCAATCACAGGGATAATGTAATGAGACAGAAATCACACACATGGACAGCTGCAGCGTCATTGTTTAACTTAAGAAGCATGTCTTTGGATAGCAGAAACCCATGCAGGCACAGGAGAACATGCAACAAGAATTTTCATTCATCCTCTACCACTTGATGTGGAGGATTTATAAGCATAGTGCTCATGTCAGGGAATATTCAATCAGGTGTTGCGTTTAAGTCCAGGTGTAAGGGATTTGCACTTTATGAACATATCTGTTTCCCCTAAAAGAAAATACACTGCACTTTTATTCCAAGTAATATAAGCTGTGAAAAGAGGGATACTGATTTTGCTCTAACCTTCTCAGCTACTTACCTAACTGCATGGCAAAGAAAGCAATTTATATATTGTTTTTATTACAAAAACAGAAAAATATAACTGTTACGTGTATCTGTCTGTCTGTTCCCCATCTTCCAAGTTGAAAAGAGAAAAAAATGAAAGTGTTGTGAGAGCACAGTTTCTCTGGCTTTGCCCACATTCACATTCCTGCTTAAGTGTTTAAAAAGTTCAGAATCCACGATGTCAGCAAGCCGGGCAGCTGCTGATGGTGAAGAGCCTCACAATAACCATATCATTTGCGCCAGTGTCTTAACAATTTCAGTACAGCCTCTGCTCTTCCTGAATTTATTCCCACAGGTAAAATTGAAGCCAGATTTGCTGAGGGCTTGCACTGCCATTTCCATATCACTGCAAATTCACATAAATTGTTTTGTTTTGGGGGTTTTTCCATCTTTTGAAATAACATGAAACCTTTGTCCTTGGCTTGCTTCATCTTGTTCTGCCCCCTTTTATAAAACACTGAGTTAACAAAAGCCTCTCAACACTGTCCACTGCTGGTGCATTTACATATCTAAGAGAGCAAGAGAGATACTCATTAGGGTTGGCCCATAATTAATCCTGGATTAACATATTGGGGCGAGGACACACACAATGGTTTATTTCATCACAGGGTGTCTGACAGTGGGATCACAGTGCAGTGTCTATGTGGGATCATTAAAAGGATCCAGGGAGGTAACAGGGGATAATTGAGTGAGATTCTGCTGCTCTTGTTGCTGCTGTTTCTATTGAACAGGAAAGAGGACACTCCACTTTTCTCAAGCATTTCATTTCTTTATCTTTTTGGTAACAGGTGCAGTGAAGATTGGCAGCAATGTGGAAAGAGAGAGATCCAGTAGTAAGGAATGAGATGAGCTGCAATTCAACCCCATGCAGCCATTAGCAGACTAAGCCTGCTAGGACGCCCCAGGCTCAGCTCTGTTGCCGAGCTTCTTCCGTCCCATAATCAGCCTCTCAGACAGGAGTGGTAATGAGGTGGTGATTCTCCTCCGCGACTGGGACTGATAGTAAAGATTATTTTTATCACTTCCGATAATAGATGGGTTAAAATGGAAAGGGATGTAAAACACTAGAAAGACTGAGGTGATGAGTTAAAGTCTTAAATGGGATTTAGACCAACATAACTCTATCCAGTCGAAAAGCATTTTTCAAAAAGGAGACATCCACAGGTGGAGACATATTGTGCAACAGGATTTTTTGAGACATCGTTTCTGGGTTTCTGGGTTGATGGTGAAAAAGACAAGTCAGATGTGTTCATTATCAGAGATGGGATAAAAATGGGGTTAATGAAAAGTGCAGATAATGAAACAGGAGCTGCATGATTATGTCTTTTTTGGTCACTGGTGCAGAAAAACTGAGAATTGTATAACTCTGATATATAAATAATCCCTTTGAGGGATTTTTAAGGGGGAGGGGGCGATAGAATCAAACATTTGACAGACCAATATTAGCATTCATTTAGTTGTTGTGATTCTGTTCACCTAACTTCTGTACCTTCCCTTGTTTAAGCTCTTTTTTTGTCTCCACCAGCATCCTATTGTTTTTGCTGGTTTTGCTGTGGGATAAATGTGCCACTTGCACGACATCCTTTATTCTGTTACTGACTGAATGTCCACTGTATGTTTTTCTCAAAGGTTATGCAGGATTTTCTCAATTTTGTATAACTGGTTTAGCCTTTTTATGTAACCAATACATTTTATATACAGTATGAGTATCTCACAAAAGTAAGTGCACCCCTCACATTTTTGTAAATATTTTTATATATGTTTTCATGGGACAACATTGAAGATATGACACTTTGATACAATATAAAGTAGTCAGTGTACAGATTGTATAACAGTGTAAATTTGCTGTCACCTCTAAATAACTCAACACACAGCCATTATTGCCTAAACAGCTGGCAACAAAAGGGAGTACACCCCTAAGTGAAAATGTCCAAATTGTGCCCAATTAGCCATTTTCCCTTCCTGATGTCATGTGACTTGTTAGTGTTACAAGGTCTCAGGTGCAAATACGGAACAGGTGGTTTGAATTTGGTGTTATTGCTCTCACCCTCTCTCATACTGGTCACTGGAAGTTTCCCATGGCACATCATGGAAAAGAATTCTCTGAGGATCTGAAAAAAAGAAGTATTGCTCTACATAAGGATGGCCCTAGGCTATAAGTATAATGCCAACACCCTGAAACTGAGCTGCAGCACAGTGGTCAAGACCATAGGGCAGACTAACAGGACAGATTAGAAACAAACCTCGCTATGGTCGACCAAAGAAGTTGAGTACACATGCTCAATGTCATATCCAGAGGTTGTCTTTTGAAAGTAGGTGTATGAGTGCTGCCAGCATTGCTGCAAAGGTTGAAAGTGTGGAGGGTCAGCCTGTCAGTGCTCAGACCATACGCCACACACTGGATTAAATGGATGTCATCCCAGAAGGAAGCCTATTCTAAAGATCATGCACAAGAAAGCCCGCAAACAGTTTGCCGAAGACAAGCAGACTAAGGACATGGATTACCTGTGGTCTGATGAGACCAAGATAAACTTGTTTGGTTCAGATGGTGTTATGGTGCGTGGCGGCAACCAGGTGTGGAGTACCAAGAGTGTCTTGCCTACAGTCAAGCATGGTGGTGGGATGTCATTGTTTGTGGCTGCATGAGTGCAGGGGAGCTACAGTTAATTGAGGGAACCTGAATGCCAACATGTACTGTGACATACTCAAGCAGAGCATGATCCCCTCCCTTCAGAAACTGGGCCACAGGACAGTATTCCAACATTACAACAACCCCAAACACACCTCCAAAAATACCAGTGCCTTGCTAAATAAACTGAGGGTAAAGGTACTTGACTGGCCAAGCATGTCTGCAGACTTAAACCCTATTGAGCATCTGCAGGGCATCCTCAAATGGAAGGTGGAAGAGCGCAAGGTCTCCAACATCCACCAGCTCCATGATATCATCATGGAGAAGTGGAAAAGGATTGCAGTGGCACCCTGTGAAGCTCTAGTGAACTCCATGCCCAACAGAGTTAAGGCAGTGTTGGAAAAAAAACACGGTGACCACACAAAATATTGACATTTTGGGCACAGTTTGGACATTTTCACTTGGGGGTGTGCTCACTTTTGTTCAGCAGTTTAGACATTAATGGCTGTATGTTGAGTTATTTTCAGGTGACAGCAAATTTACACTGTTATGCAATCTGTACACTAACTACTTTACATTGTATCAAAGTGTCATATCTTTAATGTTGTCCCATGAAAAGATATAATAAAATATTTACAAAAATATGAGGGGTGCACTTACATTTGTGAGATAATGTATATAAGGAAAGGCCAGGTGGTGGGCCTTTCTGTGTGAAGTTTGCATGTCCTCCCCATGTCTGCTTGGGTTCTCTCTGGGTACTCAGCCTTCCTCCCACAGTCCAAAGACATGCGCTTAGTTGGGTTGGGTTAACTGGTGATTCTAAATTGAAATAACCTTTCAGCAGGCCTTGCCCTACAGTAGCTGGGATATGCTCCAGCTCCCCTCGTCACCCTAAATTGGATAAGCGGAAAAGAATGGACGGATAATGCAAAGCCATACTTAATTGTGATGCACCAATAATTCGATTGATTAAGATCTTTCGTTGATCCAAGTAGGAAAACACTTTTTCCAGATTTATTGTGGTGGTTAACGTGTACAGTGACGGGAGAATTACCCTAGCACATTTTTGAAAGGTGGGGGAAAAGACAAGCATACTGAACGTAAAAGGCTCTGACCAGGCTCAGAACAAGGATATTTTTGTTGTGAGGTTACAATGGTAACTTCAAAAGGGCTGTTCTGCCATAAGAATGAAATGAGGCAGTTTTCTGCTTAGAAAAGAAAAGTTAAATCTAGGAACTACCGTTTTGTGTGTTTAATTGTCAGGGTTTGAAATATGGTGAGTTACAAGAATAATCTATTATACTGTTATTATATATAAAAATAGTTACTCAATATGTTCTTTGATAGCAGCTTGTGTTTGCCATGATGTTTCAGTAAGCTTGTGCAATCTCACAACATTTATTTCCAGTCAGAGTCGAACCTTGGCTCAAGCTCCCTGAACCACTACTTCACCATTCAAGCCCTCTGAATCCTGACATTGTTATCTTGGAACATACCTGTGCCATCAGGGAAGGAAAGAAATCCATTGATGGAAAAACCTGGGTAGTCAGTATTTTGAGGTAGTCAACTGACCTAATTTTTTTGGGCACATAATGTTGCTCAACCTTGACCAAAGCCCAGATCATAACACTGTTTTTATAGGCTTGTAGGCACTAGGGATGATGGGTGCATCACTTCATCCACCTCTCTTCTTACCCTAATGCACCCATCACCATGGAACAGTGAAAAACAAGACTTATCAGACCACATGACTCTTTCCGAATTGATCCATTGATCCAGAGTCCGATCATTACGCTCCCTAGCAAACTGAAACCTCTTTTTCTGATTAGCCTCCCTGATAAGTGATTTTCTTAAGATTACACACTTGTTTAGTCCCAATCATTTGAGATGTCTTTTCACTGTGCATGTGGAAATGCTTTGACTTTAACTATTAAACATAGCCGTGAGTTCTACTGACCATTTGTTTTCTTAATCAGTAAAATAACGCCACAGAAAATGATTATTTTACACTTTTTAGGGTAAATTGAAGACATTTGCATTATATGCCATTCTTCTGACACTACATCAAAGGTTTGCCTTCACCTTCCACAGTGTTTGTATCAGTGACACTGTTGCCTCTTTGGTGGCAGATTGGTCGGTGTCGGCAGGTCTCTGACTCTGGGATCTGGCTCCATCTCTACGTGCTCTGCTGTGTGCCAGATACTGCATGCAGGGTCACCACCTGGCTGCACCATCCTCAAGCCAAACAGCACTCAGACTAACAGGGAGAATGAGCTCACACAGAAACAAACAACCACCTACAAAATCAGGAAATATGTCATTTTTTTGAGAATTCATCTCATTGTTATTGTTTAAATTTTTTGTTGGTTCTTGAGCATTGTAGTTTGAGGTTAATTAGTTAATGAACACATACAAGAGCATCTTTTTTTCTTCAGTGCAAAAAAAAGAAAGAAAAAGAATAAGCTTAAGAAATTTTGTTACACCCCAAAGTTAATGTTACCTTTCTTTTTTGCTCAACTGTTTTACACAATGAGTCATGATGTCTGATGCCACACTGCGTAACAGTACTGAGAAAAGACTTCACAGAAATGGGACAAAGATGTGAGTCAGAACAAGAATAATTTGAAACAAAGAGCAAATCTGAATATTTGGATCTGTCATTTTGCCCACAAGGTTTTAACTGACAGAAACTTGGACTGAGACTTTTTGACCAGCAGACAGACACCTGAAAATACTGCGGAGCTCCGAAACACTGTCAGCACAGCTGATAGCATAATGCCCAATGTGGTGTAAACTAACAAACAAACAAACAAACAAACAAACAAACAAACAGACAGACAGACAGACAGACAGACAAAAGAAAACATCTTTGCTTGGTGCAGGTACACCAAGATCATTTAAATCTGAAATCCTAGAAAATAGAGCCAAACCAGGAAGAAACAAACCAAACCTTAATAATTTTATCTTTTAACAAATGTCAAAAACAACCAGTCCTAAAAGACAGCCCTCAGTATGGTCTGTCTTCTCTCTTCCACCCTCATCCACCCTCTGCAAACCTGCACAGTGTGACCCTGCCAGAAAGGCATCTGGGTCTCAGTCTAACAGGTGTCATTCACAGAAGCTCCGCATGCTGCAGCGCAGAATGGCTGGCCCAAAGATAAATGCTAATGTCATGCAAATGCCATATAGCACATCTGAAGGTGAGGCATATTAATGAAAGGCAATCAGCCCGAAGAGTGCACCGTCCTTGACAAGAAAGCTTCCACATCCTCAAATGTTACTGAAGGTCAACAGACAGATCATCACTGGAGACACTGCCGCGGCTTGAGGCAGCATCTGCCATGGCACGTTGCTGCAAGGACACATGCATAGGGCTCTCGTGTGCTACTGAACATGCACGCATTTGTGCACTTGCCCTTCCAGACACCATCACCCACATAGATGCACAAACACATAGTCCTGGCAGTGGGATGGAGGATTCTGACTCATGAAGGAATGTGCTCATTATTAAAATATAGTCAGCGTTGAAACATCTTTAGCTGATTATATTTTGGACCAGATAAAATATGTGGTAGAACATTTTTTTCCGGAGTTTCAATGCTTTCTTGTGAAGACCTTGTTTGTTAGTTAACCAGTTAAGAAGATACTTAGAGAAATGGCATTTAAGCTCCACAGCTCCAACAGTGTGTAAAACACAGAGTTAGAGCACAAGGTCAAGTGCAGGGCACTGAAGCACGGTGATGCATAACAGCATGTGGAAGTGGGTGCTTATTCAGTTCAGCACACGTGTCCGTTTGGGTCAAAATATCTAGCTGCTTAATGTCCTTCTGCTCCAAAACACATCAAAGTTCCTAAATAACTGCCATCGGAATTCTTATATTATAATAACTATTTGTATATGACAGAGGTCGTTTATAAAAATGATTAATAAGCTCCTTTTTTGAATTATAACCTTGCCACATATAAGTGCTTCTTATACATAGCACTGTAAACCTGTCATGGTCCTAGGTCGCTGACCCAGTGTTTTATATTTTGAATTATTATATAGACTTTGAATTCATTATTTATCATTTCTAGTCTCTTGGTTTCTGTTCCTGTGATCCGTGCTCCATCTTCCCTCTGTCTCCTCAGGCAGTCGTGTCTCTTTTTCTCAGTGTCTAGTCTGCATCTTTGTTACTGTCTTGTGTTTCCTGTTTTACTTTGATGGTCCCATGTCCTGTGTAAGTGTATCTAGTTTTGCTTCCCCTTGTCTCATTATGTCTAATTAGTCCCAGCTGTGTTTCCCTCCTGTTTCCCATTCCCGCATTACTCCCTTGTGTATTTAAGCCCTGTGTTTTCCCTTGCCCTTTGTTGTGTTGTACCACACCCTCTCAGTGCTGTGTTTTTGCTGTGCTGCAGGTTTTCTTTGTTCTTAGTCTACTGTTTCCCATTACCTTGTTTTCTAGTTTCATGTTCAAGTTTTGGTTTGGTTTTCTCTATTTTTTTTTTTTTTTTTTTTTATGGAATGTTTTCTCAGTGCAATAAAGCTGCCTTCCTCAGTTCATCCCTCTGCATCTCATTAGTCCTGCATTTGGGTCCTACTTCCTGCCTGCCACACAGCATCAAACTGTGACAAAACCACCAAAAAGTTGGCCTACCATGTTGTTTTTCTAGAGCTAACACATATGGATCAGAGGGTAGAGTGCTAAGCTAGCTTTTTAGCTAACACTAACAATCTTGGTCATCTGCATCTGTACTCTACATGAAACTAAAGCATAAACACACATGTGCTAATTAGTAGAGATGGCACGATACCACTTTTTTATGTCCGATACCGATATCATAAATTTGGATATCTGCCGATACCGATATGAATCCGATATAGTGTATTTTTTAATCAATAAAACGTTTTTTTAATATCTTGCTGCATTTTGTATAAGTTTACACTCAAGTTTAAATAAATAACAACACTAAAGCTATTCTGTTATACCTGTATGTAAAAAATACACTGCGCCCAAAATATTTCATAGTTCAGCAAAACCAATCAATCTAATAAACTTAAACCTACTCCATCCCCCCTATTCTGGTATTTTAAAGAGTACTTAGCAGAAATATTAAGCAACCTAACTAATAGGGTTGCAAACTCCCAGCAAAAAAAAATAGGGAACCACCCTCCACCTCATGATGCTTAATCGATGTAGTCAAATTTAATTTGATGCAGGGGGAAAAATGCACAGAAATAAATTATTTTTCAAGAAATAATTAAATAGATTCAACATCTTTCTTCAACAGAATTGCAGACTGCACAGATGGTATCTTCCCAAAGGAAAAAGTAGTATAGCTTACTAGGGTATATTAGACTTAACAGTTACTATATACAGTAATGGACTACTATATACTTTACATCAGATTAAAACTTTGGGTGTAAGATTCAGATAATTATTTATTAAAAGCTAGACATTTTAAATGAGAATAAGAAAGAAAAGTATGTCTTTGTGCCCCCTTTTCCCTGTTCATGCCCTATCGGCCCCCCTGGCTAAACTTTGCTAGATCCGCCCCTGCACAGTTACCAGCTACGTAGAAAAAGATCCTGGTGTAGAAAGTAATATTAAATAAATTCTAACAACAGCTTATCAAGCTTAATAGTGCTGCTGTTGTTCAACCGCTGGTTTCCTCTTTCTGGTGAGAAGTGGGCCAAAAACTAAGAAGAGAGACGGACTCGCGACAGAAAAGCCGATCAGCTGATCATTAAGCAGTTTCAGGATTGAAGTAGCAGCAGGAGAGAGAGAGAGAGAGAGAGAGAAGCAGTCGCTCCATATATCGGTTGTTAAGCTTAACGCTAAAATGCTTTACAAACATTCAGAGATGAACTTACACACTTGCTTTACTTCTCTCTGGGATAACTTCCTCGGAGATGAAATGCTGGTTTGGTAGCAAGCTACAAATACACACAGCCGCTCTATCACGTGATGCATACTGCTGCGACGTGCTACGGTTATGAGCTGAGTTACGCCGTGTAGCAAGTTTTGTGAGGTGCTTTTTTGATATTTAATGGATCGGATTACATTTTTTATTTCTCGCCGATATCCGATCCAGGAATTTGGGTCAGTATCAGACCGATACCGATACGTAATATCGGATCGGTCCATCTCTACTAATTAGTACTTATGTAACAGAGTCATAAATCACATTGTTATAATTACACAAAATGTGTCCTAAACCCCCAAACTGCTCCTTTTATACCTGACTTTTAGGACCTCCAAGCCTGTAGTTGTGTTCATTATCAGTTAGAGCCCCTCCTCATTCTTTTCTTCTTCTTCTTTGGTGCAATACTATAAATACAGTGTACCCCTTTTGCCTCTCCCCTTTTTCCACAATTCCCCTGTGGGAGAGGTGGGTGTCATTTCTTTCCAACACCTTAAAACACACATAATTCATATTTAGCCACCCTGATGTTTATGATTGCGATTTTAGTTCAGTTATTGTCATTATTAAGCCTGTTTTTGTAAGATGTTATAAGTGTGTAGTATGTGTGTATCATAAATGTGTTTTAGGCGCCATAAATGCTAGCATGAATATATACCCTTGCTAGCTTGGGAGCTGTGGTGGGTTGAGCTAACCCTCTTCCCCACTGTTTGTATTTGGTCGTAGGAGCTGGAGTGGGCAAATTATTTACTTGGAGGTCTTTCTTTCTTTTACCTTTTTTATCAGGTACGTCGGATTTCATGTTGTTGTTTTTGTTTTATCTTATGTCAAATATGTTACGTGTAAATGCATATTTTATGTTTAATGTAAAAATAAATGCCACCCTTTTTCCACAATTCCCCTGTGGGAGAGGAGCTGGAGTGGGCAAATTATTTACTTGGAGGTCTTTCTTTCTTTTACCTTTTTTATCAGACACAACGCAGAATCACACCGGTTACACTTGGTGCCGCTGACCCGTCACATCGCCAATCCGCGATCTACTCCTCCTCCTTCTGCTGCCGCTGTTTTCCCGCCTCCTCTCTGCAGCTGTGTGCCAGAATCCTGTGCCCTGCGCTTTGACTCACAGGTTTTTATATCGAGTGTGTGATCGATGCCCCGCAATTTGGCTTGCAGGCATCTCTGTCACGTGTGAACTTAAAGGGCAAATACGTAGGTGATCATTTCTGTCACTGTTTCATATTGTTTCCTCAAATTATACAGGCACGGATTGTAATTTTTTTTTTTTTTCTATTGATATTGGCTTTTACAGCCTGTTTTAACTGAGAGGAGAAAACAACATTTTATTTTATTTTCTATGGTGTTTTGATTCCTTGATGTTTTTTTTCTTCTCCCCACATTTCATTGTTTTGTGAAGTTTTGCATAATTGTGTGTGGGGGTTAGGCTCGTTTTTTTTTGCTGTTAAACAGTGATATCTCACTTGGGCCAACATGTTAAGTGAGGAAACTGTGGATAGCGCTTTGCCTGATCTGTTCTCTGCAGGGAGTAATATGACCTTTGGTTTGGGGAGGGGTCATCAGATTGCTCCAAAATGTTTTGGGAGGGGTAGGCCAGTAGTCCCGGGTATTGGTGCCCGCACTGTAGACCAGTCAGTGATGCACACACCATTAACGCCAGCAGCTAGCTCCACACCAGCTGCTTGCGAACGCCAAACACACACCCAGGCTGTCACTAGTGACATGTTGAGCAGCTTGATTACTGACTTAGCAAAGCAAATTGGGGAAAATATCACGTCCTCTCTTAACTCTATGCACCAGCCAGCCCCCACCCAGCCACAGTCTCCCCAGAATGTGCCCTCGAGCTGCAATGACCAGTCCCAGCTGAAGGTTGTTGTTCAGTCAGACACCAAAGCTCCACCATACTTCAAGGGTGACAACACAGATCTATTTCCCATCAGTGAATGGGAGGACATGATGAGATGTTATCTGCACAGAATCAGCTGTGACACAGATGAAGAAATGTTTGCCATATTAATGTCTAGACTGACTGGCAAAGCCAGAGATGTGGTCAAGGTGTCACTTCGTTGCCGCCCTGAGATGAATCGGAATGATCTTATTACTGCTGTGTTTGACATACTGAGGTCTAACTTCAGCGACTTGACATATTCCAGCCTGCCCATGAAAGACTTCTACAGTACTGTGCCACGTCCAGGTGAGAACGCCATGGATTACTGGATCCGGTTGAACAAGTCTATTGACGCTGCTGATGAGTGTCTCCGCAGGCGCGGCAAGCTGGTAGAGGACCCCAGTAGTGAGGTTGTTTCGATGTTCATTAATCACTGTCCTGACCACAGTCTTACGTTGTCTTTTCAACTGAAGGCCCCTGAGGAGTGGACTGCAGCTGAGGTTCAGAGCCGTCTGGACAACTATGTGAGGAAAATGAGACAGTCTAGTGTTTTGTCTCATAATACAGCAAGTCTGTCCATCCCACATCAGAGCCCTGTTGCTGTTAACAGCCAGCCCCACTCCAGCGGTGCTCAAGCAGTCCCAGTAACACATGAGCCAGCCTCGTATCCTATGCCCTCTGTTCCCTCTGCAGCCACATGTCAGCCTCTCTCTTCTGATGGCATGGTAAGTGTGCAGCAGCCCTCTGCTTGTCCTCCTTTAACTCTACATGTCATGCCCCCATCTTTGCCAGTTTCCGGCCCTTCTCCAGCTGAGCCAGGTGTTCAACAGATGGTAGCACTGTTTGACAAGGTTCTGTCCATGTGCACTGCATCACTAGCCACTGGTCCTAGGTGCCCACAACCCACAGGTCATTCCCATGGGCACCGCAATGCTCATCGTGCTTCGTGCAGAGTGTGTGGCTCACATGAACACACAACCCATGTGCATTGTAGGCTGTACAAGCTATGCCACAGCTGCTTTGACCCTGGACACATGAGGCGTGAATGCCCACAGTTGCACCAGAAACCAAGCATTTCAGTCCCTCCTCCCACCAATGCTGCTTTAAACTAGCCAGCCCATGTGACGAGAGGGGTAGCATGGGCAGTGTTGATGAAACCCTCAGAAATGCAACAGACCCAGAAGCCATATATGTTAACTGCTGTAGTAGCCTCTCTGATGAGAAGACTGTTATTATGGGTTCACAAAGAGTTGGCAAGGCTAGTGAGTTGTTTTACACTCCAGTGTCGGTCAGTGGCCGGTGTTCCCTGACAGGCATGCTTGATTCAGGCAGTATGTCATGCACACTAAGTGAAGAGGCTGATAGCAAGCTAAGAGCCGCTGGTGTTGCTCTGATTCAGCAGCATGCCCCTGAAAATGTGGTGCTGGTTGGCTGCGGTGGCCTTCTCACACAACCGAAATGCATCTATGATTTGGACATTGAAGTATATGGGACTAGGTTTCTTGTGCCAACATTTGTGGTTCCTGGGCAAAAAGATGAACTCATCGTGGGGAGCAATGTGATCCGGCCCATCATTCAGAAGATGAAGGCTGATACAAAGTACTGGGAGCTTATTAACTCCAATTACACGGGCACTGATTGTGAAGACTTCCTGCAGTTGCTGAGCTGTATCTCACGGTGGTCTGCTCCTGTGTTGCCAGATAAAGTAGGTACAGTCAGGTTGCGGAAGAGTGTCACTCTCCTGCCACAAAAAGAATATGTAGTTTGGGGAAAGCTGCCACCTTCTGCCCTTGTGTCTCCAGGAAGTACTGTCGTTGTGGAACCCACGTCAGCCCGTTCCACTCCAAAGAACATAATGGTGGGGCGCATTATAACACCCATGTGGGGAGATCGTTGGGTCCCTATGAAAGTCCTTAACCCAACAGAGAGCCCTGTGACACTTCGTCGCAATGCTAAGATTGCGGATGTCTTTCCTTGTATTGCTGTGGAGGACCTGCCCATCACTCAAGGTCTCTGCGAGACTCTGACTGACCAGCATACCAGTTTTCCCCCCTCATCAGACTCTGTGCCTGACTCTGCACAGCTACTCAAAGACACTGGGTTGGCTGACATTGATATTGAGGGCTGTGAAGTGTCAGATGGGTGGAAGAGGAAATTGGTGGAGCTTGTGTTGACTTACCAAGATGTGTTCTCTAGAGACAAACTGGACTGTGGTGAGGTGAAAGACTTTGTCCATCGTATCCACCTCACTGACGACCGCCCTTTCAGGCTTCCCTATCGCAGAGTACCCCCGGCTCACTATCATAAGTTGCGAGAGGTGCTGTCAGACATGGAGATGAAAGGCATCATCAGTAAGTCCACCAGCGAATACGCCTCGCCACTGGTAATGGTTTGGAAGAAGTCAGGTGACTTGAGGATATGCACTGACTTCCGCTGGCTCAATGCCAAAACCGTTAAGGATGCTCACCCACTGCCCCATCAGGCTGACTGTCTTGCTGCCCTTGGTGGGAATGCTTTCTTCAGCACCATGGACCTCACATCCGGGTTCTACAACGTTCCCCTCCATGAGTCTGACAGACGGTACACGGCTTTCACTACACCTCTTGGCCTGTATGAGTACAACAGACTTCCCCAGGGTCTATGCAACAGCCCAGCATCTTTCATGCGGATGATGCTCAGCATCTTTGGTGACTTGAACTTTTCCACCCTCCTGTGTTATCTTGATGACCTGCTGGTGTTTGCGCCTTCAGAAGAGGAGGCCCTAAAACGTCTTGAGATTGTTTTCTCTCGCCTGAGGACCAGCAATCTGAAGCTGGCGCAGAAAAAATGTCACTTTCTCAGACGCTCTGTGAGGTTTTTGGGTCATGTCGTGGATGCTGGTGGTGTCTCGGTTGATCAGGATAAAGTGAGGGTTATCGCCAATTTTCAGAAGACTGACCTTATGGATGGTGACGGTTGCACCCCTTCTCAGAGGAAAGTGAGATCCTTCCTTGGCATGGTGATGTTTTACCAGCATTTCATTCCAGGGTGCTCTCGTATTGCGAAGCCACTCTTTGCTCTAACTGCCGGTCAGAAGAGGACTAAAGGCTGCCATGGGAGTCGGAAACCTGGAACTTTTCGCAAGCTCACCCCTCAAGACTGGACTCCTGCTTGCGAGAAGGCATTTGAGGGACTCAAAGGTGCACTCCTCAGCTGTGCGGTGTTGGCACATCCTGATTTTGAGAGGCCATTCATCCTTTCAACTGACGCTTCCATGGATGGGCTGGGTGCTGTCTTATCCCAGGTGCCAGCTGGTGAGGAGAGAGCAAGACCTATAGCCTTTGCTACTAAGTCTCTCAGCCGCAGTCAGGCCAAATACCCAGCACACCGGCTTGAATTTTTGGCTCTGAAGTGGGCTGTGTGCGATAAGTTCAGCCACTGGCTCAAGGGTCATCGGTTCACTGTCTGGACTGATAACAATCCTCTCACATACATTCTGACTAAGCCAAAGCTGGATGCCTGTGAACAGCGTTGGGTCTCTAAGCTTGCACCATACTGCTTTGAGATCAAATATGTTCCTGGAAAGCTGAACATCGTGGCAGACACCCTGAGCAGGGAACCGTTTGTGAGGCCGTTGGCCCAGCGCCTCCTGTCGGAGCCCTACTTTGAGCTGCTAGAGCAAGTCAGTGATGTGAAAGATGCCAGTGTCCAAGATGCCTTCCGTTTGACCTGTCAACCTCAATCGATACGCAGTGCTCCACCCTCTGCTGTGCTTGATGTGTCTCTGTCAACTGATGACGTGTCTTCTCTCATGTCTTCCCTCTGTGAGTGGGAGTCTGCTTCTCGCCAGCGTGCAACATCCCTCGCTGGTCACCTAACCTCCATTAGTCCACCTGACTGTGATGTTACTCATGCGCTGTCCCGTGCTGATCTCCTGTCTCATCAAACAGGGGATCCTGTGATCTCCAGAGTAGCCCGCTATGTTGAGCGTAAGCGCAGACCCTCCAGACGTGAGCGCTGTCATGAGAACCAACATACGTTGCGGCTCCTGAAACAATGGGATAAGCTCACATTCCTCGATGGTGTCCTCTACAGAGTTGTGAGGGACCCACTGACCAAACACAAGAGATTCCAGTTTGTGGTACCTGACTCCCTAAAACAAGTGGTGCTGTCTGGCATACACGACAATGCTGGTCATCAAGGTCAACCTCGCACACTCTCCTTGGCTCGTCAGCGTTTCTTCTGGTATGATATGGAGAAGGATGTGCGCGATCATGTGAGAAATTGCCGCAGGTGTGTTCTCAGCAAGACCCCAGAGCCAGCAGCTAGGGCCCCGTTGGAAAGCATTAAGACCTGTGCTCCACTGGAACTTGTGTGCATTGACTTCTGGTCAGCTGAGGACAGCAACAACAAGTCTGTGGATGTCCTTGTGATTACTGACCACTTCACAAAATTAGCACATGCATTCCAATGCCAGGATCAGACAGCTAAGAGAGTTGCTAAAAAGCTCTGGGATGGATTCTTCTGTGTGTATGGCTTCCCTCAGCGCATTCACTCTGACCAGGGAGCTAGTTTTGAGAGTGAGCTGCTCGCAGAGCTTCTGGTTTTGGGTGGCGTTGCCAAATCTCACACTTCACCATACCACCCCATGGGTAATGGTACCACGGAGAGATTTAATCGCACCCTTGGAAACATGTTACGGTCCCTCCCCCCCAGATCTAAGCAGAAATGGCCGCAGATGATACAGTCCATGACGTTTGTGTATAACTGTACAGCACACGAGACCACCGGCTTTGCACCTTTCTACCTGATGTTTGGGAGGGTCCCGAGGTTGCCAATTGACCTCATGTTTCGGGATGTCCTTCGTGATGACACCATTTGTGACTATGATACCTATGTCAAGTCACTGATGGATGACCTGCGCTCTGCCATGCTCCAAGCCCAGGAGCACAGCACGATGGAGCAGAGACACCAGTCTGACCAGTACAACAGAAAGGTGAAGGGTCTGCCTCTTTCACTAGGGGACCAGGTGTTGTTGGCAAACAAGGGAGTCAGAGGAAAAAGGAAGCTCTCTGACAAATGGGAACCTGTTGTGTACACAGTAGTCGACTTGGATCCTGCTCTTCACATCTGCCGTATCAGAGACAAAGAAGGTCATGAGCGTGTGGTGCATCGCAACCTGCTACTTCAAGTTAACTTTTTGCCCTTGGACACAACATTGAATGACGATGCTGCACATCCTGCTGTGAGCGTTGTCAGTGACCCCCTTGAGTCTGACCTGGATGGGTCCATGACGTCTCTTGGGGACACAGGAGCTGTACCCCCTGCTACGTGTACTGTGGATTCTGTCTCCAGCATTGGCGAGTGTGATGACCGCACACTATCATGGATCCATCAGCACTCCGCTGCTGACCCGGTCGAAGATGGCGTTCATGAGGCCCCTCCCATAACGGGTGTTCCTGATCTTGGTGGGCTGGCTGGTGATGGAGCCTCCCCAGGCTCCCCTGCTGCTTTCCCGTCCCACAGTTTTCATTCTCTTGAACCCGAAAATGTGGACGTGGATCAAGGACTCACCACACGTTTTGGTAGAATCATTAAACCAGTTCGTCGCTTGATTGAATCAATGGCTCAACTTGAAACACTCCTTGGCGTTGAACCTGTTCAAGCAGCGGTTATCGATGTGTGAATTTGTTTATTTCTGTATGTTTTTCATTGCTATTGTTTTTGGAAAAGAATAATACAAGCACAGAGTTCATTGTATTTTGTCAGTCTGTGCAGTCTGATAGTGACGCCCATAGATATTATGGCCTGTTTTGTGTGGTGTAAATGGCACCTCATTTTGTCTATAGTGTGTCCTGGGATCTTGCTAGGCGCCGAGCGGGTCTCAGGTCTCTTATCCTCCTTGGAGGAAGCTATGTTGCTGATCTAATTCATTGTATATGTGATGTGAATTTGTTTGAGGCCACTGTATCTGTTATTGTGGGTTTATACTTTTTTTTGGTGTACTCTTTAGGATTTTGTGTAATTCTTGGGGGGTGAATGTAACAGAGTCATAAATCACATTGTTATAATTACACAAAATGTGTCCTAAACCCCCAAACTGCTCCTTTTATACCTGACTTTTAGGACCTCCAAGCCTGTAGTTGTGTTCATTATCAGTTAGAGCCCCTCCTCATTCTTTTCTTCTTCTTCTTTGGTGCAATACTATAAATACAGTGTACCCCTTTTGCCTCTCCCCTTTTTCCACAATTCCCCTGTGGGAGAGGTGGGTGTCATTTCTTTCCAACACCTTAAAACACACATAATTCATATTTAGCCACCCTGATGTTTATGATTGCGATTTTAGTTCAGTTATTGTCATTATTAAGCCTGTTTTTGTAAGATGTTATAAGTGTGTAGTATGTGTGTATCATAAATGTGTTTTAGGCGCCATAAATGCTAGCATGAATATATACCCTTGCTAGCTTGGGAGCTGTGGTGGGTTGAGCTAACCCTCTTCCCCACTGTTTGTATTTGGTCGTAGGAGCTGGAGTGGGCAAATTATTTACTTGGAGGTCTTTCTTTCTTTTACCTTTTTTATCAGGTACGTCGGATTTCATGTTGTTGTTTTTGTTTTATCTTATGTCAAATATGTTACGTGTAAATGCATATTTTATGTTTAATGTAAAAATAAATGCCAGCCCTTTTTCCACAATTCCCCTGTGGGAGAGGAGCTGGAGTGGGCAAATTATTTACTTGGAGGTCTTTCTTTCTTTTACCTTTTTTATCAGACACAACGCAGAATCACACCGGTTACACTTAGTAACTAACTCATTAAACATTTGCTTACCAAAACTGAAGCACAAACCTCTTGAATAGTCAGAACAACAAATCAAATCATATTATTCAGATAATTACATTAAAAAGAGACCAACAGGTAGTTGGTCAAGTTCAATACTTTCAGTTAGCCAGGGGAGGCCTAGGAGACACCAAATGATTACAACTGCTGCGTATTGACACCTGTCAATCAAAGTACCTACCCTCAACTCAAGTATGTGGTGGATGAATATTAAAAATGTTCACTCTCCACAGAGTTGCCAGAACAGGGGAAACAATCCACAAAGGTCAAAATCGTTCATTGTACCAGGCTGCAAACATATTTTTTAAAGTAAAGTTGGACATTTTAACATGGGCGCCTATGGAGCTTTATTCTTCAGTGACAAGTGGCAAGCTTAATTCTGGAGCTTGTAATCACTTGTGATTAATTCCACAACTACACAACTGAGAAGGTAATTGAAGCACCACCAGAAAATAAAACTGTAAATAAAATGAAATTATCAAATAAGAACACAACATAGTAGAGTGTGCATAATACTTACCTACAGCAAACCTACAGTCATGTGAAAAATTAAGTAAACCCCATGATTCACATGAGATTTTACAGGAGTGCATACAGTCATATGAAAATTTTCTTTTCACATAAATGTTCTGGGTGCATACACAGGACGCTACAATATTAATAGACAGGTACAAAATATAGATTATATTATATCCCTTATTGGAGGTGACTTAATCAACAAAAACTGTTCAAGATAATAAACAAATATTCTGTTTCATTGAGTAAAACAGAATTAGCACTTGTTAGAACCTTTGGGGGGAAAAAATACACAACTGGATGTATTTGGTTGTACAGTGAGAGTTTTCTTGTGTTTTAGCTTTTTTTGGCTTTAGAAAAATCACTGTACATTTCCAGCACTGCAACAGTAAACAGAGTACACCAAGAAAGAGACCAGATTTGTATGTTTTTTTTAATAGGTGAGGGGAAACACAACTCTAGAAAAATGATAACACATCCTCACTGCTTAAAGTGTTAATAAGTAAACAAACAAGCTGGTACTATGGTAGTCTTCAAGTTTAGATGTCTGCAAAAGTTATTTTACATTTTTTGAAGTACACCTGCTTAAAAATACTAGTTTCTTTCAGTTTTCTGATATAAAATTACTGACTGTACTTTGACATTCATCCATACCGTAATAATGTTCTGTGTTGAGGTGGTGTAATGCTTTGCACATACTGTAAACTAAACCAAATGACAGTGTCTGACAGGGCAAAAGTGTTAGTGATAATTAAAAATAACTCAAAGGTAGATTGAATCAATGCCCCATCGCACTGATGCAGCAGGGCAGTGATGATAAAAAGATGAACAAACAAAAAGTTGTCACTGAAGCAAATGTACAAAGCTGCACACAGGTGCAAGCACACACATACCCACAGCGAGCTAAACACTCAAACACACATATTCCAGCAGAAAGTGTCATCAACCGTTCAACCTCTCTTCTGTCTTGTTCCTTTTATAGAAGCTGTTTGGTGAAGAGGCCCAAAATTCGATCATGCATTTTCTCTTGACTGAAGCCCTCCATATTTAGAGAGTCTATTTGTGGCAATGTCTCTCCACAGTTGCCTTTGCCATGCCCCGAGGAGAGAGAGCGAGAGAAATAGAGGAAGGGGGGGGGGGACTAATAAACCTCCAAGAGTATGCCTCGCTTAGTTTCAAAACTGCTGCAGAACAGCCTCTCACTGCCCGCAGTGCACAACAGAGCACGAACATACTGATACACTGAAATAGGCACAGTACTGAGGGTCGACACAACTCGAAGAATACACAGTCCGACCTGTGCAGTTTGTTTTATATCCCTCCTCGCCATAGCCTGGGGTTGAACATCAATAGCTCTGAGTTTTACCTGAGTGATCATGCTCTAGAAAACAACAGCAAGCATAAATGGTGATTAAAATCTTCAAAAGATTTTTTAAATCATCTATTAAACCTTTTCTGTTCAATAATAGACAGGACTTTGGAGCGGTCGTTAAACTAGTTGTTTTAAACAATGCATGAGGTAACTAATATGGATCTATAATTAGATTACTTTTGAGGGCATGCTGGAATTAATGTTTCATATCACTCTCTTCCTTTAGGCTCTTTTTTTATTGTGAGACTGAATTTTACAAGCTATTTAAAGCATCGTATGTTATTCACTCTGTTCATTGAGTAGAGGAAGAACTCTGAACCTCCAATTCTTCTAATATCATAGAGTGAGTTTGCTGTTAGTGAAGTAGTTGATCTGGTGAAGAAAACAGGCCATTTGTGTCACATCAGAGACTAAAAGAAGGCCTCAAAACACACATCATCAGTTCTGCAGGTTAGAGCCATGGCCTTAAAATGTACTTAAAACTAAGCTGTGGTTTGTCCTGAACTCACCTATTGTTTTGTGATTCACCATCTTACCACTAGAGGTCACTACTTTCTGCCACATAACACAAGTTATATAAATTACACTATAAAGTCAAGTGGGGTTATAGGCAACAGTGATATTTAGAGATGTCTCTATATTACATATTTTGTGTTAAATATTACAATTTTAAAAATGGCCCAAAGTGTGTAATCTGATGTTGGTCTTGCTCACATAAGTATGAATCAAATATAATCAATACCTGCTTTTACATATTTGCATAATCACTGTATTAAACTGTGTAACAAATTAAGAGTTCATTAAAAAATCTGGTTATGCATCATAAAATTATATATTTCAACACAGCAGTGATTTAATCTGCTTTCAAGCTTCATGGACATCACAAGGAAAGAAAAGGATAAGTATTAAGATAACAGGCCAGAAAGTGTGGTGATTTTTATTTTTAAATTACTGTTATTTATTTATTTATTTATTTTACAAATAAGTACCTAAAATAATACTTACTTAGAACTTGAATGATTTTATCAGCAGTTGGCAACATAATTGTCAACAAAGCAGGTGAACTATGGGAACTATGAATTCATTTTTTTACTGTCTTAGCTTTGATAGTCACTAAGAAACAGTAAGACACAAGCAGTCTGCAATAAATAAACTGTTTATTATTGATTAAGGCATATCAGCAGTAGTAATTGCAATGTTATCACTGACACAGTCACACAACTAGGAAGTTGTCTGTTGTACCTGAAGACAACACAGCAGTGTCTATGTGTTTCTAATACACTGAAACACTAACTTAAGGTTTTCTGTTTACTTTACACACTAGCACACTGAATAAAGTGCAGCAGTGCAGCTTGTCAGCCAGCTAAAGAAAATAGCCTGTTGAATCAAGTATGTTTTATTTATGAAGCCACAAATTCTAATTCATTTGTCAAAGAGCATGTGAACATAACTTTTATACAAAGGTTTAAAACCTCAGGAAGACTCACAGACCCTCCGTCGTCCCACTGAGACCAGGAGAGTGGAGTACAAGAGGCAGACAAGGACAGCCTACAACAAAGAGAACAAGAGACACGAGGTGCTGAGAGGAAAAGAAGCAGAAAACCGATTCAAGGCAGGGAAGTGAAAATAGTGAAGTGAGTGGAATTTTGTTTGTGCTCATTTTTATAAAGACAGAAAATAAATAGTCTTTTCAGTTTTGCCATCCAAGTGACTCAATCTCTCCTCGATAAAACACTATAATATAAATTTATTGCATTTGGATTTTAATTTCTGACTCTTTTTTTTAAATAGTTTGATCCGAGACATATCTGTAAATACTGCGTTCAGTGCCTGTGCAAAAAGCTACCATAGTTTACTTTTTTTTTTTTAAGTAAATTGTTGAGTTTATTGTAAGATAAAAAGCTGGGATTTTTAGAATTCAAGTAATGTGACTGAGAGTCCCTGTAATGAGGACAGAAACAGACAAAATTCAGTAAATGAAATATGTTTCTGGAAATAACACTAAATGTACTTATAGTGGAAAGTCATTTATGATATATGTGCTACTCTTATACAATGAACTAAAATAAAATTGAAAAAAAAAAATTTTTTTCAAACCATAGATGCTTTTCTCTAAAAATGCTAGGCTGTGTAGTATTTTGCCTGTTATGACTGTTTTCACTGTAATACCCTACAATGTCAGATTAGGTCCAATGCGCCCTCTAGCGTTTAGACCGTGACAGTGAATGTATAGAGACACGTTAGATATCAGTTCGCTGGGTTTGCCATTTCAATTGCCTGGTCCTGATGCGTGCTGGCAGCCCTCCATGATCACATTTCACCCTCCAGTGAACAGCAGGGGTGTAGCACAGCACAACAACAGAAGCAGCTCTGGAAGCTCCACACTGTTGTTTCTCATCTCTTCAGGTCCCGATGAGGTTGGCCAGTTCCGCTCGTCAGTAGAGCCACTACTGTGGTGTTTGTTGCTATGAGTTTTATGGTATTAGTTTTAATAACGTGTTCACGGGATGACCAGAAAATGAGATTAATAGTTTGAAGATGATATCGTTTCATGGAGTTGCTTGTTAATTTGTTAATTTTGAATTTTAGGTTTTCTAACAACTCTGCAGAAACAGATTACATGAAACTGTAACACAAAAAACACATTATAATGAGTATGTACTGTATAAATAGGTATTGCATATGTGGGCAAATCAAGGAAAATGCAGTGCATATGTTCACTTACCGGATATTAGGTACATCTTGATAGTACTTGACTCCCTTTTGCCTTCAGACCTGCCTTAATTCTGATGTTGACTAGATAGATAGATAGATAGATAGATAGATAGATAGATAGATAGATAGATAGATAGATAGATAGATCTCCATAGAAAGAATCCTGGGGTATTTGGCTCTGGGGGGGTATTTTGGTTTGTTCTAAAGTTTCACAGTAGAGGGCAGCATTGAGAAATGGAGATGTGGCTCCTTCAGCTTCTCTCATTGACAGTCTAAACAAAACAAAATATCTCAGCGTATTATTCTCATATGAATAATGAGAAATATGGTTTTTATGGGTTTTTATGTTTTTTTGAAGAGAAATGACAATTGGAAATATGGCAAACAACATGCTCAATAAGTTAAAAAACAACAACAACAAAACAAAACAAAAACAAAAAAACAGACTCCAATACTTTAATCTGAGACTCAATTTCTTTTCCATTGAGGAAATCTCTTTTTATTTAAACCTCTATCTCAACAGTTTTAGCTGTATCACTTCCTCACAAACATAAAGATTGTCATCGTAGCCCTGTGAACCTGATGTTTTATGAAAGGATGCTTGGAAGCGCTTCTCTTCTTTTAACAAGACTTGAAGTTGAACTTTGTATCCATCCTAAATTCTAATTATATTACATAAGTTTGATCAGATCTTAAACTATATATTAAATTAGGGTGCGCAAAATGAAATACTCTCCTGTGCTTCAGCATCTGATGTTGGCAGGAAAGATATCTGACCCCCCGACAGCCTCAGTAAAAGTTGTGATGACTGCCAAAAGACATTAGAAGAAATCTTATCATTTAGAGTTTTTCTTGCAATGGAAACGACGAGGCAAAACTCTTACTGTGAAGACAAAAGTTCCACTCTGAACTGTATTGTATAGTGGTCTATACTTTGTACTGAGTTATGTCATATATGAAAATATAGAATCGTCACATACACAAAAAAAGAAATTATATATTTTTAAATGGTTAAAGTTTTCAGACATTTGTAACTAACAAATGACCTTTTCATGACAGGTGTGTCAAGTGCTTGTGTAGCACTCTTTTACATAATTTTTTAAAATGTATTAAATTTATCAGTTTTTCAACAACACAAAACAAAACACAGCAAATACAACAAAATGAAACCAAACCAAAAAATAATAACAATAGCAATAACATCAAAATGACATTTATGACAAATACTAAAATGCAAATAAGCTGAAAAAAAGAAAAGAACTGTAAACTTAGGTTAATCAAAAAATATATATTATTTAACATGATTTGTAAAAACACCAACTTTTACCCATTGTGTACTGTTGTATGTTTATTAGGATTTCTTAAGATATGACTCGATGCTTTGTCTCGTTTTCTGTGAGCAAGTATAATAGCACATCTTCACACTGTAACCTCCCCCCGTACATGTTCTGCCCTCTGTCTTTTAGAAAGCCTCTATAGGTTCTCACACTCTATCCAACCAGCAAATTGTAGGTGGGATACAACAAATTTATAGCTTTGCCTGTGTGGCTGCTTATAAAAATGGCAAAAAATATTCTCTGAGATTAAAGATTTGGAAGATGATGAAGAGGAGGAGGACCACTGGTCATTCCAAAACAAGGCCATAAGTCGCCAGTCAGTAACTGGAGAAATATGGACATCAACTGATGTCAAAAAACGGTGAAACTGATTGGCCATCTTGTGCGTGGAAATGAGCCACCCCACATCGCTGCCAATATGATGCAACCAGGGCCAGTACGTGAGGACATCAATTTTGCACAAATAGGGCATTTGTTAAATGGCTCTGAATTGTTAACATAAATTGTAAATTTTAAACAAGTGAATATCAATAGTGATCAGAAACCACACTTCATTTATTTTTCTTCCAACTAAACATGGTTTTCTCCAGCCATATCTTGGTTAGGGTCTCAACAGAGGTAATTTTGTTATTTTAACCATATATTTGGTGTGTATTGTTCAAAATTGGAATAAAATAAACATCTGTTCAGGATTTTTAAATAAAGTGCTATGGGTATTTTGATTAATAACAGAATAATGCAGGAAGTCCCCCAGACCTGCCAACAATGACTGATTAACAATAACTCGATACAAGGGTACAAAAGACAAAACCAGATGGAATTTGGCCATTAACGGTTAATAAAACGCACATGTGCCTTTCTTGCTGTGGAAAAAAAACAAAAACAAAACAGGCCTACTCCTTCATAAACAGGTTGTACAAAAGAGCTCATCAGAATAACTCATTTAAGCCCTTTGATCTAAACTCAACAGCAACAGTTACACAGGGATTAGAATTTCAGGATAAATAATCTGTTTTTTTGTTTGTTTCAATCTGGTGGAAAACCTTCTGCATTGCCGAGGAATCATGCAGGGACGTTCCACTGACCGGAGTCCATCCAGGGTGTGATTTCACACACCATGGGGTACTTCTCCTCACTGCCTGGCCAGGGCTTAAATTGCGTGTGATACATGGACGACATTTCATGGCTGATGCGGAGTTCTGAAACCAAAGGAAATGATCTTTTGTGGCTAGATATTAATTTAAATGTTTACAGTTTACAGTGCACGAGTTTGTTTTTGGTAGCCATTTTTCCAAATTAACAATTTTTTAATACTCAAATCATTGGTGTTAGTGTAAGGTCATAAAATAAAACTTCCAAAATATGAGTGAGGAGGTTTCACCTTCTGTCTATGTAATTTATAATAGTGTTGTCAAACAAGCACTGTTGTAGTGACCCAGAGACTTACATTAGATTAGTGTATTTTTAGAAAGACGGGCATCAGATTTCGATATCTATCTTGGCCCTACTATCGTGAATTTCATCTAAACAGGTTCATTATTTACATATTTTACTCTGATTTTATGGATATACTTCTGCAAGCATAAGAGAACAGCGATAAGCACACTGGCGGGAGGCTCGGAGCAGAGGGGCCAGGAATCTGTGCCCACTAATCCCAGTGAGCGACAGAAGATGTTTTAGCGGATCTCCTCTGGTACACATGAGTGGCTCTGGTTTTCAGATGTTCCCACAACATCCCGGAACTGGATAAAGAGAGGTTGACGCCTGTTTGCTTAGCACCAGACTTTCACACTGGCAAGAGCAAGTCAACTAAATAATCGATAACAATGCAAGAAGAGATGGCTACAGCTCTTCCTCCCCTGATGGTATGCTAAGACATCACAAAATATCAAAAGCAGGATGTGAAATCAGGCAGAAAACAGCTGCATAACACTGAGGGGAAGAATACTATACTACTATGTAAAGTCAAAAGATTTCAAAGTGAGACAGTTTGCTTTTCCAGTATTTTTCCCCCTTTTAGTGACACATTTTAAAGCAGTTTTATATTTACTAAACCTTTATGACACCTCACACATTTTTTTACAGATAAAATGTGTTCAGAACATGCAATTGATTTCAAAATACTACAGATAAAGTTGACTTTACCAGTCGTTTTAACTTTAGAACATTTTAGGTTGCTTGGTTTTATATTTCTTTTTTATTTAAACTGATGTCCTTTGTATAATATGTTAAACAATATTTGATTTTTGAGGAGATTTGTGGGGGTTGTATCTCCTGAGTCGAGGAGCCGGTGGGAATCGTACGTTGAAACATCCAGAGCAGCACAGCGTATGCTAAATCAGGCAGACAGCTGACTCAGCACCTGCCCTGTTGTCTATGTGCTCACTCAACAATGCTGTTATCCCCTGTGACAGGACACAGCCTCCGGGCCCAACAACCCCTCACAACCTTCTGAAAATCCTCCCTCTAGCCTGGACCCTGGAATTCTTACAGACACCCCTGATCCTGATATGCCCTTTTTGTCTAGTCCCACAAATATAAGCATGAGTGTCACGCTAACAATGCAATTTCAGTACTACAGGGTCATGTGGGCACAAAATGCACATTGTCAGTTAACACAGACTAAGTTGACACAGTTGTGATTCTCTAATTTTATACCTTTGGGACAAAGTTGCAAAGTACAAAAAGCATTTTGTAATAACAAAGAGTCACTGAAAGCCACTGAAAGAGTATATTAACCTTTCACACAAATGTTTTTTAGGTCAATTCAACACCAGAGAGGTCCTGTTAGATTTTTGATAAAGAATCTGCTATAAAACTCCAAAAACAGAAATTCCAGTTGGCTTATTTGGGATTTTGGAGGGTGGTGCTGTGTAAAAACAACTGTCAACGCCCATTACCAGTAAAGTGCATATAAAAAAAAAACGTCAGTTGTATTTAACCATTAGAAATGTTTTATCACTTTGAAGTCACGCTTGTGAACAAATCTTAGAAACTGGGAAAAATCACAAAGTGTCATGTTGATTAAAGAATCATTTTGAGCATTTTTTTTCTAAGCCACTGGGTTTTCAGGACTCCAAAGAAAGAATAGGGATTAAATAAATACAAAGAATTAAAAAAAAAAAAAAAACGCCTTACTACATAATGCAGTCCAGCCCTGAACCAGAGCCTAAAATTCAAATACTCAACTACATTGTGTTATGCAACAAAGGTGTTCATGTTAGCAGCATTTTCTACCCTTGAGAGACAACTGAACACCTCCATGAAAATGTAAACAACTTTATGATACACTCTTTATTGAATTAAATCACATTTCACAGTATTGTAGTTCCACATCATTCCACTAGCATTTCAGTGCCAAAATCTCTGCAGTACATGAGGCATAGTTTCATCTTATTTAAAGTCAGCTGTAGTCTAACCCCTACACTGCAAGTAAGTTATGGAATACACCCCAGAAAAAACACAAAAACTGGGCATTTTATTATTATTGTTAATATTTATTATATTTTTGCTCATTTAAGCTGTTGGTGGTTTCAGCTTTTATGGCAGTTGGCATCAGGGACACTGGTTTAACCTGTGGAGTATTTTTTATTTTTTTTTAAATAACTGTATTAGCATACTTCAGTATGTATGAATAGAGAGTCATGTCTGTGAACTTGGGAACCCCTGAAGTCAGCTGGCACATGGCGCAAACAGAATTCCCTTATAACTCAAAGAAAGATGAGAATTTGGGGGGAAATATATTGATAGTATCACTGTAACTCTTTTTTGTGAGATTTTAATATTTCCATGTATTGAATCATCTTCATCAAAGTGGGTAGCAGGGTTGTTCCTCGGTTAAAGGATTTTAGTAAAAACAGCAAACAGTGCAATGATGAGAAATCTGCAGGTTCTCTTTAAGCATAATGACTGGCGACAGTAAACCGTAGCCACGATAACTGCTCTGATTTAGCTCAACACATGCACAGACTCGTCCAAAGGTAGTCACGGCATAGGCTGCTCTGCTTTAGGCCCTCAAATGCTATAAACCTGCAATCCTGCACCTGCCTCAGGCCCACGTGGTTTACCTCTGTAGTCTCATAGAGGAAGAAAAACTCTGAGAAAGGAGAAATGAAGGGACACAAAGGAGGTGCAGGAGAGAAGGGTTGATTATGGAACGAGAGAAACCTGCATACCAGAAGGGCAAACAACAAAAAATCTCCACTCCAAACACACTCTCAGCGAGCCTTTATGATCTCCAGAGGAAGCAAAAGGATGTTCTTTGCTGGGGGGGATAGTGCATGCCAGCACCTACACCTGTGTGCTAGCTGACACCACATATCAAGGTGGTTATTGTATAATTTACACATGTTGTTATGGGATATTGTATTTGTTTTAAATGTTATATACTTATGTGGTATGTGTATTTTGACTTTTGTTGCCATGATGCCAGGTCTCTCTTGAAAATGAGATTTTTAATCTCAATTTTTTACCTGGATAAATAAAGGACTAATAATAATAAAAAAAAAATGTCAGGATAGTCTGGTTCAAAGGAACCTAAAGCTGCCTTGATATACCATGATATGCCATATTGTTTCTCCACTGAAAAGCCACTTTTGAAATATTTCTCACATGTGTTTATACTGAAAAAAAGCCTTCAAGGCATAAGCCAAGCAATTGTTTTTCCTATTGGCATCTCGTATGGGATCCCATCATATTAAAGGAAGTGGCACACTTACAGAAAGAATTGAGTAGACAAACAGCATGGATATAAAATTGCTTATGTGTGCAACTGAAATGAGAGCTATTTCCTTCTACCTCTGCATGGGCCCCAGGAGGAGGAAAGGGGAGAGCCAGTGGTCAACAGAGGTCTCACTTTCTAGGAGCAGCTGAATACCAGAGGAGCTGACAGGTATGTACATATTGGAATGTGTTTCTCAGCCACACCTGTGGGAAACACACCCACCAAGTTTGGTCTCTCTCATCCCACTGGCTGATATCGACCATGATTGACAATTGGAAGAACTATTTGGCTCCTGTCCTCAGGAGCCAGGGGGCAGGTATGGTAAGTTCTGAAAACGAACCAATGGCAGACTAGAAATCCTCCAAGCCAGGCGGGGCTGCGGTGAAATAAAACTCATCAGTGGGGTGTGTCCTTAAAAGTTTGTCAGCAGTCAAACAGTGAAAGGCCACTGCTACAGGACCCCACTTTGACTGGTTAAGACTTAACAAGTCCTTTGCTGAGTGAGGATCTGAGAAGCCGGCAGACAAAGTAAAGAAAGACAGAGAGGGACTTTTTTTCCTCGGCAGACCGACTTCCTCCACGGCTCAACAATGGGAGTGAAACATCAGAAATCTTCTGCTCCAAATCTCGAGAACACCACCTTCAGGGTCGGGATTTCGAGGAAATGGATGCCAGGTTTATGCAACTTGAAAACTACACAAACTTTCAACACTCTTTGGAGTCCTTTTTGTCCTGAGAAATAGGTACTTCGTCATAGTTTAACAGATTAAACAGATGCTTTTCTGGTACTGTGGTCACTCACATCTCCTTATCACTTTTCCAGCCCAGCTATAGATTCTGTATCCGTTGGACGGAGAACTGATAAGGGCATGTGCATGACATTAACTACAGATACTGAAGAGGTAACATCTGAGCTACAGAGCCTGTGGGGTAATTCAGTCACTGAGTTTATTACTGGTGAAACATGCTGAATGCTAGTTAAAATGTGGCTTTAAAACAAGGAATGGAGTTTGTGCGAATGTATAACTATCTACAATGACACTTATGTAACCTTGCAAATTTGTGATCTGTCTAGAGTGACTTATTAAAAAAAAAAGATGTGCCTGTTTGGGGCTCTGCTGTAAGACTTAACACAAGAACAGTTGAGTTACAAAACTGAAAGCTTGGTTTCCACGACACAAAGTTTAGAAAGCAACAGGGTCTCAGCCTGACATGACACAGCATGACTAGCATAATCCATTGACTGTACATGGAAAATGACATAACTGCTGAATGTGAAAAAAAAAAAAACTAGGTGAGTAACTTTAATGTGATGCGTGCCAGCGTACTGACATGACTTTCACACCCACAAACATTTTTACACTTTAATTACAGCTGAGTGGGCCTGACATAAGGATCGTACTGCGTAAGAACTATAGGAGAACGAACTGTGGGTTTAAAGGCGTTGATACAGAAAAAAAACGTATGCGATGTCTTACAGTTTGCAAACTCAAATATTCAGGATGGTCAAAGGAATCACATTCACGTCACTAAATCTTGTGACTTTTACTTTTAAAAAGCAGTTTGAATTGTTCGCATCAAATGACAGATCCCTCCGAACACCTGAGAATTTTCCGCTTCTTTTCCTCGTCTTTTAACTCTTAAAATCTATGAACGAGAGAGTCCTTTATATTAGAATGGGGTCTTATTCGCCGTTTTCATCACTGTCAAATATGCTAATAAATGGCTGCGCAATTCTAGGTTTGTATGACTACAAGCTTCAAATATTGCAGATACTTTACAGCCTTAACTTCCCAAAAAAAAAAAAAAAAAAAATGTATAAATGCATTGAAAGTGTTGAGTCATTGCACGTGTTGACACTTGTCGCCAGATTTATTGCCAAAAGATTTTAACAGCTGGTGGTTTCTTGCTTTACACTTATGTTACCTTCAGTCTTTAAGTTAACTCTCAACTTAGAGAACAAAAAATACACAACATCACAATTTTCTTGTAAATGCACGCACGCAAACGCACACACGCACACACACACACACACACACACACACACACACACACACACACACACACACACACACACACACACACACACACACACACAGGAGGGCTCTCAGTGAGTTGACGAGTGTTTTGGAGTTACAGTACTGGGTGTATCCAACTTGCTCTCTGCCCCTCAGGCATCTACTCTCTCTCTCTACACCTGGTAGACAACTCTCTCCTGTCAAGTACAACAATCTTCCCACGGCTGCTAGCGCTTAAGGTCACTTCCTTTGGTTCAGCCCTGCTTCAACACATTCTACCTCTCGGTTTACATATTAACCCAATGCAAAATCAACAACACCAAAAATAAAAATAAAAAAAAAAAATAAAATCATTTTACAATGTGTCAGTAATTGTTAAATGCCATGAATAAAAGCAAATATTATATATGAGAACATGCTGTCAAAATAAGCCCAAATGGCAGAATAATAAGTAATTATCACCTTGTTCTCATAATGATATAGTTGTAATGCACAGGTACACACTGGGGTACCTGTGCAAATGATAAAGTATGCAAAGTATACAGAGTATATATAAAATAAAGACTAAGCAACACCCATGATTTTAATAAGTGAATACTGAGTAGAGTAAATAGTGCAAAATCTGGTTCTGCAAACTCTATAACATTTGAGCAGGAAAGGAATCTTATTGAACATCAAATTGTATATTGTGATGTGCAAGGCTGTAAAGATTAGCGCTTTATTTGCCCATATAAACAGGGTCGCTGAAATGCCAAAAAAACAGCAGGGCTGATAAAGGCATGGCAGGCTGCTGTGCTTAAGACAGACCAACCATGGAAGCACTGAGGTCCCACAGCTTCTTGGCTGCAGCATCATTCAGGGCCTGTGGTGCTGGCTTTTTGGGAGCACAGTCGCTGTACGGTGGAATGAAGAAAAGAGATAAATCATGAAGAGTGTCATACAGTGTGATTGCAAACTGCTTGTATTAAAAACCTTTTACTCTATTGTTGTTTATCTCAGCCTCTGTTAATATTAGAATAATTAATTGGTAGGATAAGAGCATTTCTTTTTCTACTGTGATCACATCATTTTTCTCCAGTCAGATGTACTTGCCTGTAGTAGAGGCCACTGGAGTTTGCCAGGCTCTCGTCCACAGCACAGTAGATGGTGGTCTGGGCTCCTTCCCAGGGATTTTTGACCAACTTCATGAAGACCTTTGCTAGCATTATCTTCCACATAGGAAATGAATTAAATAGATGGCGGCCTAACTCTGTGCGGATGACCCCCGGATGAAGACTGTAGACGGTTACACCGCTGCCTAATGAGAGGTCCATCAGAAACAGGCGTGCGTCAAACACAGCACTAGTGTAAAAATCATGGTAACAATGCTCATTAACTCAAGATACAAAGATAGAAAACAGGAGGTAAAATGGTTATTTGTAACATACTGTATATTATACACGTGTCTGAACTCCTGTCACACTACCGTTCAGTCTTGTAGCCAGTTCTTTGCCAAAGAGAACGTTGGCCAGCTTGCTTTGTTGGTAGCTCTTCTGGGGGGTGTAGTCTTTATCAACGTTAATGTCATCAAAGTGTATCTGACCTGCAAGAAATTTATTTTAAACAGGTGTGACAAAGAAAAATTTTTGGTTGTTTGACTTTAGCACCAAGATTTTACCTCTCTCATGCGCCAGGCTGGAGACAATCACAATGCGACTTGGTGCCGACTTCTTCAGCAGGTCAAGGAGACAGTTGGTGAGAAGAAAATGTCCCAGGTGGTTGACGCCAAATTGCATTTCAAAGCCGTCTTCGGTCTTCCACTTAGGACACATCATGATACCTAAAAAAAAAAAAAAAAAAATTGAAAAAAAAACAAAACAAAACAAGAAAGTAAGAAAATTACAAAAAATAAAAACATATAAATAACCAATTTCTCAGTGTCTGTCAGTATCATTCAACCCCAAATAACTTATTCTACCCTCCTAAAAATCTGTATGAGGATCCCATAAAGATGACAACATTTAACTTCTACTAACTGACTAAGGCAGTGGTTCCCAAGCTTTATTTGCTGGGCCCCCGTTTGTTTTACATGAAAAATGTTCGCGCCCCCCCACGCGTACTAACACATCCTCCAACCACACAAACCCATATTTTGCTCCATTGCAGTTTATTTCACACCTCAAACATTTAGTAAACAATTAAGCAAATACAAGTAATCTGTAATAAATTACAGGTAGTAAGAAAATAAACTACTAACTCTTTTATGCTACGTCCGCACCTACACGGGTATTTTTGAAAACGCAGCTGTTTCGACCACACGTAAACGGCGTTTCGAATCACCGAAAACTGTGATTTTTTTAAAACCCTTTTTTTGCGTTTATGTGTGGACGAGGAATACAGAGTTCGTCACGCAACGTCAAAGGTATGTGCCTTTTTTCACGTCACGCTGTGCGCACATTATTGCTTACATGAGATGAATTGCAGGATGGCAGATAGAGACAAAATACTGTTTCTGTTAATCTGACTATCTGCAGGTTTACACGCAGTTACTGTCCCTCCATTTAGAAAGGCAGAGGTGTCACGGTGTGATTATTTTACTGTAGTTGTTTTTTTTCCTGTGTAATAATATTCAACATTGCTATCAATACATTTTTCAAAAAATGCCTCTCTGTGCAAAATGGGTTTAAAAACATAAACAGCTGTGGGATACTGTTTGTCCGTGATTTGAACTGGGGGAACAAATCATGGCCGGATCAACTTTACTGTATAAAGAGCTAACATCTCCAAAATGTCAGGAGTAGTTAGTCATTACAACAAGTGTTTGTGAACTAAAAATCAAGAATGTGGGATACTGTTTGTCCGTGATTTGAAGAGCCCAGCACTGCTCCCGACGAAGGGAAAACCAATCCTGCAGGGGAGACCTACCTCGGCACTTGTGCAGGTGAAACCAAAGGGCAGATATGCTTCACCAGATTTTCTAGTCTTTGGCTTAGAATGAAGTTGGTTTAGAAACATATTCAGCTATGCTTCATCTCCTGCTTTGCTTTTCTGTGGGCGCCCCGTGATAGCAGTGACCAAGCGTTTTATTTTTTTCCTTTTCATACCGCGCCCCTCCTGCCATGGCTCTGCACCCCCCCTAGGGGGCGGGCCCCACACTTTGGGAAGGTCTGGACTAAGGTAAGGCAAGGCAAGTTTATTTATATAGCACATTTCAACAGCAAGGTGATTCAAAGTGCTTTACAGAGACATAAAAAAAAAACAGGTAGAACTGCTGCAATACCTGCATTGTTAATGAGGATGTCTAAGCGCTCCTCATTCTTTTCCACATCTTTGGCTAAGTCTCTGACAGATTGTAGTGAGGCCAGATCAAGCTTCTTTACCACCACATTGCCATTCCCACTCTTCTGACGGATCTCATCTGCTGCAATACGGGCTTTAGTCATGTCCCTGCAGGCCAGGATCACTCTGGCCCCTTGGAGAAGAAAAAAAAAAACATACAAAAGCAACTCATATTTACATGTAAACACCAGAGAATGTGCAACCAAAGTACTAGTTGAGGTTAAAGATTTATTTTTACCTACTGTCATTGTCATTGATACTTATTATTTAATATTCTATCATTTTTTTGGTTGTTACTGAATGGTTATTATATAATATTCTTCATTAAGTACCAAATGTCCAAAACAGGACTGTAGATATGGTTTCTTTTTACACATCTATATAGAGATTTAATTAAATTATTTTTGGCAGTGCTTCATTTAATTAAAAAAATGTAAAAAAAAAAAAAAAAAAAAAAAAAAAAAAAAAAAATGTCAGCAAGATCCTTCTATTAGTTTTAAGTTAAGTAACTCTTAGGAGTCAATATCCAAATATAAGGGCAAACTCTTATTTTATATGGAGCGTTTTCGTGCATGAATGGCGTGTTTACGGTAATGTCAAACTATATTAATCATATTTAAATCTGGATTTTGACTAGGGCATTCTAAAACCTTATCTTTTTATTACTTTATTTTTTGAAGCCATTCAGAAGTAGACTTTCTGATGTGTTCTGCATCACTGCTCTGCTGTATAACCCAAGTGACCTTGAGCTTCAGGGACAGACTGATGGCCGGAAAGCAGAATTCATGGTTCCAGATGGCTGCTATGATATAAAAACCAAGGATTTCAAACTCATTTTACACCACGGGCCACATACATTCCACTTAAGTGGTTTAGACCAGTGAATCTCCTCTGTCTGTCACTGTACAGATGTTTATCTGCATATTTAATCCTGGTGCTATTTTAATATGAGAAAAAGTAGTGCAATTATAACAGTGTGTCTTTTTTCTACACAATATAGAAATCCAGCTTAAACTGAAATAAGTTGCGAAATTACAGAAAAACTTCTGGTAGCTCATTGTGCAGAAGGTTTTTGTTAAATAACAGAAAATTGTCTGTTTTCTTTGTTTTGTTTTCTTACTGTGGACCTACTGTAAAAAAAAATTCTAGAGCAGACTTTGAAAAATATGAACTTTTCTGTCATATAACTGTAAATAAATTAATTCATTGTTCTAGTGTAGCATGACATCATAGGCTGTAAAACCTATGATGATGCAGTTTAAAGTTAAGGTTAAAATTTATGCCATCCTTCACCAAAGAAGTCAAACCAATTCTGGCCCTCAGGATTTGACACCCCTGACCTACACCCATGTACAGGACGTGAGACACAGCCTTTGCATATGTTTTTGTTTTTCTGTACTTTTCTTTAACAAACAAACATGGAGGGTCTTACCTCTCTGGGCCATGTCCAGGGCTGTCTCTTTCCCAATACCAGTGTTGGCTCCAGTGATGAGGACTGTTTTCCCTTCCAGCCTGGCCTTGCTCCGACACACTCCTCCTGCCATCCATCTGCGGAAGGCCAGCACGCCTACCCCTGACAAAAAAAGATATTTATGCTATGAACAGGGTGTAAGAGAATGTTCTGAAGACTTTTCATTTGACCTTTTACTCTTATGTTTATTCTAAGCTAAATCAAGCAGCTACATACGGTTATATATTTCTAGAATTTCACACCTACGAGCAACAGCAATAATCTGTCATGACAGAACAAAGTGCTTACCTGATCTCCTTTCATTACCGTATCAGGAATCCTACTAAATGTGCAAGTTAACAATGCTTAAACAGTATGCATTTAATAAAGAATTAGGCTTACCTGCAACAAAGACAACTGTGAGGCAAGTTGCATGTCTCTCGGCGAAGTCCTTAACAGCCTCTGCGTAGTTTTGCATTGTTCAAGCAATCCTGGAACTTATATAAGAAGCTGAAATTTTAATATTGTTGCAGACTTGCAGTCAACGATCTGTTTTTGTGGAAGGAACTTTACGTCAGCTACCACAGACAACGGCGAAAATGACAAATACGTGTTTTCCCGTTTCGTATTTGTAACGATAAACTAGCCGGAAGTGGAGGGCGTGGTGGAATTTAAGGGAGATTTTTCAGAATAAGTTTCCGTTTAAATCAATCATTGGTTTAAATCAATGACTGTAGAAAACAGTCATTGGTTTAAATATGTATTTCCTTGCTGTCATGTACGACATACTTTTTTTGTTTGTTTGTTTGTTTGTTTGTTTGTTTGTTTGTTTGTTTTTGTTGGTTGTGTGTTATTTGGTTTTGGTTTGGGGTTTGTTTAAGCTTTCAAGTACAGTGAATATTTGTTTTGGCATTGTGGGGAAATGTATCTGGTAATATATATATCAAACATCAGAACGGAGTTCTGTGCAGCGTGCTTGTGTAATAGAATGCCACGCAAAACACACCCATCAAGAGACAATAGGGCGTAATGCGGCAGCTTGCTGACTCATGTACTAAAGAGTTTACTTAAAGCAGCCATTCAGCTTGTGCAGGCATGCTCTAAATGTCAGGTAAAATACATTTTTAAAAATGCATTGCAAAGTAGAACCTTGGTTGTGTACTACTTTGTTATGATTTATTTTTGTTTGTTTGTTTGTTTGTAATGGTAGTAATAGTTAGTACTATTATGTGCTCAGGATACACCGTGTACTGAATTACGAGCATCTGTTTGCAGTGAGTTACTCCCACTATAGCATAAGGTATAGAAATACTGCTTGCCTCGTCAGACAGCTCTCACAGGGATTTTCAAATTAAAACACCATGTAAAACAGATTTATACAATTTTAATTAATAATTTGACGTAACACTGTCATCAGTAGAAACAGATGAAATTAAACTGGTAGTCATCTTAGAACCTTTGAACATTAGTGAATGATTTAACTGCTGATGAAGTACATTTGTGCCATGAAAATATAATTTTACTAAAAACCTTTACTGATGCAAGTAATAATATATAGTAATAATTTTGCATGCAAATTAATCTACTTTGGAACTCAAAATTCACTTGACTTCCCTTATTTATTAAAATTCGTTTGTCTATTCGTTTCCAGCTTCTTTTGTTAATCCCGTGCACTTATTTTGAAAGGGGGAAACTTGTTGTAATGCTCTGTTATTGGTTAAAATCTCTGTACAGCTAGTTAAGCGTATTTCTTCGCTTTGTGGGTCTAAACTTGTGTTAAAATATTTTAAATTCCGTTAAAAGCTTAAATTGGGTCTTGTCTGTCTTTATATTACGTTTGAAAGAAGTTGGATTTTTTTTTTTTTTTTCAAATAAAAAAACTAAACAACAGTGTCCCGGAAGTTCTTCATGCTCGCGCCACGTCAGAACTACAAACTGTTAACATCATTGTTGAATAGTGAAGAATAGTCTGTCTGCCTGCACCTTCTCTTTGTTTTCGCGATGTTGTATTTGTCACTCACCTGTTTGCTGCTGTTGAATGCATGTGTGGTGTCTGGGACTGAGATCACATTTGAACTGCCTGACAATGACAAGCAGTGTTTCTACGAGGAGCTGGAGAAAGACGTGAAGTTTGACATAGACTTTCAAGTAAGTTCCTCTGAGAGCTCCATCACGTCAGTGTGTGCATTTAGCAGATGCTGTCAGACTAATTTTTAGGCTGAAGTTTTTTTCTCCGGCTTCCAGAAATCAAGAACAAATTTATAATTGTCTATTAATCGTAAAATAGTGCAGAATGCATATTTTGATTTACTTAAATTTGGCTCCGTTTTTTCAATCAATTGAAAACATATGTTATCTCAGATTATTTTCCGTTTCAAGATAAAGACTTTTAAAGAGAAGCCCAATAATTCCCAGAGGAACAGCTGGCACACACACACACAGCCACATCCAATAACTTCAATATATTTAACAGCGACGCAACGTTGCAACTTTCTTTCCTTCTATATATGTTTTATTTTCTCTTAGGTTATTTCAGGGGGCAACTATGATGTGGACTGCTTCGTCACAGATCCTCATGACAATGCCTTGTATAATGAGAAGAAGAAGCAGTATGACAGCTTCTCTCACACCACAACTATGAAGGGAGTCTACAAGGTTTGCTTCAGCAATGAATTCTCCACTTTTACACACAAAGTAGTGTATCTGGACTTCCGCCACGGGAATGAGGAACCCATTCTGGACAGCATGAAAAGAAGCACAGCTCTGACTCAGGTCAGTAATGAACACGGTGCTTTCAGTGTGTCAGGTGCAGTTTGTTTGTTTTTTAAGAACATGCTGGATTACTTGATAGCTAATTTATTACCTTATCAATGTTTAAACATTGCTGCCTTCAATTAGACAAGCATGCCTTGAGAAAACAGAACTGCAATGTCATATCACAGACGTTTGTATCATGATTTGAATCAGAAAAAACAGGATGTATTTTGGCATGAAAAATGAGTACAGACATATCAGTTATGCTTAGTAAGGCGATAACAAGTAATCTAAAATTGGTATAGTATTTTTGCTGCTTTAAAGGTGTTTATATAATGTCCACAAGGTGGTGCAAGAGTTATTCACATTAAGCTCACAAGGAAATATTGTATTTGAATGCACTCTCCTTTCCTGGAATTACACAAATCACTCAAAAGAGGAAATGTCAACAGTTTGACAGCATTGCTGCTTCTCAAAACACAGAGTATAACATCTGATAAGCCATACTTTATTTCTCAAAAGAGTTTGGAAATTCCTTTGATGCAACTTAAAACCAGCATTTGTTGTTAACCACAAGAAATGTATTTATAATAACCTAAATAAGTAGAATGGTATGTAGGTCAGTAGAATATAGTATGACATAACAGATATCTTAAATATAATAAAGTAAAATAAATATTGATTTAAATAAATATATTGGGTAATAATAGCAAGTATAGCTGATTTGCAAAAAAGCTGAAATTAAACGGAGCTAGAGGAGAGTTTAAAATGGCTTACTAAATAAAAAAGTGGTATAGAGTAGCAGATACCAGATTAAAATCAATCAGTGTAAAAGTGTAAAATGTAGTGCACAGTACAATAAAGAGGTTGAGTGTTTATTGTTAAGAGTTGTGACTGTGCATTTCATATCAGACTATAGGATAGCATAGTGTTACTACTCTTTAATTCAAGTACTGAGATCTCTAGGGTCAAATGTATAGTGAGTTTATGTGACTCTGATCTGTGCGATCCACCTTCTACTGTACATATTGATGAATTTCCATTAATCTTTCTGTTATCAGTTGGAGTCGTCTTGCGTCGCCATTCATGAGATCCTGAAGGTGGTGGCTGACTCGCAGACATGGTACAGGCTGAGAGAGGCGCAGGATCGCACAAAAGCAGAGCACCTGCTGGAGCGCGTCACCTACTGGTCCATCGGAGAAACTGTCCTGTTGTTTGTCATCGGCATCGGTCAAGTCATGATGCTTAAGAGCTTCTTCTCTGACAAGAAAGGCTCTGTGGCAGCTTCCACTTAAACCAAGGTCTCAGTGTGCCCTAAGAAACTCAAGTGGAAGCTTGCTAATGTGAACACATATTAGCACATATTGTTAGTATTTTCATCAAAGCCAATGGTAAATGGATAGATCAAGGAGTTTTCACATTCCTGTCGGGCAAAACTTGAATTCAGGTTTTACACAAGTTGTTTTCGTTCAACAACTTTCTACTGAAAAGAAACCCCACTCACGTCTGTGTTTAAAATGCAGTTGACATCTTTCAGCCTTTAGAGACTTTATTTTTATAGAGGTGGACGAGAGGGCATGTTTATTTTGATCTGCCTATTAAGTAGCCTAGTTTCACTTATAAAAGCAGCTTTGTGGATTTCTGTCATCTATAGTAGTATCACACATAAAAACCAAAGAGGAATTGTGTTTAAATTTGAGTTTTATTTGTTGTATAGCATCTGTTATATGTATTGTTACCTTAATTTATGTGTGCAAAATCATTATGAGCTATGAGAGCTCCGTTTCTCTCGTGTCTTGTCTGTTTCATACGGAGTGGCTTAGGCATTTGTTTTTTCCTCATGCCAACCAAGTTGAAGTTTACTGTTTTAATTTAAATACATATAACCTGATACATATACACGCAACTACTGGTTTTTTTTTTTGTTTGTTTGTTGTTGTTGTTTTGGATTCTCATTTATATGTTTTACATTTTCTTCACTGGAAAGTCACCAAGTATCAACCAGATATCATTTTTTGCACAAATAGTTTCTTTGACATTTCAATTCGATTTGAAGACAAATTATTATTATTTTTTTTAAATACGGCTGTGTAGGTTCTCAGTCATCCAGGTCATGATAGTCTCAAGCACTTGAGTGGAAGGTAACTGGATGTCTTTTTTGGGTTCTTGTTTCTCACCTCTCATCTTAGAGGCTTCTTCAGTTCTGACCAGAGCATTTTCAGATGAGAGGTGAAACATCTTCATTAACCTGAAAGAGGGTTACTTTCAGCCAATTATGAGAGTAATCATGCCAGAAAGTTTTTAGACATTGTCAAATTAAAGTTTGGTACCGAGTGCTGTGATGTTTTTTCAAATCCAATGATACTCGATGTTATTTAATTTTAAAAGTTTAGAGATAAGAAAAATATAGATTTTAATTAAAGCTATTCTAACAGTCTTTAATACTTTAGGTCTCCATGTTTTCAAGAAGCTCCATTGGAAACTCTAATCCTAATGTCCTGCCACATTAAAAATGTATTTTGCTTATTGCAGCTTGACTTGAACATTTGACTTTCACTGTGCATAATGCTATATAGAAATGTGGCAAATTAAAGGAAAACCCAACACAAGGTGTCTCAGTAGGGTGTTTGGCCATAATGTGCAGTAACATCAGGAAAGAAGTGTTTAAGCATGTAATAAAGGTGATCACTGAGAACAATTATTTGCAGTGAATCCAAGTAGTTTGATTGTAGTTTGAAGTGGATTCAAACTCAGTAAAAAGTTGCCAGAGGCATTACAGAGACACTTGATCTCCCTGTGTTTTTTTTTTTTTTTTTTAAGTTTGTTAGTGATTACTTTAAAATTTAGGAGCATTTGTGGTATCAACAGTAGTCTAAGGAGCTTGGAAAAAAACAGTGTCTGGACTTCTTTAAGTTGTTTGAAGACGTTTCACCTCTCATCAGAGAAGCTTCTTCAGTTCTAAGGTCACATGCTGGAGAGTCCCAGATTTAAGCCCTGTGGGAGTATCCCCCCAAGAGGGACAATGGACCCCCTAATGATCCTCTACCTAATCACATGAGGCAGACGCTTTTCTTTCCAAGCTCCTTAGACTATGATGACCTGGATGACTGAGAACCTTCACAGAGACATCAACAGTAGTTTGATAGTGAATAAATCTAAAATACAGAGAAACCACTTCTTAGTATAGCAGATAAATTTTTAACCTGGAACAAATTTATATTATTTATCTTTTTATATTTACTATGTTTTGTTTTTTTCTTCTATTTTTTCTAAGTTCTTTGTCATTATTATTCTTTAAAGAAGTTCCGCACTCAAAGAAATGAGAAGACATAGATGTTTACACTGTACATTAGCTGTTTATGCGGGTTACGTTGGGGCTTTTAATGTGGAAAACCCCCACATTACATACACACGGAGCGTGTATACTGCATTCTACTACTGTGTTTCAAATGAGGAAATAGGAAGAAGAGTTGAAGTGAACTTGAACCTGTGCCGGCTCCACTGGCCAATCGGGGCGAAGCGGTCTTTCTCCAAGCTGACGTGGGTGGAAGTTATTAGCGCCGACGTCCAGCGTCATCAGTTTAGCGGGTTCTACAGGCCTGGGACTATAACTTCATTAGGAAGAAGCTATAGTCCCAGTGGAACAGTCGCTGACCCTAAGTAACCACTAGTATACATGGCGGGATACCTTAAAGCTCTGACTACGGTGTCGAGGAGTGCCGCCGCTGCGCTGTCGCAAAACCCCGCAGTGGTCTCACCGGCCGCCGTCTGCCATCACAGACTGCAACAGAGAAACTGTAAGTTTACCGTCGACAACATAATGACTCAGAATGAACTGCTCATAACATTAATGTGGTTACATGAGATGCACAGTGTGGCCGAGTCATAAGTTATAGCGTGTGACTGGAAACGTGGAAATGATAGAAACAGGTGAGTCAATGTTGCTGTTTGGCAAGTATCCATGGGTGAGTCATACATTGTAAGATTACACAAAAAGTGATTCAGAGGTGTTTCATTATTACAAAATGACAAATAAATAAGGTAATAACATAAAGAAAAGCCAGTGTGGTCATGCTGAATAAAATATAAAGAGTTTGTATTCTAACGTGAAAAGAATAAAAAGGAGAAATAATGTGTGTAAGTAAGTTTGGTGCCAGCCTGCTTTGCTACTTTAGTCCACATGTTGTCAGGTACAAAAAGGGCTTGACAGGTAATAAATGATATCGGAGCACTCTTATAATCCGAAGGTCACTGCCTCAGTGAAACCCAGCTGCCAGGAATGTAAAAATGATATGCAGGTGTCTCAGATGATAAAAGTAAGCCTAGTCGGCTCAGAGATATTCAGAGCTCAATGGCTGGCTCCCCGAAAGTGACACGAACTGGAAGACTTGGAGTCAATTAAGAAGTATAATACAAAGCTGTGAATAAACTCCTAACATCGAAAACAATTTTACCTTTTATTTACACAAGTGTGCAAACTTAACCTTTCGTTTCCCCTGTCATTTTCAGACTCTTACGGCTTTAATACAACAGTAATGTAACTTTAATTTTTTTTTTTTTTTTTTTTTTAGATGCAACAAAGCGTATCAAAGTGGACCAGCCAGTCGTGGAAATGGATGGTGATGAGATGACTCGCATCATATGGGAGTTCATTAAAGAGAAGGTAAATCAAACACTAGGTGACACTTGACGTGTCAAGGAATCAAAATGTTTCCTCGTAACTCTGCATGTATGCATTTTTGTGGTTTCTGTGCCAAATTATCCTCAGGCAATTTACACATTGACATCTTGCACAGCTCATCCTGCCCAATGTGGATGTTGAGCTGAAGTATTTCGACCTGGGTCTGCCCTACAGAGACCAGACGAATGACCAGGTCACCATAGATTCTGCTCTGGCAACTATGAAATACAACGTGGCTGTCAAATGTGCCACCATCACCCCTGATGAGGCCAGAGTTGAGGGTAAGTTAGACTCAGACTTGTTTTAACTTTGTACAGATTCATTAGAATTAGAGGTATTTGAGTGCATTTTAATTCTATCATATTTACACAAATTAATACCTTCTTGTGCTTATTATATGTGTTTATTATATTTTCTCCTCAGAGTTTAAACTAAAGAAGATGTGGAAGAGTCCCAACGGGACCATCAGGAACATCTTAGGAGGCACAGTTTTCCGTGAGCCAATCCTTTGCAAAAACATTCCCCGTCTTGTTCCTGGATGGACACAACCCATAACAATTGGCAGGCATGCTTTTGGAGATCAGGTAAACAAAAAACAACAAGACAAATGTGCATCTTCTCTTTCTGTCCAAACTTAAAGCAGAGCAGACTCACATACCAGTGTCTGACTGTCTCACAGTACAGGGCCACGGACTTTGTCATTAACCAGCCTGGCAAGTTTAAGATTGTTTTTACCCCAGCTGATGGAAGCACAAAGCAGGAGTGGGAGGTGTATGACTTCCCAGCAGGAGGTTGTGGGATGGGAATGTACAACACTGATGAGGTAATAGTAACTTTCTTTATAGGTTTGGTTACATGAGAAAGATAAGATACTTTGGGGTACTCTCCTTGTTTTTAATTTAATGTTCTATGATGCTATTTATCATGCAAGTGCTATGTTTTCTTTGCTCAGTCCATCAGTGGATTTGCTCACAGCTGCTTCCAGTATGCCATCCAGAAGAAGTGGCCCCTATACATGAGCACCAAGAACACGATCCTCAAGGCCTACGATGGCCGCTTTAAAGACATCTTCCAGGACATCTTTGAGAAGTAAGATGTACTTTAAAAAGAGAGCAGAGCAGAGGTATCTGAGAAAGCCACACCTGCTTTGGAGGTTCTTAATTTCATTGAAACCACCATGTTTCAGCTTGTGCCATTCATCAGATTCCTCATGGCCATAAGCTGAAATGTGCTGTACATGTCGCTGGGGTAACCAGCTGGGGTAAGACACACAGCAGTAGAGTATTAGACCTGGTGCTGTTTCTGATGCTAGAGGAAAACATTCTTCACTGAGCCATAAAATGTTTTATTATTGGTTGTTTAACATCTACAAAGCCGCTGAATTTCTCTTTGTTTTCCTTTAGAAACTACAAGCCGCAGTTTGACAAGCTGAAGATCTGGTATGAGCACCGTCTCATTGACGACATGGTGGCCCAGGTCCTGAAGTCCTCTGGAGGATTTGTTTGGGCTTGCAAGAATTATGATGGAGATGTGCAATCAGACATTCTGGCTCAGGGTAAGTAGACTACGGTTGGATAATGAGTATGTTTGCAGAGCTCCCAATGTTGCATTATTTGGACGTGATGTTCATGTTTTCGTGATTTCATGCTGATGTGATTTCCTTCTAATGCCATGTTTCTGTTTGTACCAGGCTTTGGTTCTCTGGGTCTCATGACATCAGTGCTTGTGTGTCCCGACGGTAAAACCATCGAGGCTGAGGCTGCCCATGGCACTGTCACCAGGCACTACCGTGAACACCAGATAGTAAGGGCCACTGAATCAATCTGAAAAGACTCAGAGCTTTGACTATATGTTAGGTTATGGGTTACAGGGAGTTTTAGGGTTTAGAGTTTAAAAGGTAAAAATGTTAAGTTTTACTGCAACTAAAATGCAAAGTTTCACGCTATTTTCTGTTATTCTTGCGAGCTTCTTATGCTATTGACCTAACATGAAAAGTATTTACTCCTGCAGTTTTTTTTTTTTTTTTAAATGACCAATGCTAACATTGCTTTACAGGGAAAACCAACCAGTACCAACCCCATTGCAAGCATATTTGCTTGGACCAGAGGGCTGGAGCACAGAGGCAAACTGGATGACAATCCTGATTTGATAAAGTACATATCTTATTAGTGTCATCTACTCATTTGACATATATTATATATTTATACAGTTTTATATCATTTTAACTGCTATTGCACTACAAATTCCAGGTTCTGCCAAACTTTGGAAAAAGTCTGTGTGGATACGGTGGAAAATGGTATAATGACCAAGGATCTTGCAGGCTGCATCCATGGCTTGGCCAAGTGAGATTACATTTTCATTTATAATTCATATTGTAGAATTTTTTTTCTAATATTTACACATAAATACACACTTTATAATGTCAACTAATCACTGTCTACCCTCTCCATTGTAGCTGCAAGCTAAATGAACACTATGTCAACACGACAGACTTCCTTGATGCCATCAAGACCAACCTCGATAAAACTCTCGGCAACTGAATAACATTTAGAAGACAATATGAAGATTTTTGTTAATGTAGCAAAAAAAACCAGGCAAAAACTGTTTCTAGATTTGTTTAAATAACATTTTACCCTCATGTTTGTATGAATCTTTGTATCCAGTTTTGAAGCTGCTCCGCAATACATGCCTTTATTTAAAATTTGTATATTTGTTTTGTTTGCCTTTTCCTATTGCCACATTTGTACAAATTAGTAAATTTTATAATTAATTATTAATGGTAATATTCATTTATTATGGACAGTTTAAAGATGTTTCAGGCTTTCTCATTAAATTAGAGCATACCTTCAGGGAATAGCAAAATTTGGATATCATTATGTTAACGTCACATTGTACTTAATCAGCATGACTATAAAAAGAAATTGTCATTTAATTACACTTCGTGTGTGTGTGGAGTTGCCTTTTTCTGTTCATTTGTCAGGTCGGTGCTTGTATCCTGGGACAGAAAAAAACACTTCTCAGCACAGACTGTACAGAATCACTTGAGGAAAAGCCACCACATGCATTTCTATTGCACATTTTAATTTCATGCACTTGCTCATATGAGCTCCTGTCCAGCAGTGCATTCATGCGGTGCTGTATGCTCATTTTGTAGCCATCATATGCACCCCGCAGTGCATAATGCTGAGTAGTGTTGTACCAGCAGGGGGCCAAGCCTGATGGGAGTTTTGGCAAAGCTTTTAGCTGTGCTGGCAGCCACGGTGTATGACCAGCAGATGTCGACATGGTCACAGTCATCCAGTCGGTTGCTGTAACGTCTATGCATTATGTTACTGCTTATTATGAATATTTCTTTAAGGAAAAGAAAACTGTTAACTGGTTCACTGTTCCAATCTTAAACTGATCCTTGGCTAAAGTGCACCTGCAGACTGCGTTTAGTGTTTGTTCCTGTTTGTAATACAGAATAATTGAGGTTTGCTGCAGTGGAAAATTCCATGTCCAATTTCATGTCAGGTAGACCGCCAATCACATTACCTGAATTAACCTCCCAGCCATGGTTGTCCTCATTTGTGTCCACCATTGCTCTCTTTTCATCCTGTATAAGAATCTATATGTATCCCTAAGGAAGGAAAGGATTTATCCCAGGCCTGGTTGTTCGTCTAAAACTGCAAAATTTAAAGAAAAATGAGCATTCAGACATATTCAAAAATATTTTTGGTATTTAAAGTGTGGTCAGACATTTACAGATCTAAACACTATTCAGAAAATATGGTAGATTCTTGCTCTTTCTACCCCAATTGTTACAAGGCAGAAAGAAAGAAAATGAACACAATTCTTGATCATTGACATTTAGATTAATCTCACCTCTCTTTAAAACTTCCCATTGAAAGTCTTAAAAAAACAAAAAACTTAACTTCATCGTCAGAAATAAAAGAGCTATATCTCTGAGCAAAATTGATCAATCTTGCTCTTATGGAAGTTTAAAGCACCCATGAAGCAGCTGACCAGTCCATAAGTTCTACTGGGAGTTAAAGACCTCAGGTTTAACCCAAAATGTGCTCTCTGGTCCCAAGCCAAAAGCATCCATGCAGCAGACCAAGAAAATTAAAATGCTCCATCAATATTCAAATTTGCTTGTTCTTCAGCAACAAATCACAGTAATATTGACCCAAAATGTATCGCGTACCAACTTTCGTGGCAATCCAACTAAATGTTGGAGATATAATGATAAAACAATGTCAAATTTGTTGAGGTCGTACACGAAAAGTGGGTGTATCACTAAAAGATCATAAGGATTATCCCCCAGATAGTGATGGATTAAAACACCAGTCTTCATCACTTAAACTAGAGAACCTTTATTAAATAATTCATGGTCAATTTCCATGAGGTCTCAGTTTAATATTTCTCATCTCAAAAAAAGAACTAGTAGACCATTCCTCTGGCTTAGTGTGCATATCAAGGCTGACCTGCATGGCAGGACAGGGGGAGTTATCCATCTTCCCCTAAACAGAATTTCTGAGTGGCAGGACCAGTGTCAGTCCACTTTTAATTCAATCATTTCAAAATCTAAGCAAACACGACTTCAAAATAATTAATTTTCATCTTTTAAATTCACAGGTTCGGTTTGTGTCATCTCTTGTTTTTCATGCTACTTTCCCCATGATGGGGAAAATATTTCTGAATAAATTGAATTAAAAGTAAAGTGGACCCAGCCCCGGATTTAAGAGTGCTGAAACTACAAACAACAAATAAAAACCCAAACTGCTGATTCTCTGCTCAAACTGCTCATTCTGCAACTCGTATTTGAACTGACAACCATGAAATATCCATTTTAGGTAAACAGCAGTTTAGAAAAAACAAAACAAAACAAGATTGAAAAAGCATAACTATGTTTAATAATATTGCCTTTATAAGGGGTCGGAAGATTTTATCTTCCATCCCCAGCTCTTCTTCCTTGAGGCAAATGAATTCACTCTTACTGAAGACCGCCTTCACAGAAAAAATGACAGGTTTTGATGAAAAAGTGCTTTTTGTTCTGTTCACTCAGTAATTCCAAACCTAGAGCAGTATATTCACTACACGGGATAGATTATTAATGCAAAGCTAAACCATGTGAAACAAAAAAGATGGGTAAACACACTGCATGTTGCAGAATCATTTGTACAGTGAGAGGGCTTTACATGCCGGCAGTTTTGTTTTCTGGTTGTAGCCGACATGAGACAGTAGCAACTTTGGTAGTCGGTGCCCTACTAAGATTTTTTTTTTTTTTAAAGAAAACAAAAAAGGCTACAATGTCATGTGCAAAAAGTACAAATGCACTTAAAGATAGACCTGTCTGAACTTTCAAATGAGGAATAGGCAGGAACGGGCAACTACAATTAGGAGTTGTTAACTAAGAGCATTCAAACCTATGAATATGTTGTGACTATGTATCAAAACTTCGATATACAGTGAGTAAATAGCTGACACTGTGGAAGCTTAGTTGCAAAATGTCTCTATCTGGCACTTTCAGTCAAAAATATGAGGGTATACATTGGTTGTGAATGACAAAAATGGCAAACAAATTTCTATCACATTAAATGTAACCAATGGCTCTGCAACTGCAACTTTTTTCTTTTTTTTCCTCTTCAAATAACTGATACATACACACAACATACAGATTTCACTGTCCACCAGTGAGAGTCTGAGCCGGTAAGCGTAGTTATCCCAAAAGAAGAGCTTCACACCGTGTCAACTGTTTCAGTGTCACGGTTATAAGCAACAGAGTTGAAACGTCTCCTTTGAAGCACTCCTCCTCCTCCTCCCTGGCCTCCCATCATAGTCCGCCAAGTCTGGCGCTTCTGGAAGGAGGCCAAAACTAAATGAAAACCCCTTTTCCCAGAGTCTCCCAAAGTCTCAACAACAATTCTGTAATTTCCTTCTGCCTTCAGAAACAAAAACAAGGAAGAAAGTTTTCTGGTCCATCACCACTCAAGGTGTAGTGTAGCTGCTTGTATCCTTTCCAAAATTGTAATACTCCTCCATGTCCTCCATGTTTGCCGTAGTGAGTTTAGTGAGGTTTTGGGAGCCACCATTGTCCATACTGTCCGGTGCTGTAAAGGTGAAGTTCTGTCCTTCATATTCCCCCTGGCTGTCCATTTCTGGAAGAACTTCTGGAAAATACAAAAAGGCATTGACTGACATTGGCAACATAAGGAAAGATCATTAAGTACATGGCATGACGCTCATCCAGCCAACTCCCATCTATTAGAAAAGTGAGGTTTTTAGCACTTCTGAGCTAATCCTGGACAATGTAATGATCTCAACCTTGCAAACATATTGCATCAGTGAATTAATCTTATGTCTTAGACTCAAAACAAGTAGAAACAAGCAGAAATGAGTTAAATAATACATGTCTACAGCAAAAAGAAGAAAAACAAAATGGGCATAGTGTGAGTTTGAGCACTGGATTGGTATGGTGACACCAGTAATGCAGGAATTGTACCCGACTGTTATGGTGAACAGAGAGTTGGGCCAAAAGTTAACTGTTTAGGCTGAACCGATCGGTCCATGTTCTAACCCTCTCCTATGGTCATGATCTGGCTGATGACCAAATAAAGTTGCAAATACATGCGGCTAAAACGAGCTTCCCTAACCTTAGAGACAGACTGTGGAGGAAGTATTAAATAAGCCACTGGAGGTTGCTTGGTCTCACCCAACTGGGAAGAGATCCCAGGGTAGACCCAGAACTCAGTGGAGAAATTATGTACCTCATTTGGCTTGGGAATGACTCAGGACCCGCCAAGAGGAACTGGAAAGTGTTGCTAGGGAGGACATTTAAAATGCCTGCTTAACCTGCTGCCACCGTGAGCTGACTTTGTATAAATGGAAGATTAATAGGTGGTTGGACAGATGGATAGAATGCATAAAGCTCACTTTCAGCTCCATATTTCTACTTCTTCTTTGCATTCATAGTTTAAAATAATCCTCATTTATCTTATACTGGGCTTTGGTGTCCCCCGCATTTGAAACAAGCTGTTTCAGATCTTCTTGCTTTTAGGCAACTTTCCTCTGACTTGTGGCCTGATGCAAACAGAAGGTCTGAACAGGAGGTGCCACAGCTGTGTGCCTGAGATGACCATTTTAGGGATATCTGCTCTCACTGACACAGATTCAAGAGTAGGAAAAAGACTGTTTGGAACAGCACTGGGAGCTGTGCGAAGCCTGAGCTATGGCTCATATGGGATTACTTGTACATGCACTGATGTCATTAACTGAACCTTCTGCAAACATCTACTTTTGAAACAGTATAAAACACCTGGCTAATGTGCTTATCTGTAAATTATTATCCAATATTAGCGCAAAAATAACTGTAAAAAAGGTGCAACATTTTTGTTGTTCTATGACATATGAAAGTTTGGCCATTTTTAATATAAGGATCCATCCCTTTCACAGTAAATGCATATGACAGAAAGTAAGGTTGATATTAATGTTAAAAAAAAGTGAGCCTAACCTTGTCCTTCTGGTGAGACATCCATGCCGTGTTTGACCTTCATGTGCCTGCTGAGGTTTCCTTTCAGGTTGAACTTACTGGTGCAGTAAGGACACTTGAAGGGCTTACTGCCAGCATGGAGATGCATGTGACCCAGAAGGTTATACATTCGGTTGAAAGACTTGCCACAAACCTGGGAAAAAAGTATACAAAAAAATAATAATTTAGGTGCACTGATATAAACAGAGAAAAAACTTATACCAGATGTGATAAAAGCATCCTGCCTGGCGATAGTGGCCTCTCGTGTCTGGGATTTTCTTCTCATTTAATTTTAGAAAACGTACTGATATCAGGTTATAAGACGCTTATGAGATGCTTTCTAGGAGCACTTTCTTCTCCCTCATAATCCTATTATGTTAAATTAAATCGATAGAAACTAAAAATGCATCATCACAACTAATTTCACGCCAGTTAATTAAACAGCCCTGCACACTCTGCTATCAGTCTGGAGTTAAAATACGTACCTTGCATTTGAATGGCTTCACAGGCAGGTGGACGATCATGTGGGTCTTGAGGGTCTGTTTCTGGATGAAGCTCTTGAAGCAAACGTGACACTGGAAGGGCCTGACGCTGTTGTGGATGAGCATATGCCTCTTCAGGTTGGCAGACAGGGTGAACTCTCGGGAACACACGTCACACTTGTGGCCTTTCATCCCCTGCAGAGTGCAAAGAGAAGATAAAGGTCCATCAGTCAAATACAGCAATAGCTGTTCTGTTTGCTTCCAAGAGTGTGAGACGTTGGCAGATATACTGATTAATCTGAACGTGTGGGGTCTAAAAGCTCACTGCTTTTCCAAGTCATAACACACCCAAACCTGAGCACGCAGACACATATTTTTAGATTCAGTGTGAGTTTCACAATCCAGGCTATCTTTAAATCTGCATTGTGACAAAATTTCCTTACATTTTTTACCAAAGGAAAGAAAAATTACTGAGCAGTCAGCATATTTTTTTAACACTTTTAATATCAGGTTAATGTGGCTGAGAGAGAACCTATTATGCTCCTATGCTATTCCAGCCTAATAATGTTATTCTTGGACTATAATAAAATAGATTTGTATGTGTCGTAATACAAAACTATTAAAATTTATCTCACGCTGGACTTTGGTGCTGATAGCCAGTGTCTGAAACAAGCCGCTTCTTCCGATTTGCTGGCCCTTGTAAACAGAAGGGTCACAGAGCAGGTGGGCGGGGCTTTGGTGCTCACAGACAGAGCTGTGTGCTTAAGATGACCTAAGTAAAGATATCGGCTCTCACTGATACAGATCCAAGAGTATCTGTCTGAAACAACATTTAGCCTGAGTTTTGGCTCACAAGGATTACCTGTGCATACGCTGACCTCATGCAAACATCCACTAATGTAAAAATATATAAGAGCTGGATTAATATGCTCAACTATAACTAAATTATACAACTTTACCTACAAAAACAACAGCAAGAGTATAACATTCATGTAAAACAGGGTGGCCAAAGAGTCACCATCCTGCATACAGTGTCAGGGCAATATTTTAATCCTGCCTGCAATTCCTCCAACCATATCAAAATCTATGGCAGCCATTTTAGGTGTACCAAAGGAGATCACTAGAATACAGGGAAAAGGCCCTTTGTATCATCTTTATTCAGCTGCTGTAACGTTCTCAAACACATGCAGTGGGTCACAGGAGCAGACAACTGTCATCTAAGGCCTTGAGGCCTGTCTCAATGAATGTGCTGCTGCCTCCTGCACTCCACTCTGCAGTCAGTGTCAGTAGACAAAAACCTGCGACTGAATGAGCGGATTCAAGGCTATTGCGAGGAACAAATATGTATTACGGGACACTAGTGGGTCCAGAGACAGTGTTTGTATAAGCAGACAAATCTGGCAGACTGTCCGTCCGCCCACTGTCTGCACGGCAAATGGGTTGAGCTGCCGTTATCCACCAGGGGGAGCAGTGAACAGACAACCAGCTCAAACACAAGCCACAAAAGAGAATATTCTCTCTCCACTGAGAACATTCACTGCTCTCATCACTTTCAGTTTGATGATGAACGTGGCTTTGGATTTTTGTTCCCCCAGAAAGCACATTTGAGCCCGTCCCTAGCAACACAGCATTTTCATTTGTCACCGTGTGGGATTTCTATCTGTCAGCTATCTTCTATTCCTTCACCCACTAGGCATGACTAAAAGTTGGGGTGGGAAAAAAAGTCTCATTCAAAAGGAACTGATTTTAGAATAACCAAGAATGATCACAAATACAGGCAAAAGGTAATCCGAAGCACCTTCATCTCTCTTCCCCACCTGTGTGAAAGTGTGGAAAACAGCAAGGGTTGAAAAAGCGTGACAAGGAGATTGAAGGTCTTTCCAAAAATGCAACATTTGCCAGATAATTCTACTATGCTTCTAATTTCCTTTGATTTTTCACCATTTTGATTAAGTATTGTGTTTCTAACTGCTGATGAAGCCTTTGCAAAGATTTCTCAGCATTTGCACAGGGAAAATGGCATCAACAAAAACATATTTTACATGAGAATTAATACTATTTGTTTAACAACTCAGACTTGGTTTTGTTGCCATTAAAAAAAATTATTCAAGGCTAGAAACTCAATTTTCTTCTTGTTTCTATGACCCACCTGGAGTTTATTCTATTCACTGGGCAATTAACCACTTAAAGTGACTCAATATAAAAAAGAAAAATACATTTCCTCATCGTGACTTGTTGGCACTACATTATTAAAAATTTCAAATTAATGAAAAAAAAAAAGCCACACAGAAAAGTCTAACATTACCATGTTGATGGAATAGTTTCTTTTTTCCCATCCATCCATCTTTTTTTTTTGCACTTATCAAATTCATGGTTGCAGGTGGGGGCTCGAGCCTCTACCAGCTGTTATTTTTTATAAGCATACTAAATCCAGGTGCTAAATTTCTTATATTAGACTGATACGTTGATTCTATTTTGACCTTAAAAATCATACGTTTTTGTAACAAGATGAATCTGACAAAGACAACAAAGGATGCCAGATAGGTGGATGCTCGTATCTCTTAACTACACCCAAGGCTTAAGGTGAATTATATATGAACTGCAGATGCAAATTATCTTTTTTTTGTTCGTTTGTTTTGACTCTCTATTAAAAAAAGAGAACCAAAGCATTCAATATTTTTGTACAAGCCAAAAGAAAAAAAACTTCTCTGCTGAATACTGATCTACAGGTAACATTTACAGCATGTGTGCAACTTGAGCAGTCAGATACCTTATGGGTGAGCGAGTGCTGACGTAGGTGGTGGAGTTGCACAAACTCCAGGCCGCACTGGGAGCAGGTGTAAGGCCTCGGGCTCTGGTGCTTCAGGAGGTGGTTCTGGAGCTGGCTACGGTAGGCGAAAGACTTATTACACTCGGTGCACTGGAAGGTGTGGGGGCCCTGGTGGCTGGTCTGGTGGCGTTTGAGGTGAGCATAGGTGGGGAACTCCATGCCACATTGCGAACACACATGGCAGCGGCCTCGTTCGTGCTTTACCTCGTGCGCTCGCAGTTCGCTGGGATAGGCGAAGCCACGGCGGCAGAAGCGGCAGCTGTAGGGCTTTACGTCGGTGTGTTGCAGCATGTGTCGCTTCAGGTGACTGGTCTGGGTGAAGCCCTTCTTGCAGACTGTGCACTTGTGAGGCCGCGTACCTTGGTGGGTTAGCAGATGGGTTTGGAGGTGACTGGGCTGCTTGAAAAGCTTTCCGCAATGTGGACAGGCATGCGGTTTGATGCCGTTGTGGCCCAGGATGTGTGTGACCAGGTTATACTTAGAGGTGTAGGATTTATCACACATGCGACACTTCCAGCGTTTCAAACCGTCTCCCACGTCTACGCAGTAGGATTCATCAATCTGGATGTTGATATCTAGCCGGTCTACTCTACGGCCACCGTGTCTACGTGGAGGCTGGGGGTGTGGAGGCTGGGGATGCTGCCCTGCCGCACTCCCGTCTGTCCACATCATACTCTGGCTGCTGTCTTCATACTCGCCCCCCATTCCCATCTCTGTAGAATCGTAGCTTCCCACTTCACTGGTCTGGAAGTAGCTGCTGATAGCTTCCTCCTGCTGTGTGGGTTTCATCATTGTGTTCCCCTGGTGTTCTACCTCTTCTTCATCCTCTCTACCACCTCGACCGTGGCCCCCCATCGGGCGCTGGCCCTGCAGTCCTCTGTGGCCCTGCTCCGGTCCCCTGTGGGCCACCTGGGGGGGAGGAGGGTGGACATGTGTGTTGGCTTGCTGCTGGTTTGTAGCTTCCCGCTCACATTCTGCACAGTTCTTGTTGGTGCCTCTCAGGGTGGCCGGATCTACTTGAACTAGACCACCTCTGGGAGCCATATTGTTCAGCATGTGGACACAGGAGGACATTCCAGAGTTCATCCCTTCCCCTTTCACGTGGGAAGAGGACATGTCACCTGCTTGAAGGCCATGACGATCGGGGACCACCATTTTCCCATCCGGATGTTGAGGAGGCCCCTGCTGCCACCTCCGCTGGCTGCAGCTTGGTTGCATCTGACCGTCTTCTCCCAAGTTTTCTCCAAGATAATCTCCGTTGGCGCCGATAAGTTGGTCTGCGTACTCGTAGTCAACTCCGTCTACTGGGGGTGCAGGGGACTCTTTTGGTTCACCAGTGTAGAAGCCGTTTGGTGCAATGGTAGCTCCGAATACTTCATTCTGGGAGATGAGACCTAGCACGGCGGCCTGGGCCAAGGACAGCACAACTACTGGATCTGTCTGTGTGCCTATGTCCACCAGCCTGGCCATTACCTTGGGCTCACATCTACCCAGGCGCCGGCTCGCCTCCTCCTGGAACAGGAAAGAGACAAACTGTTTGTAAAGAGATCAGCATTTAATGTTTTTTATTGCCAAGTGTTATAGAGGGGAACAAAAATCAAGCTCAGTGTAAATTTTTATAAAGGCAGGAAGTTATGTTTTCAATGTGAACTACTGTGCACCATCCTCCACGCCATTAAAAATGAGCTGCTGAAGAAAAAATGTGGTGAGACTCATCTGATCAGATTCTTTGAGCTAGTTGCTGACAGAGAGGGGAAAAAAGTAAGAGAACAATTTTGATTTTCAGGAGCTGTTTATTACATCACTAGAAAGGATGCGCAAAAGCAGACAACATTTCCTCCCACTGAGGTAAATCTATCCCCAAATCACTCTTCCTAGTACAAGTAGTCAACCTGAATGAACAGTGTCCAAAAACAAACCTTCAGATCTGGAGAGACAGGAACTATGAAAGACAGCATCCTAATCCAACGTGCTAACCATGCATGATGTGTGTGTGCGTGTGTGTGTGTGTGAGTGAGTGGTGGTGGATTAGATGGCCTACTGATCTCCACACAAACACACATTCAAGTGCAAGAAAAAAAGAAAAGAATGAAAACTGAGCAAGATTAAGAAATGAAAAAAGAATAGAAAAGCACGAGATAAGACAAAAACACTGGAGAGCAGAGTGAGAACAGCAGCAGAGACAGAGATGGAGGGAGGGAGGGAGAGAAGCAGGAAAAAGAGTGAGCGAGTGAGAGCTTAGAGCATGCAAGAGTCTAGTGAAAGGGAGGAGGGAGAGGAAAAAAAGAAAAAAAAAGGAGAAAATGTAAGGTAAAGGGAGAATGAAGGAGAGATAAGGAGAAGGGGGGTGGGCAGGAGGGAAGGAGGAAGGCTGAGAGAGAGACACACACATAAGAGAGGGAGGGGGAGGAGGAGAGGGCTGAGTGAAAGAGTGAGAGGGTGAGTGTGAGGCAGCAGGCAAAAGAGAGCAAGAGGAAGAAAGAAAAAGAAAGACATGTAGAGACAGAGGGAAAGGGAGGGAGGGAGAGGCAGTGAGCAACCAGGAGACAGAAGGAGAAAGGAAAATGCCAAAATGAAAGCCAGACACTCAATGAAAGATAAAAACAAAAAGTGAAGAAGACAAAAAGATGACAGCGAAGAAGAGTTTGGGAAAAAGATTATTTTTAAAAAAGCTCAAACAGAGATTGCAATAAGTTAATGCAAGTGGCAGCTCTTCATTTAGAATAAAAAAGACTCCACAGAAAGGAACTTTACAAACAAAAGAAAACCAGATACAATCAAAGCATCTCTGATGGCAGTTTTCTATCTGTATTATTTCAGCTTTGCCGGGATCAAACCCACGTTGCCCACCACCTCAGCAAACTACCACTTAACATGCTACGAGCGAGAGCCAGTGAACTCACCACGCTCCTCCTGCTGTGAGGTTTCAGGTGCTTCAAGGATCTCATTCTTCAGTGCGAGTGTTGAGTGAGAATAGACTATGTTTGCCTCCTATTTATACGTGAGGGATGTGAGGAGGCGGGGCTAACGCTACCCTCCGCCTCCTTCTCTTTAGTCTTCAGCACAGTTTCGGTAGCGAGTCTGGTAGCACCAGCGCAAACACAGAGCAGACACTAAACAAACCAAATATTCTTGCAGCCAAATGAGCACGTGTGGCCAGTAGGTTTAAAAACACACGCATACACAGGCGCAGCACTGATGCACAAGGTTCCTTGACAGTCCAGTAATCAATAGGTTAAGTTACATCAAAGTCACAAGATGCACACACCAACAACAAAAACAAAATCAGCATCATATCCGTCTGAAATTATGGCTCCGCCAAAGCAACTCGCCCTCCTTTCTTCTTTCTTTGTGTGTCATTCTTCATCTTTGTTTCTGCACATCCCTGTCTGTCTCTCTTCCTGTATCTGCTGCTGAGTTCTTCTCTGTGTTTCATCCATGCATTCCTGTGCCTTCCCCTCTGTATCTTTTCACTCTCTCATTGATCAAGTGAGGTTTACGAGTATGGGAAAGTGTTGGAAGATTGTTTCGTGCACAGTCTCGGATGCGAGCGTGTTACATGAGAGAGGAGAAAGAAGAGAGACGGTGAGAGAAAGAAAGAGATGGAAGGTGACTGACAAGGAGATGAGCAAATGGATGGGGGGGGGCAGGAGGAGAGACTGAAAGGAAAGAATACTCAAGGAAAAGAGAGGGGAGGGGGGAGACAGAAAGAGAGAGAGAAAAAGAAAGGAGACGGGGGGATGGGAACAGAATGCGGTAAAAGAAAAAGAAGCAATGAAAAGTAAAAGAATAGCACGGAGATATTATTCTGCTTGAAATGATGCATCAAACAGTCCCATGGATCACACACACACACACACACACACACACACACACACACACACACACACACACAAAATGAGCTGCTGATTGACGCCTGAGGAAACATCAAAGTTCAAGTGTGAAGAACTTTCATCTCTTTTCACGTCATCTGACGACCACCGCACCTCCAGTGAAATGGGATGCGTGGAGAGATCAGATAGATGTTGAGCGGCGAGACGGTGGCCTCACGGTCCACAATGGTCATGCATATCCTGCCAATGATGAAAGCGAGACAACGCGAAAGCTGCAAATTATGGAGCGAAATGAGAAAAAGGGCGACAGACATATAAAAGCCTACATTCAGCATAGTGTCTTGTATGCACTTTGCAGGAAATACTTTGTACTGGTGTATTAGTCCACAAAGACTGAGGACTCAAAAAACTATTAGTGTTATTATCAACCAATCTGTTATTTTACTGATTCACGTAAAGGGCTAAAATAGTGGGCCTAAGGTACCAACCTCGCTGTTTTTGTCAATCAAACTCTGATCACAGACACAAACGGGTCTGTCAATCACTTAATCACACACAATCCAAGAATTTATTTAAATTTTAAAATATGCAAAAATCTCATGAGTGAGTCAGTGGATGCTGCCAAAAATAAATCAACAGATGACTGTAATTGTAGACACTGGAAGACATTATTAATGAGTGTTTGAGCCAAAGCAGTGTTTGCTCTAAAACATACTGTGGGTACACAACATTCATTTCCATAAAAAGTGACAATCTTTCCTTCAATCAGATCAATCGCACATCACCCCCCTGTCGCAGAACACGTCTACAGAGACGATCTGAGTTCACTCCAAGTACAGCTACTGTGTTTTTTATGAAAACCTAAAGTGTTACCCCTTTTCATGCCTGTAGTTTAGCTTTGATATAAATTCTGATGCCTGACCAATACTAGATTTTTTGGTTCAGATAATTATTGAACTATCCACCAACGCTATTTACAGCACAGATCCATCCTGCCCTGCATCAACAGTTCAGGCCAGGTGACGTGAAGGTGTGGGGGATAATTTTTGATACACTTTGGGCCCTTTATTACCAACGATCATCATTTAAACAGTATTAAAGAGTACTGTTACCATGTCCATCCCTTTGTGACCACCACACATCTTCTGATGGCTGTTTCCAGCAGGATAACATGACGTGTCACAAAGCTCAAATCATCTCAAAATATCTCAAACTTGTTTCTTGAATATGAGAATAAGTTCACTGTACTTAAACGGTCTCCACAGTTACCAGATCTCAATCCAACAGAGCACCTTTGGGATGTGGTGGAATGGGAGATTGCTGTCACGTATGTGCAGCAGACAAATCTGCAGCAATTATGTGACGCTATGATGTCAGTTTGGACCAAAACCTCTGAGGAATGTTTACAGCACCATGTTGAATTATAGCAGTTCTGACAGTAAAACCTGGTACTATCAAGCTGTACCTAATGAAGTGTCTGGCTAGTGTATATACTGTATAATAGGCCAATATCAGCTGATAATATCAGGGGACCAAAATATCAGTCAGGCTCTAATGAAGACACAAATATGCAAAGTTGAGAAAAAAAAACATATTAGGTTTGATTAATTTATTAACTGATTAGGCAATCAAGACAATATTAATCAGAAACAAGACTACATCCAAAATGTTCCTGATAAAAATCAGCATATTTTGGTTCTCTGCAAAATGTCACCTTGGACTCTAAAGGAACTGGGAACAAATCTTCCCACAATTTTCTGTAAATTAACAAATTTAACACTTCTGTGATTACTCAAGAACATAAAAGGTCCACAAGAAATAGTTACAGACGATCCATCACTTCCCATATTTTTGTTTCCCTTATCCCTTGTTTAAGTAAACTGCAAAAGGTATATTGTGTGGATATGCTGCAAGTATGTCTTTTTCATATGCTGCCATAATAAGCTGATTTCATATTATTCATTCCCTGCCTTAAGTTCAATTTATGTTTTAGAATAATCTTCAATGAGCAGGTATTATGGTGCCTCTACTTTGAGCCTCACTGATTTTCATGCTTTTATTTACCAAATAAAACTTTCCAAAAATAGTTAACTTTCCCTTTGGTCACGCTACAGCACACTTCCTGTCAGTCATGCAAGTCAAGCAGAGAGGATCATGGCATATAGTCTAGTCTTTATGTAAAATTACTTTTTCCACAGTAAGAATTAATGCAAGATTGTGTTGCTCATTTAAACTTAAACAAAACCACCAGTTACTTTAAAATTACTTGACTTTGGCTTTACATATGCAAAGAAAAGTATTAGCGATATATATCTGTCTATGAAGAACAAACTAAATGGATGATTTCTGAATGCAGTTTTACAAAATGCAGAGGGGTGTGACTTCTGCTTCAGCTAGAACTCCTACTCTCTTGGGCCCTGTTCACAGTTCAAGCATTTAAAAGCAAGATGGTCAGAGGCAGGGAGACATGCTTAAGGAGAAATTGCGACCTGAAATAATAAGAAACCAAACCGTGAAGCCACATAAACTTACAAATGAAAAAGGATGCAGTACATATATAACACAAAGGTATGTAGATTTGGAAATGCCAAAACACTTGGGGAAGAGTTACAGAGTCTGCATCTTCCAACCTCTTGTGCAAGCTGTATTCTCAAGAACAAATGAAGGCTTTTTTTTTTTCTGTTCAGCAACAGTCGCAGTTTCCTAAAGATAAAATCAAACGGCAGCAGGAAGTGAAATCTGACCAAACGTGGCTTCTCCCATGTATCCTGCCAGGTGTCTGTCTCAACTGCATCCAGACTTGATGTGGATCTGGCTATATTCACATAAAAGACACAAAGGTGGGACAGAGCCAAACATGGACTGGACAGATCTCTCTGCCTTTGACCTACAGAGCCTGTCAGAGAGCCACTGAAGAGCCATGGCTATATTTGCTAGCAGTGATCTCAACTCCACATTGCTGCTGCAAATCTGTGGATCCACAAGTTTGGATTTTAAGAATTTTAATGCAACCTACGATGATATGATACTTTGGCAAATGTACTTATAACAGTGCTGTCAAATCAGTTAATACTGGTAGCTACACTAGCTACAGCTGTGTTCTTACTAAAGCAATGTGTATTTAAACCAATACCTTTCCTACCGTAAAAACGAATAGTGATTTTCATTAATATTTTGACAATCTCATTAATTAAAAAAACAACAACACAAAAACAGAGAGAGAGAACCAAAGATCCAGTAAGAAGGAAACTGATGCAGTTGTTGACCGATTTGAGCCACGAGCTGTAAAGTCATAGCAGATTTTAAAACTTAAATTAACATGCTCATCATCTGACTCCAACAACCTTAATAACTATAGGGCCATTTCCAGCCTTTCATCCATTTCCTGAGTTTTGGAAAGCATAGAGGCATCACATCTTCAGACCCACCCAAGCCATTTCAATTCCATTCTAGACATATTTGGAGCAGCTTGTTAAAATCACCATTGATCTCCTCACACTAGAAACCTGCTTTCTTAATACCCTCCTCCTCTTTGACCTCAGTGCCACTTTTTACATTTCGCATTCCAATATTGGTCAACAACTGGTCAATATTGGAATCAAGGAGACTTTCTGACATAAAAGGTTTTTTCAAGGCAAGACTTACAAAAACAAATAAGGCTTTTCATCAGCCTCTGTCACACACGGTATCCCTCAGGTATCTTTCTGTGCAAATTATGAATTTATCTTCTTTATCTTGAAAATATTTTCCCCCCATCTCACAAAACAGTTTAATTTTTATGCTGACGACAAACAGCTTTGTATTTCTGCAAAACCCAACACCTCTCTTCCCCCTTCTATCCTCGCCATGACCTACAGGCCATCACCACTGGGAAAATAATCAATCAGCTCAAACTAGACATCAGTAAACGTGAAATGATCCTAAATCAAAAGTCTATTTTTTGTTGTTTCTATAGGTGGTTCTTAAGTCCACACTTTTGCAAAAAAGTGTCAAAAGTCTTGGAATCATCTTGGAATACTCTTCCTCTCAGGTTCAGCCTTTTCCCTCTCCAATAATGTCTCAGGTTCAGCCCACCTATGTAACATTTCGAAACTCCACTTGTTTCTTTCTCAACTCAGCACACAAGTTCTGGTTCACGCCCTGGTCACCTTTCATTTGGATTATTCCCTCTATGCCATTCTCTCTGGGCTCCCCAAAGAATTGCTTAATTGGTTCCAAATGGTACATAACTCTGCAGCAAGAATCATCAACTGCACCAAGTCCACCGATCACATTACACATAATCTCACCCAGCTTCATTGGCTCCCCATTCGCCAATGCATCCAATACAAGATTCTTCTCCTCACTTTCAAAGTGCTTAATGACTTGACAACCCCAGTGTCTCTCAGACCTTCTTCATCCTCACACTCCTTCATATACTCAGCTCAGCCACTCTACTGACTGTTCCATGTATCAGACTCAACACCACGGGTGCCAGAAGCTGAGGTTCGCCTCGTCTTTGGAACACAGCAACGCGTCACCTCTATCAGCTGGACTCTGACAGTTTCAATCACAGAACACTTACCTGTTCAGATCAGCATATCAACTATAATCATGTTTGTTTGTTTTTTAATATGTTTTACATTCAGGATATTAAATTTCTCCTAATATTACTTTTGTTGTTAATTTCATGCTGTAAGGTGACCTTGAGTGTATTGAAAAGTGCCAAAATAAATTATTGTTACCACTACTACGTGTACTGTCTGAGAGGTTATGTAAACAGGATTATTGTTTGAACATTTGTTTTTAATATGCTTTCTAACACAGGTTTTAGTCTGATGATTTAGCCAGGTCAGAATAATACTCCTCCTCTAAACTTTGACAAACACTACATGTCGTTCATGTACAAAAAAGAACCGGTGCAGACTAAAATAGCTTCTACGTACTCAAATATATCCTCCTCCTATATAAACAAAAACATATCAGTTGTGCCATAAAACCACAGCAAACCATCAATGGCTGCAGCTCCCAGCTGTGCTGAAGGAGCACATCATCTCATGAGGCCACCCTAAACCTGATAGGTGAGGAAAGCACCTGGTTAATGAAGTTTACGTTCCATTGAGGACGATGACTGACAGTTGGGGTTGTTTTGGAGTCTAGCAAGTAAGCCACTTGTTGAATGTTACCGAAGGGAAGCAACCACTACCATGTTTGGGGTAAAAATGGTAGATTCGGGCCAGGTCATTACAGGAACTAGGCGAAGAGGAGTACGGTAAATGGCACCACAGATGGACGAGTGAAATAAGAAGATAATGTGCAAAATGTGTGTGACTGGGAAGGAGAATATTGTGTTCAAGGTGTAGGTTTTATTCTAGAAATATAATTGTTCCCCTGCCTAATGGATTCGTTCTTTCTGTGATAGAAAAGAAATGTTTTTTTTTATAAAGTTTGTATCATAAATGTCATGGAAGTGTGGTAAACAACAAAAGAGAAAGAACATGGAGGAAAAATAGAGGGAGAGAGGGAAATGGCAGAGGACAAAATGGGGGCGTAATAGAGGAAGCAGAGAGAGAGAGAAAGAACAGATGATTGCATGGAATGAAAGAGGGATTGAAGGGGGAGGGAGGGGAGGAGATAAAGAGAACAGGGATGGGAGGGGGAGTGAGTGAGTGAGTGAGTGAAATGGTGGAGTGAGAGAGGGGAGAGAGAGAAAATGAGAGGCACCAGTGGGGGAGGGGAGGATGTAGAGGGAGAGGAAGAGAGGCAAGAGAAAGAGAGGGAGAGACAGAAGAGCGAGACAGAGAAAAGATGGGGGGGGGGGGGGGGGGGGGGGCGAGAGAGAGAGATGGGGCAGGGAGCAACGTGAGAGCGAGAAAGAGTGAGAGAGGGAGGGGCAGTGTGCAACGTGAGAGAGGAAGAGAGAAAGAAAGAGAGGCAAAAAGGAGAGGGAGGGGTAAAGTATGATGGAAAACCAGAGCGAGAGAAGAAAAGAGAGAGCGAGAGAGAGAGACAAGGAGGGAGGGAGAATGAAAGAGAGAGAGAGGAGGAAAGAGGAACAGAAATAGGGGGAGGGGAAGAGAGCTGGAAAGAGAAAAACAGAAAAGAGGTAGAAAAAAAAAAAACAGGGAGCGAGTGAGGGAGAACGAGCACAAAACCCATCTCACTCTGTTTTGTGGTTTCACAAACATGGCTGCAGCAAAAGAAGAAAAAGAATGGCATGTTGGTGTTCACAAGGCCACACAAACACACACAGTAACACAGTATTCCGACAGCAGTTATCACCTGTGTTAATCACTGTGGCGTAAAAACAGCTGCATCCAGGTATGCCATGATGTGTTCACAGCCCTTACTAAAAAGGTCTTTACGCAGTACTGCGGAGCGGTATACCAATTGCACTCAAATCCATGATATACATTTCTCAGATACCGTTATATCAGTGAGTGGATTAAATGGAGCACTGTGAAGGGTACCGAAAGGAACCTGTATGAATTGCACATAATTCTAATCATATGATACAAAACAAAATACAACACAACAACAATTACATCTCAAGTGACTGGCTAGACATGTAGCATGACGGCGTGCTAACAGCTGAGAGGGGCTCTGCTGCTGCTTTCAATAATATTAAAGAACAGATGAAGAAAAGAGAGCAGAGATCAACCAAAATAACTTATGACCAAGACAATAAATGTTTTTTATGGTTAAAAAAAAGACACGTGACCTCATTTACCTGTGATCAAAACTCACCCATATCGACAGGGAACCAGGTGAGGAACAGACAACATAGGCTAATAACTGCAATTTTCCCGATAACAGAATAATCTGTGTCCAAAAATTGAGTTTGTTACAAAGCTACACTTCACAGCTCTCCTGTGGACACACTAACAAGCGTTTAGTCAACACATGTGGAAACAGAAAGTGGCTTTATGGATGGATGGGAGTGTCATATCCAACCTTAAGCCCCGTGACAGACTGGCGACCTGTCTGTGGTGTAACCTACCTTGTACCCCATGACAGCATGTAGCGTCATAAGGACTGGATCTATAGCCAAATGTTTGTCACCATGAGTGGACTGCTTATCGCTTTGATTGTATGCACAGGTGTAGTGATGCCCAAATGCACTGAAACGACTGTCACAGTTATGAGAATGCAAAGTTTGGGGAGGAGAGTATTTAAATAAATAATACATGATTTTCAAATATTTGTGGCAGGCAATTTACTGCTAAATGCACCATATTTAATAAGAAGCATGCCTTATTTTGTGCCTGATGTAGCTGTGAAAGTTGCTGCCAGGAGTGTTAATTTATTTGGAATGGGGGTGGGGTATCAGAACGAGAGCATAATTGACATGGATGGATTGCTCAATGCTGTGAGAAGTGCTACAGCTGGCTCTGTTCTATAGCTTCCCCCCACCTAAAATGTAAAGCCACATATTTTACTGGTTTTCAGTAATGCAGTTTGGGGTTTTTTGGATGAAGAAAAAGCAGAGCTGAACTAAACTTGAGACGGGGGCCATGACAGAAGATTCATACAAGCAGCCAACTTACGTTTATTCAACAGGTGGAAAACTCAAAATCATTTTCCTATTTGAAGGGAAATGGTACACAAGTAAATCTATAACTGGTGTTCAGTCCAATAGATGGCAGAATTCATAAGTCACATGCTATTTTACCAACAATTAAGGGAGAGGGAAGGATTCAAAGTTAAGGAGGGAGGGGGCAACTAACCCACAGAAAGAATGGATAAGAGACAAGGAAGGTAGTAGCGATGTGTGACAATATTTAGTAGATGATGGTCAGACACACAAGTTGTGCAGAGTGAGGTCTTCCTTAGCCGTTCCCATATTCTGTCTAGCAATTATAGCTAAATAATGCATGCAAACCACTGAGGTTCATGGTCTTAGAAACCGCCAACTCAAACAAGCGTGTTTTTTTTTTAAGGTTTCATTTCTTTTTTATGACATTAAAATGTTACATTTTCTGTATTGTCCTAAAAGAAAAATAATAGTGTAAACCTGCCAAAAAAAAAAAAGTTCACTTTTGCCAAAATAACATTAATAATAATAATAGTGTGATACACCATGAAACTGCCTGACTTAAGAAATAATGCAAAGAAAAAAAAAAAAAAAAAAAAAAAAAAAAAAATGCTGCAAATGTTTGTTTTGTTGAATAAAAAAAAAAAATTAAAAATAAAATCACCAAAAGTGTAGATCACATTAAAACCAAGGCTGTGCATCACGTCTAACCTGAGAGAATTATGAACCTCTACTTTTTGCATTACATTCTTCAGCACAAGTGTTTATCCAGGAATAATAATTGCTATGTGCTAACATTATAAACTGAAGTGATATTAAGGCAGTAAGGTACACGGAGTATGAATATCTGTTTGACCATCTTTTTGTTGTTTGTGTGTTTTTGTCTGCACGGGGAAGTGTAGAAAAATAAAGTAGAACTTTTAGAACAAGAGGAATCTGAATTATCTGTTTGGATTTAATAATAGTCTGACATAACCATTAAAAAAATAAAAAATAAATAAATAAATCGTAGCACGTAAACACTATAAAATCAACATGGCAGACACGATTAGACAGCGACCGAGGCAGCTGGTCTGGTGTGGAAAATCACGTAAATAATAAAAAAAAAAAAAAAAAAAAAACTTAAAGGAGAAGTACAGAGTTATTTAAAATTTTAGTTATATAAAAGTGTCACTGGTATCAGTATTAGTTCAAAAATAAAAAGGTTCCAAAATCTTGATTTTTCACAATAGTAACATGGGTCTCATTCCCAACATCAAATATCAAAAATAGGAACACTTAAAAAGGGCCACTTGCCAAAACATCTAAAAGCACCAGATAAACATTATTCATTTGATATGCAAACAGAACACAGACCAGAATCTTTTCCCAAACGTAACCACTTAGCTTTGGTGTTTAAACCTAACCAACCAGTGAGAGCCAACGTAAAGAAACAAAGTGCAAAATGAAAACTCCTAAACTCCAGCACCATCACTTGAACTTGAACTCTTGCTTTCCAATATCACCATGGGCATCAAACTAGAGGACACATTGTGTACATCTTTTAGACGCCCATGGCATCTCACATAACTGCAGTTTTTGGCACCCTGCAAAGACAACACACTATGTTGCTGGTCCTTGCTCACTGATCTTATACAAGTAAATACGTTGCAATGTACTTTATACAGAAGCCACACATTTTTTTGTTTTAATTAAAAGGAGTTTTATTATTATTATTATTATTATTATTATTTCCAAAAATCCTACGCTGACATAATGAAGAAATCATACTATTGCTGGTTAGCAGAGGTGGTTTAAGCTGTATGTTTACGTCATTTGAGGTCATCAATTTCTCACTTCGTGCTGGTGTTCATCTCCCAGCATCAATTTCAAATGAGTCGTGAGATGCAATGTGTCATCTTTTGCGACATATTTAAGAAGCCTGCAGCTCCTAAAAGGACATTTTAGACATGTTTGAAACACAGTGACAGCAGCATCAAACATTTGACCTCACAGGTTAACGTTAGTATTAACCCACACAAACAAATATCGGCATCAACCTCAACCTCACGTTTAATCAGCAGTCTGACAGGCACACACATGCAGCACATTAAACGACAGCACTGCACAGAACCTGACAAATCCATTTTAAAACAGCAGGATAGAAGTAGTGAGCGCTGACGTCCTGCACCATTTGCGAGAGGTCAAACTGTACCGACCCCAAGCAAAGATCCTTTAACCCAAAAGTTCCCTGGAATAAAGAAAAACGTGATATAGGGAGAAAAATGTGGCCGTGTTTGCTTGTCTGTTTATATATTACATATGGACAGAAACAAACCGGTACATAAACCCGCATGCAAAGATCAGCATTATTGTTACATTTTATACTTCACCTTTGTCCAACAAATTCAATTAACAACAGTGAAATAATTCAGCACTTCCAGTTTAAGTGTGAGGGAAAACACAGTCAGTTCAGCTGCAAGATAAATGCTGCTGCAGGCCTACCATTTTGTTCCAGTGTTTTGTAGCTGTAACACTTTCAAACTACATCCCTCCTTTCTTCTCCCCTCCCTCTAAATCACGCGTTCTTCATGTTTCTATGGATACACCCCTCTCTCTGCCATTCCCCCCCTTTTTCATCACTTCCTTGTCATCTTTGTCCAACATCTCTGCTACAGATTTCCTTTAACACACAGCAGCATGGCGATCAGGATCCAGCCGTCCCACTCAGACATGAGTGAAAGTACAAAATGGAATATAAAGAAAGTAAAAATCTATGGATAACCTAAAGTCAATTCTCTTCTCTTGTTCCTCACCAGGTGAATTTCTGCTACCGATACAACAGCGCCCCCACAAAAGAGACTGAGATTGAGCGATTTGCTCAAGGACACTTCAGAAGGTCTTGCCGAAACGGAGACTTAAACAGCACATTTTGGAACTGTAATCAGAGTTTTTTTTATAATTTATTATCATCATCATTATTATTATTATTATTACATTCATCTGTTAGAGTCATTGTCTGTCCCAGTCACTGTCTGAGATACCTGGCAACCGACGGGACAGAAATATGTTTGTAAGTGTGAAGATATACAGCGTTGTGCAAATGTTTAGTCACAAAAAAATCATGCTATGAATAAATTGCATTTATTACCCATACAATGTCCAACACTCTGAAAACCCCCAAATCAACCACTCTTTGCCAGCAGCAGTTTTTCTACTACAGTTGGTGCATTTGCGTGGAAGTTTTTAAGGTGCCTGGGAAGCAGATTGTCGCCTCAGTTCTCTGGTCGCACAGTCTTCACTCTTCATGCAATCCCAGACTGACACTGTGATGTTGCATCTGCTGCAGAGCTACTTGTTCTTCTTGTTCCTGAAGACGGATCTTTTTCGCTGTGGGGGTACGTCTGGCTTACTGCCATGCTGCAGAATTAATTTTTGGCCCTGATAATCGCTTCCCTGACGACAGCACATGACTGATCAAAACCCAAACATCTGAGATTTGCACAACACTGCACATATCACCACATACATTCGGACATACATGAAACTAATCCATCAGACATGAAGCTTTTAAACTGTTCATTACCCTGGGGAGCGGCAGATGAGTTTAGGATGCACCAATACTTTCCTCGTGTACTTTCAGGCTTCACCCTAACATTTTATTTTATTTTTTTTATATATTGTGAAATATTTATTTCGGTCAACAACAACAGATTATCATTTTACATAAAAGTACTCAAACAGTAACCGAAAAAGGAATAGGCTGAAGCCTTGTGGCTTATAATTATCCTATCCTTTACCCCCATAGGAAAAATCAAATCAAAATTACTTCAACGAATGAACAGGTATTTGAAGGAAGAGCGATGTCAGGAGTGTAGAAATATTTTAGGGTAAGCAGTGATGGGAAAAGTGAAGCACAGTCCAAATTTTCTGCCAATTTGTCATGAGGAGTGAAACATTATATCTTTAATGGAAGAGCTTTGATGAAACATTTTTTGAATTAATATGTCATAGAGTTCAGGAAGTTTAACAATACTATTAGCAAGAAAGCACAAAAAACACTGAGTGAGACACCTAGAGTCTGTAAAAATAAAATCAGAATAATTTAAAGGCCATTTTTCACCTTTCCTCTTGTCTCAAACTTTATGCTTTGCTGAATCCAAACAATTTTCAGACTGCTAACATTCATCCTACCCGATACAAGGCTCTTGATGGCCCCGCCACTGTCACTCATGGATAATACAGGGATCTCTTAAATGAGCTCCAACAGTTTTGCCACTCGGCACTAAATACTTCTGGAAAGGATGCTATATCCTCTAGCACTTTTTAAGGATTTAGCCCAAAAAGTCAGCTCTGCTGCCGTTTTAGCATCAGATGTGAAGATGTGATTCCTGCTGTGGCCTTGCTTCAGAGACTTTTGCCTGAAGAAACAGATGAGGACATCAAAATAATGAAAAGAAACTTAGCTGCAGCCGTCTAGAGACTCTTCACTCACACAAACACACTCTATTCAACCCCAGGCATGTGTCCGTGTGTTTGTGTGCATGTGTACAGTAGTTGCATGTGAGAACATAAGTAACAGATGCAGGCAAATCAGACATTAACCTGCCAGGTCCCCATTACATTCCACTGTGATATCCAATTGTGTCCATATGAAACAGCAGGTTTTTCTCTGGTGCACTCTCACCTAAACCAAACAGCATTTCCAATATTGAGAACACATTTGACTCCAACTGTTTTGTGACCAGGCAATATCATGGCTTATGTCTGCAGTTCTATGTTGAACTGTTGCATTATCAAGTACTCACCTCTTTACACAGTATCAATAATGACAGGAAATTGGTGAATTATTAATTATCTTTATAAACCACAGCATCTTGCACACTTTTTGTGTGAGTCACGCACTCATTTGTAATTCCTTTTACGAAAATTGATTAATTACCATAAACACCATAAACAAGTAGGTAGAGAAAAAAAAATATGGTAACATTTATGCTCGATTTGCACCTCTGAATAATTTGCCTTCTCCACAAAAACTAAACCCAGAAGGCCTAACATTCTTCATAATCCACAAGACATTTAAGTTGTCTTCTCGGATCCAGTTCTCCAGCTACATTTCCTCAGTTTGAACCACTTATCTGCACTAATGGCTGAGCAACACAAAGTGTCAATCACACCCACACTGTAAAATGGCTGTATTGTCTCCAGCTCCCTTGAGGCCAACACCATCATCCACAGAGGTGCAGCGAAGCTAAACATACATCACCAAAGGTAAAAGTACAGCATCACTGACCAGAGTGCTGTGCTAGTGTGTCATGACTACAGTTCTATCACTAAAGACGTACAGACGGAGTGAACAAAGAGAGAAAAGCGCATGAGGGAGCAGGAAACATAGACGGCGTTCACAATGCATGCACACTCACACACAGCTAAAATTACATTGAAAGGGCATGAACTAGGCCACCACTCTGCATTGCTGAAGAGCGGTGGTTAGCTAACCGAATAGAAGCTTGCAGAGACCCGAATGGTAAACGCTAACACTGAATATAGCTACAGATTGTGCGCAGCATCAGCCTGGATGATTATGGGTCTGCTCATGTCTGGCTAATAATCAGGATGCAATCAGAATGAAAGCGGAGAGGAAAAAAAAAAAGAGGAGGAAAGACTTACTAGTGCAAAACGAATTCAACCATAAAATAATTAACGGATTGTATAATAGCATGTTATCCTAGTACAGTAAAATAACTTCAGCACTGCTAATCTTTTTCATGCAGGGAATTTGGCATGATTGGGGGTATACTGGCAGGCCCAAACGGACTCACCAGACAACTCTTAGCAACTTCACAGCAAAGGCTGGCAAGGACAGCATTTAGCCAGACCAGCAGCGAGACCAAAACTGACAGGCATGACTCGCACCTAATAAGCATTACATACTGGAGCTGTCTATTAAAAACTCCTTCAGAGGGCACTCCATAAAACAGGCGTTTGCTTGATAAAAATATTCTGCATTAAAATTGCCCGTGTCTTTTGTTGTTTTTCCAAGTTTTAACACATTTATCAGCTAAAGACAGTTACTGTTCCTCTAATAAGACCAAGAGCCTCAACCGGGCTACTGGCTCTGCACATCGGCACAGTAATGTTAAACAGCCATACTAGTAGAAAACACTCAACTTCTCCATTTATTTTTAGCACAGTAGCATTTTGCAGGAATCTGTTCATAAACTAAGACACTGAAGGGCATTAAAAATTTGACCTGGGTATAGTCGTATATGAGAAGTTAGTGGATTACCACAGTAACATCCATCCTGAGGGAAACAGAAATATTTGTACCATATTATCTTAGCAATGCATCCAGTATTTCTCAAGATGAATCTAGGGAACAACCAACAGGAAAAGTTTTGTGATTACCATATGCAGTAGGATTAAACTTTAAGAGATTCTGGATGTGTTAAAAAAAAAATCACGGCATTCCATGCAATTATTCAAGAGATATTTCAGGCTGAACTAACAAACTGATGCTGCAATCCCTCGAGCCATGCCACTTGCACGAGGTAAAAATTATTCTGGCACAGACGAGTCGAGGGTTAAATCCAGACCCCTTTCTCTGTCTGTTGTGTAGCAAAGTTTCTGGTGAAAATAACAGTTGACAGCACTGGTTTTTGGTCCGTTCACAATCATGAGAAAAACAGACAGATTAGGTACCACAACTGTCGTGCATTAAAGTGTAATATTTAAACACAAGCGTGCCAAAACTTCAACCAGTCTGGTAATGGTCTGTGAAGGTTCTCAGTCATCCAGGTCATCGTAGTCAAAGGAGCTTGCAAAGAAAAGCGTCTGGACTTCTTTAAGTTCCTTGAAGATGTTTCACCTCTCATCCGAGAAGCTTCTTCAGTTCTAAGAGTCAAATGGTGGAGAGTCCCAGATACTCCCATCACCCTTTGGAACACAAACTTGGAGTAATCAGGACCCTACACCACCGGGCAGAACATGTTCCCTCTAAGCCTGAAGGAAAAAAGAAGGAACACACACATGTAAAGGAAGCACTCAAAACGTGCGGCTATCCTAAATGGGCGTTCTTAAAGTCAGCAAAGAGGCACAGAAAAGAAGACCAGACACCAGCGAGGGAGGATAAGAAGGACAGACGCAACAACATTGTCATCCCCTATGTAGCCGGTGTATCAGAAAAACTTAGGAGAGTTTTCTCCAAGCATGACATCCCGGTGCATTTCAGACCCAGCAACACGCTCAGACAAAAACTGGTTCACCCGAAAGACAAAACGCCAAAACACAGACTTAACAATGTGGTGTATGCTGTACAGTGCAGCGAGGAATGCCCAGACCTCTACATTGGAGAGACCAAACAGCCACTTCACAAGCGCATGGCACAACACAGAAGAGCCACCTCCACAGGACAAGACTCAGCAGTCCATCTGCATCTTAAGGATAAAGGACACTCTTTCGAGGATGCCAATGTTCACATTTTGGACAGAGAGGACAGATGGTTTGAAAGAGGAGTAAAAGAAGCCATCTATGTCCACTGTGAGCGACCATCTTTGAACAGAGGCGGGGGTTTACGACACCAACTCTCTGCCATCTATAATCCAGTTTTGAGATCCCTTCCCAGACGCCTTAACGCCCACTCACATCCTGGGCCATCTGACCTCAGGAATTCGCATGATAAGGTGGGGCCAGGTTTCACAATGAACACACCCGAAACTCTGGCTGATTGGGACCCACACCCAGTTTCACACCTTGGCTCAGGCAATTAGAGGATCATCAGGGGGTCCTTTTGTCCCTCTGTGGGGGGATACTCCCACTAGGTTTATATCTGGGACTCTCCACCATTTGACCTTAGAACTGAAGAAGCTTCTCGGATGAGAGGTGAAACGTCTTCAAGTAACTTAAAGAAGTCCAGACGCTTTTCTTTGCAAGCTCCTTTGACCAGTCTGGTAATGCAAAGTTATGAATTATGTTATGAGTTATGCCCTAAAAGATGAATTGTCAGCTTGCTTTGGTAATGCAGTTACCCTAAATCTGGTTTTATTTTTAACAATTCCAAAATTAAAAAGCTTTCTTCCAGAAGATCTGGGCATTGTAGTGGTGAAACAGGCCTAAACACTGCACTCATGCAGGACATACAAACAAGCAGGCAATGCACATTGGAGGTCGTTCAGCTGTTACCAACAGGCCCCACACATTAGGCCTTTGTGCTTTGAGAAACATTTTTTTTTAACCCTGCCTGCAGCACAGCAATGTGCTGACACCATCATCAGCTATTCTAAACCTTTTACCACAGCTGTATTCCCAAAGCGTGATAAAGAGCGGAAGGAGAAAATAGAAAAAGCCTATTTTTCATTTATCTTAATTTGCCAGAGAAGCATCTAATTTTCTGATAAAATGACTGGATTTGTCTTTTTTCTGGATTATGGGGAATAAGACTGCTGTTTGGCCTGGCTGGACTAGATTCAACCATCACCCTGCTGATGATGATCCAAAACGAACGGCTTATGATCCCCTGAGTAACATACAGATTGTGAAAACCAGCAGCGGCAGTGCAGTGCAGTGCAGTAACACATTATCGATCCAAACTTGGGGAAATTCATCACTGCGTAATCCAAACTGAATAGGATCACACCAGTAACAATGCTCGTCAATGTGTTCTAATTACTGCATTATGATATGAGCACTCAGTACTAATTGGTTTGACCACACCTCTAAAGTTTTGACGCCATCGTGCATACTGACATCATTTTGACAAAATCTGACCACTTACATCCAGATGGACAAAGAAACACCTGGCCAAACACACATGCACACACACACACACACACACACTGAAAACAATACGAGCTACAATTTTGTGACTGGTGAAATCAGTACACTAAAACTTGACCCAAGTTCTACGGGTAAAAGTTGATTGCTTGCTTGTGCTTTTTGTTGATGTTGACATTTTGGGGGTATGCATATTATAAGTTTAAGATATGGGATTAAAATAGGAAAAACAAACAAAACAATTGTGCGCTGCCAGCTCAGAGATAATAGATAATAACTTTGCAAGCAAAATTATTTGACTGAAAAGCCTTACTGCACAAAAAGATGGGAGTTGTTATGATCAAACAGGGGAAGTCAAAGAGCCTCAAAACTGCATTCAGGGAGGCAGAGCACTGAAATCGATGTGGCCATGACTGGCCATCCACTATAGCGGCTTGACAGTTCAGGAAAAAGTACAACAGGAGCCAACAGATAAACTCTTTGAAAGACAACAATGGAAGTGGACTCCTCGACCTGAAAACACTGAACCTACATCACTTAAACGCTCGTGCAGAAACAACAGAAAGAAAAAACTGACTGAAGATGCTCAGCCGAAATGGCTACAGTAACAGTACAGAAGGCTGAGGTGAACGGCGGCGGTTGACGCCCTGTTCTCCCGTGGGCACTGGGATGATTGAGTCATTTAAGTCAAAGCATGATTTCAGGACACTCATTCATCACTTTGAAAGAGGCTAATGGCAAGTTCTGCAGCATGAATTAGGATCTGCACAGCAGTGATACCTTAATGAACGCTGCTGAGTCATTTAAATATTTCCCTCTAAATGACCATCAATTAGATGACCCTTAGACCGCAAGGGGAGGATATGTTTTTAATTACTGCCAGCCACTGAAGTGCAGTGACTCAGAGAACATCTATAGGCCCTCAGCTGCCAACTGGTATGCACAGTATGCAGCTGCCTTGCAGCATGCAGTGCACCGTCCTCATTACATGATTAGACACTGCATGGCAGGTATGCAAGGGGTCAGCAGTACGATTACTGGCTTTGGCTTTGCATTTCATTACAGAAAATGGCACAGAGTGCCACAAATGAGGCAGCCCTACAGTACCTTCACATCCCTTGACAAGCCAGTGTTAGATGCACTGACCTCATTAGTGCAGTGGAGGATACCTGTGTGGCCTATCAATGATCTCTGACAGCCCTTGGAGGAGTCAGCCAACTGGTGGTAGCTTGTCTTTCCCATAGCAGCGGCAAGCCGCTTTGGCTACAGGTTACTGCAGTGCATCTTCCCGGTGCTTTGCGGTGTCGAAATATCCCCCTTTGCGCAGGGTTGTGACCAAAATGTGGCCTCGACTGTGCGTTACATACACCAGAGCTGAAAGTGGCCAGCCTTATCTTAACGCTGGCACTGCCGACACTTCAGCCTACTGAAAATAAACCATCATCCCCAGGTCCAAAAAAGAACTTCCACCGCATCTTTAAAAAGAAAGACCCGACAACTTAACAGCAAAAACTTTGTTGAAGACAGGCCTGCAAGACGTCTTTGGCACGAACGGGGTGGGTTATGTGCATGTGCATGGTCTAGATTAGTGATGGCTAATGTGGCCTGGTGTCGCCCCTACTCCTTTATGCGCCTCTTTCCCCATTCTCTCCATCCCCCTCTCTCGACGCCATCTGTTTGTGGCATGAGAGAATGTGGAAGTAAAAAAAGAAAAGACGACATTTTGGCTGTAGTTGTTGACCTACATCGCGCGGTTGTTTTCGGCACGGCGTGAAAAGCCGCACCGAAAGACAGTCGCCTAAAGCGCACAGACGGCGAAATCGCCGCACATAACGCGCATACATTTTCGAGCCTGGTCAGGAGGAATTTAATAAGTTACGGTTGAAATACTCCTCCTCCGCCTCGCCGGGCCGGACAAGTCAACGCTCCAGCGCCACATATACATTTCTGTTCCCTCTGTAATCTCCAAAGGAAGATAAAAGCGCAACTCACCTGATTCCAAAATCGGTTTATGGTGGCGACGTGGCTGTGGTTAATTTTAATATGGGAAAAACAGTTACAACGGTGGGTCCCCGTTGTGTGTAGCAGGAAGGAGGGAAGGGAAGGGAAGAGGGGCTGACGTGAATGAATAAACAACTGAGCTCCTCCTCAACGCCACAGCGGACTCTGGCTCAGCTACTTTAATAGGTACAGTTAATCACCACGCAGTGAGCATCATATGTTTTTGAACCTTTTATGAATTAATACTTCTGGGCTGTTTTTTTTTTTTTTTACACCCTTTACAATAATATACAGAGGCTACAAAAGACGTGAGATGTTAACTTCAGAATTTTAGAATACATATTTTTGATTAACCCTTATTAGGACTAACCTGTTTTACTGGGTAGTTTTATTTTTCATATTTATTTACATTTTTTAAACTGTGCTGGACACAATTGTATGAGCTTAACAAAGTCCACCAGGTGGCACTATGTCTGCATCCCAAACACAGGAGTGCATCGCCCATGATGCACGGGCACTTTAAAGATCCCCTGTAGATGTAAAGATTTTTTAAACAGAACTGTTACCGCATGTAAATATTTACTGTTGAAAATGTGTATATACGGAACAGAAGTAAGTATGCAGTGAACATAGACTGTATATAAAATGAGCTCAGACCTTCCACGCCTATAATAAACTCCTAGGTCTAAAGGTAAGTCAACGCTGGTGCCTTAAACCAGCAATATTATTATAGCCACCAAGGGGCGATACGTTAGTTGCAAAAAAGTATCCGGTCCTATAGGAGCCTGTGGGATAACACTTCTCTGACAGGAACCCTGTAAACACTTCTCTGATGATTGTACTGCCTTAGCTACTCATTTCGCTCACACAGAATAAAACGATAAGTCCATTGTTGTACATTTTAGTCTTTATACGTTTCAGATGGACCCAGTGGGCAACATCAATGTAGCGTCATAATTTTTTCTCACTGTCTGTCCAACCATGACAGCAGCCATAGCTTTGGGACTAACATTAAGCCTCCAGTTTGGTATTTAAGGTGACCATACTTCTTTGTTTGCTTACTTTTTTAAATAGGATGTAAAAATAGGACCATATTTGAATTGAAATTCCAATAATGTAATAACTGGTTAGTTCACTTGGTTAGCAAGGTGAATCTGTGTTTCACTGTGATATTAAATGGGATGGTTATTTTGGCCAGGAGGGGGGAAAACCATGTAAAAAAATAAATAAATAAATGAACAGTGTCTTTGATCTGTCACTAGTGGCCACAGCTCTAATGGTTCATTACCATAGATTCATTTATTTTATACAGGTAACTACAGTTGTCACAAAGGGACAAAGTAGAGGGACCCCTTTTAAAATTGCAGGTTGTTAAATTGGAAAGTGTAAAGGGACTCGCGTAGTTTTTCGTGTCAGCCTCAAGTGGCCATTTGTGTTACTGCAAGGTTTGGCACAAACAATAATAATTTATTATTTAATAATAATTTGGAATATTTTCCTGGGATATCAAAAGCATCCATCCATAGTACAGGAGCTGAAGCCTGTCCTAGGTGCCACAGCGCCATAGGACAGGGGGAGCATACCCTTGACAGGTAACCAGCTAGTTGAAGGGTCAACACAGAGACAGACTATTCTAGAAATGTTTTCCTTCTACTGTAGGTGCTTGATGTAATTAAATCACATGTGAAATAAAATGAAAGATCTTAAGACTTGAGTTATAAATTTTAAAGTTAAGTTATTTAAAACATGATCTCAGTAGGTGTTGCATAAGACAAAAATTGGGCCTTTTCTAGTTTTTAAAAAAGTGTGACAAATTCATGAAATGTTTCGCTGTGAGAAAACATACAACACTGACACTAGAGGGCACAAGCACTCCACTGAGCTCCTGTGACAGCATGCAGTATGTTTTTTTCTGTGTCTAAGTGATTCACATGTTATTTGATTAAGATTCCTTAATTCACTGCTGTTAATGTGTGAATAACTACATCAGTGTTAATCTTTATGAAGTGTCAACACAGGCCAAGGCAGGTCCACTGTAACAGCACTTTATGACAGACGCATCATCGTCTGTCCAGTGGGAAATAGCGCTTCCTTTGCATTTTACAACATGAAAGAAAGTAATCTTCATTTGACCAAGTTAATTTGTTGCCGACAATCAGGAAATGACTGAGGTTTTGTGTGCAGTGTGCAGATGTGGCCTCCAGTCCTGTTGTTCTGTGCTATCAGTCTATGCAGAAGGCTGCGCAGGCAGGCCCCTGCAGTCTGTGATTATCCAGTCTTATTGACAGAATATGATCTTTTACATAAAGATGCCGCTGTGCCCTTCATTATTCACAGGTTCGTGAATACAGATGCGCTGCGAATTTTAAATGTTTGCAGGTCAGTGGTCTCAAAACTTTGGTTAAAACCATGTCAGCGGAGTGAGATGAGTTTTTATTGATTTCTATGTAAAAGACTCTGGGGTAAGAGCACTGCACACTATGTCAGAGGGAAAATCCGCTCTTTTTCCCACAGGTAGCGAACAGTACCGGAGCAAACAACAGACAATGTGGGGGTGTTATAACTCATACTTGCTACACGCTGGCCATCTAAGGTTCTCTCACAGTCTTTGCTTTAGCATATGCTTTTTTGTCTTCTGTTAGCAAAGCGTGCAGTTCAAATAAAAGATGGTGTATAAAGGATTATACCATTTTTCCCCCATTCAAACATATTAATATTCAAGTCTTGTCCTGTTAGTTTATCATGATGAGCTACTGCCTGCTTATTATGTTGCAGAAATCTGTGCAGTAGAGTCTGCTGGAAAAAATAGGCTTTAAAATGTTGCACCTGTGGGTGGTTATTTAACAGTGCGGCCTATCTCCTACTCGCCTACCTCCTGTCTAGACTGTGTGATTACCATCTGCTTCATCACTCTGGACTGTCCACTGTTTGCTGAGCTCTCTCTCTCTCTCTCTCTCTCCCTCTCACAAAACACAAACAGCCACAAACACAAAAATCTATGCAAATGCAGAAATTTTTTCTGCCAGTAAATCCACCTTTTAAAGTAGATTCATGACTGTCATTCATGACTAGTATTTCCAAACTAACACAAGAACATTACAATGATTTGAAGATTAGAAACAAGTTGCACAATAATTAATCTGAAGCAGACTTAAAGGGAAAATGCATCAGTCAGACTTTGCCATATGCTACTTGTTATGGGCTGAGCTAGCTGGGGCTTGTTTTGCGTCGAGTATAATTTTCTTCTAAAACTTCACATAGAGCCAATGATGAGATCATCTTCGAGACAGTTGTGTAACAAGTTTGTGATGGTGAAAATAACAAAGTAGAGGAAGTAGAAGTTGTGGCGGCTAAGCTAACCTTACCAAGTTAACATCATCATTGTGACTCAGTTAGAATAAGCACCAGTGTGAGCCTTGCTGTATAATCATTTAATTTCACAAATTACAGATGTTCATAAAAATGAAAGAGCCCAGCGTGCTTAATTTGTTACACAAGTGCATTTTAACTTGGGGCTGCCGTGTGTTTGCTATTCATTCCAGGCGGTGTAGTACTCTGGTTTCCCATTCACTTACAGTGGGTTTTTATTAGGGTGTAACAGTATTACTTCATTTGTCCTCCGAGCTCCCATTTCTTTCCTGAGATGTACAGGCAGCGGCGTGTTGGGGCAACTGAAGTTCACATGTTCAAATTCAAGCCGAATCTCCTGAGAAAGCATGTGCTGTTGTGTAAGACGCTCTTTCAAAGAAAAATCCCGTGTTGTCACGAAACATTTAAAACACAGAGAATTCTTTGCTCTGCAGCTGTGCAGGTATGTAGGCTCAGCTCAGCGTTTCTAATCAGCTGAAAATGATAGAGGCGTCTCCAAGTACACATAATAACACGTTTAATCCTACATTCCACAAAAATGTAAGAGATGCATGTGAACTTTGACAGCAGTGTGAATGCCGCAGCGGGGTCAGAGTGTCTCAGAAAGTTTAATATAGCCGAAGTCCTTCTAGCCCCCTGGTGAGAGACCAGTAATTAACACGGGGGCATCTTCCTCCTGTTTGACACCCTGCTCTGGAGGCTATTTGAGGATATGTGGCTCCAGTTAGACTCGCTCAGGAGTGCGTGGTGTTAAAAATGTGTGAGCATGCAGAAGGACATGAAAGGAAAGCGATATCTTCATAGGCAGCTGGCTGAACATGAAGACACATGAAAGTCTGCTGTCATGGAGCTTCTCTATCATGGTTACTACATTATTATTTGTAGTCAGTGAATCAGAGAAGTTCTACATTTTCATCTTCTTTGTATTTATAAGGAACACTCAGGTAATGGACACCCGTCCTTAATCTGAGTGCTCATTTGTGAAAACTGTGCTTGATTTGATTACAGGAGTGCATCAAGTGCTTAACTGTGATTCTTCAGTCAACTTTAAAATGCACTGACATCATTCATGTGGCAAGATAAATCAAATCATACTGATGTATTGCGGCATGTCTGAGCTTCTGAGTCCACTGAAAACAGGAAAAGCTTAAAGGATTTAAATAATGGCTCTTTACAATGTCGGGTTTTCAACAAGCGGTAATCAGTGTGGCACACGCATTAACTTTTCTTAATCCAGATAAATTATCCACTTGTTTGGAGCTGTGAAAAGTATTACCCAAAATACACAAGAGTTAGAAACTCTAGCAGAGCTGGCTAAGATAAGAGGGGAATGTTCGGAAGAAGCATGCTGTCAGGCAGCACATACAGACAGGATGCTGGGTCCGATGTGCTTCAGAACATACTGTCCAGGCAACTAAACCTCACACATTCCAGTTTGTATTTGAATTATTACACTTACTATTGCAAACAGTCATTATTTTTCTTCTTTAGCCAAGCTCTCAATGGATGCCCATGTACAGCTCAACTCTCCTCCTCAGCGGTCCTTCTCCATGTTTACTTTGGTGTTCCTCTTCTTTGCTAGCCCTTTGCCATTTCAAAGGGCCACCTTTGTAAAGGGATCATTGCTCATTATGAAAAAAATGACCAACAGATCGTTATCCCCTCTCTGTGATTATAGTCCCCATGTCATCTATATTACACTGATGGAGAAGGTCACTGATTATTTTCTTTGGCTGTAAGACTTGCCAGATTTTTCTGCTTGCATGTTTGCTTCAAAGATGATGGTTTGTCAACATTGTGCTTGGCCATGCACTGACATTCTGACCTATTTAGAAGGGTTGACAGGATGCAGCTTCTGTAGAGTTTCAGTTTGCTGCTGAGACTGTACCGGGGCAATTTACATATGCCTTTCATCATTACTCACCGGGCTTTTCACAACCTGTTCTTGATGTCATTCTCCACTCCTCCATCTTGCCTGATGATGCTGCACAGGTATAAATACTTCTGTTGTTGGAAGTTTGATGCCATGTGCTTTCATTGGGTTAAGTGTCTCTGCACTGAGAAGCATTATTTCCATATTTTTTTAGCTGATCTTCAGCCCAATTTACTCTCTGTAGTAACACAGTCCTGCATGTGCTAGTGTGTGACTGTGCGTGAATACTTTTCCTTATGTTCCATCTGAATAAAATCTGGTCTTTGACACGTCCTATAAGTAGATTTCCATGACTGGCCACCATTTGCGTGTGTACTGCATTACTGAAAAGCACATCTTGTGTAACATAGGCTGACTTTTAATTGCTGAAATGCTTTTTTTCTGCACAAGTAGCAGTCCTATTACTAATTGGTCCTGCTTTCCTCCAGACTGTTCTGTTCTCTGATCATCGGTGTTAAAAGGTCTCAATGTGATAACCTCTCTGCTGCAGGTTATCTCAGTGAAGACAGATCCCATTAAGCAATGATGACTTTACAAATACAACAGATTAATCGAGTTAAAATGATGTCATTATTAGATTTTAGTTCTGAAGTGGTTTAATACTGCAGTCCTTTGGGACAAAAATACACCATGCTTTCTGTCTCTTGCTCATATTAAAGCCTATTATGTGTTTTATCAATTCAGTGCTTCAAAAAAGCAGGATGTACTGTTTGCATACGGTGCAAAGAGAGTGAGAAGCAGTGGTGTCATCAGCAAGATAAAATTAGGCTGGGTAACATGGATAATACATTCTTAGAAATTCCTCCAGCATTTAAACCCAAATCCAGTCTGACATGAACAAGAACTATGATATATAAAAATAAATTACTGAATGTTAATACGTTGAATAACAAACAAAAAAACCAAGAAAAAATCTCAAAAATGAAATATGCACTCACTCGACACTTTATCAGGAACACGTTCCTTTTCATAAGTGCCTTGATTATTTGTGCCATAAATTCAACAAGGTGCTGGAAACATTCCTCAGAGATTATGGTCCATATTCACATGATAGCATCACACAGTTGCTGCAGATTTGTCAGCTACTCAACCACGATGTGAATCTCCCATTCCACCACATCCTAACCACATGCTCTGTTGGACTGAGATCTGGTGACTGTGGAGGTCATTTGAGTACAGTGAACTGGTCAGAAACCAGTCTGAGATGATTTGAGCTTTTTGACACGGTGTGATATCCTACTGAAAACACCCATCAGAGGACAGGTACACTGTGGTTATGGTCAGCCACAATATTCATGTAGGTTGTAGTGTTTAAACTATACTAAGGGCCCCAAAGTGCACCAAGAAAATATCCCCCACACTACTACATCAGAAGCAGCAGCAGCAGCAGACTTAATCACTGATACAAGGCAGGATGGATACTTTCATACTTATGCCAAATCATGACCCTACAGTTCAAATGTTGCAGCAGAAATCAAGACCAAACTTTTTTCAAGTCTTCTGTTGTCCAGTTTTAGTGTGCCAGTGTGAATTTTAGCCTCAGTTTCCTGTTCATAAGAGTGGCACCTGGTGTGGTCGTCTGCAGCATTAACACATCTGCTTCAAGGTTCGACATTCTGTGCATTCACAGATGCCCTCCTGCATAGCTTGAGTTTAAAGAGTGGTTATTTGAGTTACTGTTATCTTCCTCTGAGCTTGAAGCAATCTGGCCATTCTCCTCTGACCTCTGGCATCAACAAGGCATTTTAATCCAGAGAACCACTGCTCACTGGATATTTTTTTTAATGTATAAAGCCAGTAACAGTAATAATCAAAGATAAAGAGAAAAGCCTACTTTTGCTCCTTGTTCATTTACAACCTGGAGGATGCAAATATCTCCCTGAAAGCCGAGGGCAGCTCATGTGTTTGAAAGTTATACTGTTCATCTTGCAGAAAAAAGAAGTTAGCAAGGTTTTTGGTATCCCGTACAAAGCTTTGATATAAACCTTGTGATTTTTAGTAGATAGGAGGATGTAAGCCCTGCACCTGTTAGGGGTTTCTCCCCCCTTCTTTGGAAAAAGGAATATTTTAGCCTGAGGTGAGAGGTTTGCACAGGTGCTGCTACTGTTTGATGTAGAAACTCTGACTCGGGGAAATCCACCCACCTTTATGTGTATCTGAGTTACTGAAAACTTTCTTTCTGCTGATTTCATAGTAGGTTTTACAGTACAATTTTAGATATCTAATAAGTCTTTGGCACATGATATCAAATGGAGAGTGTTCAAAAACATAAAGTTATGATTTAAAGCTGACAGGAGGCCACCCTGAGCGATACTTTGCTACAGATGTTCAGGCCAGAACTAAAGACTATAGACAGTTTGCAGGTTTATGCTTTATTTCATTACTAAGGTTTTCCAGTGACAGAAAATTACACTTTCAAAAAACCACTTCAAATACACTTAGGGTGCTTGTTTGAGCTTAACACCTTCCCTTAGTGTTCCTTGTATGCAAAGCCAGTTGCAGTAACTGGAGGTCTGACCATGGCCCCTCCTGTGGTACAACAACAGGAGAACCAGCCTATCTGACTCCTTAAGACTCAGCCCAGCTAGGTGTCTGACCACCAGACACTTGCTGACAAGCCCCCCACCCTGGGACCTGGCCCCAAGGTGAGGCCTCAGTAACCCACATTCAAGTAATGTAGGGAGTGTTTTCTCTTCCAAAAGATCTTGTGAATTGCACTTAGTTTACTATAATTCACTTAGAACCAGTTTGCCTTGGGGAAGCCTACTTGGGGCAAATTGCCCCCAACAACATAACTTGTAGGATCATTAGGGCACACAGACCCCTTCACCATGATAAGATTGTAATTCATGGAAAGGCCACACCTCCACATCAAAAAAGAGCCAGTTGAGGTGGATCAGGCTTCTGACCAGGATGCCTCCATGGCACCTCCTAGGTGAGGTATTCCGGGCATGTCACATTGGGAGACAGAGGCAGACCGAGGACACACTGGAGAGATTCTATCTTTTAGACGGCTTAGTAACGCCTTAGTGTCCCCTGAAAAGAGATGGAAAGAAGGAAAGTATTTCCCCAGGAGGAGATGGGATGAGATCTTTCCCACTGACTCCCAGATCTGGATCCCACTTCTAAGTTGGGCCAAACTCCAACTCTCTTAAATTGAAATTGCAAGTCTCTCCATAACCTTTTGAATCACTGTGCAAACAAACCAAATCAATCGAGCGTCTTTGGCAGATGTAAATGTTGATCATTACTGCCTTTTCAAAAACACATGTTAAACCTATTAATTGTAAACTGCAAAAGACAAGAAACTAACAGATGGCTTTCATGTGTAGATGTTACGCATTCTGGCCAGCACAAATAAAAGTCTGTTCACCCCACTGGTCGGAGCAGATGTCTCAGCACTTATACCTAAAAACCAAAACTGTCTGCATGGCTTTCTCCATGGGGTAAGTTGGAAAACACATTTTAAAAAATAAGACCTGGTTTGTTTCCACTTCTTTATTGTTCCATAAGTACAGGGAAGAGAAACACTGCTAAGAGCTTGCAGCAGGCGAGTTAAGTGTCACAGAGACCACATTACCCACATGGCTAAAAATATGAGATGGGGCTTTACGCTTAGGAGATCCCAAGTGTGTGAAGGAACTTGCATAACCTGTCGGTGTATCATTTAGTTGTTAACGCAGAAAGATTGCTGGGAAGCTGTTTTGTTAAAAATAATAATCCTTACATGTTTGAATATTATAAAAGTCTGGCTTTAGTGCAGTTTTTTCTTTAGCTTTTCAGTGGACTTGACAACAAAAGGTTTAATAGGGATAGCACTTAAAAGTGGAATGAAAGGGAAAAACTTTACCACTTCACTCCATCAAAAAGCACATCCATTATAACTGATGAAAGCTTGACACCGGCTACTGACTCATATGTCAGTGCAGCACATTCCTGTGTCATAGCCTCACACATGCTTTTATGTATCAATTAAATGCCATCAGCCAAAGGTTATTCAGTATCTAGAGGGTCAAAAGATGAGCCTGGGCTGATGCTCCCGCACATCCTGTTACCAATGAGTCACTTTAACACTAAAAGACCGATTGTATCATAAAAGAGAAAAAGTCCCAGTGGCCTTGTTGGTCACATCTCTCTGACTTTATTGTGGGCAGTGATTGCTTAGTACTCTTTTCTTCTCCCAAAGGTGCTTTAAGCCATTTAAGTCGAGCTCTTTGCTGAGATGTTCAGTTCTTGATGGTCAGAATTTGCTTTGAACATCAGTTTGGCTGAAATGTGATTTTAATGATACCCTAGGAGAATTGCTTTGCATTTAAACTTCAGTACTATTTAGTTTTTTGTTTGGCAGTGGTTTTTGTATGAAACTGGGACTCTGCGTGCACAGTGTTTAGATCATTTTAGCATAATTTGATTTTTTGGGGGGGCTTTTTTTTGTCAGAGTTATTCACCAGTTGAATCCAGATTTTCTTTGTTCATTTTCTGTCTTGCCTTGAGCTCTTTAATAAGAATTTTACACCTACAAACACACTGTGCTAGGATCTTTTTGTTTGTTCTTGGCTGAAATACACTTGGTGATTCATTCCTCTAACAGTGTTTATTCAGCAATAAAAAGTTAAGTCCAAAAACGTTATGTTTTGTCCCCAGTCTTAGTGTTTCATAAAGGGTTTTAAATACAGCTTTATGTCAAACACCAGTTGTGACTTTTACCTTCCATTTGCTATATTGATGATATTGTGGTAAAATAAGGTAAGTGGAGCCCATCCCAGCTGACAGAGGCAGGGTACACCCGGGACAAGTATCTGACACAGGGCTAACACAGAGAGAGATTCACACTTATTGAGTCACCAATTAACTTAACCCCATTAATTGCAAGTCTTTAGACTTTGGTAGGAAGCCAGTTAACTGGAGACAACCCATGCAAACTCCATACAGAAAAGCCCAGATGGTTCACTTTTTTAACAGAAGCTACAGCAGTTTGCTGACCATGACTTGATCAAGTCGGGTGTGTGAGGCCGGGGGTCAGAGTCAGGACACTTGCAGTCAAATTGTTGGTATCACTAACAGGCTGAAAGAAGAGAAAAGACAGCGGTTACAGGTTAAGCGCTTCCTAACTAGCCATCTTGGTCTTGAGCATTGTTATCATCAAAAACATGGTCTCTGTTATTTCTAGAGTAATGTTGTACATGCTGTTTTATAGGAATGTCATTGTTGGTTTCAAATTATCCATAACATAATGGTGATGAATGCTGGGTTGAGGGGCTCCTGTGAATTTTTTGCTTAGAGCCTCTGTAGACTCTGGAAGTGCAACTGTATTTCTCTCTATATTCCTGTGTCTTTGCCCTCCTTGAGCTCGGCTCTGCCAGAGTTTTTTTTTTTTTCTTATTTAAAGGGATAATTTTTCTTTTTTTTCCCTCCATCATTTTCTTCATTCCCAAATGCTTGCTCAAAGCAGGAGTAAAGCATTTAATTCTTTGCTATACAAAGAAAACTGAAAGTGAAAGTGTGTTGCCTGTCTGGCACTGAGTGTTAGAAAGGAGCAAGAAAAGGTTGAAGGTCTCTAAACATGAATCTGTGTGCACAAATATTTTGATGCCGGAGTACGCTCTCCTCCAGTGTCAACCTTTGCTTACCTTTAGTGTAGGTGTCACCTTCCTGTGGTTCCAGCTCTCAGCTTACCAGCTGACACACCTGCATAACCTCCTCCCCTCCTGCTCTTAAGCACCAACTTATCCATCTGTTTTCGCTCCATCCGGCTTATCCACCTGAGATCACTCCCTCTAGTCATGTAGCAGTCTTGCTCAGGCTCTCAGTGTATCCTTTATAAACTTCACTGCCTGCCCCCTCTTTCCTGCCACTACTGGATACCTATCTGTGTAATACTCTCCTGAATTCCTCTATTGTACTTTATCAGCTTGTTGTAAGTCAACTTTCTTGTTGTTGCATTGTGCATTTTTAATTAACATGCTGGAAATGATGAAACTGCATCTCTAAAAGGTTATATTTATACAGCTGGGGAGAATTTACACCAAAAAAAAGAAACATTTTGTGTTAATTATTCCTACGTATGTCGTCTTTGATAAGAAACTCACTTTCCTGACTGTACAAGAAATGACTCCAGGTTCTGCATGTCTTTTTTTTATTAACCAAAGCTATCTTGGAGCACAGAGAGGACTATGTGACGCTATTTGAAAATCTTTAAGCAACTCTGGCCCTCAAAATCCAACTTTTGACATTAAGTGAAAATGAATGTGTAAGTACAGGATATGACCAGTGTTTCTGGGAAGAAAGTATGATTAGGGTCCCACTCCTTGTCACAGATTGCATCATTTCCTGCTTCTCCCCTCCAGGATGATTGATTTCAAATGTGCTTCGAGGGGCTTGGCTGGCCTGGACAACAATGACTCTTCTACATCTCAACAAGGTCAGAGCTCTACAGTGTAAGAGTGCGTTTGTTGTCTGTTCTCTGCTGGCTCTCCTTCTGTTTCTCCCTGCCTTTCTTCTCAGATGTGTCAGTCCATCAATGATTGATGTCTCCCCGTAGGACTTGACTCATCTTTCACCTGCAGCCTGCCTCACAGCTGTTCAATGAGCTCAGAACCGGCCCACATGCAAGAACGCACAACTCTGCACAACATAATATAAGCCCCCTTTGAGCCGATGTGGTTTTTGGAGAGTCCAAAGCCTGATGTATCACATGCCTCTGTTTTTTCACGAATCCTCATGCATCCAGTATTTTTCTCTCCACCTAGTTTTTTCCTCTTCATGTTTGTTTTGTTTATAGCGGAGATTCACAACTGACAGATACATCCAGATGCTAGCTATGTCTCCTTTTTGCCATCTTTGTTTGAGAATAAATGCTTTTATTCAATTTATGTCACACCCTTTATTGCCATTCCCAGGAGCAGAGGAATAAAAAGCCACTTTTCAGCTGCATGGGCTGTAATTCCATGTTGTCAGAGCCCATTGTATTGCAGAAGCTGCATCTGTTCTTGTCTTGTATTGTCTATTGACGATGTGGGAGCGGCAGACGCCTCAACGGGCACAATTATGCAGCTTCACAAACCGGTGAAACTGCATTTCCCTATACATGGATCAGCGTTTTTTGAAACCAAAGGTGAGGAAAGGCTGAATAAATATGTTTATCTTCCACAGCAACAGAACTCTAAGCTTTATGCGAACACTCAGCTCCTCGGTGCCTACGGTAACATATTCATGTAAATGAGCAGGTCATATACCCTCAGCACTGGCTTAGCCGCAATATCATTTCTATTTGTTTGGCCTTGGTTTCTGGTTTAGGGCAGAGATTATGCCTGAAGAAAGTTTTAAATCAAAATCCTTGCCTTAAACAGACAGAACCACATGTGTTTGGAAAAACATATTTTGAAGAGGCCACTCAAATATGCGACTGCTATCGACAGCTAGTATTTTGTATTTTTGCTTAACACAATGCTCAAAACAGCAAAGGCTGTTTGACAAAGCAGCTGTTTTAGTTCTTAGAAGAAAAACTGCTGCTATGGAGACACGACAAATACATGGAAATATTCATATTTGTCATTTTTCTTTGCTCTTTTGGCATCCTTTCACTGGATCGCTGCTCATTCAGTATTCAAACATGAGAAGAACGATACAGTCAAATTCATGCTAGACTCGGAAAAGTCAAACATTTAACTAGTTAAAGCACTACAACCCTGAAATGATTTCTCCTGCGTAGCGATGTCGTAAAAAACACAACACGCACATGGGCTGGCTGTTACACAACAGATGAGTGCAATAACAATGTTAGATGAATCATGGTCCAGAGCAGTTGATGTGAAACGGGACACCAGTGATCCAGTTATTTATTTTAAATTCTCTGACGTAGTCTTGTGTTTAGAAAAACTCAAGGTTCAAAGAGTTTAGAGTCAAGAGCGTTGTGAAAAAACAAAGTTTTCTTGAGAATAACACGAAACCAGCAGTTGAATCAGAATAGCTTTACTGGAACTAGACAAACACACATCAGTAATGTGTGTCTATTGAATTACTGTTCTAGATGGCTGGTCCCAAATCAATCGCTTCCGAGAAAACTGACACAACCCTTTTGGTCCAGCTGGGAAGAAAAGCACTCTGACGTCTGTGCTTGGTTCTCAGGACCATAAATAAATAAATAAATAAATACTGCACATGTCATTTTAAATTCATGTATTTATCTTAGAGTCTGGATTACTTTATGTAATGTGTGTACTACACATTTACTACACATTTATGTAATTTAAGTATGAGGAAAATATACATTTAATACACATCTTTTTGCTTCTCATCACTAACTTTTAATTACATATTCCTTTTCTACAATGATGATGACGGAGTAATTCAAATGCCTGATTGCTTCCCTCTGTTACAGCGAGCATACAAGTATGTTGCTGTGGTATGAGCCTCATTATTATTCACAGTGAGATGAGTACTTTATGTTTTATTTGTTTATCTATCCATTCATCTTCTTTTGCTCATCCAACTAAGGGTTGCTGGGGATTTGGAGTCAGGTTACCCCCTGAACAGTCCCCTGCTCAGTTTCAGGGCTAGCACAGAGAGACAGACAGCCATCACGCTCACCTTCACATCTACACCCAATTTGGAATCATCATTTAACCAAATATGCATGCGTTTGGACTGTGGTAGGAAGCTGGGGTATACAGGGAACCCACGCAAAGCAACTGTGCTAACAACCTCAGCATCATCTTCTTCCACCTGCTTCCTTTAGAGCTCATCATAGCGGATCATCTTTTTGCTGTCGCATCAACTTTCTACTTCACTATAGCCTTGAATCATTTCAGTTGTCTTCCTCTTTTCTTCCTGTCTGGCACCTCCATCTTTAGCATATTTTATCCAATACATCCCTACTCTGCACACGTCCAAACAATCTCAGCAACTTTGTTTCCAAACTGCTCAACCTGACCTGTCTCTGATCACTCCCAACCAAAAAACTCAGCATCTTCAGCTCTGCCACCTCCAGCTCCGCCTCGTGTCTTTCTGTTAGTATTGCTGTCTCCAAACCGGACATCATAGCTTGTTGTAAACCTTCCCTTTCACTCCTGCTGCTATCTTTCTATTACCCCTCACATTCGTCTCCACCCACTCCACCCTGCCTCCACTCTCTTCTTCACCTCTCTTGTACATTTTCTATTTCTTTGGATTGTTGAACCAGAGTATTTGATCTCATCCAACTTCACCACTTGAACTCCTCACAGCTTCTCTGTTACACCTGCCTCACACTCATTCACACACATGTATTCAGTTTTACTTCTGCTGACTTTCATTCTTCTTTTCTCCAGAGCATACCAACACCATGTTTATTTATTTATGTATTTATTTATTTAGTATGACTTCAAGTGTGTGGATAGGCTCTAGCCCCCAGCCTGAATTGGTAAATGAGCTGAATTGGTAAATTTTCTAATGAGCTCAATCTTTGACAACAGGTTTTGAAAGGACCTATATTTGACTGCAAGCTGGTTTTAAAAACATCAACAACAATAATAATAGTAATCATAATAACTATAATAATCGTAATAATAATAACAACAGTACATTCACTTCAGCCAAAGCATCCACTCTGTGTTGCCAAATAGCATTCTTTCCCCTTGCACACACATGTTCTGACAGTGGAAGGGGGAAAAGGGCCAAACCAAAATAAGCGCTTCGTAGATTGGATCAAACCGCACTTGTGTTGGAATTTTATTCGTAAATCAAATAATGGAAGAGCAGGAACTCAAAGTGCATTCCACTTATTACTGTGTTACTGAGAAAAAATAATGCAAATGATGTAGCACATTAACCTTAAGCCACTTCTGTCAGAAAATTACTTGATGCAATTATAAAGCATAATTGAGGATGTCCTTTTACAAGCATCAACAATCTGTTGAGTTTTTTTTAAAGAGAAAATATAACTTCTAATTATAAGAGTTAAATAGGTTCCAAAGTCGTTTTACTAAATTAAATTTCTTTTTTTAAAGAAGATAAACTGGTGCAAAAACTGGACTCTTTTGCAATACTGGGGTAGAAATACTCTCTACCTTAGGTGTAAACTGGAGAGAGTGTGAGAAAAGGCATACACATCCAAGAAAAACCATAATCCATTCCCATTTAGCCAGAAGGAAGTTGACCTCATCAACATGAGAATCGTCAGATGGCTGACATCATGGAGAACGTGTCCACAGCACTAATAATCCCCCTGCCACATCTCAAAGCGTTTCCTCTCCCCCTTTCCTGGTGTGTGTGCCTCCTCTTTGGTGGGACAGAGGCAGAATATGTGTGCATTCATCCCTGGACCGGTCCAAGCACAAAACACTATTGAGATGCGTCAGGGGCATCCGCCTCGAGCTCCCCTTGACGTCACATTAGTCACAATGAGAAAATCAACTGCAGCGCCTTCCCCTGCAGGGCTGTGAATGGACGTCTGCCACTGTTTGACAGGTCTTATTGGTTCTTCAGAGTTTAATGCCTCTAACATTTAACTAAGCCCAGCATGGCCTGGCTGACATTTGCACATGACCCTGACAGATAATATACAGCCAATCAAAGAGAAGGAACTAAACGGTTTTTATGGTGCATTTTCTGGTGACTGGAAAATATACTGTATATGGTCTTTCTTCTTTTATTGGTCATAATAGAGAGAAGGAAACACATATAAAACGTTCAAAAAATATGGTGCTAGTGCAGGTGATCATACAAATTTTTCCAAAGAAAAGCACTGACCAGAGACTCATTTATACATTGATCATTCAGTCACACAATCATTTATACATTCAACTTCTCCCTCCTATCCTATCCTACTGAGCTGTGCAAAGTGCTTCACATCTATGACGATATTTGTCTGAAATGAAAAAAAGCTTTCATCAGCTTTTTTCCATTTCCCGTATGTTCCCACTATGTCATCAGTCTTGTGGATGACTGGCTGTCAGGCTGATTAATTGGCTGGCTGGGTAGCTGCTTTCCAATCCGACTGTGACTGTGTGACTGACTGACTGACTGCTTTTCTGACTTCTTTTTAAGGTGACCAACTGACTGATTTTCTGGGGGACTCTGACATCATTTGCTTTCATTAACAAGTAAGGATTGAGGCTTTAGGTATCGTCAAAGGTCTCATGGAAAAACTAAATCGGACGCATCTTGCATTAGTCTGTGTCTTGGTAATTTCTTACCCTTTGGCTCTCTGTCCCCATCATGGGTCCCATAAATATGTCAAATATGTTAAACAAACGTAAATAAAAAATACATTAAAATGGCTTATGGGTGAATTATTACTTAAAACAGCTGGCCAATGCTGAGTAGTTGAGAACCAGTTTTGGAAGTAGATTAATATGTGATTTTTCTCTTGCGAGTTGTCATGTTAGGAGAATGATGAGTGTAAGTCTGACTCAAAATAAATGGCTGTGTCCACATTCACTTCAATGAACACAGTGCAGATGTATAACTGAATTAGTTAGCTGTTATTTTTTTGGCAGTTCCAGGCTTTCACTATAAAGGCAGTACTTGTGATTATTACCAGAGATGGGCTGTAACGCAGTACAAGCTACTGTAATCCGATTACTTTGTCAAGTAACGAGTAAAGTAAGGGATTACTTTTGCAAAAAAGTAATTCGATTACTGTTACTTTCCTGTAAGCATGCTGCGTTACTGCATTACTAAACCGTGAATTTGTTTTTGAGAGTGTCTCATGACAATGACATAAGCGCGTGCGACGTTCGTGGTAACATACATGTGCAGATCAACAATGGATAATAAATTGAGTGCGGCAGAGAGTATGACCGTAAAGCATTTGAAGCACTGACCTTACTTTGAGTTTGACTCTGTGACAAAAATATAAGCGCCCGCTGTACACTGAGTGGGGAGAAAAAAAACCCTAAACTTCTTAGCAAGTACCTAGCACGCTGACGTGAATGTGAAATTCACAGAGAAAACCCCAGATCCCACTGACATAACCGCTGCGGCAACGGGCAAACCTCTGCCTGCTCCACTCCTGCTAAACAGGTGAAAATAGGTGAACGACAGGAGACAGTGCAGCTGAGTCTTTGATTTTATTTTCTGCTGTGTTTTACTTGCATCTATTTGAAGTGTAAACACAAAAAATATTTTAATTTATGTGCTAGGACTTTTTTAGGAGACTATTTAATTTGATTACATTTTATATAATAAATTATGGAGAAAAAGCAGAATTGGGCTGAAAGGTCTATCAAGTGACAAAGTAACAAAAGCAACTAATTACTTTTGAAAATAAGTAATCAGGATTACTCTTTTGGAGAAGTAATCAGTAATTAGTTACTAATTACTTTTTTCAAGTAACTTGACCAACACTGATTAGTACAGCTTTATATTGGATTTTTTTTTAATGTGATTTAGTAAGGTAAAAAAAATATATATATAGAATATTAATGGACTTGTCTATCTAATCAGCCAACCACGTGGCAGCAACTTAATGCATTTAAACACATAGGCATGATCAATAAAATGTACTGAAGTTCAAACTCAGCATCAGCAAGGTGGTTTTTAGTTATTTTAAAGTTATTTTAAACTTCTGAAGTGAGGCATGCCAGAAAAAGGTTTGAGAACCACTGTGCTAAGTGTTTGGGTTTTACTGTATAAGCAAGCGGCAAAACAACGAGATAGCAACATGTGAGCATCAGACATGAATGTTAGACTCCCATATAAGGTTTGGATTAATACACACTTTTGGGCTCACTTGTTGTGAAAGATTGGCCAAGCTGACTGAAGCAGATAAAAGAGGTCAGGAAGGGACAGCTTATCCCAGCCTCAAAGCTTCTACTTCAGTCATTGTTTACATTCATGATTGAGTAATTATCTTATTAGGTTACTCAAGTGATTTGTGTCTTTCATGGCCAGTGTCAACAAAACTGCTGCAATAGAGTTATCTGTCCGTCACCTTGAATGGCCACAGTCAAGGATCTCCCCAAGAAAACTCCATATTTGTCCTTCTTCTCTTCAGCTGCCGTAAGACAGGAAAAACAGCATGTCTCTTTCTTTCACTCTCTAGCACACTCCTAATCATTAAAGCATCATTTTCGGTACTTGCTCAATCTTAAAGCTAATACATTCCAAGTATTTGTAGAAAGGATTTGCAAATTCATTTTAACATGTTACAAAATGTGCAATTCGGAACATTTCAGTGGAAGTAACATGCCAGAATAAAAACCTCCACTGTGTGTGGACTTTCTTCCTGAAAAGCAGAATAAAAAACACACACAAAAAAAGTGCAGTGCACCACCTGCCTCTTTCCTTCTTTGTTTCTGTAAGCTTTAAGAGGCTCTTGACAAGGGAGTCTATAAGACTGGAAGATCTTGTTAAGAAGAGAACAATTTGTTCTGCCAAAGGAAAGAAAAACATACACAGAGTAAAAGGCCCTTCAAGATAAAACCAGGCAGTCAAAGCTGATGAGATACAGCTGAGGAGACAAAGTGATAACCATCCTCGTTACAATTCCTCGTAACAGAGCCTGGGAACTGTCCCCCTGGTCAGTACATGTCTCACATTGTGTGCGGGGGATATTATGGCGAAACAGAAACTGCTCTTTAGTTATCACCCTTACAACTTTTTTTTACTTCTTTTTTTTAACTTTACTTTTCCTGAATAAAGCAAAGTGCTAAAGACACCTGTGCTGATTCTACAAGCAATCTGTGCTGGTATTTCGTACTGTCACTTTTAAGGAACGAGACAATTTTGCCAGCTGGACACTCTTGGCACGTCCCAGAATCCACAGTTATGTAAACCTGTTTAATTACTTAGCTTAACAGAGCAGAGCAAGTGACATATGACGGGCATCTCACTGTGTCTCTGAATATTGTTTGAATTTAAATAAATACTTTAGCATTTTGGGTCTCATACATGTTTTTTAAAATAAATGTTTGGTAGTTGACCGTTTACTTCAGTGGTTGAGCAGATGACCATGTGCCTCAGAATCAAATACAGCAACCTGCGTTTGATTCCAGCTCGAGGCCCTTTGCTACATTTCTTCCCCTGCTCTTTTTCTCCCTGTTTTCCTGTCTCTTCTTCACTGACCTACCTATTAAAGGCAAGAAACCTCAAAAATGGGTAGTGAATTTTATACCATTATCTATGTGTTAAGAGATTGAGCCAGGAGGAATCTTTTGTCAAATGATGATGTAATGACCTTCAGAGAAAACAGTTTAAAATCTCTGCTGCACTGACTGAGGCTCTTTTCCTGCTAACATGTCTCAGTGCTGTGCTCCTTTAAAAAGAAAACACACACTCTCACAGAACGTATACTAGTGTCTCACACACCAATATTTTAAAGGCCTCAAAAAAAGAAAATCTGCTGCTTGACCAACTAAATATTCAGCATGTAGATTAACTAATAACCTGGAGTTATTGATGGTGTGCTCTCAGAAACTCTCTTGCCAACAACAGTGTTCATTTTTACTGTTTTTCATCTTTCATATGATGCCACTTGTCTCTTTACAGGTGCTGTATCTCACTGACTGACCCTCAGTGTGTGTGCTTTAATCTTAAATGTCCTCAAATATATTGTCAGCACTCCATTGGTGTTGATAGTGATATCTCTCTCGCTAGCCAAATAGTTGCAGTTCCTGTCAACTAATTTGACTTTGTTAAGGGCTCAGTCACAGAGGCCACTTGTGACCAGTTGACAAACCCCCCCCCCAGGCGTCCTGAAGTAAAACGTATATTCTCCAACAGGCTGGCAGGTGGTTACTGGAGGTTCCTAGCTGTTGCTTTGTGAAATTGGTCACAAAGATGGTGCTGCAACAAAAACTTCTTTGCAATAACTTTGTTAACTAGCAGATTGTGCAGAATATGCTGACTGGGTTGCAGACACTGGACAACTACTCACCAGGCTGCAGTGAAACTTGATAAAATGCAACGCAAACTGGAAACTGTTTCAGTTTGCCTTTAAAGTAAAGCTGTGCTTCAACACCTAAACCAACATGTTTTAAAAAGTGCAATTGTCACTTTTCACACTATTGCTCAGCAAATATAGGCAAGTTTTTGCAAGTCAGCATCTTCCATGTGCACTGTGGGCAGTTATGGCAGCCTGCTAGTAAGCAATTGTTTGCTTGTGACCAGTTTCACCTTTTGACTACCAATTAGAAAGTCCTGCACACCTGGGTCAATGACAGGTGCGTAGGAGGAGAAGAAGAAATTTCCTTAAAAATATAAAAATATAGCATACTTAATGGTCCAGTTAAGACAAGTGATCAGAGATTTGGTGCAAATGTTACTCACTACAAATTTTTATACATACATCCTGAAATGCTGATGCATAGTTGTTGTTGTTTTTTTTAACTTTAGATATAAAGCCGGGCTATCACTTTCGTCTTGTTTCCAATCTTTATCCTAAGCCTGGCAAATGCCAGGTTGTAGGTGTATGCTGGTTATCTTCTCATTGGAAATAAAACCCATAAGCTTATTTCTAAAAATGCTGAATTGTTTAAAAGGGATGACTTTGCCCTGTACAGTGAACTCGAGCTGTGGATAAAAGGAACAGAGAAACAGTGTTTTTCTTTACAGTATATTGTAGCAAACTCTTCAACAGTTCTGTATGGCATTTCCTCGCAGTGGAAATGCGTCTTTTTAACCCAAAACGTTACATCGTTGAGCCTTAACAGCGTCTACCCTGTTCCTATATGCACACTAGTGGTTTTCAGACTATGTATGCAGTGCAGATTTCACCACCACATCAATTTGAAAAGGCTTTTTTCGGTTTGTGGAGCTATGGTAATCGTCCATTGGGGAGAACGGAAAAGGGCATGCATGCACCTTTTTTCTTTGCACCACCTAAGTGAATCCTCCTTCAGCTGCTTGGGGGCAAGAACAGAAGTCGCTGTGTATCCAGAGCGAGTAAAAGGCCTGGCTGGCCGTAAGGTTGCCAAGGCAACAGGGAACATTGCAGGCATGATGTTGAAAGAAGAGGGTGTCTGGGCTGATAGGGAGAGCTGAGGCACCAGGGGACACCTTTGTGCATTAAGGTATTCCACTCTCCCTTTTCTAATGGGGAAAAACCAAACTAAATGAAACCATAAATAGTGCTGGTTAGGCAGTGTCTGGAATTGAAAAACCCAACATCATGAAATGTACCTCACGGGTGGACACAGAGCATTTCACACTATCTGGACCAGGGTAAAAGGCTACTTTGATCTATTTCTTATGTCCCCATTATTAGATGTATGGCTTGCAGTGCACTTAAAGGGAACGCTCTTGAAATACAAGTATTTTTCTTAACATCAAAATAAAATGCAGGTAAGATTTATGTAGAGAAACTAAAGATGAACTTTAACCATTCACCCAATACAATGAGTGGATCTGGTGGCTGACTGGATTCATTCTAATGGCCAGCAAAGCTCAATTGTGGTATCCTAAATATCTCCAGTTATTTAGAAATCTTTAATAAAATGGCCCTCAGCCTGGCTGCTTGATGAACTTGGTAAATGCTTTTCTGATAACCTTATGATCTCAATTTGTAGTTTCAAGCCTTCTTGAATACAATATGATGCTCACTTTGTAAACTGAGATCCCCGTTGTTCTCAAACTGGGGGATAATGACGGATATGCTTCAGAGCAGGTCTACTTTTAATTCACAAGTAACTGCCATTGGGCGTGTCACATTCAAACATTATTCATCATATCTTGTTTCAAACCATCAAGTTTTTAGTGAAATTGTCAGCTCAGTGCTTCACAGTGGGACCCCACTAACCGACGGGCGATTTCACCGTGACTACGTCCATCTTTTAAAGACTATGCTTGCTGCACCTTTTTTCGTCACCTTAAGTCACTTGTCACTTATCTGGTCCAGACTCATGGGGAGGCTGGCACTTATCCAAGTTATCATAAGGCCTTCTCAGTACTGGGATTTAGTGTATCACAGGGGCCAATTTGTCAGCAGACACAGACAGATAGCGGGGAGGAGGCCATGGTACCAGGAGAAAACTCACACAGGCAGAGAGAGAACATGTAAACCTGTATGTGTTTATATGGAGCAAACCCAGGACTTCCGTGCAGTGAGGTGACAGGCTTAACCCCTGCACTCTCTATCCAACAGCTAACAATATCTGATAAATGACTTTACTACTAGTAAGATGTTTTATGTTGTTTTTCCTTTGCTTTCTTGCCTGTCTGTACAAGAATGTATACATATACATTCATTACTTTGCTATATGATAAAAGGAATCTGTTTATTTTCCAACTTTCACAGAGCTATTCCTGGAAATTCCTAAAAGATTTTCTGCATATCCCAACAGCAGGTTCTGTGCAGGCTGGTTCAAGAGTGGTGCATATTAAGCATTATTCTGGCTCAGTGAGTTGCATGTTGCATGTGTCCTGTCTGTATTCAGTGAAAGCTGTCAGATTAAAGCAGAACAACCCCAGTTTAAATTTAGCAATTAAAACTGTTTCATTCCAAACGGACGTAAGTAAATTTACTGTAATACCAGAGGTCAACATTATAAGTAGCACTTCTGTGTGTTTATAGATCAGAAAAATCAATTCACACAGTTTTCTGTTGAGATCCTCACTGTGTCAAGCAATTTGACTTGCTGTTTTTGAAGAAAACACTGTTTTAACAGCCCTTATTGATTGGCTCTGTTCTACAGACCCTTTTCACAGCAGACATTTTGAGCTATAAAACAGGGAAAATCCCAAGTATAACCTTATTTATTTTACATTCTAGAAAAAACAAATTGGCATCTTCATTAAGTATTTCTGCTTGAACATGAAGTTCTCTAAAATCTCCCGGCAGATGCTCAATGTGGATCAACAGCCGCAAACACCAGCAAATAACATGGCCTCACAGTTCATCACTGCTGAACTTCAATCGCCACAGATTCTGTGCCTCTCCACTCTTCCTCCAGACTCTAGGACCTTGATTTCCAAATTAAATGAAAAAATTACTATCGTCTAAAAAGATGACAGCACTACTGAGCAACAGTCCAGTTCCTTTTCTCCTCAGCCCACAGATTTCTGACATTGTCTCTGGCGCAGGAGCGGCTTGACATTAAGAATGCAACATTTGTAGCTCCTTTTCTGTAGAGATCTGCGTGTGGTGGCTCTTGGTGCCCTGACACCAGCCTCAGTTCACTCCTTGTGAAGCTCTCCTAAGTTCTTGAATTGAGTTTGCTTGACATTCCTCTCAAGGCTGCAGTCACCTTTGTTTCTTGTTCACCTTTTTCCTGAAACACTTTTCTCTTCCAGTGAGCTTCCCTTTAATAGGCTGGCTGTTCACAGAGTGAAGATGACATTCTGTAGTTTACATTCTGTGTGGACAGTGCTCATGTTAGTCATCTGTACAACTTTAAAGTCAGTAGTCTTCCCCATGACTGTAGTTATGTGTACTGAACCAGACAGAGATGCACAGTATTTACATTGTTCGAATTTTAATTTACTCAAAATCTGCTATTTTAATAATTTGGCAGTAAATATAGACAATTTAAGATAAACTTAAAAATTATCTTTTTGAAATAAATTAGAGTAAAAGTGATTTTTTTCACAATATTCAGTTTTTTCTAGATGTACTGTACATGCTGCCATACTGAATAACTAATCATTGCAGCTTAGCTTGCCATTCTCATGTCAGTGGTCTTAATGACTGCTTAGTTTCCAGAGCCTGGGAACTCTGCCACCATGTTGACTTTAGATGTGGCCCGTTCCCAACAGGGCATAGTTTTGTTTTCGTAAGACTAGAAAGACAGAGCTGTACTGAAACCTACCCATAACAAACTGTCCAGCATGGGCAAGAAATGACCATTCTTTAAAATAATGTAAATAGCTTCAGGGTGTCACTTTATCTTTCATTCAAAGCATTAACCTTTGCACAAGTGCAACCCTCCTGTGAAGATGAAAGTGCACAAACCCATGGTAAGCAATTGAAAAGTTTTAACCACCATATATACAGACAGCACATGCAAAAAAACCTCAAGATATAAACAATATAGTTTGTATATAAACTAATTTACTGTGATGGTTGAGTTTTTGGTTGAGGGTGGAGAGATGTTTGTGGCTGAGGCATGCTGAGGATGAGGCACAAACCAACACCAATTGTAAGAAGGACTTGGGGGCAACAAAGAGGTTACAAAGGTACGTTTTTGCAAATGTGAGTGACTTTTTCAGTTTAATGATCTCCAAACTTCAGCCAGTGTCGTGTGGGGACACAACAGTTCCAACCAAGCAGCAACAATGAAGTCAACACTGAAGTGGCAAAGATTGCAGTTCCTTGAGTGGCCACTTGAAGCTGGCTCCAAAGGTGAGCCAATCTCCCAATGGATTTGCATGTTAAAACTTAACAAATTAAAATAAAAAATGACTTTGGTCTCTACAGACAGGATATTTGAGTTGTTTGACAAATAATCTGACTAGCTCTGTTTGTACAGGCTTTCATTCATAGCACTAATAACACATATCTTTTTCTCTCTGCTGCATCTTTACAGTCTAAGAGTGCAAATCTTGACTCAAACTCGGAAGGAGTATCAGACTAACTGATCATTTAGCCCTCCACTTTCTTGTACAAATATGGTCACTTCTGACCATATACAGTAACACAGTATATGCAGTACAATACTGATCTCCCAACTCTTAGAGCTGTCCTGTTAACGTTCGCACTGCAAAACCATTCTCATTCCACTGTTTGGCAAAAGCCGTTCTGATTCTCTTATTCACAGCTCTGCATGTGTATTGTTTTATGTGAGCCTCAACAACAGCCATGCAGCTCTGAAATAATTTGAAAGCATCGGGTGTGCCCAAACAAGTTAACCACCAGAACAGTGTTCTCCTCCATGTTTATAACTTTGATCCTGGCCTTACTATTTATCATTTTTAGCATAGCACCACCTGGAGTTTGGTAAAGATAGCAGGGGACTTGAACGAATACGCTGGGGTCAAGCTGGACCAGGTCTGTTCACATCTGAGCTGGTCAGCAGATTTTTACTGTAGTGTCTGTGATGATCCAGTATTTGCCTGTTGTTATGGTTTCAGTTTACACGATGACTGCAAAGAACATGAGCTGATAACACAATTGTATTGCTATATAAGAGGAGACTTTGCAGTCCAACTCACGTCTCTGTCGAGGTTTCACCTGAAGGATTCAAACTCAGGACACAGAAGTTTAACAGCTTTAATGAACTGAACTCAGGAAGCAGCAATAACAATGGGTGTTCTGAGGCTGGGATTACACTCGGGTAAATAACACGACAAGAATTTACAACCCGCTTTCATTCTGCGGGGCTAGAGTTCCAGTAACTAAGAGCCTAATTGCAGGCAAGTTTCCAGTTGCAGGTGAGAGGCGCTCAAGCAGGTATTCAGGTAAGTATTAGGCAGGCCTTACAACAGGTTTTCTAAGATAGGAGCAAAGACAAGCAAGTAAACACAAAACAGACAGGGACTCAAACAAGTAGGTCAATAAATGCAGAGTTGCAAATAGCTATACTGTCACATGAACAGAGCAACAAATGGTTTTAGATGCACCTGTTTGAAACTTCCCAAAACCACACAATACATATACAACACAATACCATACAAGTGAAAGACTAGAGTTAGTAGCACCCATGCCTATATTCACACAGATAAGGGGGGAAGGGGAGAACAAGGCAGAGCTGCACCTGGAGCACAAGGTGGGACTACAACACTCTAGCCAGGATTTTATCCAGGCTGTTTTGTTATATCTTTCTTTTGCTTTTTCAGGCAGATCGCTCTTATCTAAACAGTTCAAAGTGGGCACTGATATGCAGGTTCATCTAGACAACAAGAACTTCTGATCACTTAATGTGGGGTCTGGTGTATTTACTCTTTGTAAGGTGAAAGCTCCTGCCTGGCTAAGACTGAAAATCTTTTTGAGACTGATGGAAACAGTTTTTCTTCCTGGCCTGTCTAGACTTGGGCATCATCAAGGCTCCTCTCATTTCTCTTCTTTAATGTGGCAAGGCCCTGGGGAGTGAATGTGTTTTAATCAAGCTGCCTGCACATAGTGTGTTTATGTCAATAGTTGGTTAAGATAGACTTTTTCATGCTGTCTTATTTTATTTAGGCCTTCTGGAGTGCCACCACACCTAAATCAAAGTATTCAAAAGCAGAAGTGATTTTTGCTGATCCTGTCAACTGTTTAATAGTCATAAATTGTACGTGTTTGATCGAGAGTTCTGACATCACAATTCTTGCTCTCTGATTGCATCATTTAACTCAGAATCTCATCTGAATTGATTAGCTGTGTTAACAAATTAGATGTTAATGTCACTTTCACTCCTACAATAACCTGGCGCCAGATTAGGACATCCAAATGCTATAAGAACATTTAGACTAAATCATTCACCTCCACTCACACTTTGTCACAATTCATCTAACAGCTTGCAACAAATAAGATGGTTGAGAGAGAATAAAAAAAGAGTGAAGGATATATGAAGAATGTCTCATTCTTTTAACATGCCAATGTGATCTGTGTGAAAACATTGCAAAGTTTTTGTTGCACCTAATTGACCTTGAAACGGGGCTAGGTCTAATTGAGCTGAACTGAAAAAGTATGCAGCATTACCCCTCACAAGACAAACCTCATAGTGACCCCTGCCATAAAGTTGCAAACAATAAAATGGCCAACTAATATGGTACAACTATGAGCTTTGACTGCTATCCTCAGAGAAGAGGAACAAAATTTCACACAAAATTTTGCATATAGTGAGAGGATAAAGATTGTTTTATTTTGTTTTTTCTTTTCCTTTGGACAGCTACTGATCAGAGTGAAAATCAACCCTAAACTGAAAGAGAAGCAAGAATCATTAGAAGAAGAAAAGTGTGAAAATATCCAATATCTCATAAAGAAAATTGGCAGGAGAAGCACGAGGCAGCACTTCTGAAAGCACAACAGAGATCATGCCAGAAATGCTGTAAATGGAGAACAATCATCAATCATTCCAGCTTTTTTTTTCTTGTTGTTGTTGGGTTTTTTTCCCCCACAGAGATTTCCCCCTGTACTTTGAGGTATGATAACTGCACAAGTGCTGCATTAACCCATGTCATAATGCGTTTGTTAAATTTTAAACAAAGCCCTGTTTCCTGATCTGTAGTATCACACATAATGAATACAGATCAACCAGAACATTAAAACTACCTGCCAAATATTGTGCATGTCGCTATAGCCACCTCTGTGTCTAGCTGGTGGCAGCTAATCCTTTGGGTCCTGTTGCAGGCAGGGCGGGGCCATGATGAAATGTGCATCCTGCAGACGTTCAATCAGATTGGGATCTGGGGAGTTTCGAAGCTGGGTCAATACCTTGAACTGGTCTGGAACATTTATTGTCTATAGTGGGTGGCACTGCTGTCAGGCCATAGATGGGGTGCTTGGTCAGCAACACTGGTTAACTGGGTGGAGTGTCACATTCGCATGAATGCAATTTCCTTGCAGAACCTTGCATTGTAAGGAGATAATCCATGTGGTTCATTTCATTCACAGATTCACATTTTAATGGTGTAGCAACCAGTGTTTTTTTCTTTGATCAAAAATCTCCTATAGCACAGGAGGAAGAGCGCGTGGTTTGATCCCTGGCTGTTCCAGTCTGCATGCCAAATATCCTTGGGCAAGATACTAACCCCACGTTGCTCTCCAGTGCATGCACTGAAGTGTGAATGTTAGATAGAAACCACTTAAGCATGGAAAAAAGTGCTTGAATGAGTCACTCAATGAGGCATGTTTTATAAAGTGCTTTGAGTGTTCAGGTATAGTAGAAAAGCGCTATATAACATCCAGTTCATTTACCATTTATTGTTAACCAGAGCATCAAAAATAGAGGATGGTAAATGTGTTTCATATCTATGTTGCCACTTTTATTTAATTTCCTCTGTCAAAGAAAAAGACTATTCAGAAACTGTCATGAACCGAAGTTCAGTACGCAAGCTGGACCCAGAAGCAGAGACAACACGCACAGGAGTATGAAAAATAAACTTTATTTCAATTAAAGGTGTCCCGGAAGAGTCAAAGGAAAACACGCGAGAAACTAGAAAAACCAAGGGACCAGGGGATGAGTTACGCAGGAACGCAGTAATCGGGACTGTGGGAGGCTGCAACAGAAAGAGGAAGAGAGTTACTGGGGAGCGGGGAAATAGCAGCATACGTGGGGGAGAGTATGAGTCTTACAGTCAAAGCGGGGCCGTGGGAGCCGGAGGGAGGGGTGAGGGTCCGCGGGGGAGCTCCAGGAAAGTAGAGGTGATCCAAACTCCAGACGGGCAGGTGGACAGGCAGGTGGCTCAAAAACACGCCGAGCTGTTATCTGAGCGCAAAAGAAAAGATTAGCGTTTGTTCAGGTAAATGAGGGTTTTCTCAAACGCCTTCCCGTGGGTGTACGTTACCGCTGTGAGGCGACTAACGGACTGGCGTGGAGCAGCTGGCTGGGCTGGATCAAATAGTCCACCTGATAATCGCCTGAGATGGGATGCAGATGTGGAGTTAACAGCCACACCCGTGGGCATGGGCATCCCATCAGCTCCTCGGACACCGGGCCGCGGACCATGACAGAAACATGTTGTTTCAAATACGTTTTTTAAATAAACTCTGTGAGCTTTTGAAACATGAAATAAACAGAGCAGTAGAGAGGAAATGGAGAATGACTGTTAGAGAACTTAACCAACACTCTATACTTCCGGTCTCAAATATTATGTGTGGACAAGCAAAGACATTTTGTGGCATCTGCTTTGGAGAGGAGATGTTAAGCAAATATTTAGGGACTTCAATTTGCATGCAACAAACAAATGTGCTATAAGTCACAGAAAGCCTGGAGGGCTCAACACCGACAACTTATGTAAATTAATGAAGAGAGCTGGAAGAAGAGACTTCCTTATCTTTGTGTTTGTGCCACCTGCACCTTTCCTATCTCGTTTTCTGCCTGTCTTGTGCCAGATTGCTAGAGACAGAGCAGAGGTGCAAGGATGACCCTGAGCTGTCATTGTTTTCTTTTTTTCTACTAACGCCTTTCCTTTTCACTCCCTCTTTTTCTCCTCTCTTCTCACTCTCTGTCTCTCTTTAGGGATGGCACGCTGCACAAAGACAGGTGATTGCTGCTGCTGCTGCTGCTATAGGGTAACAAGAAAAGTTTGTGTGTGTGTTTTTTTTCCCTTTTCCATTTATGTCAAAGCAAGCAGAAAGTGTTTGGAATCACTCACCTGAAATGTCAGTAACTTCCTAACAGGGTGTCCATCAGTGCTTTTTCAAACTGACATAGCAGCCATTAGTTAGCTTACAGCTGACTGAGAACCTTCACAGACGTTAGCTTACAGTGTGTCCTATGGTGAAAAGAGACTGGATTGTCATTTTGTGCCTGTTTGAGTGTGTAAGAAACAAAAAGGAAAGCAAAATGAGCATCTGGGATACATCTGTACATAAAAGCTGTAAGCCGAGCACTTATTTATAGCCACCAGGAGGTTTGGATCCATAATCTACAAACAAAAAGTGGTTCATGTCCTTGTGATTACTCTACCTTCCTGATTATAGGTGTTTTTTATGCTCTGCTCATGAGTACACAACCACACACACACACACACACACACACACAGGTGCAGGCACCATGACGACAATGCACTGCATGCAGAATGGACCCAATCTTTAATCATCGTGTGGTCTGCTGCAGAGGGAGAATATACGGTGATGCAGACACGAACGCAAACACAAGGACACACACACACACCTTCCCCCACCCGTAGTCCACCCCCTGCAAACCTACCATTCCCTAGTCTATGATGTAATGCTACCAGACCCCTCCTCTGCTGTCTTTCCCTCTCTCTCCTCTCACACACTCCTCTCCCTCTTCCTTATTCTATTGGTGGCTCCCGCCTGCATCTGCTGGATCAGCTCTGACTCCCTGCATACGCGCACACACACATACACACACTCACACACATGCACACATACACACACACACACGCTTCCATGCTCCCTCTCACACACACTCTTACACATACACTACCAGGGGGATTCCTCCGTCGCTGCAGCCTCTGCTGCTCCACCTGGCTCCTGTTCTTCCACAGCGGGGGGCAAGCACGGTGAGTCCCTTTCTCTCATGACAGCCGGCGATTGTGGTTGACAATAAGACAAAAGGATGGAGGGACGGTGTTTTGTTCTGCAGAGAGTGACGGACAAACACCGGGAGGCTTTGCTGCCACTGCAGCCTGGAGGAGACGCTCGCAGCTGAGTTTGTGCTTGGAGTAATGAAGTGCTGTGAGGCTGCTCAGCTACTACAGATACCGGTCACCTCTCACCGGGTGCCATGGCAATAGATTGTATTTGGTCAGGGTCTCAGCATGTTGCGTGTGTATCCTAGTAAGGTGCTTGAAGCCGTAGTGAGGTGCATGTGGACGTCAGCTCTCAGAGAGGTGAGAAATTTGTGTGCATATGTGTGCATGTGCAGCCTGGATTAGGAAACCTAAATATGCTCCAGGGTGTTGTGTGTGTGATGTGATTTCCTCTGTGAGAATTGTCAGTCACCTGGTTTGAGATAACAAAGGAGGGGAAAAAAGCGGTTTGAATGTAAATGCAAATCTGGTACTGGGTTAAGTTGCTGCGAGGGTTTATTTTGTTCTGATTAGTGCTAGCTACACTGGCTACAATAAAAGTAAAGTGTTATTATTTACATAGACTGTTTTGCTTGTGTTGCTGACAAAACTGGGTGTGTTCATGTGGTGTGAACTTGAGCACCTCTGACATTTAGAGACTTGCAATGCTCTCACTGTCTTATCCTTTCCTATTATGTGCACTAGACTCTTTCACTGTGAAGCTCAATGACACTGAGTCTAATAGGAATAGTAATTCTATTATTGCCAAGGCTTTTGACTGCTAAATGACACACTGATGATAATGGAACTGAGTGAAATGAAAATCACTGGTGCATTTTTCTTCTTTAGTCAAGTTTGACTAGTTCCTATTCTGTGTTGTATTGCACTGCAACCTTACCTTATAAATCTAGTGTGTTGAAATGTTAATATTTTATAGGGCTGGGCGAGTTCACATGTGGGGACTCTCATAACTAATTCATCCAGATGTGTTTCCATTTCAGCGTTACACGTAGTGGGCTAAAAAAGCCAGACATGATTCATTTTTGTTCCATTTCACTATAAATGATGGTTCCTTTTTGAGTGTCTTCATTCTTTTTAGTTGGTAGTACAATGATGGGATCCATATTTCAAAACAAATATCTAGAAAATCTGGAGGGAAGTGTTATCCATCAAATGCCACCAGCTCACTAGCTGTAAACCAAACAATATATTTTCCAAGCTCAATAATCTGCATGCCGTTCTTCAATTAGCCAACAAACAAATTAGCTTTGCTATGCCTTTCAGCTCCCTCTGCATTTATTGTGATTGCAGTTATGACCACATGGAAAAGAAGAAACTCATCCAAGATATTTCCAAAGTCAGAATCTCCACAGTCCCTCATGGAACAGTGTGCAAATATATTGGTGGGTTTTTTAATCGAAGATTAGCACATGAAAAAGCTCCTCCTCGAGGCTGTTTAACTCTGACATAGCCTCTGTAGGCATAAATGAAAAGTAATTAAAATGGTGGTCCAGCAAAAAAAAAAACAAATAAACCACTAGGCAATAAGAAAGTGTGCAGAGCTGGTTCCTATTGGCCAGTGAAGCACTATTTTGGTGCTTGAAAGGTTAGTTTGTGGTCATACTAAGATAGTTTATTGATTTCTTACTGTTTGAATCTCATTACAGACAGCAAGAGACACTGTGTCTCTCCAGTCTCCTAAAGCCTTTAAAAGGAAGACCAGGAGCTGAGATTGCAGCCATGCTGCACTTATTCAATTTGGCAGAGAGTTAAAATTTTAATTATCTCCCTAAGGAGTTCTTAAATTATTAGATCTTTCTCTGATTGCGAGAGTTCTCTTGTTTAACATGTTTTGGCACAACTTCTGCCTTTGGAGCATTACTTCCTGTAATGTGGAGTTGAAGTTGCAGAACATTTCTGGCCTGATTCAACTGGTTAATTTTGCATCTGCCCTCAATAGGCTCACTGACGTCAAACCAACAGGCTGGAGCGAAAATGAAGGCATGCTAACTCAATGTAAAGTATTGATGAACTAGCAAATTAAAAAGATCAATTAAGTCAATAGTTCATTGACTCTTCCAACGGTATAACCAATTTGGATTCTAATTAAAGCAAGAAAATGATTCACATAGTTCTTACATTTGTAGTGCAGACTGTGTTAGCCTCTGTAGCACAATCTAAACACGGGCCTCTACGTAAACTATTTATTTCTCTTTATTTTTCCAAAGTGCTCAATTGTCTTTTTCCATTTGCTCCAAACAGGGGCACCACAAATATTTCTGAGAATAAAACATGTGATGATGCGGGGCCTAGTTATAGGGAGAAAAAAAACATGACAGCTGTTCTGGTTCTTCCATTCTAAAGTGGAAACTTTCTTACTCTACAGTAATATCGAAGCAAACTTAAACTGTCTAGCAAATGCCACACATACGGGATTTCACTAACAGAATTTCAACAAATTAAAAACAAACTTTCAGACTTGTCTGCAATCTAACCCTATTGGTAATTAGGGGGACTGTGGGTCTGCAAAATGACATAGTCTAAAGCGTAATGCTACCTGGCACTGTGCAGTGGTTCAGCACAGACTAAACACAGAACAGAAAGCTGCAATCAAAGCAAAATATAGAGGATGATCCTTGTTTAACATTTTCACTTTTTTAAAAACTAAACAGCCTGAAAACTTGCCTGGATTGCTCAGATCTTTGCCGTCCAAGCAGCTGACTGAAATTTCATTCTGTTTTCAATGAGCTGTTTTTCTTCGCATTCCTCAAACCTCCACAGAGCTTCACAGAAAACACTGCAGCTCCGAGTTTTGATTTTCTGCTCTTTAATTCCAGAGAGGAATCACAAAAATTTGCCCCCCCAAAAAAGCTATTTTATAATTTTTAATGGTATTGCACTTTAATGACATACCATACTTAATCTCATTTTTGTAATCATTATTTGTGCTGGAAAATTCATTTAAAAAATCCAAAACTTATTCATTCCTTCTCTTTGCCTGGAGGCTTTCTTCCACCACCCTCCCCCTTTCCGCTTTGCAGCTGTGCAGGACCTTCACCTATGCCCTCCTGCTGCGGCACCAGCTTCAAAATCACGAAGAAAGAGCCAGACAAAGAAGACTGAGCAAACACACACACCACCATGTTCATTTAAATTGGGCTGACCGTGAGTGACATCACTTCCCTCCAGCCCTCAGGGGAAAAACAAACCACATTAAGCAGCATTAATCTCATAACATCCTACAGAATTCATATTATCACCTCATGTCATTCCTTCTTCTGAACCTGTCAGACAGATATTGCTTCTATTTCATTAGTGAATAAAAAGGTACCCAAACAGTCCAGCTGGCTCCAGTATGGGCTCGTAACATCAAGAATTTGAGTCCATTTTGAAATCTTTACCACTTGCCTCACTCTTTTCATCTGCCTTTCTTTGGCTTTCTCTGTGTTTGTGTATAATTTTTCTGTTGTTTACTGACCTCTGGAGCAGAAATGTCATAACGTGAATCCGTAGATAGGCTGCTTACTTTGCTGACTTTACATTTTCACATTATTTAGGGGCTTTATTTTGTGAAATTTACCTTGATATGAAGGTTGTTTGTTTCAGACCTTAATTCTTAAGGTGACAAAGCTAGCTGGTAAATCTCTAAGCTTTAATTATTCGGATGAACCAATACCTCACTCTGAGATAATTGAACATGTATGGAATGAAAGGACAAGCCAATTATAGCTGATGGCACGATTTGCATCTCATGTTTAATTATCTTTCCTGTCACCATAAACACGTCCGTGTGTTCGATTGTGGAGGGGTGCAAAAGGGACCAACACCACAAATATGGCAGGCTACGTAAAGCTAAGCAAACCGCTTGTGGCTACGCTCTTAAAGACCAGCTGTATTTAAATGTGCATTTAGTCATCAAGCTGTCTGTTTTCTGATAGCATGCAAACACGCACACTAAAGTAAGATCGCTAACATTATAAACAGGTTAACACTGACAGCGTGAAAACGTTTATTAAGCCAGTGTTAGCCTTTAGGTTGCGCAAAGTTGCCAAGCTCCTGAGTCATACTATTTAAATGTTCTTATTTGCAAAGTGGGTCACCATAAAACAAAAAATCTGGCAAAAACTAACAATTTTTATTTTAGCTATTTTGCTTTTTTTGTTATATAGATTATGGCAAGTGATTTTGGTTCGGGGTCCTTGTACCATGTGGAAAATTCAGGTATGAGAATGGTCTCTCATCGCTAACAAACAAACATTTGGTCTCAGAAATATTAATTCATGTGAGAAAGAAAGAATATCCAAAAGGAAGAAAAACATGGAGACAGCAAGCAGCATTTTCCCCTTGCTTACAGGTACAAAACTTCACATTATCACTATCTCTGATATATGACCAAAGTGTCAAAACAACACATCTCAGGGTCATTTATAGAAGAAGCAAATTGGAACCTTTCAGATCTGAGTGCTGTCATCAACAGTCATCAAGCATAAGTTTAAAGAGTGGTTGAATGAAATGTGGGGGTATTTGGGGTCTGTTAGAGCTCAGCAAGATGAGGACATGGAGTTGAGTGTTAGTGCTGTTAGCTGTGCAGGAACACATGGACTGGATAGTTCCCACTAACATGGCATCCAACAGGTGAGCGCACGCCTTCGGTTTGACTTTGAAGCGTCTGAAAAATTCATATTTCCATTTCCTTTAAGAGATACTGTTTGTAAAGTGTACAGTTCAAAGAGATGTCATTTATTTAAACAACAAGATGCTAAATCATATACTGTGTGGCTATGGTACATAGCTAATTTGCCCCTAGCCATGTATATTCTTCTTCTTTCAGCGGCTCCCTTTACTTTGTCTCCGAACCACTCGACCCAAGCTACACCTCTGATATATTAATTTCTAATCCTACATCTTCTGCTCACTCCTAACCAAAATCTTAACATCTTCAACTCTGCCACATCCAGCTCTGCCCCCTGTCTCCAAACCATACATCTTATCTTAGGTCTCACAACTGTCTTATAAATCTTACCTTTCATTCTTGCTGCTGTCCTTCCGTCACCAGTCACCCTTGATACTTGTCTCCACCTACTCCATCCTGCCTGCACTCTATTCTTCACCTCTCTCATGCACGGTTCATTGATCTGGATGGTTGACCCCTCCCTCCCGAGTAGTTAAACCCATCCACCTGCACTGCCTCTTCTCCTTGCACCCTCACATTTCTACCTGCCTCCCTCCCATTCGGACACACGTCCTCCTGTATTCTGTCTTGCTTCTGCCGACTTCCATTCCTCTTCATTTCTCTTCTCTCCAGAGCTTGCCTCCACTTCTCCAGGCAGTCTTCCATCTGCTCCCTACTCTTATAAAGTGTGTACCTTATGGCTAGTGTCACAAAATCTTTCATCATTTTACCAAGAATACTGCAAGTTTACAGCCAGCTAGCAGCTACTACAGCTATACTGCTATTTTTATATACATAGGCACAGCAGTGATATCTTTAGCTGCGTGCACGTAAACTGTATGTGTGGAGAGCAAAGCCGGGGAGATTTGGTGAAATGCCATCTCAATATGTTATTGGCTATTATCTGACAAAGGCTGAGCTTTTGTTAGCTTGTTAAATGTATCTGTTTGGAAACAATGAGCAGCACACTGGCTTGGATATCCACCGGCCTTTACCCATTCATACAAAAGATGAATGCAGCTACCTGGGTTGGGCATTTGAACGTCACAAGCTTGGTGAAACCTGATGCGACCATGTTAAAATAATAACTGGAAAAACTGAACAGCCAACTCCTGGGCGTCTTTTTTGAACAATCAAAAGCTGATCAAGTTTTCTCTAACTGAGAAATGGAGGACACTTTAATGTGTGAAACACTTGAAGACCATGAACTTTTTAGGAATGGTTAACTGGGATGGAATATTGGCGTTACATCATTTCCATTCAACCTGATTATTTGGAATCAGAGGAGTCGCCCCCTGCTGACCACTAGAAAGACTCCAGACCTTAGTCACTTCTGCTTTGGCTTTACGTTTCAGACCCAGAGGCTTTTCATCTATTATACAGTCCCTGGCTGTGCCTGAAGCATTGAGACATTAGCTGTTACCCACAAATGCTAAGTCATCAGACAGTCTTGATTTAGCTGATGGTTGCAAGTTTTCCATGAATTTCTGTACAAATTAAATTGCAGTGAATCCAGTATGCTACTGCTGTTGTGACTATCTTTAAAAACAAAACAGTTTCTTTCCCCTGCCTCCACAGGTAGCTGTATTAAATATATTTATCAATGAAAATATCTAATAAACTCACTGACACAAGCTTGGCTTTGATGTGAGCTGCGCTACTTAGAGATTTTGTTTGGTGAGTAAATCCACAAAACACTGGGTGAAAATCCACATCTGACTGTCTGTCATTTACTTAACCCCAATAAAAGCTCCACGGTGGCCGTGACCTTAATATGAATAGCTGCTGTATGCTCCCTGTGTTCAAGTTCGCGTGCCACCACAAGGGGATATTATTTGAGTGCAGCAGCAGATTAAGGGTGATGTGATCAACAACTGGGCTTTTGTCAAAGTCAGAAGTAATTTGTGCAAAGTGTAAACTGCTTCAAATAGACTCCAGTATGGTCATTACCAGAAGGCTATAATCATATCAAAGTGGTTTACTCGAAGCTGCAGAGCTACTCAGCTTCAGCATCTTGTTGCTGCATTTTCTGTTTGTGAGTACCAAAATGTGAGGACTCCTTGGTACTGTAATTTTTTCTGTTTTTGCCAGTAGAAAGTAGAGACTAATTTTCTCTCCTGATTGTTAAATATATGTATGTTTTCACAGAAGTAGGTAACAGATTTTCTTGCCATCAGTGATTTAAGAGTGAAAAGAGAAAAGCAAATTCTGCCTGTTTTAGAGAAATTCGCACTGCTGAGTGGTATGGCCACCCCCTGTTGTTTCCAGCATGACTTTTGCACGAGTTGAAAGATGTTAATCTTCTCACTAGTAATCCTTGTTTGAATTTGAGGGATTACTAAGGTCTCAGCAGATAAAGAAGAACAACTTTGATTTGTTGTGTGTCTATCAGAAACCATACGATAGAAAGAGACATCTGTACAGCCAAAAAGCAAAAGAGAGACAGACAGAGGGCCAAAGAGAAAATGGGCTTGTATCAGTGATTCAACCCTCGCTTGCACTTATTCCTCTGTGTGTGAGTGTGTGTGTGTGTCTGCTTATGTTGAGGGGTCACTGGCCTCTCCTTTATCTGTGGCACAGTCACGCAAAACCAGTCGGAGATTGACAACATTTGGAGGATAAAGTGTCAGGACTGTGTCGTGCTGAGCTATCGGATGCAGCCTGGAGCACTCTCCATCACATTTCTTTGTGTTAACACTCAAGAAATCTGACAAATTCTCACATAGCCACATGTCACTGAAAGCAAGGCACTGGAGACTAATTATTAATGTTATCTTCCTCCCTGCGGGCATGAATGGTGGTGGTGTGCTGTGCATGAGTTTAATTTATGTCCCTGCTCCTTAGCGATCATTTTGATTGGATGTCCTGTGTGCAGCAGAAGGGACAAACACGCTGTCTGTTGTTTTAGAGCCTTAGAGGAAAATTTGATGAGTGGAGTCCACGGTTCTTTTTACCCCTTTCTTGCTCCAAAAAGAGATTACATGAATGGCTGAGTCTTGTTGTGCTCAGGTCTTTGCCTTTGTACATAATCCCCTGTAATTCTCTTTGTGGCGGACCCTCTCAGTTGTCACTCATTGTTTGATGGCTTCAGGGTTGCCCTGAGAAGAGAAACGCTGATACCCAACACAGCAGAGCAGGAAAACTTTCTTTCCACAAAGACATCTGTAACGGAGGTTCTTCTCTCTTCCATTTCTCTTAAGCCTTATAGTAGAAAATACATTCAATATACTTTTATTTAGACGTGAGCCACAGCTCAATTTTCAGTTCCTCCAAAGTGTTAATCAAGTGGTCCACCCCCATTCAGTTCATACACTACCTTGTTTTTTGTTTTGTTTTTTGCTGGGAATTTTGTAATTATTCCTTTTTTTAACTCCACGGATGTTTTGATGGTTTGGACTTGCCTTTAAGTCCTTATGTCTCACTCCAAAAAATATCTTAATACTTACAATATGTATATATACAATATACATTAAACTGTCGATAGAACATTTTCGGCGTTTGGCAACAAATAATCCAGCTCTTTATAGTAAGATTTTGTTGCATTACACGTAAATATTAATTTTTTCCCGTAGTAATTGTAAACTACATGATCGCGGGGGCGGCTGTAACGCCTCTGACATCTTTCTCCCTTTGTTTTACCGGAGGTGATCGCACATGTGTGCTGCAGACTTCTGCTGAGCACTCAATGGTTGCAGGCAGTGTGCGTGTGCTGTGGGAGGAGCTAAAGTTTGGATGCTTGAAAGCGACCAGCCTTTAGTTTGTAGTAGAGGAGGCTCGTCTTCACACGCACGGAGGATGGACTTCGCCTCACGGACGAGTTAATGGACTCAATAACCTACGCGTTAAAGCGCACTTTATTGCGGATTTAGAAGATACATCGATCCATTTTTCGACAGTTGTTCCGGTGACCGTGAAGATTTCAGCTGTAACCGAGGTCTTTACACTGCTGCTCGTGGATGGTAAGGTCTTTTTGTGCCTTCCTCGTACTTTTTGTTGCCTGTCTCCACTTTAAACACGTTTAACGAAAAGAAATGAGAGGCAGGGGGGGAAACAGTTTTTTAATGTTTTATTAGAGGAAAAAAATCTTTGCGGACATTTGTGGTCCGGGACATAAGTGTGAATTTTAATTGTTTCGTTTAGGTAGTTTATTGTAAGATGGGGTCCTTAAAGGCAACTGGGATTTTTAATGTAATGGTGTAGGTTACTGTTGCATTTTAATTATTATTGTTATTATTATTTCTGTCGCTTTAAAAATTAGTTTGCATGTTTTTCTACTTGGAGTTTACATTTTTTGTTGCTCATCACGGTGCTGATTCATGCCATGCACATTTTCCCTGTTCATTCCTAAAGAGAATGCCCCAAATATTAATTACTTTTGATTAAAAAAAAAAGAGAGAATTCTTTGCATTGCAGCTTTAGAAAGGGTTGTTTTGTTTTTGTTTGTTTTTTTTGGATTGTTGTAAAAGCAGTATGTTGTATGTAGGTGTGGAGAGAGCCGCTGGACTTGGCCTCATGTGTTTTCTGTCGCACATGTGGGTAAACAGCTGCTATTTCCATTTAACCCAATAAAACAACGAAACAGAAACCGTTCTGATGACCTGACTCTGCTTTGTTTTCACCAAACATCGGGCGAAAAGTGTTGCTTCTAAGTCTCAGTCACTCATTTCTGTAAATACCACTTGGAGTCGTTTTGGAGTAGATTCTGTCCGGTTTTACACTTGCTTAATGACACCTTTCCTGTTATTCTCTTCCAAATAGCCACCTCCTCTTATCTCCTCTGGCATGTTGGAGACTGTGTTGACATACCTCCTGTATTACTTTGCATTTCTATGAACCAGACACAGTTTGACCGCAGATAAAGCATCCCATTTCCTCTGTTTTTGGTAGGGATTTCTTAGAAAAGGTGGGTTTTTTTATCCTGAACTGCTGGATCAGATCTGGTGGTTATGATGCATGTGAGAGCAGACGACTTTCAGAGTTTAGATTATACTGATATGATTTACTAGAGTAAGACTGTAAATGACCAGTGGAGCAGTTTTCCCTTTAGGGCTGTGCTGTTCTTCGTCTCTGTGTGATATTGTATCAAGAGCTAACACTGATGGGCTCTAGCGTTTATACTGTAAACAAACTGAAGAAACGTTCCCTCTAGGAGCACATGCAGCAGCATCATAATGTGTGCTTCCCATCTTATCCTCTGTGTCTTACTCTGAAACGCATAGACACTCATGCATAAGCAGACCCCCACCCACACATTTAAACACTCAAAACACACACACACACACACACACACACACACACACACACACACACACACACACACACACACACACTCTCCACCCAGCACTCCACCCACTATAACAACTTCAGAGGAATGGTCAGCATGTGGAGAGGTTGTGGTAAACGAGTGGGAGGGCAAGTGGAGACCCAGGAGAGGAGACACTCTGTTGCTTTTAACCCTCAGAAGGTTAGTGATGTTCCATATCATGTCTAGAGGGCTTAGATTTGTTCAGGGCAAACTGATGGGAACTTGCGTGTTGAGAGGCCCCAGATGTGGGAACACAGTCATTTTGCTGGGCCGAAGCCAGATCGCACCCAGCGACGGGGCAGACGTTAAGCCAGCCATTGCTGCCTTTTCATCAGCCCAGTTAAGTTTGTGCAGAAGACAGAAAAGAGTTTCTCTGTCCTAAACATAAATTTGTTTAATGTGCATGGTTTGCTTTGCTGATGTTTTGCCACGTAAACATTTGGCAGTAACAGCACCTCCCTTTGAGGAATTTGTGAGAATTCTTTGAGTGTTAACGCTACACAAACTGTGAAAAGTCACACTGTTCTTTTGCACATTGGTGATAAGTTCACATTTCTTTTTAATGGTTCACATTTGCATTCACTAAAACTTGGCTTTAGACCTTTTTGCTGACTTTATCGCTGTGTCCTTGCATAGCTTCGCCTGCCATTTGCAAGGCCATTCATATTCAGTATGACCTGTAGGTCGTGTAGAAAGGCTGGCCAGGCCCTGCAGGGGTTTTCAATGTTGGGTCAAAAGAAGACTATGAATGCAGGTGACACTTCTGAGGCTTTTTCTGATGAGCCAGAAATTCTTCAGCAAATTGGATTTTCTTCATTTATTGCTGCTTTATACTCTGGCATTGCTTTCATAAACAAATCTGGTTTTGATGGTAAAAACATGTGTTCTATCTGCATTTCACTAATTCAAGTCAGACTGCTGTCATGCCTGTTCATCTATCACATGGAGCTGGAGAATTAGAGATTTGTACCACTACTGACAAATGCTTCAGGTACTTGCTTAAGTCTCATGGCATTTATTATATTTGGTGGTTTTCCACTGTTTATCTTGAAGATCAAACATGGCAGACAGTGCGAATGAAGCCTCTTGAGGTCGATATAGTCCTGTAACATTTCCGTAGCAAGTCTTTGATAATTCTGTAGATGTAATCCAAGTTTGTGCTCATGGTTCTGTTATAAAACTGAGCAGTTGCAGACCCCTGTTGAACTCTGTTTGGGGGCAGAATTGCAAAAACATGTTGGATAATACATGTCGAGCTACTCAGGTTTATTTTGAAGGATGGTTTATACCACTTGGCTGCATCTGTCTGACAAGTTCATCAGAAGTGCTCTCTGACTTCCACGAGGGTTTAACTAAGGTAGCTGTCTTTGAATGGAAACATGTTATGTAACGTGGAGCTCTCCTCCAGAGACAAATGAACGTCTTCTGCATGTTTCTTCTCTTATTTTGAAAGAAGTGTGGAGAAAAATATAAACAGTGACTTTGTAATGGAAAACAGACTTACGATGTGCCTGGAATGCTGAGATCCAGTATTTATTTATATAGTAAATTACCAGAGACCCATATTATTAGGTTATTTAAACCTCGCCTTTTCCTAAATAACGAAAAAGTGCTGTGCACTCAATAAGGAAGAAAACTCCTTTATGTGAGGACCTTTATGACCGGTATTGGTAGGTGTAAAGTGGCACAATAGGAGGAGGGGAATTGTACCTTTTTGTTTTGTTTTTCTTTGTATAAGCTGTTTTTGTTTTATTTCCCGTGTTTGGATTCTTGCTTCTTTTTTTCCCCCTCATGGGAAACGGGCACGGTTTGCCATGGTTTTCAGGGTTTTCCATGAGGTCATAGCACCTGATACCAAATACTTTTTTTCAGTACCTGCTCCCCCGGTGTTCCAAGTGATCCAAACAGGTACTAAAATGTGGCGTCTTCGGTCTGCATGCCACCGATTGACTGGTCAGTAGCATCATTCCATGAGTCATGAGAGCGTCTTGCTCAGAAAAGTTAAAACCGCCATTTTTGAAACCCAGCAACGACACATGCTTACTGCTTGCTATATCGATATACTCCATCAGGAAATGAACCCCCTTCGTGGAACAGAAAGCCAAGGTTAACCATGAAGTTATCGGGATAACAGAAGATCCTTCTGTTGTGTACGGGCCTCTTGTTTCAACAGGTGGTGGTTACACACAAACACATACAACAGTGCAGCAAAGGCAGTAAACATGGAGGAGCATAAAGAAACATCAACTAATGTAAACAGTGCTGGATTTAAAATATGTGCAGTATTTCTCAGATTAATGTTTCCAAACAGAAAGAAAATCTGACATGCTTTTTGTACCATAATGGGCAGAATTTGGCAGATGGTGCTCAATAAATTCACTTTAAGTGAATAGTTAAACAAATTGGCCTACTAGTTATTTTATGATTATAAAAGTTATCTTAATGTGCTGTACAGGGCTTTGCTGTTGTTAAATTAAGATATTCAGGAGTTTTAATTTTGTTTTGAGTGGTATTAAATGACGTTATAATGATCAGTATTATTGTAGTAGTAGCCTTGTGAAAGGCAGAGGGAGGTTGTTGCAGTAAGTCCAATGACTAAATTGAGGCTAAAGAAAATATTAATGATGTCAGGATTTTATTTATTTTTTCCCCAGGCCTTCACTCCCCAGCCAAGCAATTTTTGTACACTCTTTAATTAAGAATTGATTTTGCCATTTTGTTAGCAGTCTTTTAGATTGTTTCCAATTATTTCCCTATAAATGATTATTGAATTCCAAATGCATTAAGATATCATTCCCTTATTTGTTCCAAGTCTCCACTATTATCAGTAGGACCGTTGCCCAGAGGGACAGAACTGTTGACCTTTTACTTCCTTTATTGGCTACAACTGCTGGCAAAGACAAAGACAGAGCTGACGGTAAACAAAGCAGTACTGCTTCGGTTGTTCTTTTTGAAGTCCAGATGTTTGCTGAGAGTCAACAGCCAACTGCCTCGAAGCGGCAAACCTGACAAATGACTCAGACAAACTGTGTCATGTTTCCACTTGGAATGAGTAATGAGAACAGTTTTGTGGTCAAGCCTTTTGGTCACGGTCATCGAAGTTCTTACCTGAGCACGCTGAAGTGAGTTTGGGTCTGACGAGGTGAAGTGGAGCCTGAAACATAATATAGTCATCTGATATGCTTTTAAATCCTATTGCTCTGCTTGTCAAATCATGTAAGGAAATGAGTCCTCACATCGGTTTAACTACGGGGATTAATCGTGCACCGCACTCCCCCACCACCACTTTGGCGTGTAAGTCATGAGATGAATAGCCCAGTATGGATAGCCAATCCTTTGGATTTGATGGTGTAATTAGCAGATGAACTGTGATGCTAATACAGCATGGTCCAGACCTCAGAAAGGCCTCTATTGTGCAATTGCATGACTTTAAACTTTCAACTCTCCTTTGTGACACCACAGAGTTTGTTCACAGTCTTGCCTGACGTCGTCATCGACCCAGCAGATGAATAAGATGCTGTGGTCCGTCGTGGCCATGGGCAACTTTCACAGCACCAGTGTGCCTCACATATCTGGGCTGCAAAATCAGAGGGAGGCCACAGGCACTGGAAAACAATTGAAAGGATTTTTCCCCTCACTGCTAATGTTTTCAGACAATCATTAAACTTAGTTCTGTCAACTAAGCAGTCAAGAGCCCCAAGCAAGTAGGAACGTAAAATTCTTTCTCTGTTTTTGTGGTTCAGTCTTCCAGGCCACATTGTTAGTCTGTAATCGTGAGGATTTCCTGATTAATCAGCACACCATATTAGTCTAAATGGGTCATTAGGGTAAAGTGTGGTGAGCTTTTCAACACAGAAGCACACAATAAACAGTTTGTAGTTTAGTGGACTGAAGGGGGAAAAATTGCTATTAAATTTTTATCATCATAAGAGCTCCATGTCTCCAAATTTTCCTGTAGTTTCTGTATTGGGACTGTGTCAAGAGAGAGAAATTATGCCTCCTATCACACTGCGCTCTGACTGACGCACGGCTCATTATTGACGCTTTGCAAGTTTTTCAAGAACTGATCTCCCACCGTTCCCCGTCAGGCTTGAATAATTTCAGGGAAGGGCAAGTCTGTATCAGAGGGAATAAGGTGACCCTTACTCTCCTTTAAGCACTTATCTCCTCTGCCAGTTCTGCTTCACTCACTCGTTTGAAATGATAATTGCTACTTCCTGCATGGCAAAGCTGAGCAGTATGTACACTAATGTAAAAAGGGGGTTTGAATATTCCTCAGAGCCAATTCTAGCTTTGGATCAGACTTGAAGCGTTGTCACATCATGGTGTAATTTCAACACTCTGTGGCTGTAGCATGTTGGAATAAATGTCACAGAAAGACAATTCCAGTAAGTAGCCTCATAGATGCCACTCAGGGATGTAAAATCACTGGGTTCCTGCATTTCAATGAATGCCTTTGACTCTGACACACAGACGTGATGGGATCATGGAAACGGAGCACGTACTGTAGTTAAACAATTAACACACATCTCGCTGGTAGCTTAAGGTCATGCAAAGCCAATTAAGGCACATTCAGTACTCGGCCTGGTACCTGATTAACATAAGAGAAGGAGGTGTGGCACATAGAACTGGATGAACTGCTGAGTGCATGTATAAGGATTCAAATGAACACCAACCAATCATGTTACACTGCAACACTTTGCTTCAGTTCTCTGGTAGCTCTGTAACTACTTTAAAACAACCTGTTTAGGGACATTTTACTGTGGGGAATACATCAGGCATGGTTGCGTCGCTTGACTTCTGGAGTTGTTTACATACACTAAAGACGAAGCTTACAGTTTCACCAGACGCATCCAAAAAAGCAGGTTTCTGCTCTGCATCGCTTTAAAAAAAAAAAGTTTTGTTTTGTCTTTGCTATTGGTAGAACAGGTGCTTCACATCTGAAATGCTCTTAGGTAGGTTGAAGCTGTGCAGAGCGTGGAGCAAAACTAAAGATGAAAAACACACCAAAAGATCTTTTAAGTGTCTGGATGCTGACCTGGAGCCTCTTGCAGGTTTTCTGTGGTTTCTCATGCCATGAGATTGGTAGTCAGGGGAGACCTTCATGGACAACACTTATGTTGAGCCGTCCTGCTGAAACTAGATCAGATTGGTATCTAGCAAGGAAGCCAGGTAAATGCCTCCAAGCATTTCCTTTGTATGTGGGGTGGAGCACAGTGGGGGAGGCGGATACGATCGGGGACTGTTGAAACAATGTTTAAATGGTTAACATGACATGAATATCAAGACTCGATGGTTTTAAAGTTGTTCCTGATTAGATTATTTTACAAATAACCGGCGATCTATACATGCCTTCTTGGTCATAAACTGTCAGATACATTGGTACTACTCTTTACCTCGAACAAGAGATGTCTGTCATAAATGCTTACTAGTCTTATTAATGCTGTCATTTATAATTTATTATGGTTAGGATTTTGCTGAACTCATTGCCTCTGTGTGTTAATTGTCAAAGCAGATTAACAAATTGTGGACATTTGGATTTATCGGAGAAGTAGTATATTGCGCTTTCAGTAAGTCCGCTTTGTGTCTGCTACGCTAAAAAGGAGCTTTGAACTAAATTCATTTCTATGCAGTAGCAGTTTGAACCATGAGTGAGCGAGTATTTGGGGGTTTATGGAAAGTGACTGGGTTATGAACTGAAGACCAGGACTTGCTGTTTGGTCACAGGCAAATTTTCTTCACAGCGAATGCCTAATTTGCTTAGTTTTTCCAGTAATTTTATCATTTGAAAGTCATTAAAAATCCTTTTGTATCTGAATCCAGGAGGGAGATACCACAGCAGGATGCATTACAGCCAGTCATCAACACAAAGATGATTCTGTGAATAATTAATAACTCATGCAGGGAAAAGTCATCTTCCTCGTATCAATCTGGGATCACACATATGAATAAGTAATTGAGTACTTAATTGAGTTTCAGTTCTCAGAGAGTTCCACATTAGTGTCTGATGATTCCCAGTACAGTGCACAGGTAGTGGATTACAGCTCACAAGTCAGTATTGCTTCTTAGATTTCCCTCTTCTTTGCTTTTTCAAACTTTGTGTTTGTATCAAATTGCTTGGTCTGAAATCTGTGAAGCAATTTTTCGAGATAGATGTCGACCATTTGTGGATATTTGCATAAAGAAAATGGAAAAAGTTATAGTAAATGAACAGGTCCTGATAAGCAGTCATATCTGATTTTTGAACCGTTTGTACAAATTTGGCTCTTTCAGAGGAAGTTTGCCTTTAGGCACCAGGATTCCCAGTTCACAGCTGCTCCATATTAAAGACCAAAATGTTGGAGCATGCATAAAGGTTTTCATTTCATTCCAGGTTAAAATCTCTTCTGTGTGCTGACACCGAGGTCTCCATTTGGTTTCAGAGCCAAGAAAAAAAAATTCACATTACCTGTAGGGTAGAAATGATATTGGAGAGGCAGTAGAACATTTTGTGTTCATGTTTTTCTTTTTCTCTTTTATCTTCTGTTGAATAAATAAGTGAAAGCAGAGAGGAAGCCTCCTTATTGATGGCCTTCATTGATGCACTTTTGTATTTATATTTTATTACTTTATGCTTTTGAGAATATTTACTTTCAGTCCACTTTCAATTCCCTGATCTAGAGGAAGTTCCTTTCAAGAAGCAAAGACAAAAATATTTTGATGGAAAAATGTTGTTTTTTTTTTCTTTGTTTTTTTTCAAAGCCTGCATTGTTGAGTTATGAGAAGGTTGTCCATATAGAAACCACTCAAAGGCTTCTGAGAGAGGATATCCTGAAGATTTCTCTGATAGAAGTAGCTAGGAAAGAAAGAAGCCAATTTAGCACTACTGTAGAGGCACTCAAGATTTTAGCCAAATTTGAGTGTGGACTTCCTGTTTTTAAAAGTCCACCTCGTTTGAGTATTTTATCAGCATGGTGATGATCAGAACCCTTTTTGAGATGGGTTGAATTTGCGTAGGATAATACGCTTGTCTCTCTATATTTCTTTTTGTTTTTAATAAAAAGTAATTGTAGCTTAAGAGTGATATCTACATGCGAGTGTGCAGGCTACTGTAGTTTGCAATTAATGACATCATCGCAGTTGTCTACACATCTCTGTTGTCTGCAATCTTTATTCCTGAGGTCCCTCATCCAGACATGCTGACTCATGCTTAACCGTCATGTAAACTCACAGAGTCACTGTGATGATGAATTCACTATGTGCTCTGCCAGCTTAGCAAACAATTGGTGCTGTCTCAACTGCTGCACGGGGTGCTTATGGTTTATTTTTAACCCAGTCGTGATTTATTTAGCGCACTCCCTTCTTGGTGTGGGAGCAGTCTGCTCACCTGAAAGTTTTCCTTCTACTACCCACAGTCCCATTCCCTGGTGGAGTAAGCGTTAACGTTTCACCTAATGTTCCTGCAAAGTACAGCATGCAATGTTTTACCTCACGGATATTTGAAAAGTAGTTCACCTTTTACCCCTGATTCATTAAGATTCAGAAAGGTTAAAGTTAGTTTAACCTATTAACTATTTATCTGATGATGTGTTCTTTAAAAATAAAGTAAATATTGCCGGTATGTCTAGCAAGGTGGGTTGAAAAAAATGATTTGGAGTCCATGCCATTGATTTGGGTGGGGAAAAAATTGTACCTCCCTCAGCGATCTTAACTGCTTGATTTTTGCAATAATTATGCATTGCGCACCCAAGAAAGCAGGCTGCTAGTCTGAGTTATGATGACAGACACAGTAAGGAGTCTCTGCCTTGTCAGTCGCCTACTGAGGCCTTCTTTGCCGAAGATGATAGCTCCACCAATCTTTTGTAAATAGTGATTTAAACCCAAGAGGCCACATTAAACATTAACGTTAACATTTATTTGATTTAATCATTGCTGTCCTTTTTTGTTACTGGAAGAAGTCATTACATCGTTTTGGATACAGTTCCCCAAAGTCACCCTTAAATCTGGCCTGACGGACACAGATAAGATTTGATGGCAACTTGTGCAATTAAAAATGCTTTTATAGTTCCCTTTCACTTAGATGTGCTCATGATACTGTTAATGGATTGGACCGCAGCCTAATCTACCCTCATGTCAAACTCAGTCATACTGCTCTCATCACAAGGTCCTGCCTGGCTGCTGATTATCTCCATAAGTGCCTCATTTTGTGCCAAAGACCAAATGTGAGACAAGTCACTTTGCAGAGAAGAGTTATTGAGAATTCGTAGCCTAGCACAAAGCCCAGTCTTTTAATCAAAAGCTAGCCAAATGGTTAGCATTCATGCTGCTACCTTTCCAATGAACTCGACATGACCTGACGGAGTGTATCGCCCAATGTGTCTTTCACATCCTTTTGCCATATGAACAGATGCAGGAATTAATAGGGAGCCTCGAGGGAGATTCAGAAGGTTAATGAATCTGTAGCTTTAAGCAATATGGCACCAGATTCACCCTTCACAGATACAAGGAGCAGCAGACCCTTGCCTGCATGAGCAGATGGGTCCAGTGGCATTGAGTATAGTTGCTCACTTTTACTGTAACAGCTCTGGTTGAATAGAATTCTAATCCTATAAATCCTATAATTGTTACCTCTAATTAGATCACTTTCTTTGGTCGAGCACTTGCTGTCAAATATGATTTAATGCTTATTAATATTTAGTACTTTTTTCCTTCAGACCCTTGTTGCATTGCTTTTGAGATTGGATTAGGACACTGCATGAGTACTTTGACTAAAATGCATTTACGTATGATGGGGTCTTTTTAAAATCTGAAAGAAAAGAGGATGAATGCAGTATTACATCAGTTTACTTGGCCTTCACGCCCTTGTTAAGGCTGAACAGATCTGCCTGAGGCCTGCAAAGTGTCCATCTAGTGCTCCTCAGGCACCAGGCCCAGTTATATGAACATTTATGAGTCATCATGCGTCTTGGATTCCCCAGATACCTTGTTTCCTATTCGGGTGCATGGGCCTCTTGCTATTGCCATAGTTTTGTCAAAAAAGACAAAACAAACTTTTTATTTTCTCTTTTTTAGAGGCCAATATTTCTGTAAGGAGGCAGATGAGTAAACTGTAAGTAAATGTGTTTTTGTTTTAGTTTTTTGGCTTAATTCTTTGGTAGAAGTCACGACTAGGTGTGTATGTGATAGGACTGAATGTTTGTGCTGTAATTAAGCAAACACGATTGTGTAAAATGTGTTCTGAACCAATTAAATTTTTGGTGGGCATCAGCTACATTTTTGAGGTGGTAAAAGGTCAATTTAAGTGTGTTGAGATATTTCTTCATGCATTACTGCCCTAAAGAGTTTGATGAATTAGGAAGCTTTTAAGCAGAGTGGCAGGAAACACTTCTAACACCACGCCTCTCTTTTCATTAAAATTTAAAACACTTGCAGTTACATAAGGATGTGCCCTGGGAACATGGAGGCTTGAGGTGTGCAAGAGATGCTGGGCAGCCAAGCTTGTTGTCCCAGCAGGCATGAGAGGGACCACCGGAGGCAAAAGGAAATGTTAGAGTACCGTGGGTGGATGTTTCAGCCTACAGTGACTCAGCTAGCTTCAGTGGAGCAGCAAGAACCACAGCAGGCCTGGCAGTGAAGTGAAGAGTGACACAGACCTATTAGTTGGATGCTGCAGACCCCGGGGAGGGGAGACCAGGGTGTGACACTGAGATACAGATGTATTCAAGTCAGCTCCCCACTCTTCAGACTGGGCAGGTAGCAGAGTATATTAAAAAGTATGTTCAGGCTGCTCAAAAGTTTAAAATGGTACTTTCCAGCTGGGCCCTACCTCCGCAGACGCCCAGGAGCTACTTATTGTCCCACGCTCATCTTGGTCTGCTGTATTTATTGGCTGTCATAAATATTTGCACGAGGTCTTCAGGGAGTTCCTTCAATGATGCGAGAGACGCCATGTGCTCTGCAGTGTTTACTTTCTAAACCTAACCACCTCTGTGGGTTCTTCAGGGAGGCATCTAGCACTGCTGGGCAATAAGGAGTAGGGAGTTATGTTATATCAAACACGAGGGCTTTACTGAATTCACTGAACGGAGGCATCTGTACTCCGGTCAGGATATTGGTGAATTCATAAGAATCAAGTAATAGTTTGCACTCTGGTTTAGGTTTGAAAACACTGGCAAATATATGATCTAAGGCTGTTTTGGGTGCACAACAGGCATGCGGTATTGCTGTAAGGAGTCAGTTGGACCAAGATTGAAATATATTGCAAGCATGCATATATTTCCCCTGGACTTCCAACTCGCATCATCACTGGGTCAAAATTTTAGAAAAGATCATTTGTTTCGGCCATAGCGCTTCTATTTTTGTGTTAATTTGAAATTGCAGCATACTGTATACAAAACTGGTTATTTTTATTTAACAAGTTAAACCAAACAGGATGAGTCACTGAGTGTGCTTTATAATTTAATACCTCTTTAATACTTCTCCAGGCTTACAAAAACAGTCTAGGCTCTTAGTTTTTTTTCACAGCTCTTATTGATTCAGTATCTGTGCTCTCATGACATTGCTTTTGGTGAAAGAAATGTTTTGTTTTCAGTGGAAAAAACTCATAAAAAGGTGCCACCTGTGTTCAGTTTTGAAATGGTAAACAAGAAAAGTTTCAACTAGATAGTAAACTGAGAGAGAGCTTAAAAGCCATCTTCCTCAGGTTTTGTTGGAGACCAACATGAAAGTGCTAATCACAAATATCCTTTCTTCTACGCAGGTTGGCGTCCGCATTCTGGACAGGTGGCTTCGGATGGTTAAGTGTTAGTTTTGTCTGACGCAGCTATCATAAAGCTGCTCATTTCCTGCTTTAAAGTATTGCACTGGTCATTTACTTAATTTCTACCTTGCTCATATACAATTTTATTTCACAGGAAAAGAGGGGCTTTTTTCTCGTGGCTACAGCTCCGGTTCATCATAATCTCTTTGAACCAGCAGGCAGTAATTAATAAAAATAGACCATGACTGTAATAGACCACTGTTTCTGTCACTGGCTAGCAAAGGCAGAAATGTTTCAACACCTAGTTGCAATAAACGTGACCTCAAAGGAAACATAATGCATCTTCATATTTGAAGGTTTGGGCTCGTGTTAACAATTTGTGTTTTCCTCAAACAAGCAAAAATAAATTATGACAGGTTTGATAGCTGTTGATGTCGTTTCAAAAAACTCAGAGGGTTGAAACAAATGGGCTGGTGCTTACTTTAAGTGCTTTTCAATAAAACTGACAGCCCACTAAACACAAAAATACCAGTATAGATTTACATAACATGCTTCTGATCTGTATACTCACACAAAGCAAATAAAAGCTGTTCATTGCACCTTCTTGTGACAAATTACCGGGCTGTCTTGGGAGTCACTGTTCTTTTATTTCCCCACATAGCCACAAAATTGGAGCCAGACTCCCGTATTATCTTCTAGGGGGATCTCTCACCGATTTGTTGACAGCATAATTAAATACAGAGATTAAAAAAAAATGTAGTAGCTGTTTCGTCTTTCAAACAGCAAATTGGATATTCACTTAGGCTTAAGTTTGTGAAACCCTTCAAGCTACCAGATGATGAGTATTTTCATTTTAGCTGGTTAGAGCGCTGAATGATCTGTTTTGCTGAGTTTTCTTTGTGGCGGAAAAAAACTAAAACAAAAGGTTGTTTGTTCACTATTGAAAGCTGAGGGGCAGATGGATGTGGAAGGTCATTTTTGGGTGATGCCGTTGTTGCTGGCAAAACTAATGAACACTCCTCTCAAATAACAGCTGTTTGAATTAAAATCCACAGCATCCTCTAGAATGAGCCCCTGCTTGAATGTGTTAGTCCTTTTGTATTTGTAGTTTATGGTTACAGCGTCAGAAGCTGGATAAGGATCTGTTATTCCAGCTTGTTTCATCTTTTTTTTTTCTTTTTTTTTTTTAACTGTTGTTTGAACGCACATAAAGAAAAAACTTCTCTCTCTCCTTTCCACAGATCCAAGATGACTTTAACTAAGTGGAGTCTGGTTGGAGCTTAGCACTGATCCACTGCAGAGCACTATGAGAAGATGAAATCCAGCAGCCTTTAATCCAGAAAGGATTCCCCTTCTCTAGACTAAGAGGCTACAAACTGTATGTAAAGACCACTGGGAATACAAGACTCGAATCAAGGACACGATCCACCCCCCTCTGACTTGCAGGAAGATGGGAGTGAGAAAATAACCCTCTGTGGCATCAATAGGAGTTTAATGTGTTCCACGGAATCTTAAAACAAACCTTGTACATCCGTGTTCATCTTAGACAAGCAGGCAACCATGTGGACATTAACTGGGACTGTCCACTGTCTTCCTGCTGCTGCACTGCTATTGGCTAGCTTTCTCCAGTCAGTGATCGCCACTGAGGAAGATGTCGTACCTCGCATCAGTTTCCCATACAGTAAGTGTAATTTGTTTTCACTGATGACCAGTTGTGGCTTAACATTGTGGCTGTGAGTGAGTTTTGGCATTATTTCTCCAAAATCTGCAGGTCTGTGCATATCACCGTAATGGTTTCCTTTTTTACATCCTTTCATAAAGAAAACTACAACAACCAAATGTAAAGAGAAATTTTTAATATTAAATGCAAATGACCCTGTCTTAAAAGCCTTTTTCTTAGAATGCTTAAAGTGGAAAAATAAAATGCAAATGCCACAACAATAAAGTATAAATATAATATTGCTCGTCTCGGTTTGCAAATCAAGCAAATAAAACATGAACAGAATTAAATAGAGGACTCGTTTCAGCACTGTGAACTCAGAACAGTGCTTCTTTTTTTTCTTTTTTACTTGCTCCTACTTCATTACTGAGGTTTTATTATCCTCATTTTCAGCTCTATTTTTTTTTATGCTTGTACTTCATTAGGGTAGCTATGCATGATTCAGTTCAAATTAACCCTGATTTATCTTATTCTGGGAGCTTGGTACAGCTTCTCAATTTTAGTTTACTTCAGCTTTTTTCTGATTGCACCTCTGAAAGAATAGGTGTGTGTGTGAGCGTGTGTGAGCGTGTGTGTGAGCGTTTATTATTTGTATTTGTTAATATGTTTGTCTGCAACAGTCTTGTAAATAGGATATTGAGTAATTTTATGACAGGGTGTCTTATCCTGTTGAAAGCAGCTATCAGAAGATGAGACACTGTTGCTGCAAAGGGATTGATATGGACAGCAACAATGTTTTAAACAATCATCATTTGGTACTAAGGGGCCCAAAGTGTGCCAGGATAAAGTCCTCCACACTATTACACAACTACCAACAACCTGAACCATTGATACGAGTTGGGACAGATTCATGCTTGTTTTTGTTTTGTTTTGTTTTTTTAATACCAATTTTTGACCCTACCATCCGAATGTTGCAACAGAAATCGAGACTCATCGGATGAGGCGATGTTTTTCCGATGTTGGTGAGCGCATGTGAATTATAGCCTTAGTTTCTTGTTCTTAGCTGACAGAAGTGGCACCCTGTGTTGGGTTCTGCTGCTTCAAGGTTCAATGTATTCAACGATGCTCTACTGCATGTTTTGGTTGTAAAAAGCCATTGCTTGAGTTACTGTGGCCTTCCTGTCAGCTGGAATCGGGCTTTCTTCTTTGACCTATGGCATCAACAAGCCATTTTCACACAGAACTGGCACTCATTGGGAACCAGCCAGTGAGTGCCAGAAATCTGCCCCATTAGTTGTAATTTCAGCAAATGATAAGCCACCACCTAGAAATGAGAAACCTCCTTTCATCTTTCTTCTGAACTTAAGGAGACAAAAATATTGAGTATTAAGTTGAGAATGCACAGCTGTTTCTACTGAAAACATTATGCGCTGAATATGTAACCGACATAACGGTAGTAAATAAAGGGGGCAGGGCCAGTTTTTCACAGTGTAACATAATAAATATCAGTGATGAGCAAAAACAACATACACAGCTGCAACAAGTCTGCAGGGAAAGAGGCTGTGGAGCAGTGTGTGCATAGATACATGTACGAAACCACAAGTGACTACAGGCCCAGCCCAGAAACACATATGCCAACTTAAGGACAACCGCACTACAAACATCTCTGCATAGATACATGAAATTACAAGTTTTGTTCCCTGAGGGGTTTTTTTCATATTAGATGTCACTTCACACAAAATTTACTGTCTCTCTTGTGTTTTGTTTTCTTTTTTTTCCCCTCTTGGGCCTTGACAGAAAGACTGGGGGAAAATATGTATAACACGTGACTCTGCAGAGTGCAGAGCAAGTGAAGTGCAACAATTTGGGGCCCAGTAGCTGCTCTGTAGCACATACAGTCTGGCATCATACCTTCAAAGGCACTTGGTTGCTCTGCGCTTTTTGCTTCTAATTGACCTTTTGCTAATGTGTGACTGAGTGAAACAATTTATGATACAAATATAAACTTAATGTGTCTCCTGGCAAAATCCACTGATTGAATGGGAGACCTTTTTGCACCCGACTTCATCATTGTATGTAATTACTCCGCACACACTGCCACACATCCTATTATAACAACTGTGGATTAAGCTTCCATAATTTAAACACATGCCGCTGTTTTCCTGTATTTGCTCTGCCGACAGCTTTTTGGTAATTGATTGATGCATTATGGAAGCTTGTGACAAATGAGGTAGCTGTTTGGATGTGGCTCACAGGGGAAATTGACTGATTTTTTTTTTTTTTTTTTTTTTTTTTTTTTCCCTCCTCTCAGGAAAGTCTCACTAAACACATTTCAACATCCTGAATTAGAGCTGTTGAAATGTGCAGTTTTACATGGCCAACAAGATGCTCCTTAAAATAAGCTTCTCGCTTCATTCGTTCATCTGTCTGTTCTCATCCAGGCAAATAGTTTACTCAAACATTAACCACAGCATAAGTTCATAAAGGTTTAGAGGTATATTGGCTCCTTTAAGCACACCTGCCTGAATTTGAAGCCCCTCCCCCCCAGAAGGTTTGTTTCCTTTCCTCTTTAGCCACTTTAGTGAGCTGTCATCCTGTGATTCACATGCACCACCTCAAATTAGCATCTCTCACACCCAAGAACAACCTTTCACATCCTTGAGCCATTTAGCTTATTTCTCTAAGAGCTGAATAGACTAAATTGGCCCAAGGCTGGTTCCCAGCAAGTGAGTGTTTTGCAAACCACTGATGTTTCTTTCTTCCCCCCTACTTTGCCTCACTCCACGCGGCATTCATCATCTTAAATTCATGTATTTTGACATGAACGATGAGTGATTGAGGTTGTCAGCTGGAGAGCATAAGTAGTAGTGTGAGAAAACTGCTTTTCAACTGACAATTTCGTGTAGAAAGTCTTATTTAAAAGTCACTGGCACTGATTATAAGCTGTTTAATGAGACAACAGCTTTGCACAAACACTAGCATACTTCATATATAAACTAACTTTTGTTTGACCTCCACCACTGCTGCAAAACATGTAAAGCAGGTCACCTCTTTAAATCGCCGTTTCTGATTGGCATTGTCTGTAAGAAAAGGGGGACCCGGCCTGTTTTCTGGAGAGAGCACCCTTGCCCTCCTCCTTGAAAAGCGTCCCTCTTCCTTTTTGTCCTCCTTCCCTCTCTCCTCGTCCTTCCTTCTCTCCTAATGAGCAAGCTAATCTCTCATGTGTAGTGAGTAGGGGTTTTTGTGGTTGCTGCAAAGGGAGAGCTTGTCTGTTTTTCATTATGGTTCTTGAGCAGAGGCAGAGCAGCACAAAAGATCATGGGACTTGGAGCTGTAAGCAATGGTTAGGCATACAGCATGTATCCCTGTTAGTTATCAGAAGCTTCTCAGACAGTACTTTCTGAAGAGGTGCACTGAAGAGATGGATTCTTTTTGTTCTTTAATTTTCTTTTCTTTTCACTTTAATCAAGGAGACATTCGAGTTCAGACTTGAGTACGTTAACTACAGTGTTTGTCACACACATACTTGGGCGAGCCACCCAACTAAATTCTATTTTGCAATCTTTGTCTTTTTTTTTTTTTTTTCTTTTTTCCCCCACAATCCACTGACACAGTCTCTTCAATACTGGACAAACTCCTCACTTTTATTTTTGGAAAGTTATCACTAACCAGCTAGGCCCACTGTCCAACATACTCTCAAGTTGACCATTATAGATTGTAGATGAGAAAGGTAGTATATCCAAAACCTTCAGCAGATGGAGAACTGCTTCAACTGACAGTAGCCCCTTTTCCATTAGTACCCATTCGGATCGACTCGCCAAGGTTTTCAAGGTTTTCCAATAGGTGATAGTAGCCGGTACAAGGTGCTACAATAGTACCTACTCAACTGGACAGGTACTAAAATGTGATGTCGTAAGACTGCATGCCACCATTTGGCTGGTCAGTGGAGTCACTCAATGAGTCATGAGAGCATCTCGTTCACAAAAATCAAATCTGCCATTTTTAAGACCCGGCAACGAGGGAAATGGTTAGAGGAAAAAAACAGTGCTGTGGTCCCCGAATCTGATGAAAAGCGACAGACCAAGCAGCAGGTATATCATTGCCTCGACGCCCACCTTTGTTGTAGCATTTGTGTTGCATACTAATTGCGTCACGGGACGCTCAGCTGTGTTGCTGTGACAACAACAGCAAACATTAGGTGGGACACGATTGTAATGGAAAACTAGTCGATCCGAGTCGAGTTGTGGCAAGTAGGACAGAGTAGGTACTCATGAAAAAGGGGCTTAAGTTGAGCTCACTAAGACTGCAGCAGAAGGGCTTTTGCCGCTGTGGAGACCGTAAAGTTTCCGTCCACAGGATGAGGAACTTACTGGAGAGTAGTATCCATCCACCTACATCCATTTTCTGCCACTTCTCTGGTTAGACTGCCACCCCTGAAAGCAGAGTTGCCTGGACCTCCCTCTCCCTGGCCACCTCTAGATCTTCCAAGGGACACAAAGGCTTTCCTAGACCACAAAGTAATCCCCCCAGGGTGTCCTGGGCCTCTCGCCAGTAGGACACGCCCAAACCACATCAGCTGGCTTCTTTCAATGTAGAGGGGTAGCAGATCTACTCTGAGCCCCTCCCGAATGACCAAACGCTTCACCCTTTCTCTAATAGACCTTTTCCACTAGTACCTACTCAACTTAAAAGTACGGGGTTTCAGTTGTTTCCCATTACAATTGAGAACTAATGTGCGTGGGCTTGTTGTAGCAAAGCGGCCAAACATGACATCATTTGTATGTGACACAAACTGCACAACAGTGGAAGTTGAGATATGGTATTCTGCTGCTCGGTGCATGGCTTTTTGTTAGACTGAAGGACCACATTGGGTTTTTTTTTATTTAGTCATTTACTTCATTTCCATGTTTCAAAATTGGCAGATTTTTGTGAGGAGCCACCCTCATGAGTCATCAAAATTTGTCACTGTCTGGCCACCAGTGGCATACAGTCCAACGTTTCATTTTTGGATCAGTTCAGATTAAGTGGAAACCGTCTCAGTAGATACAACAAAAAGCACCCGGTACCAGGTCCTACAACCTAATTGAAAAACCTTAAAATCCAAGTTGAGTTAAACTGAGCTGTGAAGGTACTAGGAGAGCTCCCATAAAGCTCCTTTTCCACAACACCCTACAAAGGAAGGTCGTTTCAGCCACTTGCAACCACTGCTCATGGTTATAGATTAAAGTTGTAACGTAGATTGACTGGTAAATCAGCAGCGTTGCTGTCACACTCAGCTCTCTTTACCATAACAGACTGATATAGAATCCACATCACTACCAATCCATGCCAATGTTTGCATTTACTGCTTTACTCTACTCTGTCGTAAAGAAGTCCCCAGGATACTTGAACTGCTACCATTGGAGTAGCAATCTGCCTTGACCCGGAGTGGGCACATCACCTTCTTCTGGCACCAGACTTGGAGATGCTAATTCACATTCCTGTTGTTTCACACTCTGATGCAGTTTGCTCCAATGCATGCAGCTACTGATGAATCCAGAAGAAATCCTCCGCAAAAGGCAGAGGTAATCCTGAGGTCACCAAACTGGTAACCATCTGCTGCTTGGCTGTGCCTAGAAAGTCTGTCCATAAAGGTTATGAACCAAGTCAGTAACAAAAGTATATGGTATCTTAAGATTGTGTGGTTGTGCTTGCTTTTGTGTCCATGTGTGCCCAAACACACCCTGTACCCCTACCGCCACCACAGTCTAATTATTTGGGGAACTAAATTGAATATCATCGTTTTATTGCTGTTAATCATCTTCCTCTTGAATCAATAATTTGACCTTAAAGAAATATGCTTAGAGATGCTTGAAATGATTGCCTCATAGCAGTGTCTGTCTGTTAGGGATAATGCGACAGCAGAGAAAACATTGTAGACACATGCCAATCAACTTCAAACTGGCCAATAGGTGGAGGCTTGACACCTGAAAGATAAATAGAACACAAAAGCAAAGCCACACCTCTTGGCACGTAACACTTACTCACACTGAAGGAAAAATGTGCTTTTACATTTGAGTAGATTTTTGTACAGATTGAACAAGCTCTCTAAATGCCAGATAATCGTATTCTACATTAAACACAGTACTTCAGTGGTGCGTTTTAATGTGATTAGGTGCTGATCGCCTCCCTCCACCCATTTCTTTGTTCCCTTTTTATTACTGCTTTTTAGTTTCTAGTTGGTTTAAGGCACAAGACACAACACAGATGAGTTCAAATCAATTCTTGCTGCTATATTTAAATCTAATGTGTAAGTTTCCTACGATTCCTCAATGTTTTTTTACCTACAACGGGAAGATCTGCTTTTACTGTGATAATGTTAAGAGGGAATCTGGAAGAAAGGTTCTAAAACAAAAGATACATAATCCAGCTCTGAACACAAGTAGCATCTAGAGAGTCTGTCAGTTACTGTTTTCTATCATTAGTGTTTTCATGTGCAGCAGTATAGACTGTGTAAAACAAAGGGCACAGATCAGATCCGCTTTAACACTTTTAGAGGAGCAAATGAAAATGCCCATTTAAGCCAAGCTACAGAGCATGCTGTGTATGCTCTGTGTACACAGTGTCCTTTCTTGTGTACGTTTGGTTTATGTTAGGCGAATATTGTCCGCTTTCTCTCATGCATGCTAATCCACTGACCTTGGCAGTGTGTGGATCGCGGTTCAAAAACAGAGGAGGGGCAGCAAGAAGGGGTGGGGCTGGGGGGCTGGGGGTGGTTGTTCAGAGCAAAGGCTGGTGAGGTTTTAGACATGCTCCGATGGCCACCTAAAACCCAGCAAGGACACGCCCACTGATCCTGAAAGAAAAGCGGTCTGTGGCTTCCAGCAGAGGTGGCACTCACAAGTGCCTGCATACAAAAACCATCACGGCCACAACAATGGAAGATAATTGCAGCACATCAACCCTGTCTCTTTCAGATGTTTTAATGGACTCATCACTCGCACGGTCCAGAGAATGTACAGAAAAGTTTAAACTTTCAAATTTCGATTAGGAACATTTGATTTAAGGGAAATAGCAAGCAGCGCGAAATGATGGTCGTAGCAAATAATTTAGATGGACAGCAAGGAATGTGAGGTTAAAGAGTGTCGTTAGGCAATTTTGGATTGCTGTGTTGGAGTGTACATTTGGTTAGCCTAATCACTATTAAAAAGTTAACAGCAGAAGTTCTGAGTTTTTCCATTGCTATAACACAAAAAGGCTTTTTCTTGTTCGACTGTAACATGAAAAAGCTTTCATTTGATTTCTGTGGCGCTGAATCTGCATTGTAGTGGACTTGTCTGAGAACAAATGGCTTTTGCACACATTTCTGTCGAAAAGGCATTCTTTCAAGAATTTATTTATTTATTTATTTATTTCAAACAAGAATGACAAAACAAACAAAATAAAACCACTGGGGGAAAAAAGACGCCCAACAACAATTTACTGCTCATTGTCCATGCACGACAATTTGCAGTAAAAACAACTCATTCCATAGGGAAAAAATGAACAGACACAGCAAACAGTCCTGAAAATAAAACACAAAGACTAAATAGCTTGAAACAAACGGGATGTCATTTGTCTTTATACATGTTCTGCTTATTAATGAAAGGTTTTACATCTTTTGTAAACACATGAGTTTTTCTTCCAGCTATTTGGCATTTGAGAAATGAAATTAAATAATGCCGTTCATTGTTTTCAAAATGTTTCTTTCAGGATTGCTACCAAGTAGAATGTAGACCCACCTTAAGGTAGGGCTGCACAATTAATTACATTTTAATCTTGATCACAATTTTATCACGATATTGCATGTGATATTGGACCTCACGAATCACCATCTAATGCCAATCATGCACCGCATGGCTTGCAGTGTCTTACGAGTAACACTACGTTAAGACAAGTGTTCACCAAAAATCAAAGGTCTTGCACAGCATAATGCAGAGAGCTCGTCCTCTGAAGCAGATCATCTGTTCGGAAATGCTTTGGATTTAGGGCAAGTGATGTTAACCAAGAACAAATCCTATGCAACAAGTGCTATAGAGTTGTGTCTGCACAGAAAGCAACACAACTGACTTATTAAAACACACCACAAACTGCAGTGTGACGAATGCCTGAAGGCCATGAAATGTTTTGTTTACCAGAAATGACTTCAAATCGCAACTCCTTTAAACCTGCTGCATCACGAGGAGATTTACTTCTCTGCTGGCTCTATTGTTTACACTCGTGTGTCTGTAATGGTCTAACTGTACATAATGGCTACCCCAGAGCAGGTTTGCCCTCCTCTATCAGAGACCGAGACTGTTTGACTTCCTATGGATTCTGCTGACGATGACTTGAAATTTGTGGAACTTCTGACATCTTTCCATTATTTTTTTTGTGTGTGCTTAAAGCCACTTGAATAGCAACACTTTTTTCCTCACTATTGAATTGCACATGTGTTCTGGTTGTTGGTTTTTTTTTTCCCTCTGGAAAAAAGTACTTTGAATAAATTGCATTAAAACCTGGTGTCCATATGGTGATATGATTATATGCCAGAACTGATTCATATAACAGCACCAACATTTCAGAATGCAGTGCACTTTATTAAAAAAAAAAAAAAAAAGGTGTCTACTCTTGCACTTTTCAGGAAACTCTTTGGATTTTACCTTTCAGTTTAGGCTGTACTGAAATGGTTAAAAGCAGCCGTCTCATGTATCTTTCATTAGAAGTCTGAACTTTCCTGACTTGCTTCCAGTATTTAATGCACTCCATATGCATTTTACTCCTGCTATAGTGGATGTGTGTGGAAAACAGACTCACGTGTGTCCTCCAGTGCAGTGTCTCACTGCATATCTTCTGTGTTTTATGTGATAAAGTCACTTTTTTCTTTTTTTTCTCCTTTTCTTTTAATAGTTGGCTTTTTAAAAAAAAAAAAAAAAAAAAAAAAAAAAAAATCAGCCACTTTATCAGTCTTTAGGTTGTGATGCTTTTGAACCATGGCAGGTCAATGTAACCCTTATGCTCAAGTGTGGAGACTAGTGCAGCTGATCCTGAACTCACCAGGCTTCTGATATCAGCAGGGCTATTAGAAACAAACATGACGGTAGAAGAGCAAGAGGAAAAGCATGCAGCCCTTCATCCAAGGTGTGTATGAGTGAAAAGCCATTAGTGTAAACCAGTGTGCTTGACCACTTCTCATCCTTGGTCACTATGTGGTGGATGAGTGGAGAGCATGAGACTCGGTGCGACTCCAGCCTGCTCTTCTCATCAAGAGCCTCTCCAGAGAGACGCATGCACACACGTACGCACTCACCAGGTTGTGTTTATATGCTGTCGTAGCACTTTAAAAGACTTTCAGCACATGCCAGTCCTAAGTGTGTGCACTTTGTAAACTGAGAGCAGTTCCACTGGTGCCCATCGACATGTACTTTGATGGGATTCTAACTCCAGCAGAAACTAATCCATAAGTGTTGCAAGCCAGCTAGATTTGGACATTTGTGCTATGGACTCGCATGACTTTTTGTCCCCCCCCCCCCCCCTATTCAAATCCAATTGGGTGGGACATAGTTATCAAGCAATTCAGTAAGCACTCCCGTCTATAGAAGGGAGTGTAAGTGAATCTCTTTAGCACAAGCAAAAATGACAGTGGTTGGATTGATTACCATTACCTGTGTGTTTTTTTTTTTTTTTTTTTTTTTTTTTTTGTTTGGGGTTTTTTTGTTTTGTTGTTGGTTTTTTTGTGTTTTTTTTTTCAGAAGGGTGAATCATTATTTTTCTTACCCTCTTTATTTTTTTTCTTATTTCACTAAATATTTTAACGGCAATTACTTCGCCACAAATTTTTGTGTAGCTAATTAGCTCCTCCAAATATTATTGCAGTTCCCTAATTTTTCTCATGACTTTTCATCAAGCATCAGTTCAGGATGTTAACTCTTCAGTGCCCTCCTGAAACACCTGGCAAATTGGCCTTCCCGTTAGCCTTTTTTGTGCTTTAGTGCTGGGCGATATGAAACATTTATACCTGCTTCACATCATATGAATCACATCAGCCTGTTACAGCTTTAAAATCTGTAGAATAGAGGTGGGCTTAATTCCCTCAATCACTGATACTACTGCGAGAAAGTCTCAGTATTGAGTTCAGTGAATTCTTAAACTGATTCATCACACATTTTAGTTCTTGGCACATAAATACAGGGGTATGTGCATTTGTGCTACTGTTACATCTTGGCGTCACTTGTCTGCAATAGCAACTCTTAGCACTTGCGGAGATTTCACACCTATTGGAGTCTAAAACTAGTTTTCCCATCTGTTTCTTCAAATTATAGGAGCACTTGTTTTTGTTGAAACATTGCATCGCTATGATAAGCATTACTTTTTCCTGTTGACACAGAGTAGCTAATGGCCCACCACCCACTTGTGCCATACAGGACTTGAACCAAATGTGCCCTTGGAGCTAAAGCAAGCAGGCAAACTGTAAACACTGCAGGAATTTATTGTTAATATCTTAAATGTGGTGGTATTGCCCACCCCCACTAAAGAGGATGGAGGAGGAGTGTTTGAAAAGGCACCACACACGACAAGCACAGGCACGTCTGCTTTGAATTGAGTGAGGAAAATGATGCCAAATATTTGTCTCCTCCTCTCTCCCTCTCTGAGTTTCAAGGTCTGTGTTTGAATAACTGACTCAGATACCTCATCAGGATTTTGTAAGCTTTCAGCTGTGATGGAACACTGCGCCACATCGCCACATTGCTGGTCTGAGTGTTGGGCGGGCGCATGCCAGTTCTGAGTGCATCAGGATGACACCTAAGAGCCTTTAATTACAGGGCAGAGCATGCTGTCTCTGTCAGCTCCTCTGCTTTTAGAGCTATGCTGTGCTTTATGCACTGACCTCATCCTTGTTACATATGTGTTGGACAGATGTTTTCTTCTTCAGCTGGTGAAGGAACCTTTTTCAAGAATTGCATGGCTTGTAGGCTACACACATTTCAAACAAACATTCTGCCGTTGCACGGTTTTCTGTTGCTGCTCCGATGTATTTATGCACCTGTAACCATATGGCATTATTAACACCTTTTTTTTTTTTTTTTTTTTTTTTCCATTTAAAAAAAAAAAAGCATAATCCTCACATGCAAACAAACACTGGACTTGCACACTGTCAGGCTCTGGTTATTATCTGCAAGGCCCAGCTGTCTCTCAGTATGACATGCACACACTCACACACACACACACACACACACATTAAGACATGAGCAGAACAGACAGCATATTCACTCACACATCTACAAGTGCAGCAAAGCCGTTATTACAAACACCACAGTACATGTAAGCCTCATGGCCTGGCTTTGTGGATACTGTAGAGTTCAGTACTGTCAGCTTTATTTCCCATCCAGTAAAGTCAATTTTCCCCCTTTTTTTTTTTTTTTTTCTTGACTTTTCATTTTAAAAGGAATATCTTTTAGACACTACTTGGATAAAGATGCTTTTGCAAACCTGCCACATACACGTGACATTGAAGAAGTGCAGAACTCAAATATCTCCCAGAATTGGCGTCACGTTTCTTTAACGGAAACAGAATCTACTCGGATAGCCCTAGTCATTTTTATTTTCCTGTGGTGTTTCCCAGTTAGTACCCCCTGCTCCTCTAACACACTTTGTCTCCTCATCAGAGGTCCGACTGTGCAGACAAACTGTTTCTGTGCTGACTTGGCAGGTAAACTACAGCAGTAGAGATCACATCAGAGCCGCTCTGCTTTTAGTTGCCAGTAGTCACCGGCGATGAAATAACATCACTTCGCCTAAGCATCGGGAGGAGCAGAGCTGAGATGACCTTGAAGCGACTTCTGTCGGCTTCTGTCAGCTCCAGCACTGCTATCAAACCCTTTGTCAAATCATGTCAAACAGAGCCTTGAAGCTGTGCACTCTTGTGTAGCTTTATTTAGCTGAGGGCAGAGATAGTGTTTGTTTTGCTTTTCTTTTCTTTTTTTTCTTTAAATATATAAATTGGTGCCTTGCATGCAAGATAAGCCAAGCTCTGTCTGAGATTGATATCAGCTTTGTTACCCTCTCCTCCTTTTGGTTTTCTCATCCTAGCTGCAAGCGAGCCCCTTTGTCCCCATTGCCCCCTTGTGCCTTGTGACTTGGCTCATGCTGCTATAGTAAATCTGGGGCATGTTTACACTCAGTGTTCTGGCAGGCGTATACCTACCAAGCAGCCAATCAGTCACCCCACCCTAAAATCTCCCATTAAACCTTTTGAAAAAAATTTATCCTGTGCCATTTTTTCTCCCCCCCCCCCCCCCCCCCAAATGTGATTCCTGCCAAAGTGCTACCATGAATAGTATTTCTCAGTAACACTGCGTCTGCAAGCTGGCGCCCTGAGGATATCTTAGTTACCTTGATGGTGAGTAAGCACCCACTGAACTTGCGCAGCTGTGATGTGAATAAAGGGATTCAGAGGAAAGTAAATCCTAGTGTATTCCTTTTGTTTTTCTCAAGGTCTGGGTTCCTGTTAAAAGAACAGATGAACCTTTTTTAGAACTGTACTTCTGAAAGTTTATTTCTGAAAGTTGCATGAGAAGATTGATTTTTCTCATGTGTGCATTATAAATATGACCTTCAGCCAGCTGCAGCACCACTTGGCTTACCACATAAAGGCTGTAAACAAGGAAATAAAAGGTAATGGGCTGTATACAAAAAACGGACATATGTTGTGACCTCCACCAACTGGTGTGTGCTCTGCTGAAGCCTTGAGTTTATTATGTTACCATGCATTTTTTTTTTTTCTTGAAGCCAGAAGTCACGTTTGAGTGAGAGGTAATCATGAAGTTATGAGCTAACACTGGCTAGCTTAGTTAGAAAAGTGCATCCACAGACTTGTGCATTAGTGCTAAGTAACTTAATTACATTTAACTACACAGTAAACTATGATTTTTGTCTGATGCTTACACTGAAAAAAGCGCAAAGTCACGCGCATTTAAAAAAGGTCACCTCCTAGTTTCTCCTAGCACTAGAAACCCATCAAAGTAACAGACAGCTAACGACTAGCACCACCCATGGTGGTGGGTCAAAGCAGGCCAGCATATTTAAATCCTGGCAGACCAATGGGTTTTTGAAGCCAACTCAGAAGTGCCTAAAATCCAATAGCCAATGAGGAACACGGTCAGACGCACCCCTCCTTGTGACATCCACTTTCTTGCAACCACAATGATGACATTAGAAACATCATCTCAAGGGTTCAAAATTGGACTATAGAAATCAGAGGTGATGTCACAATAGCTATGCATATAATATAGGTATGTTTGGGGGGGCTATGCTCCAGTACTACTTGCCTTTTCAGCTTTTCCTCCAAGCAGACAAGCACTTATTGAAACCAGTAAATACTGCTCACACATTCACATACACACATCGCATTTTAGGCTCGGTTGTGCACACTGGAATTCATATCTATAGGCTTATATACATATTAGAATATATTAAATCCCCTCCATAAACACATTTAATATATGAAAAATAGGAGGATATGCATTTGCATTGGCTGGCTTACAAATCTCTTCCTAAATTCATGACGTACGTAGCCACTCATTGTGTGTGCACAGAATTAGTTTGATTCCCTGACTCTCAAGCAAACAGTTCCGTAATCACAAAGCATCTGTTTGCTGAAATCCTCTGTGATCTGATTTCTTTCTGCCATCTCTAGCTCCAGTGAAATGAAGAAAATCACAGTGAATAAATACATTTAATACGCTTGCAAAATTGAATTCCACATAATTAATAACTGGGAGGTGATTAAGTCTCAGTGGAGACGAGACATTGGGCTCTTGGATGCTGCACTCTCCATAACCATGGAGAATTCAGGCAAATCACCTTATTTGACTTCCATGTTGGAATTCAAAGAACCTGCTAACTAATTCAGCATGTTAACACCAGTAATAAAACAGTTATATTGCTGGTAGGTGTGATGTGATGACCATTGGCAGAGGTTGATGGCCTCACTTGGTGACAGCCAGCTGATTAAACAAGCGGGTGATGAATGGAACTGGAGCCTGGCTGTGAAATGACCTGCAGTTGCTGCTGCTGTCTGTGGATGCCCGGTGTTCTGCTGCAATCATGTCAAAACACACAAGCGATCTACTGCATCGTAGACTTCAGACATTGGTTTTTCTTTCTGAAATCACTGCAGCTTGACACAACTCTGACATTTGTTACTACTTGACCTTCTGCTCTTATCAGAAATCCATCTCAAAGTGCTTTGAAAATAAGCTCTCTTTCCTCCGTCTGCATGTTTCTTCATAGTTCAACATCTCAATCCAGTCTTCCTGTTTACCACAACTCCCACTCAGTACCCCAACCTCCTGCTAAGTTGCCTCATCCTGCTTCCAGAGTAAAAGTTTCATGACTTTGCCCTCCCCCTTGCTCATTATTCCATTGTCTGTCTAAGAGATTGTCACTGTGATTTATGTCAGGGAGTTTTAATATGCGGTGGAAAGGCTGTTTTTGGTTCTAGTGAATGTCCAAAACCCAGGGGAATCCTGACGATCACAATCTATGATATGTCCCCCTGTTGAGAGGAGAGATGGCACTCCTTTGTCTGCAGGGTCTGCTGGGACTGAGTGTACCTCACTTTATGAACATTTAAGGATATTTTAGCACATTTAATTTACCCTGAAATAAAACCAGTTTTTCGTTCTCTTTACAGGAAAAATTCAATTTCTTCCTGTCCAGAAGAACACCTGCATGACTATAGGAAATATGCTTTTATTATTATAATTATTTTGTATCCCCTCCCCATAATTTTAATGATGGGGCCCTGGTCTCCATTGACTCCAGATGTCACAATGTTTTCAACAGAACGAGCACTGTAATGGCAGAAAGAGCCTAAACTTTGATTGTGGACAAGATGTGGCTTGTGCAGCTGGCTTTCACTCCCACAAGGGGAAGACCATCATCTGCCAAAGTGCCTTGAGTGTTAGATGAACCATTTGTTTGTGAGCATATTGAAAAGTTTAAGTCATGGGTTGTAGGGTTGTAAACATTTATTGCAGCTTTATCAGCTCCATTTGCATTATGGGCCAATGCACCACCTGGTAGTGTTGAGGGAAAACTTCTTGCTGGTGTCTTTTTTTTTTTTCTGTCAGAAGTGTCTAAATTTGAATCCAGCTTACTGGTTATACATGTGGAAAAGGCTGTAAATGGTTTAACTGCAGCAAATATTAGTGTTTACGACCTCAGATTCGAGCCAGTAATCTTATTTGGACAAGCAAATGGAGTCCGTGACCTCCAGTGTTTTGGCTTGCAAAGGACACAGAGTGTGTTTTAATATGTTTGGAACGGGAGGCAAGAGATAAACATTTACAAAGATGGTCAAAAGCTGCAAAGAGTGGGATGCGTGTAGGCAGAAAATGCACTGATCTTATATTACATGCACTTGGTCAGCTTTTCTGAGCTGAGAAAACGAATGTCAAATATAACGCAATAACATTCATCTACAAAAAGATGGGCCCCACTTGATTGTGATTTGTCCAAACCCTGAAGGTCTTGAATAAAACGCTTTATTGGGTTTTGTTTTGCTTTTATATTTGGTCTGTTTGAGGTGTATTATACGGTTAGTCCAAGCGAAAAGTGACCAATTGTCAGACCTCCTGCTGCCTATAAAAGCTGTCTCCAAAAATGAATCCAATCCTCTTCACAGTAGAAAGCAGTAAAAAGCTTCTGATGCCACTATTGAGAACACTGAGTCCTCTGTGATCCTAAGGGAAATGCTATAAAAGGAGCAATGTGTACATCAAGTCTGTATTTAATCAGAAGAATCATTTGAAGCTGCAGGAAATCGAGCAACGTGGGGAAAAAGTAGCTCATTTGACTTCTGGCCCACTGCTTAAGAGATCTTTTTGAAGAAGCTGCAGAATCAGGGAGATTTAGATTAGTGTTGAGCAGAGGAAGCTTTTACCCCGCTGCCAGTAATGATTCGAACGAAAAGGGGGTCGGCCAGCACAGAGAAGCGTAGACGTGGCTCAGTGGTGTGTGTCTTCTCATGGAGAAGCTGGTGGCTGCGACTAAAGAAGCGAAGAAGACGGTCGCCTCCAAGAGTGAGGCTCAAGGAAGACGGGTTTGATAAGAGTTCACGTTGTGTGTCATAAAATTAATTTGACTGAATCTCGCAAGCAAGTGTTGGCTGTAGTTTTGGTTTGTGGTTCTTTATGTAACCTTGAGATTCTCAGTTTTTTGGAGTGCTAAAACAGAAGTTCCTGTCAGCTTAAGGAACAGTTGTCTTCTGCTCATCTCAGGTTGGAATTTGAATGTCAGAGGCCTGCAGAAAAGCAGGATACATGTCATGGTGTTCTGCAGGGGTTGACTGACAGTTCTGGGTTAAACAGGTGTCCATGATTAAGTGCTACTGAGTGCATGGACTTAAAAGCCCCCCCCTCCTTAAAATAAAATCAGATCAGTCATCTGTTTTTCTGTGCTTTGAGCATCAGGACATGTTCTGTACTAATCTGTTCCTTTCTGTTCGTGTGTGTGTGTGTGTGTGTGTGTGTGTGTGTGTGTGTGTGTGTGTGTGTGTGTGTGTGTGTGTGTGTGTGTGTGTGTGTGTGTGTCGTCTTTTTCCAGATGCAAAGGAAAGATCAGCTAAGAGGTTCTCGGCAAACGGCGTCTTTAATTACACCTCTCTGCTGCTCAGCCAGGAAGACGACATGCTGTATGTGGGAGCCAGGGAGGCACTGTTCGCCCTCAGCCTCTCAGACATCAGCAAAATCAAGCTGCAGAAGAACGTGAGTGTAACAAAATGCCAAATGCCTCATCCGAGTCCAAATTGCATGTTTAAAACCCGAATTGCTGGTTCACCAGGCTCGCGCATGTGACAAATTTTGCTGGTAGATAGTTCAGGGAGAATATCTAAAGCCCTGAATTACCACTTTATGGACTTGTCATAAATTTGAGCTGTAGGCCGATGGTGTTAAATAAATAAATCCTGGCAATTTTCACCATATTTTTTAATATAGTCAAGAGAGTAGATACAGTTAAATTAAAGTTTTAAAAAAAGTGTGGAAACACCTGCTCAGCCTCTTTACTATTTGGACTCGCTATGAATCGGTGACTTTTCTCAGAGCAGCGACGCTCACAGTTTAGACGACTGCAGCGAGTCATAAAAACTTTGAGCGCAAACATAAACAGTTATGGTGATGTGCAGACGTCACAGTTTGTGCGAGCAGTGGCCAATGCATCAGACACAATCACAGCTTTATGCACACATTTGAGTTTCTGTTTTGTTTTATCTGCCACAGTTATTGTTTGACAGTGGGTGTCATTAAGGGAGTAAGTCTTGTCGTTAGTCCTTAACCAGTCAGCGTACAATAACAGAACTCTTTTATAGACAAAGTCGACCTCTCTCTAAGAGTAGATGAAATGATGTCACTAGTGTTTTCATTTGGATTTCAGCATAAAATCAAACTCTTCTCTAAAATCAGGTAAAAATAATATTTTAGCAACCAATCGAGGACGATCTTAAAACCACTCCGTGCATATCGAAGCCCATTTTAGTACAGTGGAAGTGGATATGCTCTCTATAGATTGGCTCTGAATCTGTGGGTTTCCACTATCTATCACATGACTTATTCAGGGTTTCTTTCTCTGCTTCAGCTGACATGGGGCACTCCTGCTGGAAAAAGAGACGAGTGTAGCTTCAAAGGGAAGAACCTGGAGGTGAGAGACATTTTCTTCTGTTTGTTTGAGCAGTGTTGTAAGGGGGGGGGAATTACGGTAGAGCTGTGTGTTGACAAACCTTTCCATCAGTTACAAATGGATTCATCAAGTGTGCAGGCTCACTGGGGAATTGCTCTTTCTTCTTCTTCTGTCTGTCTCTTACCTTGTTGTCATGCCAGCTGTTGTATCTCTGGGCGACAAGCCTCAGTAATCTGTGTAAATCTCTGGTTTGTGTAATACAAAAAACTCACCAGGCAAAGTGCTGTGTGAGAGGTTTTCCCAGCAGTATTTGAGGAGAGGAGGAATACTTTTCTGTTTCTGTCGAATAATATTTACATTTCCTGCTCTGAAAGATTTGCTTATGATTAGGAGTATTATAGGCAGATTTTTAAGGGGCTCTCGAGAAGATCACATTCAATTCTTAGAATTTCTTGTGATTTTTATGGACCTGACACGCTCTCCATTTGTTCTCTCCAGACTGATTGCTTCAATTACATCAAAATTCTTCTGCGGCTGAATAGCACTCATCTCTATGTGTGTGGCACCTATGCCTTCAGTCCTGTCTGCGCCTACATAGTAAGTAATGACCTCTCAATCTACCCATTGTTCACCTGCAAGACTTGATTTTCTCCCATCATTAAAGCGAGTCTTAATTTATTCCGTTCCTCTCCTCTCACAAGAACAGGATTGAATTTTATAAATATTTTTTGAGGGTACTCTTTAGGAATCAAGCCCCTTTATCCACCATGTCAGTATTGGATCTGTTGTTATCCAAGCGTTACCAAATCCTGTTGAGGCACTTGAGCCAGACAAGTCAACAAGGGGTACACGAGCTGTGTGGTTTCCAGATAGAGGGGAAGCAGTAGGTCTGTTTATCTAGCAGAGGAGTACATTTTGGAGTGATGGTAACCGGCAGTAGAGTTTGGCAACAGCGCAGCTTCTCAAAGCAGGGCATTAAAATCTGCCCTTTGACGTCAGAGTCTCAGACTGAGGATCACTTGGCAGGACGTTAGGCCCTGATCTGGGATTCCAAGCAAGTCTGAGTTGGTCTGGGTGAACACTCGTCTTGTTGACGGAGTCCACAACTCTGTGTGTCACCCAGGGCATTCCTCGCGGCCAGAGGAGATGTATAGTATTACCAGTGAGGGATGTTTTATTTATTTCTTTTTTTACCACTTCTCACAGAACGTTTTATGGTCAGCCAAAAAGATACAGTAACAATCAAATGAAAGACACAAGTTTAAACAAGCTTAAGATTAACACAACATCTAATAATAAAGAAGCATGGGAATATTTCTCAGCAACAGAGGAACTCTGTGCTGTCCTTTTTGATTAAAGTTAATATCATCACTGCAAATTGTCTTTATATATTATTTATGTGTGTCCTGTGACAATGCTCCTATTCCCATGTGTGCATTAAATGCTTTAACGATAGATGTAATTGTTCTTGCTGTGTGGCAGCAGAGGAATCTCTTTTTTAAAACTATATAAATGAAGTGATGGGAATGGAAAATCTTTCATCCTTTTCCTGTGTAAAAATGTATTACAAAGTTAAGCTCAAGCTTTTGCAGTCTTAAGACCTCAGAGTGCTTGAGGCTCTAAAACTGTTCACAATGAAGACCTCATGAGAAGCTCACTTTGATTAGCCAGCCCAGTGTGTAGCAGTGGAAACTGCAATTGCTCTCCATATATGTATTCTGTGATTCAGTGTCTTCATACCCTCTGTCAGCTTTATCAAACAGGACTAGAAGCTCAGACAAACAAGGCCGAATGCTGTGTGACGGACAGTGTTGGTCAAGTTACTTGAAAAAAGTAATCAGTAACTAATTACTGATTACCTCCCCAAAAAAGTAATCCCGTTACTTTACTGATTACTTATTTTCAAAAGTAATTAATTATGTAGTTACTTAGTTACTTTTTAAAAACACGATTTACAACCTGAATAGGTGATAAAGCGATAGATCTTTCAGCCCAGTTCTACTTTTTCTACATAATTCATCATATAAAATGTAATCAAATGGAAAAGTCCCTTTTTAAAACTTGTTTTATTAGTTTTAATCTTTTAACTTTATGCATCAAGCAAAAATTTAATTATATGCAACATTCTCTGACTGGAAGAAATTTGTTTAACATTTAAACCTATTTTCTGCACATTCCAGCACATAATTTTTTTTGTGTGTGTGTTTACACTCACTCTTTCAAATAGATGCAAGTAAAACACAGCAGAAAATAAATAAAATCAAAGACTAGCGGTCCTTTTGCTCTATTTTCACCTGTAAAGCAGGAGTTAGGTAGGCGGAGGTTTACCCTGGTGCAGGTGTGCCGCGGCGGTCAGTGGAAGAATCCGCGAGTTTCTGTGTGAATTTCCCATTACGTCGTTGCGCACTCGGTGCTTGCTTGGAAGTTTAGGGTTTTTTTGTTGTAAGTTTTCTTCCCACGCACAACGGACGCTAATGTTTTTGTCACTTTTTATGGAATCAAACTCAAAATAAGGTCAGTACTTCCACGCTTTAAACGCTGCATGCTCATACTCTCTCCCGCACTCGATATATGATCCATTGTTGATCTGCACACAGCTGTTGTCATGAACGTCGCACTTGCTTACGTCACTGTCATGAGACATTCTCGCAAAAAATCACGGTTTTAGTAACGCAGTAACGCAGCGTTCCTACGGAAAAGTAACGGTAATCTAATTACCGTTTTTGCAATAGTAATCCCTTACTTTACTCGTTACTTTAAAAAAGTAATCGGATTACAGTAACGCGTTACAAGTAACGCGTTACTGCCCATCTCTGGTGACGGACCAGCTACATTTAGATTTAGTGCATAAACTTATGCCACGCGTTCTTGATACAAGTCTGAGGCTATTCGGTGTTTTATCGACATGTCTTCCAAATGCATGTGGAAGTGTTGGACGTGATTCTAACGCTTCAAATGAAAGCGTCACGATGCACGCTTTCTGATTAGCCAACATGCTGTCACTTTTTCCCTTACACAGAGCAGACCACAGTGTGTAGCAGTGGAAACGTCAATTGTTCTCCATATATTTTCTTGTAATTCACTGTCCTCGCTCCCTTTGTCAGGCTTTTGAAAAGGCACCGGCTAAAGCCCGATAGACTGACTGCATTTTGATTCAGTGCAGTGTCTGTCACCCACAGCAAAAGTTGTCCATTTTGATGAGTTATTCAGTTTTGTGGACCTCATGGGCTATTGGAATTTGACATGTCCAATCACTGAAAGTCACTTCCTAACAGGACAACATGATGACATCTTATTTAACTTGTAAAAGCATCCACTGGGAAACGGTCTCGCTGGCTGCAGTAGTTTTTAATATACATGCACTGGGAACAGAGTCTGACCAGTATGTTTTTCATACCAAACCATTCTTTGATAAGGCCTCAGTCAAATAAGCCTGAAGGCCAGTGTGAGTGCCCAACTGCCAAGGGGAACATTCTCCATTCATGGTTTGCATTGAATTTTTTTCGAGTTTCACTAGTACTCGAGAAATGTTTGCAGGCAAGTCCATTCGAATTAAGGACGACTGCAACAACCTGCTAGCAGCCAAAGCAATCTTAAGCAGTTTTTTGGTAAACAATTTTAGCTTGCAACTGGCAGCAGCTTCCAGAAAACCACTCACCAACCAGTCAGGAATACAGATTTTTCTCCAGTGACCTGTGATTGGAAGAAGATCTTTGATGAGTTTCTAGACTTATTTGACTGAGGGTTTTAAAGAAATGTCTGTGGAAACTCAAAATGGGACTAAAAATACTGAAACATTTAAAGATACAGGCTTGTTTTGTTGAAGTCAGACTTCAGTGGAAGTTCAGTAACTGTTTCACGTGTGTATTATTTATGTTTCTCTAAGAGGTTGGAAAGAAAAGCAACTGGACTTGTTGGAGTTTCTTGAGGGTTTCACCTCTCCTCCGAGAAGCCTCTTCATATTATTTATGGTTTTGTTTTTGTATTAAGTATTTTTGGGAGAGACTGTGAAATTAAAATCAGAAATGATGAGAAATACTGGAAGATGGATAAATAAAGTATATTTCTACAATAAATGAATCATTTGTGTTTGAGTCAAAATGATTTTCTGCCTTTGCTATCTCTGGCACACGGGTCTAAATTCACGTGTACCTGCTTATGATGTAAATCAAAATTTTATGGGTTTGTTTGTTTGTTTGTTTGTTTTTAAAGCAATAATTTGCCAGAATAGCTGGTCACTGCAGAATTTGGAAAAGCATGTCTCTCGACCCATGTCGGAAATGTTTCAGGGAATATTTGGAGCAAGGGATTAATGAATATTTATGGAAGTAGAGCTGAGGATAAAGTACGGTAGCCATGTTCACAGTAATGAAGTCAAAGTGCAGCTCAGTGATGTTTTTTTTAGACAACAGCTCAACAGCAATAAAATGTCAGCACTCTGCTACAAAGGTTAATCTTTTGGTAAGATGCCTTTATTGTCCAGTTTTGTGAGATTTTTCATTTATTGTCACTTAATATCTTTCTTTAAAGTTGGTTTGTACATTAGATATAGTTTTCCTTTTCATACTAATGAAATAGCCTGTTTGCTTGTGACAGAGGGTACACAGAAGAAACCTTCTATTAATCAGACAGCCCGTCAATGGTCCGACAGCGATTTCAAGCGACCAAACATCCAAAATGTCAGCGTGTATTGTAATGGAGAAAATGATCTTGAGACCACTGAGCTCACTTTAACTCACCATTTTACTATAAGTAGAATTTAATTGGCCTGAGCCTCAGGGACGTTTGCTGTTTGTGTCTGCCTCCAGAATACGTCAACATTCACACTGGAGAGAGATGAAGAGGGCGAGGTCATGATGGAAGATGGGCGCAGTCGCTGCCCCTTTAATCCAGAGTATAAATCAACTGCCATCATTGTTGGTATGTATTAATGCGCACTTATATGAATGGCTTCCTTTTAGACGGGGAAAGCAGGCGCAGCTGTTTCTGAAACTATTTTGATGGCAACTCCATCTTTGATTCAGTAATGAGTCATGATGCGCCTGCTAATGTTGTTTGTCTGCGTCAGACTCTCTGATAAATAGCCGGACAGCAGCAGACATTGTTTTTGTTCAACTTCTTTAACAAGCAATTGGTAAATAATTGAACTGGATATGAAGAGGAGAAATGATTTGTCTATTCTCACTCAGACTGTTATGTGCTAACATTTCACTTTATTACCGACTTCAGCTCCGGCCTGTTATTATTTCTTTGTTATGTGTTATTTTTATTGATTCCAAATTCAGTTCAATCTTTCTCTTCCTTTGTTCTCCTCCAGATGGTGAATTATATACTGGTACTGTTAGTAACTTTCAAGGGAATGAACCAGTCATTTACAAGAGTTTGGGTCAGGGAACTGCTCTGAAGACAGAGAACTCCTTAAAATGGCTGCAAGGTAAACTCCCATGTGTTTTTTTTCCTTCCACAAATCTTCCATTATGTACCGACCACTGCAGATAAGCTCCAAAAAGCAGCGATCATTAGCGAGGCACATTCACTAATGCATGCAGACGGAGAGCAAAGACAAGCGCTTGTAGATTGCGGGAGCCCAGCCTATCAGCCGTTGCACATGCACATCAAAACAACCTCATCCGGCTGCCACTGCTTTCGCCAGAGTAAGCTGCACTTTGCGCACAATTAAGACTCCTCTTGTCTTCTGATCTTTAGGTAATTCATGCAGACTGCTCCTGATGAGGCATCTGAGTACAATTATAAAGAGGATTCTGTTTCCTGTTCCCTTGCAGGATTGTATCACAGCTTGTTGGTGCAGACACTGACTTTTTCCAAATTTATGATGGCAGAAAAAAGTGGGGGGAAAAAGTTTCCCATGTGTCGATTATAAAGGTGCAACGCAGCTGTCTAACCACACGTTTGCTTTTGTGTTTTTCTATCTCTAACAGATCCCGTCTTTGTTGGGTCAGCTTACATCGAGGAGAGTCAGCCTATAGGCAACTCTGTGGGCGACGACGACAAGATTTACTTCTTCTTTAGTGAGGCGGGAAAAGAATTTGACTTCTTTGACAACACCATAGTGTCGAGGATTGCTCGCGTGTGTAAGGTAATGTACACGGGGTTAGGGTGAGGCGATTACACGAAATGATCACGCAAAAGTATGAGGCACAGCAGGGCTCAAGCTTCCTGTCCTTAATCCTGGCACAATTGCCTCAAAACAAGATGGGACACTCCCATGTCAAAGCACATTAGGTAACATTAACTGTATATTATGCCTGAGTAATTGCAATGGAAACATGTCGCTGGTGCATTTAAACTTTTCTCTATTTAACTGTACAGGCATGTTTTCAGCAGATATAGTTTCCCCTTGCCTGAATCATTGCCTTGTCTCAGGCTCCCTCCCTCCCCTTTCTCTGCAATGTCATATCCCACTCTCCTTCCATCTCCCTCACAATGTCAGCTGCACTCGTCCATCCCTCCAGCTCCTTGCCGTTCCTCCGCCAGCCCTTTGAGCTTTGCAGGCATTATTAGTATTCAAGAGTGCTTCACAGCAATATGAAATGCTTCTTCCACCCTACTATATGGCCTGTTTTCTTGCATGCAAACTGTAGCAACTGCGGATCATTTAAACCATTGACGTCATTCCTCCTCCGTCCGCTTCTCTCCTCGAGAGTTCAGTTTGGTTGATCAGCCTGGGTAATCAGCCACAAACTCCATTCCCTTTCACCTGTCGTCAGATCAGTTAAAAGGCTATGAAGCTGCATGATATACATGCACTCAGCGTCCCTACCTGACTGATGTCTCTTGTTCATGGAGGCAGTAATGTGAGTAATCGTGGGGACAGCATGTAATCTTAAGTGACAGCTTAATGACTTAGTCCTACTAGGCTCTGGAACTCGGTGCGGCGACACCTCTTGCTGCCGGCAGAGCACCTCCTGGGTTCTATATATGGAAATCATTGACAGAAGTGCCCCCAGACTGTGGCAACTTGCTGCAGATGAACTGTGCAATAGAGACAGAAGAATAGCTTTCTCTGCTCTGTAAAGCACCATTATTTCACAGGAATGCAGCAGCTCCCTTTTCACTTTCTGACGTCTTTTCAGTAGAAGCTCTTCTATAGCAATATGGTAGTGCTGCTTGTGGTTTATTACCCATTTTACAGGGTAAACAATGCATCAATAAGTGCTTTGCATTTTCTTTTTTTCTTTCTTTTTTTTGTATCTTAGGTGGCCCGATTATTTACAGCGCCACATTTTTACTTTAGTTCCTCTCCCTTTTTTTTAAGGCCATCTTTCCTTAAAGTCAACTTACTTCTGATTGGCTGCCCTTCTCAAACAGACGTTTGAATAGCAGATGGGTGGAGCTTCTGCGGCTGAGATGACCACATTAGGGGCATCCACCCGCGTCAAGATCGAGCAGTCTAAAGTCTGAGCCAGTGATTCACAGGGATTACTTGTATAGCCACTGACCTGAAAATGGCGGCTATGTTTATGCTGTCCAACAGTATAAATAAAGAAATATAAGACCACTTAAAGCATGTTTTAAAAAGAGAAAAATCCTTGTTTCTTGGCGTCTTGGCTTCACTAAAGGCCTTGTCAGCTATTTGCAGTCCTGTTTCCAATGCAAAATATTTATGCATGTACAAACAACTATTGCTAGATTCCTAACCTAAGATGACAGATTTACACTTGTTTTTTTGCAGGAGACCTCTGAGATAATGAAGTTCTCTGAAATGGTCATTCACTCTGAATATAAAAATATTTTGTACGTGTTCAGATTTGAGGTATAAGACTCAATATTTGATTGCAAATGGTGTCACTGTGGCATATGAGGGTTTAATTGCCTCTGTGAGCTGTGTGTTGACTGCATAGGTGAGCAGTGATCTCGGCGGCCACAGTGTAGAACACGCTCCCTGTTGTTTTGAGAATGATAGTAAGCAGCTGTTCCTTTCACCATGTGTAGTATCCCTGCCTCTCCCATGACCCCTTAGGAAGGTGCACCTCACAGTTGGAGGTGTCTTTAGTAGAGAAAATCTAAGACTAAATCAAGACCGGCACAAAAATTCCCACTTTTTTTTTTCTTTTCTTTTTTTATGTCAGTGTATCACATTTAAATGTGCGTCTTGTGTACTCCTCCTCTGCTGAGGAGTGAGTGCTAAACTCAGATTAAGTAAAGCTGAGGTATGAAGACCCCTCCCTTTTGGCAGGCTCCAAATCTAATGCACTTTTGCAAACTGTCAGAAAACACGCACTCCCTTTTCTTTCTGTGTCAGGCCAAGTCCTGATATGTTGGTATGCGGTTTTATTTAATATATCAAAACCATGTTGCGTGTCATAGTTTATCTTGACAGACACTTAGAAAAAGAGAGTATGTTTCTTGTTAGATAAGATTAATTTAATGGTATTCTAACTACTGTTTTACTTACATTTTCCAAATAATTCTACTTATTCTACTACTTTTTTTCCTTCTCCCAGTCTTTCCTATCTGCCCCTGCTCCCTTCTTGCTCTCCTCCTTTCTTTTGTTTATTCAGGTGTGCGCTCTGAAGGGCTGTGAAAAGTGGGCATGTTATAAATACTGCATGGCGCAATTTTCTTTACCTCGTGATCTATTACATCTCAGGTTGATGAGAATCTTGGATGTAATAAATACTATGAGAGTCGGCTAATGCCGCACAAAGAAGCGTGTTTATTTTCAGAGGGCAGCTATCAGAGGGGAGTGGTCGATGCGATTGTACAAGCTGTGCATCGGAGCACGGCAACAATAGCAGTGGACAGCTGAGAGAGCAAGAATGTGGTCTCCTCATTATGTGGACGGGCTACTACCTCAGCTTAGTAATTGGCTCCCAGGCCCTACATCATTCCCACGAGGGTGGCTTCACCTCACTCCTGAGCAATGTGATTGTTTGTGTGTGCGACAGCACATGGAGGAGGAAACGGAGGTAGTTATAGTTTTGCACTTTATTACCTCCTCACTCCTTGTGTGGTTATTTAAGAGTTGCTCTGGGTTTGGGAGGCCATGCTGACGGGAACATTTGGATCTGAGGGAGGAAAGCTGTCTTGAGCCTGGGCGAGGTCTCTTGTTTTCGGTCCTGCTCTTCCTCCCCTTCCTCCTAGTCGTGCTCCTCTAGTGTTTTCGAGCTTGCTCGCAGTATTTGGGAGGAGTTCCTTTTGGTGTGTGTTTACAAGCACTTTGATAATTGCTAGTCCTAGAAAACTCTGATAAGTATTTATGGGAATATTTTGCGACAGCTTGAAAGAAGAGCGAATGCCTTGTCTGTGAGCTGCAGGTGAAGTCAGGCATGAAGGACTGATCTTTATTTCAAAGCTGTAATTAATAACTAACCATTGTTTGTTTTTCTATTTCACTATGCTCTCTCCTTCAAAGGGGAGCTGATATTTTATGCTGTGGCATCTTTTACACAGAGCAGTTTTTTTGTTTTCTCTGTGTTACATATTTTATTGTTAAAATGCTATAAAAAATAAATAAAAAGGAAGGTCATGAGCATCTTCCGTTTCTCAACAGCACCCTCTGAAGCAAAGGGGATGGATTGCAACTGTGATGCAAAACATGGGCTCCAAAGTAATGCATGCCTTTTCAAGGAGCTCGTACATTGCAACATATTTTAAGTCCCTTCAGTAATTTCACTGGAATGTTTGGCCTTCATGATCTGACAGTTTGGGGCTGTTTTCACACTCATCTAGGGAACTTAATGCAGTTTGCTCTTAGCTTTTAAATGATTTATAAAAGTTATTCTAGGGAAAGTTTTTGTGGTTCATATAGAACATTGTTTGCTATCTGGTTTATTTGCTTTTTCATGCTTCTGACAGCAAATTTAAAATCCACTTGAGCTCTTAGGTGTACTCGGGCAGGGTTCTGTAAGGCTCCTGGTCCAGAGCTGACTCAAAGCCCATGGTGTCCTCCCTTCCTGCCACAGCCACAGGCTTTCCAGCTAAAAGCAGATTTTAGTCATAGCAAAGTTGAACTCCCAGATTTTGCCACAGCTCTGACCTTCTGAACTCAACTACTCTGCACTCCTCCTGCTTTTATCGCAAGATATCAGCGTGTTCCATGATTATCTCATGGAGAAAACACATTTGTAAGCCAAATATCCACATGCTCCACCAAACCTGCCTCCACCTTCGTACATTCTTCACACATCAATGATAGAAGCGTCAGTATGACACAGATATTGTAAAAATTAGAAAAGTAAACCCAAATAAACCAGGAGGATTATGTCACAGTCACGTGACACATGGCTGGGAAATGAAGGGATCACTTTGAGTTTGTGGCTTTTTTTTTTTTTACAGGGCGTTTTTTTGTCTTTATGTAGTCATCGTGTGTTTTATTTATTTTGTGATGTGTAATTGTAGTTGTGAAATAGATACTTGCGTTATGTAATGATATCCTATCTAAACATGTGCTCATGTTGTCTTTGCTGGTAGCTTTGTGCAGCTGTCTGTTAAAGCCTGGTTAAAGGATTCTAGTGAAATGTTTAAGTTTTCTTCAGATGAACTGGAGATATCAGAATAATGCAGTCATAATTAAGTAATACTTTTTATCAACTCAAATCCAAAAATAAGTACAGACTTGTACAACCATTGCAACCAGTCCTCTAATAAACTTGCTGAATCTTTTTTTTTTTTCTTCTTCTTTTTTTTTAGGGTGATAAAGGGGGTGAGCGAGTCCTGCAGAAAAAGTGGACTACCTTCCTGAAGGCTCAGCTCCTGTGTTCCCTCCCCGATGACGGCTTCCCCTTCAACATTATCCAAGACATGTTTGTCCTGAAGCCCACGGGAGACAGCTGGGAGAGCACAGTGTTCTACGGCGTCTTCACTTCTCAGTGGTACGACTCAAATGCAGTCGATGGTTGAGACTGTGACAGTGCTGTATGTCAGCTGTGACAGTGACATAAATCGCACACACACTGTGATTTGTCACACTGTTACAGTCAAAGTTTACACACAAGCGCGGCTCGCACACACCCCATCTAGAGCCAGTTTTTATTTAATATCTGCGCTCGCACTTGGCAAGTTGTTGTTTTTCACTTGGCTCCTCTGAATTTAGAGCAGCTGTAATGTGCTTAACTGCTAATACGAGCCAATGTGATCCCAATGGTTAGTTAATGTATCAACAAAATAAAGGTTTTAATAAGGAAATCGCTCATGCGCCCACTCTGCAACTGTTCTTCATTGAGAAACTGCCATTCCAGTTTCTTGAATAAAATGATGGCAGTTGCAAAAAAATCTCAGAACATGTGGAAAATTGTGTGATGTCGAGTTCTGATAGGTTAACATTTTGGTTCATTGACCAGTTGTTCACAGCTGAAACCCTTACATCCTCATTAATACGTTTACAGGTATAAAGGCGCCTCGGGAAGCTCCGCAGTCTGTGCCTTCACTATGGAGCAGGTGAAAAAAGCCTTCAGCGGGCGCTACCGAGAGGTTAACAGGGAGACACAGCAGTGGTACACCTACAATCACCCTGTACCAGAACCACGGCCTGGGGCGGTGAGTTGTGAAGGCCATATCTTATGACAAACAGTGCAATTCACTGCAACAAGACACAACTTCTTTCTGTGGCTCTTCATTCAGTAACAGATAAAATGACGACAAAGAGCTGTCTTTGTTGTCATGTGTACAAAAGCTATATTAAACACACCAACAAAACATCCCGTCCTACCTGTAGTGTTATTTTAGGCTGTTGAACAAGTAAGTCTGATGTGAAGCAGATGTTCCCCATTTATTTTCTTTGTCTGCTGGAAAACAGAAAGTACTGTCCTGCTGTGGGTTGTACGAGAGCCAAAGAAATGCCTCAGAGCATAAAAATAGTACATACAGCTTAAGAACATGATTAAACCCATCAGCCAATGTGGTAGTTTTAAGCTCCTTATCTCACTGATTCCATTTTCATTTCTGTGTTCTTAAGTAATTAAAGCCAAGGTCAAATGTAATTCAACACCCCATCGTATTGTATCTATTTTTCAGTACTGCTCAAATAATAAGCAGAGATTCTTTTTTTTCTTTTCTCTTCTTCTTTTTGTTATTTACTCTCCCCACAGTGCGTGACCAACCACGCCAGGCAAATGGGAATCCAGTCATCCTTGCACATGCCTGATAAAGTGCTCAACTTTGTCAAGGACCATTTCCTGATGGACAGCGCGATCCGCAGCACGCCGCTGCTGCTCAAACGCAGCGTACGCTACACGCAGATTGCTGTGCACAAGATCCAGGGCATGGAGAGAGCTTATGATGTGCTCTTTATTGGCACAGGTGGAGCCTAATATATTCTACAAGCATTTCATTTAAGAGGAACAAAAACAGAGCAGAAGAAAACTGTCCTCTGAAAACTATATATCTCACTTCCGCTTGTTCTGTGTGTCTTCCAGATGATGGAAAACTCCATAAGGCCATCAATGCCAATGACAAGATGCACATTATAGAGGAGATGATTCTGTTCGCTGAGCCGCAGCCAGTGCAGCACATTGAGCTTGATCCTCAAAGGGTAAATCACCACCTTTACCATATACACTGTATATAAAAGATGAACATAGCCACAAGGGTATAACTACTCCCAATTTGTTAAATTTAGTGTCTTTGCTGCCTCCATGTTTTCTGGTTTTTGTTTTTTTTGTGACCATATTAGGACAAGAGAGAGTGAGAACTTATCAGCTTACACTGCCAAGCTTTTTTAGCAGAACTCATCAGCACACATGTGCTGGTCATTATTGTTGAGTAACATATAAAACAAAAACCTAAAATTTCACTCACCTGAGGTAGACCACAGACTTCATTTGGTTTAGTAACCTATTTTTCATACCATAAGGTGCCCCGGATTATAAGGCGCACTGTCTATAAACGGGTCTGTTTTCATACATAAGGCGCACTAAGTGAAACAAAAAAGTCATAAGTCAAATTTTACTCAACTCATTCTTCTTTGTCCCTAACCATCGGGAACCCTCACGTTAACTTTAATCGAGTGGGGAAAAAAGTTAGCGTTCATCCTCCAGCTTCACTGTGTTTATGTTATGCTAGCATAGCTGTGTTGCTAGCGATCACGTACCACATCATTATATAACAGCTAGTCCAACTTCAGTAACCCTAAAAAAGTCACTGCTGTTTAGTTTTCTGTCTTCATTTATGTTGGAAGTGATAGCAGAGCTGTACGTTTTAATTTTTTCAGAAATCTCTCAGTCAGAACATGCTACATCATGTTTAGGTGGAAACTAGCGAGCTAACTTCCTGCTAACTTCTAACGCCACTAAATGTAATAAATTCTGTTTTCATGGATGTTAAACTTAATTGTTACACCTGATAAAGCAGCCACACTGATCTTTTTATTAAAGATGAAAGAATTTAGACAGTTTTTAACTCTCAGTGATGCTGCAGTGTTCGTTTGACTTTGGGGCCTGAACTGGATGGTGTTTTGGACCCAGATTACTCCACGAGGCTCCTGACTACGGTAGCCGTAAGGCTCTGACAATCCATCAAGTGGTGCGGCTTCGTAGCTTACCAAAGTTGTACTAAAACATTTTTTGACTGATTTTTGAGTGTCGTGTACTACATAAAATCGATTCAAGGTCAGTAAGGCACACTGGATTATAAGGCGCACTGTCGATTTTTGACAAAATTAAAGGATTTTAAGTGTGCTTTATAGTGTGTAAAATACGGTACACTTGATCACAAAGTATGATTCTATTAAAAATGCTCCTGAAACACCATAACAGCAGTCGAAAGGTCAAGTTCACTGGCTTCAGTTAACAGAGTTTAACTCTAAGAAATGACCACGAGATACAGACATCTGTGTCCGCATCCACCTGTCAGTCAAAACCACCAGTCAAAGCTAACTTTAAATGGTAAGAATGTTTTAAAGGTTGAGTTTTTAAAAAGTTCACCGGCTATCCTGTGGACATTAAAACAGCTAGCCCTTCTTTTGGCACTCTTCTCTTGCCTTTATTTTTAGACTCTGAAGGTGTCTTTTTGATCATTAGCAGTATTTCAAAACAGAAAATAAGGTAAAATTGATTTACTACAACTTAATAACAGCGTAATACAACCATAGTGGCCGTGTTGCTTTGTATCCATTTATAATAAATACTTTATCCCATTTTCGAATGTTTGGTGTTTAATTTACAACTAATGAAAATGTGGAAGAGCGCTCTTTATCAGAGCACAAACTGGCTTCAGACATCTTCTTTCCACAGGGGCCATTCCATTGAGTTTTCCTGTAAGTTATAGCACCGTCTGGTACAGAGTTTATGATCCTCTCTGGCATTTTACCCAGAGCTAAATTTCATTACCTTTTCTCTCTTTATTACATAATGGCCTCTCTCGGGGCGAGCAGCCAAACTGAAATCTTATCTTAGATTATGTAATTCTAATAAAGTCTGAGATACTGTTTGTGAGTGTATTCTTAGCTCCAAATAGGGAAATGAAAGACTAAGACAGAATGCATATGGTGTCTGTCTAATACAAGGGCCAGAAAAGCTGGTCTAAATATAGATTGTATATTTGGGAACAAGGGGGAGCCGTGCGTCAGTATGACAGGAACATTAATGTTGCAAATGCATATCTGATGCACAGATGTAGGTAGTAAAAGTGCTAAAGATGCTCCTCAGATGGTATCAAGGAGAACAGCTGGTCAGAACTACTCCATTGTGTAGGTTATGCTTTTCTGTTGTAATTAATTGTTTAGCATTTTTCGTCTTATTCTGCAACCAAAAGCAGAATGTTTTTTACCTTTTATATTGTAGTTAGATCTGAAATGCACTCTCCCCTCCCCTCCCCCCTCCTCTACAGGGTCTCTTGTTTGTGTCATCTTACTCTGGCCTGGTGGAGGTTCCTGTAGCTAACTGCTCCAACTACCTGAGCTGTGGTGAGTGTGTGCTGTCCAGAGACCCTTACTGTGCCTGGACCGGACAACTGTGCCAGGATGTCAGGATGGCTCCACCTGACAGGTGAGAACTACAGCACGCAGGAGGAAGACATAATTACACTGTGCCTTTTACTGTTAAAAGCAGGAAAATATGCAAGGATAAAAATTCCTTGTTGCTCAACCTTATGTCCTTTCTACGAATGCGCTTTTTGCTTTGAACGTCTACCCAAACAAACACACAAAATAAGCATTCAAGGATCTGCTTTATGTCCCTTAGTGTTAATTTTAGAGCAACATTAGTCACTGTATTAGTAAGTTTTAAATGAAAGACTTGGCGATTGCGATAGGAGACATCAGTAATGTAATGTAAGGTGTCTGTCATTACATCTGCCTGTTGTTTTTGTTTGGTATGTTTTGCCTCAGCCACTGGCAGCAGGACGTGGAGGAGGCTGACACATCATCCATTTGCAACAGGACTCTTCCTAACCCCAGATCTGCCAGACCAGTAGCTTCTCGTGAGTGTGTTCTGTCTGTACAGTGGCCTTTAATTTAAGTGTGTCTGTCACCTCACGCACAAACAGCATGCACTTAGAGTTCACAAAAACATGTTGCCACTACTGTCAAGTCATGCACATACAGTTGTAAGAAAAATCAAGTTGCATATTCATACAAGTTGTTTTCCAAATTCCAGTTTTGAATTTAAAGTGCTGTAGTAGGAGCTTCAGGCTTATATTTAATGGATATAAAGACAATTGGCTCAGCATTCAGAAAAAAAAAGATTAAAGATTAAAAATTTGTCTACTAAACCTTGTACCTCAGATACAGGAGAAGCAATAGTTTTCATCCTAGATCTGTCTACTTGACGATATTCATGGGTCTGTAGGAGTTTGTATAACTGCATGGGTTTCCTGGACTTGGGGAAAAGTCATTTGACCACTAGGGCTGCCACAAACGATTATTTTGATAGTCGACTAGTCACCGATTATTTTTGCGATTAGTCGACTAATCAGATCATCATCCATTGGACGTAAAACGTACAGCTTATTGCACCAGCATCCATCTGCTCTTATATAACTATCATTAGCTTACAGCTTTAAGTGTTTAAGGTATGTGCTAACTAAAAATAAAGACAAGATGATAGTTTATTAAATGTTAATGACATTTGCAGACAGCTGAGTTTAATAAACTCAACTGTCTGCTCCTTGCTATCTAAAATATAACGGGAGCATCTCACACTTCTGATAATCAGCTGTCTGCTTGATGTTTATTCAGCTGTGTAAAAACTATAACTTTAATCTCAGCCAAACCGATTTACTCAGGAACAAATAAAATACTGAAAAAAGACAAACAATAACATTTTTAAGTTATCTAAGTGACTTATATATATTTAACCTGAGTAGCGAAAGACGGCGGTGGGTTTGAAAACGATTTGCCGGGAGTCCGGTGCTCTCACGGGCTTTAATGAGCCTTGCCCCCTGCTAGCTATCGGGCTAGTGGGTAACAGACTCTCCGAAAACGTGGGAGCGCTTTTGAAAATATGTGGTGTCCTGATAAACTGAGCAGATATTTGAGGTTTACACAGTTACATTCTCACCTGAAAATATGTTAAACGTTTATTTTGTGACCCAGAAAGAATAATAAGAGTAATATTAAAACTAACTAGCTGCCGCCATTGTTGGAAACTGTTCTGGGCCGCGCTATGAATTCTGGGACACAGCTTCTTCTTCGGGGTTTAACGGCAGCTGGCATCCTTGTACATGCAGTGCTGCCATCTTCTGTTTCAGTCCGTTATTACACTCTTAAATCCTACTACTCATTCCTGCGTCTTTTGGGATCTAACAAAGCTTCAAACGACGAGTCGACTATTAAATTAGTCGTCGACGATTTTAATAGTCGACGTAATCGTGACTAGTCGACTAATCGTGGCAGCCCTATTGACCACACCCCTAAGCTTGTCTAGTGGGGGGTAGTTCAGGAGTATGGGATATTGGGTCAGCTGTTGCAGGCTTTCCAGTTCCTGTACAACCACAGTGTGAACTTCGTTCTTAATGCCAGCAATACCTCATATTTCTCTTCCCTGTGGGTCGTGGACTCACAAACAGTGTGTATGAAAATCAGCACCTCCATGACTGAGGCTTTGGTTCACAGCTGTAAAAAGGTGGATTCCCCACTTTGAGAAATTACGTGTAGCCTCAAATAGAGGAGTTGAGGAATTTTAGGGTCTTATTCACAAGTAAGGGGAGAGAGGAGCAGGAAACAGATTGGTGCAACATCTACAGTGATACGGGTGCTGTACTAGTCTAAAATGGGGAAGAGACTCCTGTACATGAAAACAAGGCTGTTGATTTACTAGCCCATCTACATTCCTACCCTCAGGTGATTTTGGGTATCCAACTAGGGTGTCTCCTGGACACCTGCTAGGTGAGGTTTTCTCCGTATGTCCTACTGGGACTCGAGATTAGATCTCTAAGCTGGATTGGGAACACCTCGGTGTCATCCTGTAAAAACTGAAGGGAGATGGCTGGGGGGAGGTAGGTCTGACCCAAACCCAGATAAGTGGCAGAAAATAGTTGAATGGTGTTGAAACTAAAATGTTTTTGCTGATGTGTTTTATGCACATAAGATTTTAAATGGATTTAAGTAATAGAAATAGAAATATGGTGTTAATTTGTTAGCTTCATGGGTGGCTCTTTATTATTTAAGAAAAGAGCCATGCTTTCTGTTTATATTCTTTGTGTCTTCAAGTCGGTCTAAGCTAAGCTAATGAGCTAAGCTAATGAGCTAAGCTAACCCGTCCTGGCTGTAGCTTAAAATTAAACACTCTTGGAATGTGAAATTACACCTTTAAATGAGACTTTCTTCATCATGACTGCCAGGTTTATAAAACCAAGATGAGTTGTGATAGAAACACACAAAATCTCATGTTAGATGTTCTGTCTTCTGTCTGTCTTATTAAGGATGTTTTGTGTTGGTTTACACAGCATGTGTGTAAATATAGGCTTAGTGGTCTTAACATATGCTATTGCTAATTGCCAGTAATTAATCAAGTGATCATGCAAGTGTTTTTTTTTCTTCTTTCCCTATTCAATCCCTACTCAGCTGAGGTCTGAACCAAACTGGGGGTTAAAAGATTCATTACATCCCGAGTCGGTATGCAGTTGGTCAAATTACTGGCATGTTTCAGTGTTTTGAAACAACATTCCTTTTATTTTTGTTTGTAGGTGGCTCCCCTTGCCAGCTCATTACCATCCCAGCCAACACATTTAGAGTCCTGCCATGTAAGCTGCGGTCCAACCTGGCACAGAGGAGGTGGCGTTACAGTGATAGCGCCAGCCAGTTCCTCTATGCTACCCCCGAGGGAAACCTGGTAGTTGTGGCTCAGTCTGAAAGGATTGAGACCTATCAGTGCTGGTCAGAAGAGGAGGGCTTCCACCAGCTGCTGGCCAACTACTGTGTGAGGGCAGAACCACGCCAGGAGAGTACCACTCTGATTGGTCACTCCCGCACGCCTCACATCACGCGCGAGGAGACCATCATCCTGCCTGGCGAGTCTCGCTCTGAGCAGGTCCATACGAAGACGTACTGGAACGAGCTGATTGTGGTGTGCGCTCTGTTGGCCTTCTCCCTCGTGGTGTTCTCCTTGTTCGTCATCTACAGGAACCGTGACCACATGAAGTCCATGCTGAAGCAGGGCGAGTGCCCTAACATGCAGCAGAAGAAGCCACGGATAGTTGGAAAGCCCACAGAGAGTTTACCGCTCAACGGTAACACAATCCCCGTTTCTACTTCAGATCACAAGGGCTACCAGACGTTAAACGACAACTACATCTGCAGCACGCCCACACACGAGTCCTCGCCAGATAACAGCAAGAGCTTCTCCGAGGCCTCCGACAGGCGGCCGCTTAACCTGAAAGAGAGCCACGTGGAATACTCCCCAACCTGCCCTCGGCCCAGAGTGAGGTTAGGCTCTGAGATCAAAGACTCCATCGTCTGAGAGCACAGCATTCATTAAGCGACGACACCCTGTATCTTCACGAGGGATACAGGCCACCGAGCAAAGGAGAGGAGACCCAGACATCCTCCTATATCACAGCACATCTTTTTTTTTTTTTGTCATCTTAGTTCTGTGATCAGTGTGGAGGTCATTTTGTTTAGTCATTTCCACTCCGAAGCCAGAGGTCGGTCCGGTTTGCTGTGTAAGGCAGAAAAAAATGAAGCAGCACAATACTCCAGTTTGAGCCAGGATCAGGAACCATGGCAGCTGCTAAGAATAATTCTCACACATTACTTTTTTCTTTCTTGGAGTCATTCTCATGGCCACTAACACCATATGTGGGTGAGCATAAGGCTGGGCAATATGGGGGATAAAAAAATAAATAAAAAGATAAACAGAAGACCTTTTAGTTCCAATGTTTATCACACTGTCTTTTTAGGTATGCAACAATAAAAAGTTGTCTAGTCTAGATATACATCATATACTATTACAACCACAGACAGCGAATTTAAAAATATTTATATTTTACCCAGCCCTGTTTGAGTAATCTTGCACATTCTCTGCAGAGTGTGGCAGCCACACGTCTGTTATTATGCACACTAGAGCCAAGCTACAGCTACATGGTGACCAAGAGTTCAGGTTTAGAAGTATTATAGTACATGAAATGCATATTCATTAAGATCCACGGATTATGGACACAAGTCATAAACACATTTGTCCCCATTCTCTGAATAAACGTCATAACTGTATGAGGATAAATAAGATGAAAGCTGAAGCGGAGGAGGAGAATACGCCACACCACTGTCTCAATGAAAAAGGACTGCAATGTTAAGATGATAGAATATGTGTAATTATATATGATGCTACGCCTATATGCTGACGTTTACCTCCTGAATGTATGTTGTCGTCGAGAGAAAGTCTGTTTCACTCAAACAAAACTGCACCACAGATGATTTAGAGAGACGGTTGCATTTTTGCTCATCTGAGTCAGCCCTGCTCTTGAGTGTTGACCTGCAGATTCCATGATGGGTTTCTAAATGGACTTAAAAACAGCTGCCCCCTTTTTTTATGTGTGTGTGCGTATTTGTTTGTTTTGTTTTGGTGGAACTGAAATTCCAAGTGCAGAGAGGCAAAGGAACAAAAAGAAATGGGGACAGCTACACCTCCACCACATTTGGGGCAGCACCAAAATCATCGTTGTGCACTGTGCCAAAAAAAGCGAAACAAAAATAACTTGATTGTCTTATCTAAATGCAATAGTGCCATTCTCACATGCCCATCTCATGCTTTGTGTTAGCATTGATCACTGTCAAAGAGCACATGGTGACGGACCCAGGGGATGGGTTTCGCTAAAAGTATTGTGGCACTAATAATAAATAAATGTAAAGTGCAAGGTTGGGGATTTCTAAGACTGTTAGCTCATAGCAGACTTTACGGACTGTGTTGGGCAAAATAATTGTTGTAAATTTTGAACCGGGGCCAAATGTTTTACATGGCGATTACGTGCCATGTGGTTGTCAGGTGTGAAAATATTCCAGTTTTCCTTCTGCCATCTCACCGAGACACATCTGAGACGGTTGAGCTCAGCTTGTCTACTTTAAGTGCTAATCAAGCCACTCGAAATGTAAAAGTTACAGAATAAGTAATAACTAATTCTGCTGTAGGGGAAAGGAAATGTTGCGAGTTCTCTTGTCCAGACTACAGCTGTATGATATCATGGCATAGATACACAGACCTTTTGTATTAGCTCAGTTTGACCCCGCCCCCACCAGGTTACAGGTCCCAGACTCGCCACACTCAGTCAGAAGTCGAGGTGACATAAATGTGAAAGCACAAGTAATCAGGGTGTTGAATACTTACAGGTTTGCACATTTCACTAAAATCAGAGCTTGTTTCAAGAAATGCAACTACTGAGGTGGACGGTATGGCTGCTAAGGAAAATTTTTAGAAATCAGTTATTACAGGGACCAGTGCAGCCATCGCAAACACTCTCGCACCCACATTGCTTAGACTTTTGAGACTTAACGAGCAGAATTTTCCAAAGATGCAGAACTCCGATCATGTTGTGTAAATCTGAATGAGAAACATTTACACAGCCGTAAGGACAACATGGCACCACATGTCTTAGACTACAACACCAGGTCACTGTATTGATTATGTAAGCCTACAATATATATTCCAGTGTCATGCAGGATCAAAACTTTGCTTTTTCAAACACTGAGCAGATGAAATGCTATGTAACTGCTACAAGTTGACAAAGTAACTGCACAGCATACTGCGCAACAGTGGTCAGTGTTTCCTTTGTTTCTTAGGTTTTTGTTGTGTATATACAGTACCTGTGCTTAATATTGTGTGTTTTTAAGGGACCTTGTGCAAGATGTGTTGTAGAGATAGTCGTGAAACTAGAGAGTGAACACTGGTGATTTTTTTTATTTTTTTCTTCTTTAATAGTGCTTTACTGCCTAATTTAGAAAACATTTGACCACGCTGTTAGTTTAGCATCTGGACTGGTTTTCACTCAAGCACATCAAAGCAGGACAGAGCTGGGTTTTTTCATGCTACTGATGAGAGTTTGATGAAGAGATCAACATCTTTTTTTTTTTTTCCTGTAGTTAATGTGATGCCACAGCTTCCAGTTAGTTACTTTAGCTTAGCATTAAAAGGGAGAAACTCTGTCTGACTTTGTCCATAGGTAATCTTAGTCTGCCATTATGAACCGTATATAATAAAAAAAGATGGACCAAGTCTACCCATTGGTTTTAAAACCCTCTTATGAAGCCTTGATTTTAACCCTCTCAAGGCAGGCGTTGCAGATTTGCAACAGTTAAAAGCTAACAACCTGATTACCCCACATATATATTTTATGAGGAAGTACCACTGCAGGTATTCTTTTGTGCATTAGCAACAAAAACTTAATTTGAGCCTGAGAGGGTTAACATTTTATAATTTTTGCCTTATTGGTGCATTTAAAACCTTGAAATGCACCACAGACATAATTAAAAGGTCCACGGCTGTGAACTATGAAACAAGTTCAGCGTAGCCAGTCTTTGCATTAGTGGGCTTCACAAAACCTAAAGCCTGCGTCAGAGGTGACGAGTATCACAATGATGGTTATCAACTTTCAGTGTTACCGCGAGCTCTCTGCTTCAGGTTCTGCTCATGCAAAAAGGAGCTTTTCACGTGTCATTTGACTTTTCTTCCACTCGAAACGGATCAACACATCTACTCCAGTCACATTATGAGAGGAGTGGGCACATCTCTAAAGATTATTTAAAAAAATGACAGTAAATTGCTAAACCAGAGCTGTGAAGAAAATGACAGTAATAATCCAAAAGTTGTTAATCTTGTGAATTCATGATCATCACAAGGGTACCAAGTGGCAAAATGAATAAACTCAACTTGTATTTTTTTTATTGCAGTTTCAGTGCTGCTGTTTATTTCTTATATGACAGCTGCACATTCAAACTCTGAAACTTGATAGTTTAAAAATGACTTACAATGATTGAGCAGGTTGTTTATATAAAGCATGACTCCCAATAGAAAATCTAGATCAGACATTGAAGCATGTCATAAATAAAATAACTATTTTACCTTGAAACTTTAAACGTATAATTATGGTTAGGGTTCTATTTTCATCTGAAGTTACCACAGTGATCTAGCCAGGTGAAAGGAGAGCCTCCTTTATGATTCTGAAAACTGATTTTTTTTGCTTAAAATGGCTGCGAAACTATAACCTTCATAGCACACCCCTCATTTTAGCAACGAGCATACAGCTAGCAGCTACAAGCGCCTGTGTCAGCATTGATCTGTCATTCAAGCTGCCACTTTCATAAATATCATTTTAATGGAATTTAAACAGGAAAATTACTCAAGTCATTTCTGTACCAGGCTGTGAACATGATTATTTCTGCCTTGAAGTTGGGAGTTTTGACATGGGGATTAACTTATCTTTGGGTCCAGCCTCAAGTAGCCATTAGACAAATTGTTCTTTAGGTGTCAGCCTAAAAAGTTCCCTTAAAATGTATCATTTTTTCACACTTTGGCTTTAGACTATTTATCAAAAACAGATGCAGTCTTTTCTGCCGTTGGCTTTGCATATGCTGGTATGAGCAGACAAGCTGGTTCCTCCTTTTTTCAGACTTTGTGCTAAGCTGGGGTATCAGGCTTCTAGCTGTAGTGCATAAATACGAGCGCGATATCAATCTTATCTAACTCTCAGCAAGAAAACAAATATTCTTTTCCAAAACTATTGCAAGCTGAGACCGAGCAAACAAACCAGAGTATTGCATTTGCCAACAGATGGATAACCAAAATGAAACTGATTCCAGAAGGCTTGTGTTTTTCCATTTCTGCTAACACAGATTTTTCTAAACTATATGATATCTTGGTAGCCTGCTTTGATTTGTTTGGTGGATAACTTCACAGCATAAAATGCCTTTGGATATCACATTGCTCTGCCTTTAGCCACGTGCCACATTGTACACTACCCAGCAGTGACCTCACCAACAGAAACATGGTGAATGGCGTGATTGTAGCCCTCAGTGGGCATGTTTAACTCCACAACGCAACACGGGTCAACAGTAGATTTACAAATTCACCTAAGCCACCATTAACTTAACCTGCTAACTAGACTGGGAGCTGCTCAAAATCTTGTACCATTCTGCAGCCTTTGCTCATCTAAGAAAAAAACAATGGTACTGTACACATTGGAAGCATCACTTCCTCTGGTGAGGTCACCTATTTAACAATATACCACCTGATCTCGTTTAGAAATGCTGAAGTTAAAATGCAGTTGGACCTTGCCAATTAATAAGCTTAGATGAAATATATACTGTGTGATAGCTTTGCATATTTATCAATGATGGGCCTTTTCCATAAAAGGCAAACAGTAGTACAACAGTTTTGAGTAGCTCCTTATTAATGCAACATACTGTACTGGATATGAATGTAGCCAACTATATATTTGTAGAACACCTACTGCAGTATATTTTCCTAAAATGGCTTAAGTAGGCAATCCATTGCAACATCTTTTTTAGGATTTTATTTCTTCAGTCATAAATGCAAAGAAATGACATCATACAGTTAATAAACCATTTGTGCTGCATGGTATAGTACGTGAACAAGATGCAAGCACAGCTCCAGATCCTCCATATCAGCTCAGCCATGAGACGGCGACAGCCTCGCCTCAGCGTATCGAACATCATAAGCTTAGTTGACTGAATAACGATTAGACAAATGTGGTCTTGCCTGCATGATTTCTTTTTTTTTTTTTATTTGTTGTGTACAAATAACATTGTGAACTGTATTTTTTTGTATCATTGAGATTGTGACTGTTGTTTTTATTATATTGTACATAAAAGGCACTTTATTTTAATTTTTTTTAAATAAATGAATAAATACATGTTTTGACACATGCATGTGGAAGTCCATTTTTGCGCTACAGATTACGGTTTAGTTTGTGGCTCTTGTGTCATTTTAGATGTGGAAACAAAGCAGTGACTCTATATAACCTTATACTTTATATATGCTCAGAGATGCACATTTTCTATATAAATGCAACACATAAGATGTTTACACAAATCCTAAAACTAGAGAACTAATCCAGTTTTATGTTTTGAGAGGCAAAATAATGTGAACCTTGAGGACTGGCATTAAATTTCAAGATGATGTTGGAATCAGATGTTTTCATCAGCAGGACGACAAGCAGGTGCCCATCTTTGTTTAAAGTCTACATGTTAGTGCTACTTGTCAAACCACTTTTTGCACATGTTCAACTGCTTGGTAACACAAATATCTAGTCAGCCAATCACACTTTTTTTTCCCAAGTCAAGTAGCTTTATTGTCATTTCATTTCATTTATAGTACACAGTGAAGTGAAACAGTGTTCCTCCAAGATCATGGCGCAACATGTAACCTATAACAGACAATCAACACAGGACTACATAAAATGCAAGTGTGCAAAAATTGCAAAAAAACCCCAAATCCAAACAAAAACAGTGCAACACCAGACAGAACAAAACAATGCAGACACAACAGTGCAATAGAAAAGTGCAACAAAGACAGCTGGTTGTGCAAACAGTAACTTGATGTATGAAGGTGTGCGTGTGTATGAGAATGTGCAGATAAGCGAGTGTGGCAGCAAGTCAGTGCATTTAGGCACATCAAGGTGGTTAAGATGAGCATCAAAGAATGGGGAAGAAGAGTGATTTAAGTGACTTTGAACATGGTATGGTTTTTGATATCAGCTGGGCTGGCTGTGTATTTTTAAAGCTGCTCATCTACTCAAACTTTTCCCACAAAATCATCTCTAGGATTTACAGAGACTGGTCTGAAAGAGAAGAAGAGAATCAAGCAGCACCAGTTTAACAAAATGAGAGATCCCAACCTCTGAGCCTTACTTTAAAGTGATGTCAGTTAAATATGGTGTTTGACACAACAGTATGATGCATTTTTTAATCATGACCAAGCTAGAGTTGCATGTAATGATGTCAGCTGTAACCATTTTGGGACACTTTTCATATTAAGGGCCACTTTTAATGAATACATAACAAGGTGTAATGTGTCACGCTATTAAATATGCTATGCTATACATTTCCTCAAAGATACACCTGTGAACCCTCAATTATAGGTCTTCCTGCTGTCTCCTCTATCCTCCAGATGCTTTTAGAAACTGAGACATCCTTTAGCGTAGTGTACCGAGGTTGATTTTCGGGTCACAGACAGGAAGACGGTGGACAGAGGAGGCAAAAATTAGAGAAATATGAGAAGCCTAAAGTATTCAGATCCTGCAACATGTGTGCTCTGTATCGCCGACCATCATTTTCACAAAACATCTGCAAACATCCAGGCTGTTTGGATGATTCACAATTTACTGCTTTATAAAAGGGCCAGATTGCAGATGTCTCTTCAGAGAAAGGAAAAAATGTATCATCTGTCATTGTTGTGTAATGACAGCTTTTATCTGACCCACCGCTGGTCTCCAGGCGGTGGTTAAGTGCTTAAAATTAGTGACTGAGTGCAGTTTTTGAATGTAAATTTTGGCCATCTGGCCTCAAATACCAGATTCTCACTGAAGCATATTTTATTCAGAGAATATCGAAACCAGGTTTATTACTCATCGCTCATGTTTACAAATGCACTGAAACACAGCACACTGGGCTTGTATTCTCTTCCTATGACAACTTGTGAGCACTTCTAGAGCTGTATTAATGCCACTTTTAAGATTTTACAGCAACATAGAGATTGAGAACAACTGCAATAGAAAATGCTTAGGGTTCTGATTTGGCAGTGGTAATATGGTATGTGGTACCAACATTACTGAAAACTTTATCAAGACAATGGTACCTATAGATCATATGACAAGATTCACCCCTGAACCAGTTCATCTTAATTTCACTGGCAAAAATTAAATGGAAATTTAAACCTTTATCAATAACAAAGCAATGACATCGACCGAAAGCTGCATTCTGTGGAAGGTCTTCATGAGGATTGGTGGTTGCTCCTACACTCATAGGGGGGTACTTGGGGATGTGGTCCCTCTCCTGACATGCTTACATCTCCATCATCTTTAGAGACTGCAATAAGGACACCATCAACAGCCAGTGTACCAGCAGAGGACTCCAACCAGATTATTGGCACTATGACAGCTTCAGATGAAAGCTCATCCAGGACCCATAACCACTATCCGGCCAGTGCCGTGAAATGTGTGAACCATGTTTGAAACATCAAAGATAGCTTAAATTATCAGTGAGATAAATCTGCCTTGAAATGGACCCCTGTTGGAAAATGAAAGGGGGGCAGGCCTGAGACCCCCTGGAAGAGTATAGTGAAGGCAGAGTGCTTAAGGCCAAGAAAACATACAGCTGTATGTCCCACTGGGGACAGGGTAAATAGTATAGTCCTGCTTCTGAACTTTAGATAAGTTATCTTCAACACACAAATTATTTCTCAACTTATATTCTTTCTCTTTCTTTTCCTTACATGATATTGTTAATCACATTTTTCCAAAGTTTCAGGGTGGAAGTTGTTTTGTTTTGTCTATATTTAACCCCATTAGTGCATATTCCAGTAATAAACTTTAGCAGGTTCTTTATCTACCAAATCAGATATTAATGAATTTCTAATTTTAACATTTTTATAAAAAGTAGTTTTATTTTCTTAAAACTACAAAGAAGAATTTCTCTTTGTTTTGTGGTATTTTGGGGTTTTGGTGTATATTATTTATTAATGTTTAAATTTGGGTTTCTGTTTTGCTGTTTTTCTACTGTTTGATGTTTTAATATTTGCTTGCTTGTTTGTGGCGTCTTCGGATCCCTGTTTTGATTCTTCTATGATTCTGGTGTATTGAGAGTGTATTGTAATTCCTGAAGTTACCTTATGGTTGCTTTATTCAGGATTTTCAGTTTTGTAATCCAGGGTTTTGAGCTTTACTGTAATTAGCTGGCGGTCTGTTTCTCCCTCTGACATATCCACTCTTATTTTTCTTATTGTCTTTTACTTGTTTCCTGTTTTACTTTGAAGGTATTCAGGTATTCACAAATTATGTCAGCTTTGTTTCCTCCTTTGTAATTGTCATGGTTGTCTTGACCCTCACCTGTGTTTTGTTCTCCTTCTGTTTCTCATTCCCTATCAGCCCAGTGTGTATAAATAGTCCTGTCTCCTCAGTTGTCCTTGTCAGATTGTTTGTCTCTGGGCTCCACTGTACTGTCTGTTTGCTTCCTATAGGTTTCTGGTTATGATTCTTGTTTTGCGTTTTAGATTTTGTTCTTTAAACACCTTAGTTTTGTTTTATATAGCCTGTCTTCCTGTCCTGCATTTGAGTCCTCTACACTCCACTCAGTGATAAAGTTGTCTGTGAAGTGATCTGGTGATTTTATTCATTTGAAACTAATACAATGTGCAGATTTCTATAATGTTAATGAGGAATGACTAAATTTCAGTGTTGCATTGCATGAGGTGCCAACTGAAAAGCAAAGAAAGAGGAGTCCAGAAAATGAACTGGGAGTAAATGTGGCTCCTCTGTTGTGCTGCTGTGCTGTGCAGAGTGCACAGCCTCTGCAGTTTTGATATTGTGCGTTTCTCTGTGACAAACCTTCCATCAAACCAAGGCAGATAAGGGCTTTGCTCTGCATATCTCTTAATTTATTTACCTTGATAATTCACTGTTTTGTTGTAAGAATAAGTGTTTGCGAGGGCTTTTATTTTCTGATTTTCTTCAAATGTGACTGGAACAATCTACTGTTACCTTAATAGGAGAAGCCTTGTTTCCAACTCACATTTGCTGTTAACTGGGTAAATTTGCATGGAGCAAAGAGCTGTGCAGAAAGTCTGTGTGTTTAACTAAGCAAATGTTTTATCATTAACAAATATTTCTTCTCCAAGTTGTGTACCAAAGAAAACCAGAGCTGAACTATTCCTGCTTTCCATCAGATGCTGTATATACAACTTTGACATTTGTTTTTATAGCAATTTCAAATTAATCTCTCAACAAATAAATAAATGGTGTTGTTTGCACTAGATGGGCTCTAAAACGAAAGAAGGCAACTCAAGTCACCCAGTAAGTAACTACACTAATGTGAAAGTGGATGCGTATGGTCATCCCAGTGTAGGTAATCTGTTTAGACAAAACCAGCATTATTGAGCACAAAATCTTCTGCAGGAAAGTCTCAGACACGGTGGTGCACTGTGAGTAAATCTCACCTTGCTGATAGCTCAACACCCCTGCTGTGATAGAGATCAGCTGCTAGCGGGAATAATAGGCCTCTTCCCTTCACAGACTTCACGTGTGCAAAAGCTCTGATGGTCACATTGGTAAAGATCTGACTGCAGAGGACTCTCATCTCAAATCCATCCCTAGAATGACTCACAGATAATTAAATAAAAAGCTTTTTGCGCTGTCCTGGCATTTTCTTTCTCACTGTTGTTCCCCATGCCTGTGTCAGCCTTTCTTTTCTGTTTCTCCCACTGCTTCTCTGCATGTTGTCTCTCTTTTGATGCCCTGTGACAGATCCCATTTACTTTCAACACCAGCACCTCATCTGTTGTCACCAAGCATTTGATGAAGAGCAAAGATGGTAATTTGCTATTCATTATTAGCAAATCACCGCACTGTGAAAAGTGCCTTTTGTTTGCAGCAGCCTTGAAAACAATTACAGTCAGCGTGCATTTCAGCTGCGATTGCGTTGCACATTTCATGGCAACGCTTCGCTGATAGTGAAATTGAAAAGCAGATTTACTTTTCACAGTCCATGAAGGAAACTGGAAAATCTTTTAAATCAATCCCGACCCAACTTTCCAGGTCATACATCAACTGAACTCCCTTCAAAACACATTATAATATTAATATTGTTGACTTTTAACCCACCTTGTACAAAGTTAGTGTAGCTGACATGAAAACTGGAACTTGAAACTTAACGCAATATGTCCAGATTATGAATGTGCTTCAAACAAAAATAATAATAATAATAATGGATTGGATTTATATAGCACTTTTCAAGGCACCCAAAGCGCTTTACAATGCCACTATACATTCACTCTCACATTCACACACTGGTGGAGGCAGACTGACAGAAGCGAGGCTGCCATATCGCGCCATCGGCCGATGATAAAAACATGAATTTGCAGTTTTATTTGTTGGTTAGATAATAAACTAAGAGCAGTCATTCTCTTGAGTCTCCATGCACTGGAATTTAACATAATGTTGAACCATTAATATTCATACCTTTGCTAATACTTTTTCATTTTCAATACTGTCTGATTTAATGCTAACCACAGGTTCATATTAACAGTTTGTTAGTCGATTTATGAAGTCACAGTTAGGTCCAGAAGTTGTTTTTGGGTTTTGGGGTTTTTTTTAATGTTGCCTTTGTACACCAAAGACATGTCAGTTAAAATAAACTGAAAAACACAACTGAACCCATCAGGCGGCATTCTTACAAAGAAAGAATGCACTCACCAGCTCAGCACCAGAACCGGGCCACTGATGTTTATTGAGTATGTGACTGCTGAGGATGGATTCTGTGTCCAGGTCTATACTCTCTGCTCAGATTCAGCCAAATGCTGAAAACCAACTGGACAGTGCTTCACTGTGCAAATGGATAAACACCCAAAGGCAACAGAACAGTACAGAGGTCTTTACATGGGATACAGGGGGAAAATTACACAAATACTCTTGTGCAAAAACCTATGAACGTATCTCTAACTACACATAATAGATTTGTATGAAAAGGGTTTGGGATCCATCAGATATTATGTTGTTTTCAGATATGAATTATGATGTTTTTAATGTCGACACTACGTTTACCTTCTTAGCATTCACCAAATGACCAGTGACCCATTTGAGGCTAGGATTGCGTTTTGTTTCAGACAGTAGATGTTAGATTTGAAAGGAAGTCTAATACACTGACTCTGATCTTAAAGTTATTCTCTTAAAAGAATTTTCACAAGGATTGTCAAAACAGGAAAAATAGTTACAATATAAAGAGTGGACGTTATTCAAGCATAAGAATAGATGGGTCACTAATGATCTGGTGGATCTTAAGAGGCCACAGATTTCCCCTCATGCAGATACAAAGTCCTTATTGCCAACCTGCAGACATTTTTGTGCTTACTTTTCAGCTTCTTGGCAAACTTTATAATTCAGAGACACTCTTTTAGCCTCAGGTTTCAATTCTCTATCATGAGACGCAGTCGTGTGTAAAAGTTAGGACACGCATCAAGAAAACTGTTAAAAGAACGAAGCATCGTTGGAAAAGTTTCTCTCTACAATATATCAGTGCAGTGTTATGCATTGACATGTCTTTGGATCAATATAAAATGATTAAATATTTACAGACATGTCTGATTTCATTTACTCTAGCTGAAGCAGCAGCTTAACAATGTAGGAGGATGAGGTGCGCCTGAGAGCTTACAGATAACATATTCCTCCTGCCCTGTCATTATTTGTAGTATTATAACTCTGAAGAGACAGCTTCTGTGATAACATAAGGCGCTGTGTACACGTTGTTGCTATCAACTAGATACATAATTTATAACATCCATCATTCCTCGTGCAGTCATGATCCAAATAAATGGGCACACCAGTATCTTGTTTAAAGGGCTGTTGAAACACGGTGCTGCTTTCACCCTTGAAAAAATGAAGCAGGAGGAGTACCTGCCTGTGGCTACATTTATCAGCTATATGATGATGATGATGATGATGATGTGATAATCACATTTCTTCTTAATGGAGAACCTTGTATACACATGTTGTCAGAGTAACATAAGGTTGTGTGGAACTGCTGTAAGCAGACAAGCGTGACATTGCTCGTATAGTCACTTCAGGAAGAGTGCACCAGTGTTTACTTTTTGCCCACTTTATATTGCTGTGGATTTCGATTTCAATTGATAAAATAAATAAAATTAGAGGACGCCCGACTGATAAAAGTGGCATTTCCCTTCCATTAATCTGTATGTAATTATCCATAACAATGGACTAAAAACATGTTGCATTTTTTTTCTAAATTACAAATCATAAAACTTAAACTGACACAATGATTAAAAACCTTGGGGTCTGTGAAGGTTCTCAGTTATCCAGGTCATGGTAGTTTAAAGAGCTTGGAAAGAAAAGCGCTTGGACTTCTTTAAGTTGCTTGAAGACGTTTCACCTCCATCCTGCTGAAGGACAAAGAAAAAACATCAAGTTATGAAGTCCCAGAAATTCTCTGTAATCAAGACTTGGATCAGGGCAAAGGTATAAAACGGTTTCTGGGTGTCCCTGGAAGCACAGAGGCCCCCAGTTTGAGCTGGAAGAGAGCTCAGCATTCACTCAAGATGAGTAACTGAGAAAAGGGGTCTTCTTCATTAATCAGGAGCTTGATGTAAATCAAAAGATATGACAGTCAACTTGATTTTAAAAGACTCTGTATGAATAAGCAAAAACTGTTTTATTTTGGATTTTTATCAGAATAGAAAAATAAATATTTTGGGCAAATCTAAAAGCACTATTAATGGCCATTATTCCTCCCTACCTGACTAATGCAGTGACGCATGTATGGTGGAAGAATCATGCAATGAAAGGGCTTCACAGTGAATGAGGTGAAACACAGGAAAATGTAAGTGCAGTGAGCTGGGGAAACATCGGGCATTCATCTTTCATTTCTTTCAGTGACCCAAAGCAACCAAAACAGCCCTGCTTGTACTTCAGGACTGAGTGTCCAGGAGTGTGTCAGTGGGCCAAAGCCCAGAATTACACCCAACAGAATTTTGTACACAGACAACAAATATGTTGTAGCCTGTCCCAGCTGTTACAGGACAAAAAGCAGGGTATACCCTGGGGAGGTTGCCAGTGTGCTGGAGGGCCAACACAGAGAGCCAGACAACTATTCATGTTCACATTTCACACCTACAGCCAATTTAGAAGCATCAATTAACCTAATATGGATGTGTTTGGAGTATGGGAGGAAGTACGTGTAGGGATTCCAGCAGGCATCGGGAGGGTGACCCCAGTTGGCAGGTGGATTCAAACCCAAGATCTCCTTGTCGTGAGGCAACAGTTTTAACTACCAGTTGTGTGACATTGTGGTAATACAGCGCAGTGATGCTGATTTTATTTTTCTTTATCGGTATTAAATGAGCACAATTTTAATACACTTGAAAACATTGTTTTGCTTTGTCACTATCTATTATCCATAGGGATGGGTATCGTTTAGGTTTTATCCGATACCGGTGCCAAACCGGTACTTTTGAAACGGTGCCGGTGCTTAAACGGTGCTCAAACCGGTGCTTAAAGAATGGAGAACACAAAATTGGTCCAAAAACCTCTCATGTTCAGCTGTTTTTTTTTTTTTTTGTAAAAAGATAACAATGTTAGCCTTTTCTGCAGCTATAGGGCATATATAGTATCACTCTTGGCTGGAAGCAGTGCTTAAACAATGGAAAAAACACAAACTTTGTCCAAAAACCTCTCATGTTTAACTGTTTTCGATTTTTTCTTTGGTCATTTTAGCCTTTTTGGCCAGGGTGAAGGGAGCATCTGCCATCAAACAAGAAGACAGCTGCATGTAACTACAACGGTGTTTGCTAGTTCACCTTACATGCATTAATTTAATAACGTGGTTAGCCTACTCAACGTAAATTATACACGAACAACATTACGCTACTCACGCAGAGAAGAACGGCTGCTGCTGCATCATCATCATTTCTGCTACACTGGCAGGGCTAGGGGCCAGGACTCTCCTCTTCGGGTTTTTGGGGGCTGTTGCTAACTCCGGGTCCGATAACAGGCACCACACCCGCAGTAGATGCGCTCGGTGTGAGGTCTCGCAGCAAGCTATCAAATACGGCGCATTTTTCGGCTTTAAAAAAACGCTATGCGTCGCCAGGTGTTTCATCGAATTTGAGGTGTTACCTCCTTTGACAGTATCACAGTATCACCTTAAAGCACTTGTTGCAGGCTGCTGAGTTTGCATATTTTGCTGTGAAGTACAGCCAGACTTTTGACCGCTTCGCCTTGGTCATTTTTAATCTGTAGCTTTGCTCTAAAAGAACGTACGTACCTGGACCCGCCTACTATCCTCGGAAACGTAAAATGATTGGCTAGAATTCAAAGTGTATGACATCTCAGGAAAAAAAAGCACCGAAATGTGCGCTGCTTTTCGGTCTGGTTACTACCGTTTATGTCAGAACCGGTGCCATCATGGCACCGGATACCGGTACCCATCCCTAATTATCCATGAATATACACCGATAGGGGAAAAATAGCTTTAGTTATGTTAAATTAAATGTAGTACAAAAAGTAAAGGGCTCCAAATACTTTCTGAAGTGACCAATATTGCTTTTGCCAATGTATCCATTAGGCTCTCTAAAAATTAGTCCATTTGTAGTCTGGAATGGGATCAAAACTGGTAGAATTTTCTGTTTTCCTTTCCAAAAAATATTTTTTCAGCCTAGGTGACAAAAAAAGCTTTGTGCTCTAATATTCACACAGCTAAGCTCCTGCATACAACCACAGCCTTACACTGTTGACTCCTGAGAGTGAAAAATATCAGGACTGGATCTTATGAGCTGTACATGGTTCTTGAAGAAAGGGAGATATCTTAAATCCTCCAAGTCCATCCAAGTCTAAACTCAGTTTTCCTGCCCTTCTGAGATGTAAGCTATGTGTTTCAATGGGAATGTTAACCTGTTGATGTACATTTATTGAATCTTCATAACAATTTAACATTGTTGAATCATTTAAACACATTGTAGAGATGGGATTCGGCTAAATAAGTTACCACAAGCATTCTGCACAGTGACCAGCTTCAGACCATTTCTGATATACCTTTTATTTTTATCTGGGGCTTCTTTTCTTTCTTTAAATTTCACCTGCACTGCACATGAGGGTCATTTTTAAAATTGTGAAATGTATAATTAAAGTTAAAATTTGGTTGAAACGGCACTTGTTTTTTCTTTGGATAATTTGAGCCCATATTTAACATATGTAAATCTAAGCAGCTGCAGTACATCTTCCCCATTTTTGTGCTTTGACACTGAGCAGTTTAATGTTGTAAATAGCATAAATAAAGTACCCTCCTATCAGCAAGAGCCCTGCAACAACAATGCATTTTCCCCAAAGCTTCCATATCTCAATAAATTCAGCAGAGAGAGCCTAAAGAGATGAATTTAATTAGAGGAGCTGACTTCTGCTTCTCTTTGCATTCTGCTTCTCTCACTACTTCTGAGCTCCTCTCATGGTCTGTTTTAAGAAAACCTGCCAGAACCCACAGTCAGTCTGTTGGGCCTTATGCTTGAATTTTTCTGAGATCTGTTTCGAGTTGTAAGCAGAGCGCCGTGGATGAGAGCGGATAAGGTTTGAAATCTCTTGAATTTAAGCAACCTGCTGATTTAGCATTTGCTCCTCATCAGTATTCAGCTCTTCAGCTGCTCTCCTGCTATCGGAGACGGAAAAAAGCTAAAGTGGTGACTTAATTATACGCCCTGTAATCTGAGAACCGAGGAGAGAAACTCAGTGGATTTCAGTAAGTAGGCACACCGATTATTGACTATAAATAGGCAGAGCTGAATGCAATCAAATATCAGCAATATGGACTTTCTGGTGCTTAGATTTGGCCAGTATACAGCAGAAGTGCTCCAGCGGGTTATCTGCATTCAAGAGAGGCAGATGTTTCAGTAAAGCAATTAAAATATCTTAATTTTTTTTAACTGATTCTTAGCCCTGCACCGAGCAATAAGAACGCAACATAAAATATATCCCAAAAGAGTCTGGATTTCCTTTACTGGATAATTGTTTTCAAAAATACAATGGAGTTTGCTTCCACCTAGTGGTGGAACTATGCCACTGCGGCGCTTCGCTGTCTGGCGATACACTTTGTTTGTACAAGCAAAGTATACACTTTGTATACAAGCAGAGCACAAAGTCTCTTCTCCCTGACGTCAAGTTATGTATCTTATATAAGGTGGAAACCAATTATATACTATTATAATTTATTTCTCTAACTGATAAAACACAAACTCTTCTTAACTAAATGCTCACTGTCATAAGTTAAATAGCTTTCGTCACATTAGACATGGCTTACAGATCACTTTACTCCTATAAAGCTCTAAGCACACTCTGATTTACTAAAATCAAAACATGTTGTACAGTGACACGCACAACAGCTCATCTGTCTTTATTGCCTAATTGTGTAACTAATTTGACTAATACACAACAGGTCAGAGAGCCCAGCCAGCAAGACTTTAACAATCTATATAAAGAATCTGAGAGGCAGAGGAGAAAGAGTGCATGAGTAGTGGAGGAATAAAGGAAAACAGTCATTTCTCATTAACTTTAAGCAGCTATGAAAGACCATGTTCTTGTTCATGGCATGTGAACACGCATGTGGCACTGTGATTTTCCCCACACAGCCATCTCTACTCAAAGAATGGTCTGACAAAGAGAACATATCCAGTGAGCAGCAATCCTCTGGATGAAAATGCCATGATCATGCTGGATGTCAGAGGAAAATAGCCAGCTTAAATAACCACTCATTACAAACAAGATATGCAGAAGAGCATCTCTGATCACACAACACATGGAACCTGGAAAACAATGGCCCAAAGCAGCAGAAGACCATATCGAGTGCTGTCAGTGATCCTCCATGAGTAGCAGTTGCAGGGAAGAAGAACTGCCTTTTTACAGGAAGACACCTCCAGCAGAACCATCAGCCTCAAAAAGAGAGAAAACCAGAACGCAGAGACACAAGGACAAAACAGACTATGAGAGCGGGTTCTTTGTTTTGATTATGAGAGTAATTAATTCAATGAATTCTTATTGAATAATTGTCTTTTTATTTCTAAAGTTATATGCATCAGGGCATAAAAATCATCTGAAGCTCAGCAGGTTCTTAAATTATTTAAATGATGACAATATATGACATATATATATATATATATATATATATATATATACAGGGCAACTATAGCCAGGTGCTGCTATTCAGATGCATTTGATGAACTGATCATCAGTAAGTATGACCAACTCTAGAAAAGCTCCATACTGTGGACACAAACCTTCAATGACCTTGGTTATCCTGTTTAGGTCCATAGAGGGCTCCCCTGTCCACAGCAAGCACAATATAGAACATAAAAATTCATTATGTGGATCTTCAATGTAATCGAGAGGGACACACCTTCACCTAATCTCACTACATTTATTGTCTTTTTTTACTGCACACTGGAACTGATGATGGCCTCAGAAAGTTAGCTATTTCTTTCTGGAGCTCACTTTTTCTTTTATTTATTTATGTATATGTTTATTATTTGAACAAATGCATATTGAACACTCAGTAGTGCAGTTCTGAGCACCGTTTTGGTGGCTTCGCAAGAAGAGTCAGAGATTTTATGAATATCATTTTGAAAATAGTGAGAAAGAAATGTCTTACCATAGTCAATAAGAACGCACTAATTTTGCGTTAAGCTATGCGACATGGAGTACGATACTTCAGACCTACACTTGAGTTTAGTTTCAGTTTCCTGGGTGGATTTGCCCTTTTCCATTTAGTTTTTTTGCTTGAAAATGTTGTTTCAGTTTAGATTTATGTGTATTTTCTCAGGGAAAGGTTTTTAGATGTTAAGAATGGACATTACATAACAATACTTTGGATCACATAGTATCCTAGTAACAAAAACACACCCTGTTTAACCACAATGAGAGAAGAGAACATTTCCTGTTTACCTTTTAGTTTTATGGGTGAACAGTATGTTTCTTTCAGGATCCAATTTATTTATTTTTTCAGTGTCTTTTTCCCTAAACAACCACTTTCAGTTCACTATGATTCTGGTGTTGATGCTGGTTCTGTTAACCATGGTTTACTACAAGATTACAATGTGAAAGATAAAATTTCAAACAAAACCAAGGTTTATGTTAAAAACCAAACATTTCCAAGGTCACAAATGACCCCACACAGCTCTCCAGTACCCTACCCCAACTATGAAAAGTTGTATTAGTAGACTGAATAACTAATGGCAGGATACACTTTTACAATTAGAAATATCACAATTCAAGTAAATACGGTTGCTATGGTCATAAATGACCACACATAGTGGACTGTTTTCAGATATCTTTAATCTTTTGCTCTTGTTGCTCAATCCACGTTTAAGCCAATTTTAAGCCTTGTAGACACTGTCTTACAAGACCTGTTTTCTCCCTTCTAGTATACAAGTAAACAGCTATAAACACATCTGGAGCGAGGCCTTTTGTAGCTGCATTTATGACCCCACATTGTCCCTCAGTCTATACCTACATGTGGCACCATTACAAAGGTCCTATGGTAAAAGACTCACTGTTAATATTGACATACTGATAAGTCAAACAAGTATGAAACAAACAAACAAAAAAAAAAAAGATACACTTTATTTGAAACCAGCAGGGGACATCTTTGTACAAAAATACACAACTGTTACACAGATGCTTTGTGTTGAGAATTGTTCATCATTATTCTGCTCCTTACACCACTGATGCGCCCCTGCATGCAGCACCAAAGTGACACAACCGCTAACTTGCTCAGACATAATTTCATCGTGTAAAGCAACAAATCCAACAAGCAATGTCATTTGCCATAGAGAGGAAAGTCAGATCCTGGATTCTTGAGTTTAGACAAAAATTAAAAGATCCTTTCTTATAAATATCAGGTAGAATGCTGAACAGGTTCTTGAGACACCGAGCTGAATTTGTCTCAAGACTTCATTCTTCACTTGGTCTTTCCTTTCCCTGCTTCATTTGCCTTTTTTTGCTTCTGTTGCATTATCTCTGCATCCCTGGAGGAGAAAAGGGAGACATTTCAAGAGAGGACAAGCTTTCTTAGGAGACTGAAATCACATTATGTGTAATATATGTCTAACTGTTTGAAAGACAAATTCCTTGCCTTAAGTACTGCAACACACGTTTTTGTTGTTGTTTGTTTGTTTGTTTTGGGGATTTTTGGTGGGGTTTAATTTACTCAAGCATAAGATGGTTTTGTGTGTTTGTTTTTTTATTATTATTATTATTATTATTATTATTATTATTATTATTATTATTATTATTAGGGATGGGTACCGGTATCCGGTGCCATGATGGCACCGGTTCTGACATAAACGGTAGTAACCAGACCGAAAAGCAGCGCACATTTCGGTGCTTTATTTCGGTGCTTTTTTTTCCTGAGATGTCATACACTTTGAATTCTAGCCAATCATTTTACGTTTCCGAGGATAGTAGGCGGGTCCAGGTACGTACGTTCTTTTAGAGCAGAGCTACAGATTAAAAATGACCAAGGCGAAGCGGTCAAAAGTCTGGCTGTACTTCACAGCAAAATATGCAAACTCAGCAGCCTGCAACAAGTGCTTTAAGGTGATACTGTGATACTGTCAAAGGAGGTAACACCTCAAATCCGATGAAACACCTGGCGACGCATAGCGGGTTTTTTTTTAAGTCGAAAAATGCGCCGTATTTGATAGCTTGCTGCGAGACCTCACACCGAGCGCATCTACTGCGGGTGTGGTGCCTGTTATCGGACCCGGAGTTAGCAACAGCCCCCAAAAACCCGAAGAGGAGAGTCCTGGCCCCTAGCCCTGCCAGTGTAGCAGAAATGATGATGATGCAGCAGCAGCCATTCTTCTCTGCGCGAGTAGCGTAATGTTGTTCGTGTATAATTTACGTTGAGTAGGCTAACCACGTTATTAAATTAATGCATGTAAGGTGAACTAGCAAACACCGTTGTAGTTACATGCAGCTGTCTTCTTGTTTGATGGCAGATGCTCCCTTCACCCTGGCCAAAAAGGCTAAAATGACCAAAGGAAAAAATCGAAAACAGTTAAACATGAGAGGTTTTTGGACAAAGTTTGTGTTTTTTCCATTGTTTAAGCACTGCTTCCAGCCAAGAGTGATACCATATATGCCCTATAGCCGCAGAAAAGGCTAACATTGTTATCTTTTTACAAAAAAAAAAAAACAGCTGAACATGAGAGATTTTTGGACCAATTTTGTGTTCTCCATTCTTTAAGCACCGGTTTGAGCACCGTTTAAGCACCGGCACCGTTTCAAAAGTACCGGTTTGGCACCGGTATCGGATAAAACCTAAACGATACCCATCCCTAATTATTATTGTTGTTAATAAAGGTTCAGAAATATAGGATAAATAACTTCTGTTAGGTAAGACAACACTGATTCATTGCCTTTACTATACAAGAACCAGTGCTTACACGTACAAAAGTTCCAGTGAAAAAGCCAGACACCCCTGAATATGGTGTACAGGGTTTTTTTTCCCCTTCACTTTTTTTTAAATTAAGAATTATTTAAAAACGTAATAATTAGGTATGGAATTAATAAACCTTGGAATATATATTATAATGATGTATAAAATATGTAATATATACATTTATAATTTTTGTATTTTCGTAAATATATAATAATGTACGCATTTTAATTAGACAATTATAATACAACTATAAAATAAAATAATTAAAAAACAAACTAATGAATTCTCCTAATTGTTAGTACATTTTACCTTTAACATGCGCACCATTTCCGTCACCTTGTGCTGTTTAGAAAACTATGCTTTGGTTTGTTTAGTTTGTGTGCATCCTACACTTCTTTAACCTCTTGCAGAGTGCAGGCTTACCTCTGTTTCCGGGCAGCTGCAGATAGCCCATCCTCATTTCTCTTGCCTTTAGTCTGTTCAGTATGCTTTTTAGCATTTTTCTGGCGTGCAAGCTCACGCTGGTTTCCTCCTGTCATGTCAATAAAAAGGGTAAAAACAACAACAACAACAAATCAGATGAAAAAGCTGCGCCTTGTAATGAGACACTTAAGTTGCTTCCAGCAAAAAAGAAGTAAAACACAAGCTGAACTTAAAAAAGAAAAAAAAGGAATTCTGTGTGTCTACAAGTCGAATAGTTAAAAGAAAAAGAGTATGCTATGATCTGCACGATGAAATATGAAGATGGTGCATCGCCCAAAAGCAGCCGACGTGGCAGAGAGGCGCTCCGGAGCATTTTCTTAACCAGAGCAACAGCACAGAGGGCATCAAAAGAATCCGCTGCTATCATGGTTTTTCCAAGTTCATGTGCAGGATTGAAAAAAAAAATATTACTAGTAAAAACACGGAAGCTGCGTTTAGACCAGAACACCCATATTTTGTTTCTGTATTGCGTCCACACATACAGGCCAGGGCTCAGAGTAACGCCCGGACAACAAGCGATCCAAAGCCAACACACTTACAACGGGACGTTATGTAACACATGTTAGCAAAAGTCTGTGCCCTTAATTAAACCAAATAAAACAGCCAAATTAATCGCGTCCTTAAGTTATTGCCCAGAACGAAAATCCTCTATAGAATCTGTCAAATAGGATAATGTATGTTACATGAAATAGACGGAACCCAAGTCGATCAACGACAACCATCGGTCAAAAATAACAAACACGGAAAACAAGCATCCGACCAAATACATGAATCCCTCAGAGCGTAATAAATGTCGGTACTCACTAGTCATTTTAGTGATCGAGTCTTCTTCCCCCAAAAATCCAGACGAGCTCAGCCAAAGGGCCGCTGACTCCCTTCTCGACGCTCCCGTTGCTGTTTTTCAGTTTGGTCGCGAGCCAAATATGCGCGAGACTTCCGCAAGAGAACCAGAACATTCCGTTGAGCCACACGGGACTGCGCATGCGTCAAGTCTGGTCGTCAACATGCCACGACGGTGAAGTTGCAAAGGGGTGACTTTTTTAAATTATTATTATTATTTTTACTTTTTAGCATTTTGCAAGGACTTTGCAAATCATATAGTCCACGTGTTAAAAAAAATACAAAGACCATCAATGAACTGTATACAAAATGTTCAAATTATGACGCTTTTTTATTTCTTTCAAATGTATGCTCGTTGTGAATATGACGCTACCAAAAATGGTTGGGAAAGAGGCAGCAAAGGACTGCAAAATCGGTGTGTTACAATTTAAATGGTGGAAAAACTGTTAAAGGAGTATGTACAGTACAAAGTATATGCAGTAAATACAGCACAGCAAAAGTCTTGAGACGCCCCTCAGTGGTTGATATTTTACTAGGAAAATAGGAAATTCAGTATACAAGCCAAAAAAAGAATCATATACAGATTGATAAAGGTAATCAGTCAAACCATTAGGTTATGGGAAAGAGCTATTAAAGCTAAGTTAAGAGGAGATTTAAGAATCTGTGTGCTGTACGGCTTCATTCCAAGAAGGAATGAAACTCCAGATCTGATGTTCGCTTTGAGGTGGTGGAGAAATATAGAGAAGGTACCAGGATGCCAAGAGATGACAGTAATCAGAATTTAGCATAAACAATATGAAAGCATGAGTCTGCCTTGTATCAATGGTTTAGTCAGTCAGCTGCCACTCTGGTGGTATTACATGATGAATAAGAACCTAAACATTACAAAGATTCTTGCACACCACTCCAGATTTAGCACAGGGTGCTTACAAATATTGAATGACCGTTCCGCCAGATTAAGGGTCTAGAACCAGCCCTTCCACTTTACAGTAATATCACTTAGAGCTGATTGTGGATTATCTGAGAGAGTTGAAAATTCATGACCTAACTTGGTGCAATGGTGTCATTCTATACACTTTACATCTTTAATTTCTCAAATATTTGTAAAGGAAGACTGCATGGCTGTGACCAAAAACACCAATATTCAGAGGTAGATGGAAAGATTTGGCTGAATGCTTTTGTCCAAACATGTGTGACTGTCTTTAGCTAGATTTCCTGTTTTTTCTTTTTGGCCAAAACATTTGTTAGTATTGGATGCTGACCTCTGTCCTAGACAGTTGGTGACTGCTTTCAAAGCTTACTGCAAAGAAGCCAGTAGGTGGCAGACTATACTAAAGTAAATGATGGCACACAAATATTTTCATCATGGATACAAAGGCCACAAGTCATCTCCAACTATAAAGCAGCGCTGATCATAAATGTTTGTTATATTTTTGTTTATTTTTTATAGATTTTGACTGTTCACACAATGAAATGATGATCCTAGTGACTCCTAATGACTCCCGATTGGCCTAATTGGTCTTTTGATCAACAGCAGGAGGCAGAAGACATATTATAAAACTTGCATTTCAACTCTTTGCACCCTGGATTTGCCTACAGTAGTATTTGTTTTAAGAATATGACTGGCACCATAATTTTCATAATTTTCAAGTCATCTAATACATACAGGAGGTAGGTTTAACATTTGTTGTGGTTCATTTCTCTAGCATCAGATTTGATTTGATTCCAAGTGACCGCATGTTGAATAATTTTGCTACCTCGTACTCACTTTTATTTCTTGTTATGTAACTCTTTTAATTTGGCAAAGTAAAACTATACTTGTGCATCTGCACTTTATTGTTGTCAATGTCTACGCATGGGACAGTGTGAAACGTAATTTCAATTCCTTTGTATGGCAAGTACATTTGAAGAAATTGACAAATAAAGTTTTCTATTCTATTCTATTCTATTCTATAAACTTTCCTTTCAAAATGCGAGCCTAACCACTGAATGTGAAACCAGTGAGATGCTCCTTAATGGTATTGTGTAATGAAACATCACAAGATGCAGTCCAAATTTGTCCAAAGGATGCTTACAAATATTGATTTAGCAGAATGAGAGATGGTTAGAGTTTTCTGAGATGGTGAGTGACTCCTAAAAAGCTGACTGCAAAGATGCCAGTAGGTGGCAGACTATACTAAGGTAAATTTGGAAAGAAGTCACACAAACAAGACATTCGGAGATTTACATACTTTATACGAAGCATTTAAACTATAAAAATATCAAAGCTAATTATTCCATATCTAAAATGCTTCAATCAAATAATAATACAAAAACATATAATAAGATCAGGTAAAACTCTTGAAACAAAAAGCTACAGTAACTTCTCTGAAATCATCTAAAATATGACATTTTTCTGTTAAGGCAAATAGCAAAACGGGGGCTTGTTAAGTGGAAAACCATGTTTCTTAGCAGTGTTTATATTCTGACTTTACTCGCTGTCTGGTTGCTAAATACACTAAATGACTGAGTCATGTCTGCCCAAAACTGAACTTGTACACAGACACCACCGCTATGAATAGACAAAGACATAATTTGCATTGCCTAATACCCTTATATATTTACTTCTTATTTTATGTTGATATAAAAATATGAAACAAACTGAACAACACACTGAAACCGAGTCCAGTGTCAGCTATAGTGTGTGTGCATTTTTTAAAAATAGAAACCCCAAATTGTGTTTATAGTGGTGGAAATAAGTTGGAGGAGGAAAATGAAGACAGGGTTGGGTTTCTTTCTCAAAGGCAAATACTGTATTTTAGGGACATAATTACTGTTTGAATACAATGAACTATCAAACTGCTGCTGCAATTGTCTAGCCAACAGTCTATTTGGGTGAAGAATAAGGTCTTCTTAGACTGTAATTATATTCTGTAAGTTTGTTCTGGTCTGCAGCTCTCTCTGCATGTTATTTCCTCACGCCGGGCTAAAAACTTACTCTAAGTGATCAAATACCCTTTTTTTCTCATTAAATCCTACAGGTCAAAATTATGTGTTTACCACAAAAATAATGAACAGTCCCTTGGAAATGTCCTTGTGACAGGTAGTCATACATCACTGGCTGGAGTGCAATTTATGCACCTTTAGCAGCAAAGAGAATGCTTGTTTTTGTATTGATTTTTACTGTAGGCTGTTGCTGCAGCATATTTTATTTGAGCTTAACCTGGCAAATAACTCCAAGTTCAAAGCCAGCCAGCAGCTGAGTGTTGGCAGCACAAGGATTCTCAGATGGAGTTACATAAAAAAAAATACCTATTTAAAGAAACATATTAAGGAGTAGTTGCTTTAATGAAACATTTTTGGATGTAATTTCTTTTTCCAAATAGCTGAAAGTTATTTCAGTTTGAAGAAGAAAGCCCAGTGTGAATAAATGCTGTAATAAAACTTTATTGTCTCTAAGAAAGAAACTTTAGCCATGTTGACCAACCCAACGCTAAAAGAGAGATTTACCATGCTTGCATTGAAAGCTACTGCAGTTTTGCTAACAGTTAATTTCTGAGCTTCTTTCTGGTGTGTGCAGATTTTAAAATTTGTATGTGTTTGTTTTCTTGACTCAGTTACACACTCTTGTTTACTTAACTAGCTAAAAGTTACTTTCAATCACTGCCTCATCTTGTGGTACATACTGGTATTACAGCTCTTCAGCGCAGCACGTTACAAACCCGTAACAGTTGTTTCTTCATGTTATGCTGGTAGCTTTAGTTATTTCCTTTTACGTGTTAATGTTCTGTGATATTAAAGAAAATACAGCTGAGGCTGGTGTGAATATCACTTGTAGTGCAAGTATTTGATCTTAAACCAAGTATTGGCCAAACATGGCAATAATGCTGCAGTTTATTTAGTTCTTTCCACAATCATAATGATTCATTCACTGCAGATCATGAACAGAACAGAACTTGAATAGATTTATCATTTGATCTGCTTCATTTCTCCAGCAGCAGATTTGTTAGGCTTCATCTGATTCTTAGCACAAATTTAATAACTTGTTGCTTCCATTTATTGTGATTTAAATTTGGTTGTTAAAGTTGGTAAAGTAAAAATGGAACCATTAAAAAAGCCAGTTTTCACCCAAGCCTGGTGATGGGGACAAATTCAGTTTTTTATTTCAAAAGCTACCCATGTGTCTTGAAGTAATACGTGTGATCTACATACTATATTTAGGAATGTTCATGCTAATATACTTGAATCCGTTTTATTAACATATTCAAAGAGAGTGAAGAGACCATTACCAGGCATCAATTTCTCCTTGGAATCGTACTTACGTTATCATGCTGTTCGGCTTCAGTCCCTTCGTGAAGGGGTTAGAATTGTCTTAACTTTCTTGTTTATGCACCAGAAATGCAATCAGCTTTTACCAAAATCATTCATATATCACTTGATAAATGCCCTAGATGGGGTGATTCAATTTTAGGAGATAGTTTTTTAGCGACTGCAAGCAGAGGATCTAGTGGGTAAACAGCCATGGCTTCATCATGCCACTTGCGTGCTGGAGTGTGAAGACTTTAACAGCCTGTAGAACAGCATGTCAAACACTGTGGTCAGTTTATTGGGCTTCTGGCGACGCAGGGCAGCCCAGGATGTCTGCCTATGACTTGTTTTCCCCACAGCTGCTTGCAGTGACAGCATCGAGCTTAAAGCAAACTATTTCTGTCTCCGAGTGCAATTATCACCACCTGGTAATTTTGACAGTGTTGACTGCTTCTGCTTTACAAAGCCTCTAATTGTTAATGCCGTCCTTGTGAAACTGGTGCTCCTCACGCCGTGTCTCCAATTTAATCAAAGGGAGATGATAGGGGGAGGGGAAGCCAGTTTTCCATTAATTTCATACTATATTTAACCAGAAAATTTAACATTAGCAGTAAGAGTCCTTTTCCTGTCATTACATAGAAATGTGCTGTGGCAGAAATCTCTTTTAATTCAGAAGTTCAATCTGTGCATATAACAAATTGTTGTGCAGATTTGGCTATGTGATGCAAAAAAGCAATACTGGCACCTGGATTTAAGCTTTAAGAAACAATATTAAATGGTTGTACAACAGATTGGGTTTTTTAGACCAACAGGTGACAGATGATTCATGAAATCATGGAATGTGTATAATGTGACGTGAGGACAAGACAGCCTCCACTGAATCCGCCTCCAAATTTGTCTTCATGCATATAGGCTACACTGTTTGGACCAATCTCTGTTCACGCTGATCATGAAGTGCTGGAATCACTGATGTGTGGCAGTATAGACTAAGTGTGACAAGCTGGACGTATGGTGCATTCCTCTCTGTCTCATTTCACCGCTGTCATCCATCACGCTGCCAGAGTCCTACCCGCTGTCGTCGATGATTGATGGGACTTGCTGATCCCATCTTCTGCATTCCCTTAATGTCCCTCATGCCCTGATTGTTGGCAGCTAATTTTGACAGGAGGCTATAAGATTATGTTGCACACTCTATACTGAAAGTACTCTACATGTATTCTTTCACTGTTATGAAAAACACATTTTCTATGTAAGTATGTAACGTTTATTTATAAAGCACTTTTCACAGGCATGTAATCACAAAGCACTGTACAATCAAAATAATAGAAACTAAGACAAATTACAATAAAATGGAGTAGAAAATTCAATTACAGTTTATAGCTGTTATAAGAAAATTAAAAAAAAAAAAAAAAAGAATAAAAGAAAAATTTTAAAAAATCTGAATCAGAATACTTTTTTGATCCCTAGGGGAAATTATTTGAAAAAATAATTTAAAAAAAGTAACTATTATTAGGAAGCCACATTAAATGAGTTTTTAATAGCTGTTTATAGGAGTCAACAGATCCAGCTAAATGATGTTGGAGACCATTCCATAGCCTTGCTGCCACAAACTGAAAGGCTTGATCATCAGAAAAAAAAAGAAATGTCGTTAAAAGATTTAATAATGCCAGCCAAAGGAATAAAAACAACAATGGATCTGGGGTTGATCCTTATAGAACCTCACAGGTTAGAGATGCAGCAGTAGAAATGGGGTTGCTTAGCCCAACAGAGAAAGGCAGATAAATAGAAGAAAAATCAGTCTAATGCTGAGCTGGAGATACAACTTTAAAAACTTAAGCCTATTAAGTAACATACTATTCAACAGCATGAACGGCTGCATTGAGTACAGAACAATTCCCTGAATCAGATATCATTAAAAGATCATTATAGATCCTTATAAGAGTGATTTGAGTGGAGTGCTGATTTTGAAAACCACATTGAAAAGAGTCAGAAATCTGTAATTTGCATAATAAGGATCTAAATTGACTTTCTGCAAGTTTTTCCAAGAATTTCCTAATAAAATTTGCTGATAGTTGCCAGCAGGGCTGGTGGTTTTGTAAGTAATGGAATTATTTTTTTTAAAAAATCATTTTGTCCTCCACTACCATCCTTCAAATTGATTCAAAGACAATGGATCAATACACAAAGAGAGAGAGAGAGAGAGAGAAATTGCACTGCTTAGGGTTTTGGTGGTGAAATTGCAGGTCATCATAGACACACCACGCACAGTTTCAAATCCTGATGACAGCCACCAGCGATCTGAAATAGAGGACAACCTTATTTACACTGTTTGAGCTGGAACTGAATAGTTCTTCTCTTGTGTATAGAGACAAAGGGGGTGAGTATCCATAGGTTTCCAGCACTGAAACCTAGGATCACGACTGAATTTATGCCAGTAAAACAAGGTCAAACTTTGCTTTGTATTCAGTGTGAATCCTCCGTTCCTTCAGAATATCTGTAACAAATGAGTGTTTGTACAAAAATAGATCAGCAGTCTGTAGCAAAAATATCTGAGCTAAATGCTAAAGTTAGCATGCGAGCATGTTCACAATGAAAATCCCAAAATGCGGTCTCAGAATTTCACCAGTTTTGCCATCATTACTCAAAAAAGTAATCTATTACATATCTCTTTAAGTAAAAGATTATTGTTTCCTGTAGAACGTTATTTACACAATTGTTAGTTAGCAACATAAAAGTCACTAAATACATGATCCACTGGGACCATTTTTACACACATTGTCTAAAGTTCCCACCACAAAATGATCTTCTTTGTTTTTAACTTTCACTTAATATCTACAGCTGACTCTCTCAAACATTTTCTGGCATAACCTTTGTTAGAGCCAAAAAACAGCCAACCCTCCTCACCCCAAAACATTTTAAAACAATTTTTAAGGTCAACACACATGCAAGCTTTTATTTTCCCTAAATAATCATAGACCATACCGCATGCATGCATGCACACTCTCACACAGTGGGTTTATTCCCCACCAAAATAGTGTCCCTTACAGTTTAAGAACCACTAAGACACATAGGGAAGGAAAAATTATGATCAAAACAAGCAAAAGAAGCCGTTTACTCTTAACATTTTAACAATGAATGATATTAATTCAAAGATACAGAGATAAAGTTCGCTTTATTTAGTTGTGGTGAAACTGTGAGACCTGTAACAAGAACCAGAAATTAAGAATATTCACCTTTTGGGGTGTGTTTGTTGCAGTGGTAAGGCATAACTTTTACTCTGAAGGCGAACGTTCTCCATTTCCAGTGTGCATCACACTATTGAGAGACCTCTCTCACCCTCCATTTTTATAACCTGTGCCTTTTCCCTCCTTTGAACCAAACGGAGAACTTTCTACAGTATAAACGCAGGTTTTACTGTGGAAAATACCATTTAAAAGTGGAAATATTTTACATGGTTTGGAAAAGATAGTGCACCCTGGCATGTGATGTGGATTTTCTGCCAAAATGAGATCAATTCTTAACAAGAAAAAAAGGAAGTCTTTTGTATGTATGCACTGCTTGAAGTAAAACTGTTATTCAGGGACATAAATCTTTCTTTTTCCTTTTCTCAATATTTTCTGGGACATAATGGAAACAGCACACGAATCAATATTCTTTCAAAAATAAAACTTCTGTGAGACAGATCCAGTAACAGGCTTTGACGTCCACCTGTTTCTTGTCAGTGGAGGGAGGGTTTTGCTGTTGTAGCGTGACAAAAGGAACCCCTCCTACTTCTCACTCCAATTTCACCTGATTTGGAAGCCATTGTTTAACCCTGACATGCCTGACGGGAAACTAGTGCACATGATCAAAAGTTGGGGATAAATGAGGATGTGTTGAGTGTAACAATAATCTGCCCTGGAGTGCAGATGCTGTGCCATGGAAACACAGTTTGGCCGGGTGGAGGTTAGACTGAGCTGAATTTCTCTTACAGGAGTTTGGGTGTAACCAGGTATTAACATTGCATGTAAGGAGGCACAGTGTCCGTTTTATGACTGTGGGGCAAATTAGGTTGATGATGCATTCAAAAATGCATCCATGAAAGTGGAAAGTTATGTGTGTAAGCTACTAACAGTGCTCTAATTATATTGAAATAATTACCAGCCAAGAGCAGCACAAATTAGTCGCTCAAAAATGACCACACCTGAGTGAGGGAGTGAGTGCTAACAAAAATAATGCAGCGCAATGAAAGGTTTTATACGTGTTTCTCGCTGAAAACATCGTGGCAATTATGATAAACAAGAGAAGGCTGAAGGAGAATCAATATGACTTTCAATACGAATGAACTCATCTGTTACAAATTGCTGGGGGCTGTGTGTGGGGTCCTGAGGATTTAGACTCAGATGGAGCACAGGATTTATTCAGATGCGAGCCGCAGTATAACAAACATTTCCACCATTAAACCTGAAATCTGTATGTAACAGCTGACGATGTGCAGAAGAACACCAAACATTATTTGCCATGAGATCCTAAGCCATCGATGTGTTAGGGAACGTACTGTTACTGTGCCACGTCCCTAAATGCGTGCATGCATTGCCATTGTTTTTCTGCAGGCTATGTGAAGCTGCAGGTGTTATTATTTTGACAGACATTTCATGTATGTATGGCTCCAATAAAGAGAAGTTAACAAAAGAAAATAAATGAAAATCTCTCTGTGTGTGCACTGCTAATTTTTAATAATTTTTAATAATGCTTATTTACACATCTGTCTAGAGATGTAACAAAAAAATCGGAAACACGATTCAATTTGGATCAGTTCTGCTCAGTTTAAAGAAAATACTGGTATTATTACTAAAGAGTATTATTGTAGGGTCTTTGAAGTGATTCTTGTTGGGATTTCGCAGTATATAAAGTGAAGATCGTATAGGTCAGCTGCAACATATATTTCAGGTTTACATGGTGGAGTAGTTTGTAATAAAGGAGCTACCCTCTAGATGAATCCTCTGCTACACCTAAGCTGTCAGGTATATCTATAGCTCTGACTTATGTGTGAAGTGGTAGAATTCAAAATTCACCAGGAAATAAGTGAAGGAGCATCAAAGGGCATCAAAGTTAGAGACCCAACAAACCCACATAAATAAATGAAAAAGAGAGAAGACAAATCCAGAGAGGGCACAGGTGTAAGCAGCATGATGTCAAAGGAGCTTGCAAAGAAAAGCGTCTGGACTTCTTTAAGTTACTTGAAGACGTTTCACCTCTCATCCGAGAAGCTTCTTCAGTTCTAAGGTCAAATGGTGGAGAGTCCCAGATATAAACCTAGTGGGAGTATCCCCCCACAGAGGGACAAAAGGACCCCCTGATGATCCTCTAATCGCCTGAGCCAAGGTGTGAAACTGGGTGTGGGTCCCAATCCGCCAGAGTTTCGGGTGTGTTCATTGTGAAACCTGGCCCCACCTTATCATGCGAATTCCTGAGGTCAGATGGCCCAGGATGTGAGTGGGCGTTAAGGCGTCTGGGAAGGGATCTCAAAACTGGATTATAGATGGCAGAGAGTTGGTGTCGTAAACCCCCGCCTCTGTTCAAAGATGGTTGCTCACAGTGGACATAGATGGCTTCTTTCACTCCTCTTTCAAACCATCTGTCCTCTCTGTCCAAAATGTGAACATTGGCATCCTCGAAAGAGTGTCCTTTATCCTTAAGATGCAGATGGACTGCTGAGTCTTGTCCTGTGGAGGTGGCTCTTCTGTGTTGTGCCATGCGCTTGTGAAGTGGCTGTTTGGTCTCTCCAATGTAGAGGTCTGGGCATTCCTCGCTGCACTGTACAGCATACACCACATTGTTAAGTCTGTGTTTTGGCGTTTTGTCTTTCGGGTGAACCAGTTTTTGTCTGAGCGTGTTGCTGGGTCTGAAATGCACCGGGATGTCATGCTTGGAGAAAACTCTCCTAAGTTTTTCTGATACACCAGCTACATAGGGGCTACATACATGATGGTGCTGAAGATGATAAGACAGAGGATTTAATGATCTTAAATTTCAGTCTGACATTTGGTCACTTTTACTCAGTTATAGCTGAATAGTGTAAGCTTGTCACTTACATTATGCAATACTCTTAGAAGTAAATAATACCTGCATGTGCACATGGGCACGTGATTTTTTTGCTACTTCAACAAATACCACTACACCTCTGGATCTGCTGTTGGTGTGATTGTGTGGGGGATATTTTCTTGGCACACTATACCCCTAAACACCGCTATGCAATGTTTATAAGCCCCAGCCAAAATGTCCACGTCCATGTCTTTACGAATACTGTGTACACACTGGGACAAGCTGCAGTTAACATTTTGGACCGAGAACAACAGAATGGTTTAAGAGAGGAATAAAGGAAGCTGCGTCTACCTGGAATGAGCACCACTGCACAGAAGTGCTAGCCTACAACACCATCGGCCTCCTAAAATGCAGTTTTGAGACCCCTTCGCAGCCACTTCACTGCTCACTCATGTGACCCTAACGCCTCACCTGACAATACGGTGGGTCTATGACTCATGATGACGTCTGAGATGACAAACACAGTAGAGGTAAAACACCTGGGACTCCCCATCAGCTGTTAGAAGTGAAAAAGCTTTTTGTTTGAGACGTGAAACAATCATGAATATGAAAAGAGCTTTAGTTACCTTTAACTTGAAAGCTTAAGACTGTGAGGGGAAATGGGTGCTGAGAAACACTGCTCACATGATAACACCTCACAACGTGTGTACTTTATGAGAATAACAACCAAGCAGCCGATGTAATTTCATCTGCTGTTTCACAAAATTGCTCCCATCATGCCACTTTTAGATTTCACTGAGCTATGTTGCAGTGTGAGGAGCAAAACATTACAACCTGTCCTCTGATACAGCTTAATTAAATGTTCTTTTACTTGCCTCAGAACAAAAGCCATCATCCGAGGAGAAAATGATGGCTTTATTTTTCTAAATTTACATCAGATGTACACTTAGTCCTGCTTTGTTTGTAACCTGGTTTTACCACAGCATATAAGCATCATGCATTAAATCAGCTGTTCTTTACTTTAGTCTTTGCAACATTAAAGCAGTCGACTAAGAAGAAACATGAATCTGTGAGGTGGTTTTATAGATTTTCATTGACCGTTTTTTCAACATGCCGAGCAAAAAGACCGGTCTCATTACAATAATGAAATGAAAATGTGACATTGTCCAGATGATGTGTTTGGCAATGGTTGCCAAGGTAACTACCATTTCTCAGCTAATGCATGATGTCCAGAGTTTAGGGATGACTACATAACGGTGGATTGTGCGCTGGATCATACCAAATGCCTCTGACAGGCTTACATGGTTCAATTTCAAATTGAGTTTGGAAAGGGATAATTGCACCAGAGCAGACACACAACCCCACTCATAGTTGTCAAAATATGGATCACAATCTCTTGTTTTTGTAAACATGTTGCTTTTTTTTCCCCATCTGTCTTTGTGAATAAGCTCGTCTCTGTCTCCTGACTGACGGCTCTTCACTCTGCATGTAAAGTGCAGAAAATTATTCCATCTCTGTGGCAGGTAGTGCAGAATCACTGACAACACTCTGTATGCACAGCATGTTTCAGACTCCAGTGAACTCAACGGGGTGTCTCTCACAAAAAAAGGGAGCTTTAAAGGGTTTTTGTACATATTTTAAAACATAAACTAGATTAATAAGATGGGACAGAATGCAACTTAAAGTCATAACAGTTTGATTTTATATGTTTGATATTTTTGTACCACAGGAGTAGCAGACTTAAATTCTCTATGGGCCACTCAAGAAGAGCCAGTCATATACACTCACTGGCCATTTGATTAGGTATCCCTTATTAGTACTTTGCCTTCAAGGTGTCAGGGTTTTGAGTTCATTGTGTTTTTTGTGACTTTTCTATTATAAAGATGGTTTTAGTTCCAGTTCTACAGTTAGACTCAAGTTATTTCTATGTTTCTGAGTTTCTTGCATCCCCAGTTTGTGGCTTCTTGTCTGTCTCTTGTGTCTCTGTTTCATCCCTGTGTCGAGTGTAAAAGTCTGTCGTGTCACCCGTGTTTATGTCTCTCGCCCCTCCGTGAATCTTAGTTGTATCGCTGTGTTTCGTCTTCCATACCTGTTTCCCCGTTCCTCTCCTTGTGTCTCATCTGCCTCCCTGCTTGTTTATCCCCATTGCTGTGTCAAGTTGTGTGTCTTAAGTCGGCGTCTCAGTGTTTCCTGTTTTATTGTGACAGTCTCTCGTCCTGTGTTCGCTGTGTTAAGTTTTGCTTCCCCCTGTGTCGTCACATCCAATTTCCTCCAGCTGTGTTCCCACAAGTTTCCACTTCCCTCGTTATCCCTTAGTGTATTTATTGTCTCGGCCTTCCTCTTGTCCTTTGTCGGTGCGTTTGCAAATCGCCTGTTAATCCTCCCTCGTGTCTCCATGTTCCCTCGTTATTTCCAAGTGTTTCAGATTTCAGGTGTTAGGTGTTATTTCCGTTTTAGTCATTTTGGTTTTTCAGTTTTTGTTCATGTTTGCTACCAGCCATAATAAACGACTTACTTTTGGTTAAGTCTTAGTCCAGCTTCCTCTTTCTGCGTTTGGGTCCTCACACAAAAAAATCACACAATCACATATAGATCGTGACACAAAGCTGCCATAATAGCACAGATTTAACAAAGTATGGAAACGTTCCTCAGAAATTTTGGTCCATATTGACATGGCAGCAGTTACTGCAGATTTGTTGGCTGCACATCCATGATGTGGATCTGCTGTTCCACCACATCCCAAAGGTGCTCTATTGGATTGAGATCTGGTGACTGTGGAGGCCATTTGAGTACAGTGAGCTTATTGTCATATTCAAGACACCAGTTTGACATGATTTGAGCTTTGTAACATGGTGGGTTATCCTTTTGGGAGATGGAAATGGTCAGAAACTATTCTCAGGAACGCTGTGATTCTCTTCCACAGTGTGTCCTCGGTGCTATCTTCCTCCCCTCACCCCCAACTGGCCACTGCAGATGGCTGCCCTTCTCTGAACCAGCGTCTGCCATAGGTCTCTTGCTGCTAAAAAGGAGTTTTTCCGCCCCACTGTCACTGTGCTCATCTTCGTCTAATTGTTGTTTTTCTTCTCTAATATTGTCCTCCACCTTACAGTATAAAGTGCCTTGAGGTGTTTGTTGTTGTGATTTGGCACTAGAAATTGAATTTGTATTTAAATGAAGGACAGTTGGTGCAAAGGGGCCCAAATTGTACCAAGAAAATATGACCCCACACAAATACACTGCCATCTTGAACCATTGACAGAAGGGACAATGGAGTCATGCTTTCTTGCTCATCAGAGCAGGAAATTTTTCTTCCAAACCTCTGTTGTCCAATTTTGGTGAGCTCCTGTGAATTGTACCCAATCGGGTTAAGAGATGCTCTTCTGCATACCTTGGCCATTATTTGAATTACTCTTGCATTTCTATCAGCTGGAAGCAGTCTTGCCATTCTCCCCTCCCAGAGAACTACAGCTCACTCGATATTTTTTCCTTTTCGGACCATTCTGTGTTCAATTTGAACTTCAGAAGGTTGACTTCCTACATCTTCTAAAACAAAGTTGCTTAGCAGTTATTAGTTATTCAAAATAATAGATAAAAATAAAGCATTCTGATTACAGTTCTACAGGAGGACAACCATTCAGCCCACTCACAACAGCCTGTTTAACGTTAGCCTGTTAACCTTCCTGCAATAAAGACACAAAGTCAGTGTCATTGCTGATTAAAATCTCCTGCTATTAGTTTGCTAGCTGCCACTGGCTTTACCGTCTGTGCTATCATCCGCACTATCATCCACCATGTACTGATGTAATCTGCTGACTAGAGCAGGGCGATATGACCAAAAATATTTATCACGATATACATTTGAAAATTTGCGATAACAATATAATTGACGATATAATTGACACTAGACAAAATACTTTACAACTCCACAACTTTATTAGTGCAAAAAACCCCAAAAAACATCAATGTATTTTCACTTAAACAAGCAGCTGTTTTTTATGTGCATTAAAGTTATATAAAATTTAACAGTGCAAATGCAAATTCCTTGCTGACAGTTTAACCAAAAGGCATTTCCAGTGGAAATTGGCCGACATATCCTCAGCATAACCATGTATAATATCCACAAAACTTAAAAAGAGGTTATACACATGTTGAAGCACAGTACGTATCACTCCGCGAGGCTCCTGCCTACGATAGCCGTAATGCTCTGACAATCCATCAAGCAGTGCGGGTTCGTAGCTTAGCAAAGTCGTACTGAAACATTTGACAGATTTTCGAGCGCCGTGTACCACATAAAATCGTTTCGAGGTCAGTAAACACAACCAGAATTCATACATAAGGCAAACGGGATTATAAGGGGCACTGTCGATTTTCAGAAAAATCAAAGGATTGATTTTAAGTGTGCCGTATTTTCCAAAAAAACACGGTAATAACGACGGCCCGCTAGCATGCTCTACCAAAAATAGTGCTTTGTTGTGTATCTGACGGACAAAAGCTAAACCAGTTCCACACAACTGAAGTTTCTGCATTTTTACAAACCAATTCTGGTTCATCCGTTTCATTCAACGATCCGTTTTCGCCCTTCTCATTCTCCGTCGCCGCCATGTTTTTTCCGCCATGTGCCTATGAAAACAAAGGCACTGTGCATGCGTGTTTTACCCATATTCTATCGCGATATTTTATTTTCTTATCGTTGCCCAACATTATACCGGTATTACCGTGAACGGTATGAAATGGCCCAGCCCTGCTGCTGACCATTATGAGTTAAAAATCCAGGTAGCTCTTCTTAGCACAATTCAAATAGCCGTACCTATCTGAGTGAGCACACTTGTGCATTTGAAATATTAAGATTAATATTTGACATGTGATATGAAACAGCATTATTACGCTGCACTGCTGAGTGAGTTGTTAACAAAGGAGAAAATAAGTTAATTAATTCTTCACCTGTTTATATAATTATTACAGGTACATTGGAATAGTTAACAACTAACTAATTTCTCTGGTTAAAGTGCACTAAGTGTAGATATAATTATTCAGACATGTACTAAATTGTACTAAGATTTTATGAAAAAAATACAAAAATATGTGTGTGTGTTCGGCACACTACCCATGTTCCCAAAAGATTGTCACTAAAAGTAGCATCCCACATGTGGGAGTTTCCTCCATAGCAACTCGCCTTTCACAGGCCTCAATTAGCTGAGTGGCAGGACACATGGGAATCTCTTGCCCATCTCGAGACAGGGCCCCAGGGACCAGAGCAGAGGTGAGAGAGCACAGAAGCATGTTTCTGTACAGTGAAGCCCATTATTGTTGGCGTGAGGAGTAACAAATATCCACAGTGCCTTTTCCCTGAGAGGACACGTGGAGACAAATATTATGAAGGATGGAATTAGATGCATCGTGTTCCTTTAGTCTTACCACAGCTCCCAGAGCTCTTCAGCTATAAAAGCCTATGTTATGCAGATGATGATGAATACTTAACACAATGTGTGTTGTGTGGGAGTTCATTATTGTATGCCTTCATCTTCGAGCGACACAGTTTGAGTGCTGCAAAACAGATGTTAGACCTCACAGAGGATATGAAAAAAGTACACTTTTGTGTCAAATGCTGAATATAACAAAAGTTAGAATTTTTATGTTTATGCTTATTCCATTTCCTAATATATTTTGCAATTCCTGCTCTCTGCTCACTACGTCCACTTCCTCTCTTTGTTTAGTTTTCCATCAGACCTGCGTCTAATTGCCCAATACTCACCTTCATCCACTCACTCTCCAGCCTACCCTTATTTTGCCTTCATGCCTTCCATTTTTTATCACCTGTCTGACCGCCTCCTCATGCATAACCCTAGTAAAGAATTTGGATTTTAGTCTCTCTGGCTCGTTCCACTGTGAATACTATTACCCTCTTCATACAGAGTCTAATCCATTCAGGCTCTTTAGCTGCAAACTGCTTTTAATTTTTTAAGGAGATCCTTTTGTTTTTTACTAACAATTAAAAGAAACCATCACCTGAAAACACTTTTCAAGTCTGCCTGATCGGAGCATATTTGGTCCATCGGCCATCTGAACAGAGCCTCTGGTCCACATTCACATGACAAAGGGTTAGGGTCATCAGTCTGTAAGGGTGAACAAACACTTGACCCCAAGTGTAAGTCCAGTTAGCTTGACTTGTGTGTTTGCTGAATACCATGGTTTGGCTTGCTTGAACAGATGTGCCGGAGCCAAAGAAACACCTCAAATGACTGAACCACAAAGTAAAGATAGGCATTTTGAATGAACACTAGTGGTGGAAGAGTGGTGCAGGGGTTAGCAGTGGCTCTGCACAGCAAGAAGGTCATGGCTTTGAATCCAGAGACAAGCTGAGGATTTTCTGTCTGGCGTTTGCACGTTGTCCCTGTGGTTCTCTACAGGTACTTCGACTTCCTCCCACAATCCAAAGACATGCTTGTTTATTATTCTAAATTGGTTGCAGGTGTGAATGAGTGTGTAAATAATCCTTTATCCCTCAGTGTTAACCCTGGGACACATTGGAAACCTGTTGAGGGTGTATTCCACCTCTTGTCCTGTGACAGCTGGGAAAGCCTCCATTTAAATAAGTCAAATAAGTCAATAAGACAAATAGTTCTTGATTTTGCATGTTTCTCCTATTTTTTTTACCATATAATCTCACACTCTTTATCCAGCTGGCATCTGTTAGTTCTTGGTGGTTCATTGTTTATTCTTGTTTTTCTCTTTGTTTTGTTTTGTTTTTTTCGGGGGAAAATGTAGAATTTGGACCCAAAAAAAGTTTTATAAGTGGTTAAGTTCTTTTGCTTTTTATTTTTTAATCTCACCAATTCCCACCACAAAGTAAATATAATCATGAAGTTCATTGTGCTCTTTTAGAGTTTTTCTTCAAAAACAAACCAAGTTAATAAAGTGTCGAGGATGCCAATGTTCACATTTTGGACAGAGAGGACAGATGGTTTGAAAGAGGAGTGAAAGAAGCCATCTATGTCCACTGTGAGCGACCATCTTTGAACAGAGGCGGGGGTTTACGACACCAACTCTCTGCCATCTATAATCCAGTTTTGAGATCCCTTCCCAGACGCCTTAACGCCCACTCACATCCTGGGCCATCTGACCTCAGGAATTCGCATGATAAGGTGGGGCCAGGTTTCACAATGAACACACCCGAAACTCTGGCTGATTGGGACCCACACCCAGTTTCACACCTTGGCTCAGGCGATTAGAAGATCATCAGGGGGTCCTTTTGTCCCTCTGTGGGGGGATACTCCCACTAGGTTTATATCTGGGACTCTCCACCATTTGACCTTAGAACTGAAGAAGCTTCTCGGATGAGAGGTGAAACGTCTTCAAGTAAACTTAAAGAAGTCCAGACGCTTTCCTTGCAAGCTCCTTTGACTACGATGACCTGGATGACTGAGAACCTTCACAGACTTAATAAAGTGTCATCTCTGTGATGACAATCAAAGAGAGGAGCAGTGGAGTAAAATAAATAAGAGATCAAAAAGACAAACTGAGGCATGTCCAGAAGCTTAATCACAGTGTGAGCGCAGGCCAGCAGGCGAGTGGCGAGAGGGAACAAGAGAACCAGCCCTAGTGTAAATACACGCAAAACCTTTTATAACTACCAAATAGAACTTCAACATGTAATAAATCAAAAACAGTACAACAGGCTTCTTCTAGAAAGCCATCATCAGCTGGAATATTTGTGCATTAATGATACTTTTTGTTCTTACACTTGGAACAATTTGACTAAACCCTTCACAACAAGGGGGCAGCATTTTACCAGGAGCTGTGCTGGGATATTTTAGGATGTGTGCTGATTTTTGATATGTCTTTTAAACTACCACTGTTTATTCAGGATGAATTTCCTTTTGCCAGGACAGTATTATGCAATAATAATGACTTGTGGGGTTAAACAAAGGTTGTGCTGATTTGCTGGGAAATACTCGTATTATATTCAAGTACAGCCCTAGGTCAACTCCATCTAATGTCTCTCCAACACAATACACAGACATACTGGTTAAAAGACACAGGCATTAATTCTTTATTTATGTTCTGTTGGTAGTTTTACTCCATATTTATTTGGTTTTTTTAAACAGTTAAGTATCTTTAATATGAACAAACATGATGTTTTCTCCAGTTTAAGCTGTAAAAATGCCAATGGAGTACTCAGGTGGAAATCAAGGCAATCCTGACTGCTTGTTATTGTCCTGCTCACTGACTATGACTACTTTAACTGTCAGTCAGTCACATCACAACAGAGCAGGTGTCCAGTCTGTTTGGTAGCATATCGATCAGATTAGAATATTTACAGTATAGATAAATAACATACAAAACCAAAAGGGTCTAAAAAATATTTTTGTAATATTATGCTTTTTTTCTATTTGAAGCCCCTTTCTCATGTTAGATCTTTTGCCCTATATTCTCTCTCTAACTCCTTTTCGCACGCAGCTGGTGCATAACCAGAATAACATGACGTCTGTGGCCTAACTGAGTCATCAGGACCCCTATGAGCTTCCGGGAAAACCATAGCTTGGTGAATGACTGTGCTTTCTATTTCCCCACATAAAGCTCAGGATGAGACAGCTCCAATCATCCGGCTGAATAACAGGAACACAATGAACAGTGTTAAACTCCAAGATAAGACACAGTGCAGCTCGTTTTATGTCTCCAGTCCTTTGACTTTCAAGTGTGATTACCTGGATATAATATATAATAAAGCTCTTGACAAGGCGATGACTTTAATCAAGCTTCAAAGGCAAGGCATCATGCTGTGGCACACACACACGCACACAAAGAGAATAGGCTGATTGTTTTTCTCTTAAAACATGAAAAACGTGCCAGTCAGAAGGCTTTGCTTAGATGCTTCACATGTTGATTGTCTATGTTTGGGAGTCATTGTGAGTTGGTGCCCATGTATTGTTCTAATAAGTGTGTGTGCCCGTCTCTACTTTGATCAAATCAAAGTGAAAATTATGAATGTAGTGTTGTTTTTAATTCCCTATTGTGAAACTTTAAATTAACATTTTATAGTTTCCAAAGGTCTATAGCCCTTTTAATCTGCAGGGGTACCATGTGTGCTTCTGTGGACGCAGTGAAGCCACACAGCAGTTTGTGAAATAGTCACAACCTTTAATCAGTTGATTTGTGTTTCTGAATATGATTTTTTTTTTTTCGTGTCCTGACCAAGGTTTTTAATTTCTTCAGACCTGTTTTTACTGATTTCACGTTCACATAATGAAATTAATATTTTCCATTATTAAAGGAAAAGGAAAGTCCATATTTGGTGGCTGGAGGGACAGAATCTCCCATTTCACCGCATCCCGAAGGTGCTTTGTTGGATTAAAATCTAGGGACTGTGGAGGTCATTTTAGTGCAGTAAACACATTGTTGTGTTTAAGGAACCAATTTGAAATGATTGAAGCTTTGCAACATGGTGATGATGGGTACACTGTGGTCAGGGACATGGTCTGCAATCAATCCCAATGTTCAGCTGATACTAAAGTGAGTCGGGAAAATATATCCCACAATATCGTACCACCATCAGCCTGAACCCATCCATGTTTTAATGTTTATGCCATGTCTGTCCCTATCATCTGATGTTGAAACAGAAATCAAGATTCATCAGACCACCCAATGTTTTTCCAGTCTTCTGTTCTCAAATTTTTGTGAGCATGCACAAACTGTAGCCTCAGTTTCCTGTTTTTACTGACAGTGGTGAACCCAGTGTGGTCTTCTGATGCTGAAGCTCATCTGCTTCAAGGTTTAATGAATAGTGCATCTTACTTAGTTATTGTTATCTTACTATAAGGCTAAAGTGTGGTGGACCACTGGAGGGCTCCACTCACACCCAGTTCTCAGGAAGTGTTGTTGCTGTGTTTTGGAGGGAAAGTGTTCAGTTGTGTGGTGATGAGCAATAAACGAGCAGTGTTAATCGAGAGCTCTCGTGTCGTCTGTGTTTACCTCCACATTGGTGACCCCTGACTCGAACATGCTGCAGTCCGATGGTGGCACTGACTCCGCTCTGGATGCATCAGCAGCCGCCAGCCCTCTGCCTCCGGCTGCAGCTACGTTTGCTGTGGCGCTCGAGCTGCCGGACTTTTGGCTTCACGATCCCCCGTCGTGGTTCGTGCACGTGGAGGCTCAGTTCGCCCTTCGTGGCATCTCGGCTGACGACGCGAAATATCACCATGTGGTGGCTTCTCTCGACCCGCTAGCCACCCGTCGTGCGTTGACTCTCCTCCGGGACCCACCCACCCGAGGGAAGTACGCCGCCCTTAAGGAGCTGCTTCTTCGGCGCTATGCCCTCTCCGACGCAGAGCGAGCCGAGTAGCTCCTCTCCCTCTCAGGCCTGGGTGGCAGTACGGCTCTCGAACTGATGGAGCACATGCTATCCTTTCTCAGACCGGACGACGGGGGATTCCTCTTCGCCCACATCTTCCTCCGACAGCTGCCGGCGGCCGTGAGAGCCGGCCTCGCCAACTCTCCACTTCTGGGCACGAAGGATTATCGCTCCCTGGCTGAGGACACGGATCGTATTCTCCTGGCTACCCGCACTTTCCACGATCACGACCTAGTTCCAGCCTCGCCGGCGGCGCCTTCCACTTCCCCGCTGACCTGCCACGACGTACCCGATCCTTCGCTGACGGCAAAGATCGCGGCACAGCGACACCACGGACGGGACCTCTGTTTCTACCATCAGTGTTTTGGCGCCGGAGCGCGCCGCTGCCTGCCGCCTTGCGCTTTTCCGACCCTGGGACATGGACCCTGCCAGCGCGCTGTAGCGGCCGCGACCGCTGGCGACAAAGAAAAACTGCTCTTCATAGAAGACTCGCGCTCTGGGAGACGTTTCCTGGTCGACTCCGGCTCCCAGAAGAGCCTCCTTCCCCCGTCCGGAGCCGACAGTTTAGCAGCGGGCTGCGGACCGCAGCTTATTGCGGCTAATGGCTCTCCCATCGCAACGTTCGGGGAAAGGTCCGTGACTGTTTGTTTTCATGGTCGGGATTTCCAATGGACCTTTGATGTTGCCGCTAGCTCTGTACCTATTTTGGGTGCCGATTTTCTTTGTGCCCACGGACTGCTGGTCGACGTCGCTAACAGACGCTTAATCGATGCACTGTCTTTTTCTTCAATACCCTGTTTCACTCGCGCCATCGAGCCCCTGAATCGGGCTAATTTAGTGACTTCAGGGAATGTTTTTCAGCGTTTGCTCATGGAGTTCCCTTCAATGACTGTTCCTAATTTCTCGAACACTGCAACGAAGCACGGGGTTGAACATTATATTCCGACGGTCGGTCCCCTGGTGTTCGCACGCGCGCGCCGCCTCGACCCCGCGAAACTCTCTGTCGCTCGGGAAGAGTTTGCCACAATGGAGCGCCTTGGCATAGTGCAGTGCTCGAATAGTGCCTGGGCTTCTCCGCTACACATGGTGCCCAAGTCTGACGGTCGGTGGCGGCCGTGTGGGGATTTTCTCCGTTTGAATAATGTCACGGAGAACGACCGTTACCCCATTCCCCACATCCAGGATTTTTCCGCCCACCTCGCCGGCACCTCGATTTTTTCTAAAATTGACTTGGTGCGGGGGTATCACCAGGTTCCCGTGCGCGCCGAAGACGTCCCCAAAACTGCCGTTAATACCCCTTTCGGCCTGTTTGAATTTTTGCGCATGCCATTCGGCCTGAAAGGCGCCGCCCAGACTTTTCAGCGGTTGATGGACTCTGTTTTGCGCGGGCTGCCTTTCGTCTTCGTGTACCTTGACGATATATTGGTGGCCAGCTGCTCTGAGAGTCAGCACGCGTCCCATCTGCATCAGGTTTTCCAGCGCTTGGCGGCACACGGCCTGATCATCAACCCCTCCAAGTGCCAGTTCGGCTTGCCGGTTCTGGATTTCTTGGGCCACCGCATTTCCGCTGACGGTGTGGTTCCGTTGCCAGACAAGGTCCGGGCCGTTTTGGCTTTTCCGCGTCCTGCGTCTGTTAAAGCGCTGCAGGAGTTCTTGGGGATGGTCAATTTCTACAACCGCTTTCTCCCCAGAGCTGCGCACCTGCTGCAGCCTCTCTATGCTGCCTTCAAGGGTAAAACAGCTAAGGACCCGATTGATTGGCTCCCTGAACGCATCCAGGCATTTAATGGGGCCAAGACCGCGCTGGCAAATGCCGCCCTGCTGGCCCACCCATTTCCGTCGGCGGAGATTGCGTTGACCTCCGACGCGTCGGACGTGGCAGTGGGCGCAGTGTTAGAACAGCGGGTCTCCGGTGTCTGGCAACCGCTTGCTTTTTTTAGTCGCACGCTTAGGGACAGTGAGCGCAAATATAGCGTTTTTGACAGGGAGTTGCTGGCCCTACACCTCGCGACACGGCATTTTCGTTTTTTCCTCGAGGGTCGGAGCTTCACCGCGTACGTCGATCATAAACCTTTGACATTCGCGATGTCCAAGGTCTCTGATCCGTGGAGCGGGCGCCAGCAGCGCCAGTTGGCAGCCATTTCCGAGTTCACAACTGACATTCAGCACGTGGCTGGTAAGTCCAACTGCGTGGCTGACTGTCTATCCCGCGTGCTGGTTTCTCCCGTTTATGTTGGCATAGACTTTGAGGCTATGGCCGCTGACCAACAGGCCGACCCGGACGTCCTTGCCCTTCGGTCTGCGCAAACGGGCTTTGTACTGGAGGACAGACCCGTGTGGAACGGCGGGCCTAGCCTGCTTTGCGATGTTTCCACCAGCCGTCCACGCCCTGTAGTTCCCCTTTCGTGGCGTCATCGCGTTTTCGACTCCGTACACGCCCTCTCTCATCCAGGCGTCAGGGCCTCGGTCAAGCTGGTCAGCTCTAGGTTCGTTTGGCCGGGCCTTCATAAATCGGTGAAAGACTGGGCAGCCGCGTGCATCCCATGCCAACGTGCTAAGATCCATAGGCACACACAGGCGCCCCTCGAATCCTTCTGCGTTCCAGGGAGGCATTTTGATCATGTGCATGTGGATCTGGTTGGTCCTCTGCCGCAGTCACAAGGTTTCACGCACCTTTTGACTGTAGTGGACCGCACAACCCGCTGGCCTGAGGCAGTGCCTCTGGCGTCCACTACAGCAGCAGCAGTGGCCAGGGCATTTTTGTCAACGTGGGTTTCGCGTTTCGGTCCCCCCGCCGACATCACCTCAGACAGGGGCCCCCAGTTCGTTTCCGAGCTTTGGTCTGCCATGGCTGACGGCCTGGGGGTCAAGGTCCACCGAACCACTGCGTACCACCCGCAGGCCAACGGGATGTGCGAACGTTTCCACCGGTCGCTTAAGGCCGCGTTCCATGCTTCTCTCACAGATGGCAACTGGGTTGACCGCCTTCCATGGGTTTTACTGGGGTTGCGCTGCGTGGTTAAAGAAGACCTTGGGGTTTCCCCGGCTGAACTTGTCCTTGGTCAGCCCCTCCGGGTCCCCGGGGAATTCTTGCCTGAGAGCCCACCCCCGTGCTTCGCTCCCTCTGTGCTGTCTCTCCGTCCCCCAAGAGACTCGTTTTCTCTTCCTGGCCCAGTGCACCATTGTGTGCCCGACACCTTTGTTCCGAGGTCGTTGGACTCTTCGCAGTTTGTTTTTGTCAGGCATGACGCTCATAGGCCTCCGCTGCGTCCACTGTATGACGGCCCCTTTAGGTTTATTCAACCGGGCCGGAAGCATTTCCTTTTGGATTTTGGGGGTCGGCAGGAGGCTGTTTCTATTGACAGACTTAAACCAGCACATGTGCTTCTGGATGACCAGGTGGTGCCGGCTCAGGCCCCCCGCCGTGGCCACCCGCCTTCCACTGGACTGGACAGCCCTGCTTCTTCCTCTGCTCTGGGAGCACCCCCCACCTGGCGGGGCCCGAGCTATCTTCAGTTTTTCCTGACCGCCCATGCCAGCCTGGCCCTCAGGCTCGTTTCCCCTCCGCCAGCTCTCCACCTCCCCAGTTCAGCCATTCTGGACGTTTAATTAAAGCAAGGGTTCTGGACTAGGGGATGACCCTACTGGGTGTTCGGGGGGGCATGTGTGGTGGACCACTGGAGGGCTCCACTCACACCCAGTTCTCAGGAAGTGTTGTTGCTGTGTTTTGGAGGGAAAGTGTTCAGTTGTGTGGTGATGAGCAATAAACGAGCAGTGTTAATCGAGAGCTCTCGTGTCGTCTGTGTTTACCTCCACAAAAGCACTCTTGCCATTCTCCTCTGAATTCTAGCATCATCGAAGCATTTTCTTACAAAGATCTGTCACTCACTGAGCATTTTCTCTTTTTCCAGATCATGCTCTTTAAATCCTTGATGTGGTTGTAAGAGAAAATCCAGTAGATCAGCAGTTTCTGAACTACACAGATCAGCAACCATGCTACTAAATGCATCGAGTTGCTGCCATTTGAGTGGCTGAATAGAAATTTGCATTAGGAATGTAGATTGTTTTTTCCCAACCAGGCTGGTGGAAGGAAAGAGCAATGTACCATGCGCCCTGCTACGATGACGCAATTGTGGTGTCATCCAGTGGTTTGTGAGCCAAGGTTGATTTGTGTGGGTCTGCTTTGGAGCACAGAGTTTCTGTGTTGCTGTAGACACTTGATCATGTAGTTATATTGAAGTGTTAACTAAACTAACTTCAATTTCAGTCGGGACAGTGGGACTTAAAAACAGTATAGAATCACCAGGATTTTTTGATGCCTTAGCTGTATGGGTCTAATTGAACACACAATTAGGCACATTTTAGCTAACATGCTAATAAAAACTACATCTGAACTCAGACTTTTTGAATGGTTTATACATTGACTGCATAGAAAATGTTATCTGAGATTGCTGCATTAAAATCCAAAAGGTAGCCATGAACAACACGTTCTCATCCCAACGTGTAACATACCCGACGCATGTGACAAATCGTCAGTATGTTACGCATTCAGGGGCATGGGAGGCAGTTGCAGTGAACCTATACATGTAAATGTGTTTTACGTTTTGATCATGAATCACTTAGGAAAACACTATGTGATAGGGTTAAGGTTAGGGTTAAGGTTAGTGTTAGGGCTGGAATGGACGGCTGGAGCCTCTGCCCTAAGCGTATGTTACTGCCGCGAGCGGCATTCTGTTGGATTCAATTGAGAACACAGAGCATCTCATAAAGATGCAGAAGGGTACGTTTCGCATTACTATGAGACACCGTTACAAATCATCGGTATGTTACACATTATGAATGAGAATGCGCTGCCATGAACCATGAACATGGTCAATTTAGTGAAGTGGCTCAAATTACATTACATGAGACACAGCAGAAAAATAGTTGCTATAGCTGCTTATTTCACCACTCACCTGTCAATCAAAGTAGCCACACCCTTAATTGTGCATAAATTTAAGCTCTACAATTTATTTTTTTTAAGGTGAATTTTTTTTTAAAGGCACTTACCAGGGGAGTAAAAAAGCCACTCAAATTCCTTTTTTCCAGGCTGCGAAGTTGAGGATTTCAACATTGGACTCTATGGGGACTGACTCTCTTCTGGAACTAGCCTCAAGTGGCCATTAGGAAAACTGCAGTTGTGGAGGAAATGGCTAGGTCGTGCTTTTTGTTCCATACTGAAACATCTGAACAAATACTGAATTAAAATTTGTTGCTTCATAGCTTAATTTGCAAATTTGAATACCAAATATTTGTACTGATTGGCATGAAAACTGATACAGACATTTACGTCTCTCTCAGGATGAACTGTAATCACTTTGCTGATCTCCTGACTTTTCATCCAATACCTTCGTAACATTTCCACCATCCTCAGTTAAACCTTGTGTTAAAGGCTCAACAAATGTCTGCATCATCACAAAGATTAGTGCTGACACTGTGTGTGCATGGGATACTGCTTCTGCCACCATCACATATTTAACTACAGCAGATCCCACCTGTTCCTTAGTGATTTTAATAAAATCCCAAAGGATATTACAAATGCATTTTTAAAGCTGCTGTCACATCCTAATTTGTGTTTTACAGGCATTAGATGCATCAGTGTGTGAAACTCCGGTCACAACATGAATTCAAAGACACAGACTGTTTCTGGTCCCTTGATATAAATGCTTCAGTAGTCTGGTGTCTGACTTTTATTGGATCGCCAGTCACTGTGTCCCTGTGGTTATGTGAAACCAGCTCCTGCTCCCAATTACCAAATCCTGCTCCAGAGGCGTGTGCTGCCCATTGTTTTCTTGTGGGTGTAGTAACAAAAAGCTGGGTATGCCAGAGAAGACTGATTTTTTTTTAAATCAGAAATTGTCCAATTATGCCAATTAAATCGTAAAAAACACAGACGCTAACCATCTCACCATTGTTGAGTGTCTGCAAGCACACTGAAAACAGGGAATAAAAAATTTGAGGCTTTTAAAAAAAAGATTTAGAAAGGGTATAATCATTATGTCCTAGACATATTAAGTATTTTATTGCTAATGTTCAAATCCTTATTTACAACAACATATTTATTTTTAATGAAAACAAGGAAGCTAATCGAGGCTGAGACAAAATTACTTTAAACTGTTTTTCCCATTCCACAGACAGCAATCCACATCCCACCAAGCCAAATGCACAAATTCAAATCTGAAAAAGGAAAACCCTCCCTTATCCGCCACTTTATTGGGTACACTTTGCTAGTACCGGTTTGGACCCATCTTTACCTTCAGAGCTTAATTATTCATTCGCCTCTGTCAGCCTCTGTCAGTGCGCCCCAGGGTGGCTGTGGCTACAATGTAGCTTGCCATCACCAGTGTGTGAATGTGTGTGTGAATGGGTGGATGACTGGATGTGTAAAGCGCTTTGGGGTCCTTAGGGACTAGTAAAGCGCTATACAAATACAAGCCATTTACCATTTTTACCATTCAGTGAGGAGCTGGAAACATTTGTGGCGTCACACAGTTGTTGCAGATTTAAATCTTCAGTTCTAACACAACCCAAAGGTGCTCTATTGGATTGAGATCTGCTGACTCTGAGGACATTTGAGTCCAGTGGACTTATTTTCATGTTCAAGAAACCCCTTTGAGATTATTTAGGCTACAAAGGCATGGTGCATTATCCAAATGGAATGGATGTAGTATAAAGATTGTGGGTATGGACATAGTCAGCAGCGATACTCTGGTAGGCTGCGGCATTTAATGATGTTCAGTTGGTACTATAAGAGCAAAAAGTGTGCCAGGAAAATATTCCCCATATCATTACTCTACTACCAGCAGCCTGAACTGCTAATACGAGGCTGATTGTATTGCTGATTCATGTCCATGTATGCAAAATTAATGCTTCACACTCTTAAAAGGCAAAAAAAAAGGCAACATTTTGAGGTTGGATGGATTGTTGGTGCTGCTCACACCGGAGACCCAAGTCAGCACATGAAAGATCTTCACACATAGTTCTTTTATTTTCAAATACATTATTGATTACTGCTTTGGTTGGGTTTAAGCATTAAAAGCAATTTGGTTGGGATTAGCAAAAGATGATGGTTTGGGTTCAAATCAAACTATAGCAAACATGCTTCCTATTGAGATACTTTGCCTGATGACTGGGTCATGACCACGGAGAAATACATGGCTTTTCACTGACTACTTACCATTTTCTCAGGGGACTGGGCTGGAGATACAGCACAAGATGATTTCCAATCTTCTGATGAGTTTCCTAATCTTCATTTGATACTTTTAGTTTAAAAGGGGAACCCTCCGCCATGATTCAGATCTAAACTTTTTCAAATACCAGCAGCAGCATGGAGGCAAATATTAGTTGAGACAGCAAAAACCTGTTTCCTTGGAGTCTTTTTTCATCTGTCATCAGTCGCACTTGTAACCATGGCTGTAAAGGCCCTGTGTGCTCAGTAAAACACCAAAACACCTGGGTCTGCTTATCAACGAGTGCATACATGCATGCGTGTGATGCCACAGAAGAACACACACGCAGACATTCAGAGGGAATCAAAAGCTGATTCAAAAGTCTGATTGTGTTGCCTTGTGGGAAAGCTTGTGCCCACCTTCACTTTGAAGACAGTGAAAACAAATGTGTAACTCTCAGTTGTGAACGTAATCGCAGCCTTTGCTGAATAAGCCCGTGTTTACACTACACGGTACGCAGGTCCAGATGTTTTTCTGTTATTTTAAAGTAGGAAGAAGACGATTACTGCAAGCTAAGCTTCTGAACTCTACAGCCATCAGGTTTGATTGTTTTGATTAAATCTTATCTTACATGGAACTTTTTCAGTTTGACCCTGGTTACCATGGGAGTTTTCAACGTATGTGAGGCTCTTTTACACTGACTGTACTCTTTGTCTTGCCAGTTAGGGAAAACATGAGATCAATTTTGTTACACTAAGCGCAGCAAAAAATAACAAATTATCAAGTTCCACAAAGGCAACAAGTGTTACACAACATAGAGGAACAAAACCCCAACTACAGCTGCAGCTTTTAGTGAGAGACTGAGATATCCTGGACCGATCTGCTGCCAAACACGCCTTACAAGTAACATACAGCCTTGAAATTCCACCACTTTTTAAACACAGAAGTTAAGAGTGTTGATCGATGCTACAAAATCAGGATTCCTGACATATTTTCAGTCAGCCAATATGTGCTTACTCTGGAGGCTTTCAAATGTGTCTGATGATTAAAATCAAAATGATACTCATGAATGGCAGTCAGTCCCATTGCTTAGATTAAAAACCTGACTACTAAGAACAAAAAGAAAACATATGTAGCAACATATATGCGCTCTAATTTTATTAACCTTCCCTCACATACATGTAAGAGGCTAGAATTGTAGTGCAGAAACTTTATGTGCTTACATAAACTTAGGCCTTGGTCACAAAGGCCTTGAGAGTGCCTGGCATCCATGGGTCACCTCAGAAACATGAATATTCCCCACTGCTGATAGCTGTAGGTTGCTCACAGTCACTGTGAAAACGATTGCTAACAAAAGGTTTATATTTCTGTGTTAAATCTATGCTATATGCATGTCATAAATGCAAACCTGACATCTACCTCTTTAGCGATGCATGAATTATACTTCTGCAGTGAATCTATGTAGAGTCTACAACATAGCCTATGCATGTGGCTTTTTTAGGGAGGTGCACGTCAGTTTATGTTGTAGGTTATGGCGTAGGCATTCAAAAGGGTTTGCAGTTACGACCTACCTGTGGTTTACATTTTAATCCTAGAAAATTTAAGTACACATTACTGTCGACGAAGGCCCACACTGGTATAAATGCTAGCAACAGCATTGGTGGCTTGCATAAGCTCTGTTGTAGGATCTACATTGACTCACTGGAGAAGTATAATTTGAGCATGAAGGCCCAGTCATGCAGACATAGAGACCAATGAGTGACCCTCTGGTAACCACTAAAATGAATCACTAGGAGGAGTACAACGCTGCGCTGAAAGTCTGCTTGTGATTGATTTGACCGTTAGCAGGTTGCTGTGATCACCTGCTGTTTGTGTGCAAGACGCCGACTAATCAGCTTGCCAGCCGTAGCAAAACAGCAAAGAATACAATGCAAACAGTTAGGGTTTTTTAAGCAAAAGTTGCCCCTTTTAAAATATTATTATATTTAAGCAGCAAGACACAAATTTTACTTTGGAGATGAAAGTTATCCAGTTCTGGTTTTCGCTCCATGTTTGCAGACAAGTCAGCATCTTCCATGCAAACTACAGGCAAACATGGTAATCTGTTACTGACCAATCCAGTCATGAGGTGGTTTTTGGTGCAGCCACTTTCATTTTGCAACACCCAGCACTGCTGTCCAACCACTCACCAACCAGTCAGGAAATACAAATTTTTCCCCAACAACTGGAAGTTGCCACAGGGTCACTGCGGTCTCTAGCCCTGAGTGACTGAAGCTCTAAACTAAAAAAAACTAATCATAATGTCAAAAAATTAACCAAGCATTGACACAATCGAGACAAATTCAGCTTTCTTATCTTTACTTTAGTGTCTGCATAAACTGCAAATTAACAACACACTATTTTACCCCAAATCTCAACTATGAGCAGAAAATCCCAACTCAGCCTGCTGCACATGCTGGAGAGTGTAACCATACCGCATAGCCAGCAAAATGTGGACCCTTAATGATCCTGACCTTTATCTATTTGCATCATTTCTAAGCCACAATAAATAAATAAAAACAATTAAAACAGCAGTTAGCATTATGTGGAGTCATTTTTTCATTGTGTTTCAGACTAACATTAAACTGGAATATAAGATTAGGAGTAGCAGAAGTATTTGGTTGCTGTCTTATCTTGTCCCCCTTTACAGAAGCCAAATTAAACGTGTTGACACACAGGGGTGTGTCGAGTGTCTTGGGACATTTGATAACATAACCAACTATACTTCCATTTTAACGGCTCATGTTGAAGGTCATGAAGATATGCAAAATATGCCAAGTAAAATAGCAGAGCAGAGATATTTGACTTTTTAAATATCAGAGAACATAACGGTATTATCTGTGGTGCATTTGCATACATCAGATTGTCACACTGTAAAAGGTAAACACAGGACTCCAAGTAGACAAAGCAGACAAAACAGGCACACGTACGAGTCTTTTATTGGACTGAGAACAAAATCCAAGAACAAGACCTGACAAAAGAAACACAAACAAACAAGCAAAACAAAAAACAGGATTATATATGTAAACATAGGGCTGACTGAAGGATGAAAACCAGGATAAGAATGAGACAAAGGTTAAAGTAATTAACACAGGAAAGAAGACTGAGACAGGAAATAAAAAGTAATGCAGAAAAAAGCTGACCTTCAAAGTAAAACAGGAACTAGCCAAAATGTAAATATTAAACACAGAGACAAGACTCATATTAGACGTGGTTAAAAAACAAAAACATCTATAAGGATTAAATACTGAAACTCATTAAAAGGGCAAAGTAAAGACAGGATTCAAAGAATCGATAATATTATAACAAAAAAAAATAGCAAACCTAAGTAGACAAAAAAGGATTTATAAAAACAAGTCTAAGTTTTTAACTTTTGTTAGAACGCTATAAACTTTCTGTTGTGTTTGACAGGGGAAGCGCCAGTTTCACACAAAAGGTGTTAAGGTGCCTCTGTCGATACCTTTCTCAGTACTTTCCCACTCTGACAGATTCCTTGCCAGATGAAATAAGTGTGTGTGTGTGTGTGTGTGTGTGTGTGTGTGTGTGTGTGTGTGTGTGTGTGTGTGTGTGTGTGTGTGTGTGTGTGTGTGTGTGTGTTGACACAACTTGAAACAACTTCTAGGGTTTCACAGCTAAATGTGCAGTTACTGTACATGATGAATGTGAGTCTCTGTGTGTTTTACTAATATGTAAATACAGAATAATAATGTTCACTGCAAATAAAAAGGAAGTCACTTATTAAAGGCAAAAATGAGTGAAGCTTTTGCATGTCCGTGTGGTGGTTCATGCTGGGAAAAGTATTTGGTACGAGACCTTCTCTGCTATCTGCTACTGTGAAATGCTTATCAGGCTTTGAATGAGTCACACCCGTCTGGCTGACGGTGCCAGTGCTTTTTGTTTAGTTCACTATATTATAAGACACTGCGCACTCACCAGTCATTTTATTGGGGAGGTTTGTTAACGCAAATATCTGATCAACCACATGGCAGCAATTCTGTGGCAGAAACACAAAGCATGTAGGCATGTAGACATGATCAAGACAACCTGCTAAAGTTCAAGCCAAGCATCAGAATGGAGAGGAAAGGTGATTTAAGTGTCTTTGTATGGTGCCAGATGGGCTGGTCTGAGTATTTCACAAAGTGCTGATCCGCTGAGATTTTTCCTCACAACCATCTCTCACAAAATATCAGGAAGTGTCACGTCTCCAAGCAAAAAGAGCTATTGTACTTAATGGCTATACTGCTTCAAGGTGATAGCAGGGCAACAGTAATTCAAATAACCATTTGTTACAGCCACGGTATGCAAAAGAGCACTTCTGATCTCTGAAGACCACACCAGGTGCCACTCCTGTCAGGTAAGAACAGGAAACTGAGGCTGGAATTTACACAGACTTGCTAAAACAGGACAACAGAAGATTGTCTGGTCAGATGAATCTCAATTTCTGCTGCAAAATTCAGATCAGATCAGAATTTGGTGTAAATGAAATGAAAGCATGGATACATCCTGCCTCGCATGAGCAGTTGTGGGCTGTTGGTGGTGATCTAACAGTGCTGAGGAATATTCAACCTCCAAAACTGAGCATTGTTTAAACACCACAGCCAGCCTGAGTGTTGTTGCTAGCAGTGTCGATCCATTTATGACCACAGTGTACACAACTGTGGTCAAATGTGCTATGTCACGAAGCTCAAGCTAGTTTCTTGAATATCACAATGAGTTCACTGTATTCAAATGGCCTCCACAGTCAACAGATATCAGTTGAACATACTTTTATATTAAAATGCTTAAAAGCCACGTGAAGATGAACTGCCTTGAGTGTTGTTGCTTGAGTCAGCGTTGGCCTGATGAGCAGACCTATCACTGCTCATTTTAGCTGTAAGCTAGCATCTCAAGGCTTCACTAGCTCTGACTGAGTTGCACTGTGGGTAAAGCTCGATTTTTAAGAAGAAAATGTGAAATAAAGATATTTCTACTTTTAATTAGCGTTCACCTACACATGCTGGATCTGACCTGGGGATGCTGAGCAGGGCTGAAAGACAATTCAAGTTTTTTCTGTCGTCATCAGATTGTAGTAGCTCTTTCCTTTTCACCACACTAATCCAGTAGAAAAAGAAACTTATATCTTTATTATTGTTTGCTTTAGTTGTGCTTCTTTTTTATGTACTTCAGCCATGCTGGATCCATAGTGTAGTCATTATATGTTGTGTCTTGAGTTACGTTAAGAACAAAAACATTATTTTCAAGTTGTGCTGGTGATATTAGCTGTTAGCTTTTTAAACGCAGACTGCTGTGAATAAAGCAAACACACTCAGCTGCAGGTGTCCTGGGAGTCACCGACCTCAGGTGTCGAGTCACTCCCAGGGGGTCAAGGCCTGCATTAGCAGTTGCAGCAGATGGCAAACCGCAGACAATGAGTGGATGAGACAGACAAGCCAGGTACAGAAGAGGGAGGAGGTTGGATGGGTTAATCTTCAACTGCTCATCTGTCAGAGGAGTGACTTGAAACCTACTCATACCTGTGTCGGTGAATGAACGGGAAGGACTCCTGTATTTGTCATACAGGGGCTGGATTTACACATACACAATCCTTTTGTTCAAGTTCAAGATTTAATGGATGGGGATCAGAATAAAGCTTTCCAAACCTCTCCAGCATTGACCTGCAGTAAACCCTCCTCTTACATACTTTCATTGACACAGCAGAGCTTAGCAATTTACCTAAATAGGCTTACTTATCAAACTCTTCTTCCTTCCAAGCTCCACCCTTACTCGTGCTCTTTCTCACCTTTTTGCAAACACTTAAGTTGCTTTGATTTGCTGTCATTCAGCTGGGTCATGCTTGCTGGGCTGTGAGACATCTAAATCACTATGCAAAAATCCTTAACAGAGAGCCGTTCCTGTTTACTTTGCATTGTGCTTCAATCACTAAGACAACAGACAGTTGACAGACCGTCAAAAATGAAGATAACTTAAGCCTATTAGCTAATTAACTCCCCGGGATAAGCATCGTTCAAGTCAGGGAACGATGCTTATCCTGCAAACTGACCAACAATGTGATTGTCACTGGATCCATTTCTCTTTCTTTCTTCCTGACAGACATTCACCTTGTAATAACGTATCTATAATATGTATATAAATAATGATATGTATATAAACAGTAACTGTGTCTACATGTATTTTATTTCTGTGTCAAAATTTACGTTAAATACATTAAATAAATTATTTTAGGGGTCTAAAACCTATGGCTCCTGAGACATATTTGGCTCTTTTGGTGATCTCAAGTAGCTCTCTGTGACTTTGACATAAAACTAGATGAATAAAAATAATTAGTTATAGGGGGGAAAAAAGTTTTGATATGTGACAGACATAGGTGCATACACATAATGATTTGTCCCGAGTTCTCCAGGCTAGATAAGGATGAAGATAAAACTTGATGATTTCATAAATGGAACAAAAACATGGTTATTCATCTACTTAACATGGCTGTTTTGTTACTGTGGGCTTAGAGTAGTTATTACCTGTGGGTTACTGGGAATTTCTCTACCATTCAGGACAAGTGTGGCTCTTTAAGCAAGGAAGAAGAAAACAAGCATGACACCATCATTTTGGTGATTTTATGTAAATATCACCAGTGCAACTGAAAATTTACTATATGTTTTAAATAATAAATTTCCTGGAACAGCTGTGGCACTCCAACCACCGCAGTATTTATCCTACTGCTTTGTGTCCTTAGCTCAAACAGCACTCACATTTATCATTGTTATTATTATTATTATTAATCTCAATGAAAGGGTATATTCTAACATAAAACAAACTGGCCTTTTCTTGACTTATTCTTGTTTAATAAGTCAACAGTGTTGCTAATTAGGCACTTATGTATCATCTAACGTGCCAGACATAATACTACACATTTACAGTGTTATGGTCGGCACGTTTGCCATGCTATTTAATGAGAAATGTGTCATGATTACACAAAGGTTCTGTTTTTATCTGATTTTACTGGCACTCACCAGGCCAGGCATGACATGACAAGTAGATCAGCATTTCTTAGCATTCTTATTAGCATAGTAAGAATTAGATTTTAGCCTCCAGGTTTTGCAGAAACTTCGAATGCATGGAAGATTTCTGCACAGCTCCACACAAAGACTCAGACATTCTGTTGCAGATGAAGGTGAGATGGGAAAAGATTCCAGCTTTACGCCGACTTTGTTGCTAAACTTAGACACATGTGAGATGCTACATAATTTATTTCGGCTTATGCTGCAAGCTCAAGAAAACTTCCAAACTTAACTGTGTATGTAACATTTACATGTTTTTCTGCACTTATATTATCAAAGGTTTAAGTCCTTATTATATTCCCTAGCTGTTTTTTTTTTTGTTTTTTTAATCCTGCACTATTCATGTTTTCATTAGTTGTGACAGTGCAATATGTCATTAAAACTTTAAAAACGCCCCTCTTCTTTCGGCCCTGTTTTGGTCTCTGAGTTCGTTAGTTGCTGATGGTGGTGTGTTCTTTAAAGAATGACACCGGAGGTCCATTGTGAAACCTGTTAGAATGACAAACCAACCTCTAATGGCCATGTAAATAAGGGCATGTAAGATGTGTGTTGGTGTCACCTTTAGATGTGCAGAGATCCACGCACATATTAGGAAATCTCATCTTTCTTCATGCTTAATGTGTTTTTGTTTTTTATGTAAACCATAATCTTTTTCCAATCTCCCAAACAAGTAAATTCGCTGCCTCAGCTTTCACTTTGACTGCATATTTGGTGAAAAAGCGAAAGACCAAGTGAAAGTAAGTGGATTGCAGTTGTTTAGTAGAAAAGTGGGTGTGTTTCTACCACCACTCTCCCCCAAACTACTCCAACCCCACTCCCTATGACTCCCTAATGCAGACTTTCTGTTGTTTGAAAGTGGAAACACTCCTGCAGAATAGGGACAAATGACCTTTAATGCTGTTCCAGTTGGATGACTTTTGTTTCATCACAAGGATGTGTTCATGTCACACAGTGATGCTCCAGGAATGTGTTTCCATGTGGGGATTCAGCCAAAGCAGGCCCTTACTGGTCGACGCTGCATTGCACTGATGACCCTCTGTGGCTCCTGTGTTGCTCCTTCAATTGGCATCCCTGCTGTGATGACAGTGGCTCCATTCAAATAAATGGGATGTCTGCCTTTTTTCTGTTTTTTCTGGTTACTTAAAACCAGAATAATAAGCAATCTGTGACCAACTTCATTACCTTAAAAAAACTGGCACTCAATTTTTAATCAGTCACTAACAACAGAAAAAGTATTCAAGCTGAATTTCACTAAAATAAAAATAAGCATTATAGAGTCATTAAACTCTTGTTTTTTTCCTTTCCATTTAGATAAATCATATTTAATTCAGCTTAACTTCCCTTACTGATTTCCTCATAGTTTAAAGATCAAAGCTCTATAGGCAAGATGTCCAGCTCTGCCACCATCTTGAAAGGACTGCAGCACTTTGGAGGTTTCCTGAGGCATGAACTAATTTAACTTTGATTTCAGTGGTTACTGAAACATGAAACACACATTTATAAAGACTGTAGTTGACAAAAACACTGGAAAGGTTGGGTCACTTTTTCCATAAATACGATTTTTAAAAGTGCAAACGTTTAACCACCGTCTTTACTTTTGTGAGATTCCTCTTAGAGCTCATTCAGGATAGCTGCCACGTTCCTCTCTCATAATGTCTTAGACAGGGTGACCAGGTCTCCCGCTTTATATTGGACTGCACAGTATTTTTATCCCTACCCTCCCCCCCGTCCCACATATTGAGACAATGTCCCACATTTTCACTGGCTGAAGTTTAGCAAAGTCAACACTGCGAGTCTCACAGGAAACGTGTGGCTCAAAAAGAGATATATTGAAGATGCATCCTCACTGAAACCCAGTGATGATTACCAGACAGAGTAGCAGCTGAAATAACAGTTTTAGCAGTTACTGTGATAGAAAAAGGGAACGCAAATGTGCAAAGACCAGAAAAACAAGGCAGTTTCCATTTGTGTTCAAACGAAGTCACAAAATACATTTTTCCTTTTGTATGACTGATGCCAAACTTCCATCTTGCATAGCTAATGTGTCCCACAGAACCATACTCACATTTATGTTGTGGACTCAGATTTGACCCACAGTTCATTCTAAAGCATTAGTGCTTCTAACAAAAACTTTTCAGTTCTGCTGCTATAAAGACAGATATGTAGTGACCACCTGTCATTCCACAATACGTGGATTTATTTGTTAGATTTTTGTATTATATTGAGAATTTTATTCAGCTGTGGTGATGAGCAGTATGGATGAAGTTAGGTAGGAATATCCATGGATTATGACGTTCATAGACAACGCTATGATCCATAGTGGGAGGGAGGGATCGAGGACATGTGGAGGTCAGCTCTGGAGAGAAGAGGAATGGAAGTCAGCAGATACCAGAATGCATGTGAATGAGAGGACGACATGTGTAACAGTGAAGATGCAAGGAGCTGAGGTAGTGAACCTGAGGTCCACATTTCAAAGCAAGACAGTGCACAAGGGGTGAAGAAGAGAGCAAGAAGCAAGCAAGAAGAGGAAGGGTGGAGTGGGTGGAAACAAGTGTCAGGAGTTATTTGTGACGGAAGGATAGCAGAAAAACTGAAAGGGAAGAATTGAAAGATGGTAGTGAGACCTGCTATGTGTGGATTGGAGACACTGACAAAAAGACAGGAGGCCGAGCTGGAGGTGACTCGATTGAAGATGTTAGAGAGTTTTCACTGGGGGTGACCGGGATGGACAAGATTAGAAATTAGTGCATTAGAGGTACAGCTCAGGCTGAACGCGTTGGAGACTAAGTTAGACAGCATTTGCAGAGGAGTGTTGGTGGATATATTGGACAATGAATTTTGAGGCCATCCAGAGGGTTGAAGTGAGAGATGAGGATGCTGGGGATAGGGTGAGATGGAGGCAGATGATCTCCTGCTCCTAAAGAAAGCAGCCAAAAGAAGCTCTCCAGCTCTGTTATTTATTTTTATTTCACTTGTTTTGTTACATTTCAGATAATTGAGTTACTTTGTCTTGTTATTTTTGTTGCTATTTTATTTAATCGATCTGTCTTAAATACATCTTATCTCAGAACGCTTTAAAAATGGCATTGATAGTTTTACGAACCAGAATAAAACAACAAAAAAGTCTGACAACACTGCTTACATGCATGCATTTTTTTCCTTCATATGTAAAATGGGTAATTATCGTTTTTCCCTTAGCTTTTATTTAATTATTAAGCGTTTAGTTTTGCACATTCAGCCTGTGTATCGCCACCGCTCGGAGCCATCAGTTCACGGCGCTATTGTCACCGAGCGAGGCCCCGCCCTCGGCGTGACGCGGCGGGGAGAGCGCTGAGCCGAGAGAGGAAAGCAGCTTTAATTGCACAGCAGCGAGAAAAGCCAGCGATGGCTTCTCTCAGGCAGGAGTACCAGTACGGGCTCTCCTGTGGAAAAAACAACAAAAACAGCCCCAACAGGACGCTGTACCATGTCAAGCTCACGGACACGGCTATCAGAGCGCTGGAGGCGTACCAGAACCTCAAGGTACCTTTGTGGTTTGTTTGTTTTCTTTTTGTGTGTTTGGGTGTGAATTCATGCGTCAAAGTTTCTCTTTTATCTTCTTTCTAAAAAATTTCCGCTACCTAATTATTCTTAAATTGTTTTTCTTCGTTTATTTAGCTCGCGCTTTTAATTTAGTGTGTGTTGAGGTTGTGGCTCCGGCCAGTACAGTTACTTCTAACTGAATCATTTGGCTTCGTGGCTGGGTAACATACCAGAACTAAACCCAGTGATTGTCAGGAAAGACGAGCCCCTCAGCTGTTTGCTGGGAAACCTTCCTGGTGCTGCTTCAAAGTAAAGCAGAGAGGCAGCACTCTGCATAGTTATCTAATTGACAAGTAGCCTAGTTTGTGTCATAATTGGCTCCAGTGGAGATCATTAACAGCACACAGGCTTTATTGATTGTGTAACTTGTGCTTTAATCTGTTTAAATGTAAGATAAATTATATTTACTGCACTAATTCAGATTGCATAATTCTCCAAAGACGCCTATATGCAACTACAATAGCCTCATTTTCTTCTTTCTCATTAGGGGTCTTTATCAAGTGAGCCATCAATATGTTTCAAAGGGAGCCAAGGGGTAAGTGTGATCATATTTATTTGTTTGTTTTCACATGTGCACATAACTGTATTTTTATGCTTCTGGGATTTCAACCCCATTTATTTGTTAACTAAATTCAAAAAGCCTGCATTGTTGTTCTTTAAATGAATAAAACAGCAACATTTCTTAAAACAGGAGCAAATTGCTCCTTAAATTCTGCTGCCGAGCTGTTGTCTCCTTCTGACTCGCACTCTCCACCATGCTGCCACCCTCGGAGCGCTCAGATGGGAGCTTATAGCTGGTCTCCTCCAGCAGATAGGAGGCATGCAGGTTACTGGGTCAGGCTGTGGAGAGGCTTTGTTGGGTCAGCGCTGGGGGAAGAAGGAGGGGAGGGAGAAGTGCGCACTACACTGACAGAGCCAGAGTCAACAGTGGGGACAGGAGTTATTATGAGTCAAATGAGGAGCATTAATAGATACAAATTAGCCCTGTGCACCTTGTTTCTACTTTGTAAAAATGCAAGTTAATGTTGCATGTGTGTCGCTGCGCAGAAACATCAGGACAGCAGTGCATTAGCAGCTTTCTTTGGCTCGTGAAATTCAGCCATAATCTGCAGTAAGCAGCCTGAAGTATGCGTGTTTTGACTCAAGTCGGGAGCAGCTGTGTCCTTGGGGAATAGTTTCTTTTCAGGCAATGCTAATTGCACAGGCTGGTTGGAAAGAGTTGACCCCCCCCCCCCCTTTCCTGTCATGACAAGATGAGCTGAGTGGTCCTGAGCTTTATGAGGGGGTGGGGGGGACAGGGTATGGATAACCTGTAAAACCTGTAAATGTGAATAGTGGTGGAACGTTTGCTGCTTCTAATTTGTGTATGTATGTGGGTTTTTTTTTTTTTTAAGTTTAAGAGTAGTGAAAACAGTCTTTTACTTTTCTGACAGTAAGGTGTGGTGCCTGTAGTTTTTGTAACTAGTCCAGGATTTTTCTAACCTGCTTCTGACCTGACTCGAGCTGTCACAGAGGATTGATCGTCATGTCGGTACCTCTTTGCAAGAGTTGGAGGTAAAGAAGCGGTCAGTCGGTTCCTGTTGTTGTTTGTGTTGTGCTCTGTACTGACTGCAACTCCCATTAGACAAGGCAATGATACGAGTACGTATGGCAGTAATTTAGAAAACGAATGCTGCAAATCCGAAGCTGATGGCGTGCTGAGAAATGCCTGCAGTTAGAATACAACCAAAGATGATAGTTGGATTCCCTGTTTTATTTATTTTTATTATTATTATTTTTAATAGAGAAGCTGTTGTGCGTGAAAAGTGAGTTTCATTAATTTGGGTTTGTCCTGTGCTCCATGCACGAGGGAAATGGCAACTGACTTTATATGGAAGTTTTGCTCAACAAGGTGGCGTGTTGGTAGTGATAGAGTACTGTGCAAAAGGCTTAAGCCACCCCTAATTTCTGTTTATTTTGTGAAGAAAATTGGAAATAGGTGCTTTCATCTATTTAAACATGTGGAAACGTACATGGAAATACAAACGCAAAATACAGAGTTTGAGAGTCAGTATTTGGTATGACCACCTTTATTCTACAACGCAGTCTTTTCTCGCTACTTGTGCAGTTACCTCAGATTTTTCAAGGACACACTGCACATCATGACGAGAGATGCCAAGGTTTCTACTAACTCTTAACAATGGCTATTAACGCTGCCTAAAGATAAAGTTTAGAATTGGTTCTTTGCTAAGTTGTCTGTTGTGTGCAGACACTTTTCATCCCTTAAGTGCATAAGTTACGTGATTCACAGGGCAGTGTTAAGTGGATTACCAAACCAAAAATAATACAATGAAAAATATTCTTCTGAAAAGATACAAGGACTGGACTTAAAATGAGTGAAAAATCAGACAGTTTCACAAAGAAAAGCTGGAGAACTATTGCTCAAGAGCAAAAATTGTAAGAAAGTCTGGCTCCTTAGAAGCAAAATATACAGAATTGAGGGGTGGCTCAAGACTTTTGCACACTTGTGATTACTATTAGTAATACTACTACTTGTAGTCTTCGCTGTTATCATTAATATTACTATTGTTGTTATTGTACTGTTATTATTTTTAATATACATTTATAGCAGCTTAAGAACATACTTTACAAAGTGCTTAGACAAGCAAATTCACATGTGTTACTCATAAAAAAATCCAAATCACAAATATCCATAACTTTGCTAATTATCCTTCATCCAGCACTGGTAGCTTTGTTTTGTTCAAATCAGCTTTGCTCTGATTATACTAATTCTTGGGTATGCACTGGTCTCTGGTCGCTGCATTAGTTACAACAAAGCAGTTTAGGAGTGTGTCTCATTGCTGTTGACATAAACTCAGACATGATGTGCAACAAAATGCTGACTATAGTTGACTTAACAGCCATGACTGTCATTAACAGTGATTTTCTGAAAGTTAAACTGAGCTCCTTTTAATGTAAGGAATGTGTTGAATACTCTGTCATATCGGGAGATCTGAGTGAGACATTATTTTTTTTCCCTGACAGTTCATCTGCGCCTCTGTCACTGTGACGGCTCAGGGATCGGAGAGAATCTGGCACTCCTCCCAAATATACGGCACAGATTTATAAGCGAAACGAATGTTTAGAGGTAATTACAGGAGCTGTAATGCTCTTGATTACAGCGTGAGGCATCATGACTTCAGTTTGCATTAGCTCTCCCTGTCTGCCTGGCTCAGACGTTGATAAATGTGGGGATATACGCGTGTGTGTCAGTGGCACACTTTTGCTGAAGTAATAGCTAGGTTAATGACATGAACTCTGACCTGCTAATTTTCCCGTCCTATTACAAGTTGGGAGTCCTACTTTTTCTGTGTGTGCCAATAATTGAGCAGAGAGATCACACCTTCTGTGTTAAAGCGTGTTTTAGTGATGCAGTGAATGGCACATGTATGCACGCGTTAGTATGTGTGATATAATTTTTTCTGCTTGCTCTGGCCTGGGTGTTGGCAGGATGTTTTTGATTTGGGTTGGTGTGATTGTTTATCCCTTGTGTGGTCTACAGACATGATTTATTCATATCTGACCTCCTCTTTCCTGTCCTGCCCCCCTGTGCCCGGTGTGCTGCAGTCGTTAGCCTGGCAGGACCAGCGTCGATCCCTTAAGGTCCATCTGCGTGTGTGCCGTGTGTTTGTTTGTTTCTTTTGCCGGAGTGAATGAAAGGAGAGGATTTTGGCACTTATTTTTCCACAAGTGTGTGTCTGTGCGTGTGTTTAGCCTGCCTATGCTGAGTTCCCGAGAGTCCCCTCTGATTGTGTGCTGTCTCCTCTGATTTGAATAACAATGAGCGGGGGAATGCAGGCGGTGTGTTGTCACCCTGCCTGGATCACCCAAAATGAATCAGGTTTTTCAGACTAATGTGTTACAGTCGGTCCAGATGTGTTGTGGCCTGCCCCGAGGGTTTGTTTGTGCCCAGCGTGATAAAAACTTCCCTGCTGTGGATCTAATGGAGTGGAGAGTAACACAGCAAACAGCTTTCATCTTAACCATTTAGTTATTTAACCATGACCAAAATATAAAAAACATTGATGGTACTTCTGTCACATCATTACTGTGTACTGTATGTGGATTATCTAAACAGTTGCCACAAAGGCACTGAAAAGTATGTGTTCTCCCCAAAAAGTCATCTTGAGATATGATGAAGTTGCAAACCACCGCAACTAAGCATGGGAAAATCTGTCAGGCATTTTATAAATTATGCATATAAATTTATACATTATACAATACTGTACTGTATTGTATGTGTTGCATATATTATGGGGTTTTTTTTATTTTTATTTGCTTAATCAGTATGTGCCAGCATTGAGAAAGTATATTTTTAAAAGGCACTGATTATATTTTTTTCCCTACAGTAGAAACAAGCATTATATTTATTGATATGCCTTTATTTAAACAGGAAATGTGGTTGAGGGGTATTTTACAAGGGAGATTAGAGGGGTTGTACTACGAAACAAAATTAATGTGTTAGCGAGCTTAAATTTATGAAGGTGTATTTCTTTTTACGTGGGTCAATCTCTGTGTTAACTTGTGTCTAAAATCTAAATTCGAAACTAGAGCAGAGCGATATGACCAAAAATATTTAACACGATATATATTTGAAAATTTGCGATAACGATATAACTGACTATATAATTGATGCGAGACAAAATACAAAATACAACTCCACAACTTTACTAGCGCAAAAAACCCATCTATTTATTTTCACTTAAACAAGCAGCTGTTTTTTATGTGCATTAAAGCTATATAAAAATTTAACAGTGCAAATGCAAATTCCTTGCTGAAACTTTAACCAAAAGACATTTCCAGTAGAAATGGGCTGACATATCCTGAGCATAACCATGTATAATATCCACTAAAGTTAAAAAGAGGTGCCTTGCAACATTAAACTGCAGTGTGCCAAATAAAAAAAGTCAAATACGTATTTTTCGGACCATAAGGTGCACAGGATTACAAGGCACATTAAGCGAAACAAAGCAGTCAGATAAATCAAACTTTATTCAACTCATTCTTCTTGCTTCCTCCACTTCTGTACCATTGATTCATTAATGCTGTATTCTATCACAGCTGCTCTATTCCCATGTTGTTGCAGTATATTAATGACTAACCTCATATTGTGGATGGATTCTCTCAGTTGTTCTCCTGACTGAAGTTTGGTCCGTTTACAACATCCTGCCATGCTACTGCATTTGTCCCTAACCATCAGGAACCTTCACGTTAACTTTTATCGAGTGAAAAAAAGTTAGCATTCATCCTCCAGCTTCACTGTTTATTAGGGGTGCAACGATACACAAAATTCACGGTTCGGTTCGGTTCGATACTTTGGTGTCACAGTTCGATATTTTTTCGATACAAAAAAAAAATGTTCATGCCTTTTTAATTTGTCATTTATTAAATTTTCACGGCACATTCCGCACCACATCTCTGTGCGTTCATCATTTGTTTGACGCCAGCTCACCTCCTGCAACTACTTTTCCGAGAATACGTGCTTCTTTTGTGGTTCGGACTCCTTCTGACATTTCTTTGGAGGTGGAGGAAAACCAAAGTAATTGCTTAAAGGAGCTTGCTTCTTTGACATCTTTAAGAGTTCTAAACAAATGTCTGTCCTCCTCCTGAAAATCTTATGTACGCAAACACGCATTGCAACTTCTTATCTTGTGTGCGTTTTTTATTTTGACAGCGAATACGCACCTGCGGACCACTTATGTGCAGCCCTGGTTATTTAGCTTGTCATATTGCAGCCACAGAAATTCTTTTGTCCATGAAACCATAAAGCTGCACTTTCTTTTTGCCTTATAGTCTGATTTGTCATAACTTTTCCGTTTTGTGGTAAGCTTTTCTTTGGCTGTCACTTCTTCACCCTGACCTGTCTTATTTGGCTCAGCAGAACTAAAATATATATCCTGCTGCTTTTACACACGCACTCACACAACGCTCACCGATTCTCTGCGCGATCAACCTCTCACATGTTTAAGCTTGCTGCGGGAGAGTTCACTTGTCATGTTTGCATAGTAAGCTAACGATTGATAAGACGATGTCAGAGGAATTGGTGCGCAAATTATCATCACTCACCAATCAGTGCTGTCGCTCTCTATACACAGTTGGCGCGATTGCAAAGTGAAAGCAAAAAACAAGCGCAAATTCAAACGCAATTTCAATATGTCACATATTGACAGTGGCTCACCGATGCCAATGACATAATTTACCCAGCTACATTTCTGAAAGAATGCAAAAGCATTGACATATATTTTTCCTTCCTACGATAGCCCAACGGGCAGGGCAGAGATAGATTTTGGTAGCCCGACTGGAAAAATCGCTAGCCCCGGGACGTCGGGCTAGCTATTTTGCGAGCTCTGTATCTGATTGAGGAATCACTCATCTTTGGAAAAGAGAGTTCATTACAGAGAAATGGCTCTTTCCAAAATAAAAGCTATACTATACGCTTCTTCTGGGCTATATTCTCAGCAGCATATTAAACATATCAGGTCCCCATAAGGAGAATCATGTGCTAACGGCTGTCTAAATGACTCGGGTAAAGTTTGTAGCATGCATTAGGGCTGCCACGATTAGTCGACTAGTCACGATTACGTCGACTATCAGAATCGTCGACGACTGATTTAATAGTCGACGCGTCGTTTGAAGCTTTGTAAGATCACAAAAGACGCAGGACTAAGTAGTAGGATTTAAGAGTGTAATAACGGACTGAAACAGAAGATGGCAGCACTGCATGTACAAGGATGCCAGCTGCCGTTAAACCCCGAAGAAGAAGAAGTAGCTCTGTCCCAGAATTCATAGCGCAGCCCAGCTCAGTTTCCAACAATGGCGGCAGGTAGTTGGTTTTAATATTACTCTTATTATTCTTTCTGGGTCACAAAATAAACGTTTAACATATTTTCAGGTGAGAATGTAGCTGTGTAAACCTCAAATATCTGCTCAGTTTATCAAGACACCACATATTTTCAAAAGCGCTCAGACGTTTTCGGAGACGTCTGTTACCCACTAGCTCGATAGCTAGCCGGGGGCAAGGCTCACTAGAGCCGTGAGAACACCGGACTCCCGGCAAATTGTTTTCAAACCCACCGCCGTCTTTCGCTACTCAGGTTAAATATATATAAGTCACTTAGATAACTTAAAAATGTTATTGTTTGGCTTTTTGTAGTATTTTATTTGTTCCTGAGTAAATCGGTTTGGCTGAGATTAAAGTTATAGTTTTTACACAGCTGAATAAACGTCAAGCAGACAGCTGATCATCAGAAATGTGAGACACTCGAGAATTTACTCCGGTGTCCTGTTATATTTTAGATAGCAAGGAGTTTATTATACTTCACCGAAACAATCTGCAAATTTCATTAAAATTTAATAAACTATCATCTTGTCTTTATTTTTAGTTAGCACATACCTTAAACACTTAAAGCTGTAAGCTAATGATAGTTATATAAGAGCAGATGCTGCTGGTGCAATAAGCTGTACGTCCAATGGATGATGATCTGATTAGTCGACTAATCGCAAAAATAATCGGTGACTAGTCGACTATCAAAATAATCGTTTGTGGCAGCCCTAGCATGCATGCTTGTTGTTTTTGTCTGCTTCCACTTGTCTTTGCACTAGGATGATGTCTGCGTAAATGTGCAGTCATATTCGTTGTGTTCCCACTAGTGCTGTCAGCGTAAATCTCGTTGAAATGACGTTAACGCCACAACACGGCAAATCTCCGTTAACGAGCTACCGCGGATCGCCCCGTGCATGGGGCTGGACGGCCAACACGTTAACGAGCTAACTGCGCTAACACACTAGCTCCCACCCATGTAATTGAGCATTGCGTGGCACATCCAACATACTGTTTTACTTTAGTCCATGACGCGCTTACCTTCAGGGTCATACTTCACATGAAAACCAAAATAGTTCCAAACGCCAGATCTGAATGAGGGTGGGGGAGGTTCAATTTGCCATGTTGCAACGAGCTTAGCTTCTGTCTCGCTAGCTTGCCCTGCGCTCAGTGAATCTGCGTTCGACTACTCCGCCTAGGCTGTACTGTCGAGCGCAGATCCACTGAGCGCTCAACACAGACAGCATCGTCAGAAGGAAAGTTGATAAAATAAATTAAAAATTTTGTATTGTTCGATACATATGCGTACCGAAAGCACTGTATCGAACGGTTCAATATCGATACGAGTATCGTTGCACCCCTACTGTTTATGTTATGCTAACATAGCTGTGTCGCTAGCGATCACGTAGCACATCATTATATACCACCTAGTCCAACTTCAGTAACCCTACAAATGTCACTGCTGTTTAGTTTTCAGTCTTCATTGATGTTGGAAGTGATAGCAGAGCTGTACTTTTGAATTATTTCAGAAATCTCTCAGTCAGAACATGCTATATCATGTTTAGGTAACTAGCGAAACTAGCGAGCTAACTTCCGCTAACTTCCTGCTAACTTCTAACTCCGTTAAATGTAATAAATTCTGTTTTCATGGATGCCTGGATGTTAAACTTAATCGTTACACCTGGTAAAGCAGCAATGCTGATCATTTTATTAAAGATGAAAGAATTTAGACAGTTTTTAACTATTAGTGATGCTGCAGTGTTCGTTTGACTTTGGGACCTGAAGTGGACAGAGTTTTGGACCCAGATTACTCCCACATTTACGAGCACCTTAGTCCGTCAAATACGGTAATAACGACGGCCCGCTAGCATGCTCTACCAAAAATAGTGCTTTGTTGTGTATCTGACAGACAAAAGCTAAACCAGTTCCACACCACTGAAGTTTCTGCATTTTTACAAACCAATTCTGGTTCATCCGTTTCACTCAACGATCCGCTTTGCCTCTTCTCATTCTCCGTTGCTGCCATGCTTTTCGGTCATGTGCACATGAAAACAAAGGCACTGTGCATGCGCGTTTTACCCATATTCTATTGCGATATTTTATTTTCTTATCGTTGCCCAACATTCTACCGGTATTACCGTGAGCGGTATAATATCGTCCAGCCCTAATCGGAACTTTTCATAATTCTTTTATTTACAGTGTGTTTAAAGTTCTGTGTTCTCTGGGGAAGGAAAAATGTTCATAGCATGAAGCTTTTAAGCTGCAAGCCTCAGTCACACGTGTCTGTAGACTAATCGGTAATGACCTCTAGCAACTACAGGTTTCTATTGAAACGTGAGTATTCCTCAACTATTCGGTGAGCGGTTGCTGGAGGTTTTGGAGGAGTTGGTAGGTGAAATTGGCTACAAAGTGCTGTACTGAGAATCTCCTTGCCATTTTTTTTGGTCACGAGCAGGATTCTGCAGTTTCCCAACACAAACCAGAATCGAAGAACCATTCCACTTTTTCAAGTTTTACTAATGTTGAGCAAGTAGTTGGTGACTGTTTGCAGGCAGGCTGGGAAGTTTGCATGATATTCAGGTATCACCAGCAGTAAAGCACAATACTTGTTTTTTGTGCTTAAAAACACAGCTGCAGCACATGCATCGACAAAGCCCGGTCAGTGCTCTGTGGATAACTTATTTAGCACATCACAAATCCATAATAGTTGCAGTAAAGATGAAAAATTTTGCAGTTTTACTACAGTTTACGTTCACTGGCACCATCTTGGGTTGTTCCAGATCCAATTCCAGATCCAAATTCCATCTGGGAGCTTAGAACTTCCAACTTATTCAGGAAAACGCACTGAGGCAACCTGCTGGCGACTAAAGCAACTGAAAGTAGATTTTAGCAGTTTCACCTAGCGACACCAAGCAACAGCTCACCAACCAGTCCAGGAATACACATTTTCCCTCGCAACCAGAGGTTGCCAGGGGGTCACCAGCCTGTCTCTTGGCCTGTATGACTTACGACTTGCTAAAGCCACTGAAGGAAGCCCAGCTATAAAGTTTCTGCAGCACATACTGCATTGTCAGTGGAATTTACATACTTTACAAATGTTCTGTATCACCAACTGAGTGTTTTCATGCTTGGCTTTAATCTCCAACTCCATGAACAGCAGCTAACAGAGGTTAGATTAGAAAATTGATCAGTTACATTTATGGCTATTTATCACCAATGATACCTATTTAAGCAATAAAATTTCCCTTTGATCTGACGACATATTAAAGTGGTTTGGATATCTAATTTATTAGGATGATCACCCTGAGTAACCTGACTGCCTATATTAATGTTTAAATCCAAAGGTCGATGTGTAGCTGTCGTCTTGGGTGGGGAATCAAATAATGTGCCAGGCGCACCTTTTAATGTGAGCATGTCCAGAGCCTGAAGCAGAAAGTCTGAGTTAACAGAGAAAGTCGATTACCACCATTGTGATACCAGTTATCTGACTGAGCTTTTAAGTTTAGTTAAGTGAGCTGAGATGAATGAAGTCTGACTGCCTTGAGCTTGCTTTGTAGTACATCGTCTGTCCAAGCTAGCACCCATGCCAACTTAAAGCATATTTTTTTAAATGCAACAAATAGAACATAAAATACAAGATATACAAAATAGGGCTGGGCGATATGGCCTAAAATTCATATCGCGATATAATTTGAAGCATGTGCGGTAACGATATATATTGCGATATATTCCTTTCTTCTGTAAATCCTATTTTCCACACTATAAGGCACACTTAAAATCCTTTAATTTTCTCAAAAATCGAGAGTGTGCCTTATGTATGAATTCCGGTTGTGCTTACTGACCTCGAACCGATTTGGGCGTGTAGAAATCTGTTAAAAAATGTTTTAGTACAACTTTGGTAAGCCGCACTGATGGATGGATTGTCAGAGCATTACGGCTGCCGTGGTGAGGAGCTTCGCGGAGTAATCTGGGTCCAAAACTCCGTCAGCTTCAGGTCCCAAAGTCAAACGAACACTAAGAGTTAAAAACGGTCTAAATTCTTTCATCTTTAATTAAATCATCAGCATTGCTGCTTTACCAGGTGTAACAATTAAGTTTAACATCCAGGCATCCATGAAAACAGAATTTATTAAATTTAACGGAGTTAGAAGTTAACAGGAAGTTAGCTCGCTAGTTTCCACCTAAACATGACATACCATGTTCTGACTGAGAGATTTTTGAAAAAATTCAAACGTACAGCTCTGCTACCACTTCCAACATAAATAAAGACAGAAAACTAAACAGCAGTGGCGTTTGTAGGGTTACTGAAGTTGGACTACCTGGTATATAATGTTGTGCTACGTGATTGCTAGCGACACGTAGCGTTAGCATAACATTAGCACAGTGAAGCTGGAGGATGAACGCCAACTTTTTTTCCACTCGATAAAAGTTAACGTGAGGGATTCTGGTGGTCAGGGACAAATGCAATCGCACAGCAGGAAGCTATACACGGGCCAAACTTCAGTCAGGAGAACAACTGAGATTATTCATCCACAATACAAGGTTAGTTATTAATATACTGCAACAACAGGGGAATAGAGCAGCTGCGAGAGAATTCAACATTAATGAATCAATGTTACGGAAGTGGAGGAAGCCCAGTTTTTGGCTTTCCCCATATTTCAAAAGTGCTTCACCTCTTTGCTATGACTGTCACCCAACATAATTTGCAGATGATAATGGTTGTAGCCGCTGAGATGCTTTCGACCAAAACAGGCACAGCTTGATGACGTCATCAACATGCGCTATCGCGATAGAGCGGTATAGTTAAAATCTCTATGTTGGCCAAATTTATATCGTTTCTATCGTATATCGTTTATATCGCCCACCCCTAATACAAAATGCATATGAAATCTAAACACCCACAACAACAAAATACCAGGCCTCTCAAGAAAAATGACTGCACACCTCCTTCAGCATGTTTAGAAAATGCTGTCTTCTGAGGGGGGAAAAATCACTGCTCTTTCTTGTGAGTATTCTTATGTGCTGACCAGATTATTTATGTGTTGGTGAGGTTTTTTTGTTTTGTTTTATTTTAATAAAAAATGCGGGCGTTCCTCTGAGATTCATTAGCTCTGGAAAAGCGTCCTCTGTCCAATCAAGCAGCTCAGAGATACAGAGCACATTTTGGTTCGCTTATCCCGTTTCCTGTCTAATTCCCTTATGTGAAAACTTCACACACAAGTTAATGAGGTGTAAAGGGCCACTTGTCTTTCCCCGCCCCTGCACACGTGCATCATGGTACGTTGGGTAACATACCCTTCAGGGGAGGAACCTGCTTAGTTTGGAGGGTGGAAGGAGTGACATTTTGTCAGGAACAGTGACCCACAATTTGTTGAAGTTGGCAGTCTGGCCCTCGGGCACCTGCCAGAGATGTATCGTTCTTGGCATTAGAGGGGGGAGAAACCTCGAGGGATTCTTGTGGCGCAGCACCACTTCCTCCTTTTCCTTCATATCGGCCTCTTCTGCCCCAGTGCTGGAGCTTGCAGGTCTGGCAGCAGCTCTGCCCCTCTGTGAAACTGCAAATGAAAAGGAATGGAGGGTGATTACAGGCTGGGGCTTGATTACATGCACTGTCTCCCACTCATGGCAGCCACATTAATCACGCAGTGTCGGCATGTGGAACTCAGCAAGAGAGAAGACACAGTATAGCTCCAAGCATTGACTGATTGACTGTGGGATCATAAACGCACGCCTGCATAAAAACACTCAAAATCACTGGTTTCTCTCTTTGTATGTTTCTCCTCTTCGGCTCTGCCACCCCCTGCCCCCTCTCCTCCAAGCAGCCTGAAACACAGACACACATTGTGTTTTGTATCTCTGTCCTCTATTGTGGAGGGGACTTGTCTTAAATGGCATGTGTCAACTTGTGGCCCTGGGAACGATTCGGCCCTTTTGTTTGCGATGAGATGATGAGAAGTAGTGTTTACTGAAGTGTGGTGAGGATGAGGGTCGTGGTTGGCTGGCTGTCTGAGCGTGTGTGTGTGTGTGTCTGTCTTTAAACCAGTGGTGGAGATGTTTGGCTGATAGCTACACTTTGGCCTTTCTCCCCCTTCACTCTTATGAGTGGCAGTAATGCTGATTACGCCCCGGTGAGACGAGCTGGAGCTGAGCCTCTTTGCTCATGCTGGATTAGCACAGACACACTTGCACAGTTTGCATTAGCAGCCAGTTCAGAGTGATTTGCCTCCTGCTGATAACAGACAGTGGTGGTGGCGACAGGTTTCACTCCCTCCTCCACCTTCTCCTCCTCCTATCAACCAGAAAGGGAAGCAATGCCATGGCATCTCACTCTGGAGCCGGGGAGGCCAGGACAAAAGACGGCCTGTTTTCAGAAGGCCATTACTCAGGCTGCAGAGGATGTGGAAACAATAGCCTGCATGAGATCTACACCCAGACCCCACATTCAACCAAAAGCTAGCAGGAAACATAAGCCCTGTGCACCGACAGCAGTCTCTCACAGTTTTTGTTCAATCGACTTTATAGTTTGATAAAGCCAGGAAAATGAGCCTTTCCCGTCCTGCACCTTCAACGTGTGGAGACATTTATGACAGTAGAGAGTGAACTGTGGCTCATTAAGATACAGTCACCACAGAGGCTGACAGACTCAACTTTTACTGTGTCAAAAACCCAGCAGCTGATTCTTTTCCTTCAGGAACAGCTGCGAGTTGCATGGGGAGTATTTTTCAGGTAGAAATTAAAAATCTTGTGTGTGCAAGTGAGTGGCTTTGTCTGGGATGAAAGTTGTTCAGTTTTGAAACTCTGTCTAATTAAAATGGAGGTTTTGCAAGATTGTGCAAGCTTTACAAACTAAGATTCAATGTTTAGATATGCTGGAAAGAAGCTATCCAATGTCTGCAAACATTGTCAGTGTCCCTGGTGCATCAGCTTGTTTTTGAGGTTTGAAATCTTGCAAATGCGGACTTGTGAGGATGTACATTTGCACTCATACTGCTCTCGGAGCAGTATGTAAAGACAGCCACTTTTCAAAGATCTGCCCACACACTTCTGAGCTTCCAAGTCATGCAATTTATGGCAGCGTTATCTCTCAGCTGTGGTCTAAAACTCAGAAACAGATGGTGTGGGGAAAAATAAAAAGCTGGCATTGTGGAGGCAGGGGTACTTACTCATAAACTATTGTTTGCCTTCAGCTGAAGTACAGTGTATTTACTGCGTTAGGTGGGATCAACCTCGAAGGATAACTCATTTTGAAGAAAATTAGGGTGTAGCTCGTTGTATACCTAACTATGGTGGGTAAGAGTTATTGTTAGGGTTTTTTTAAGAATTAAACAAAAAAAGATTGCATGGATGCTTTAGTGATCAAGCAAGTCTGAATCTGTAAACTGGACCGAGCCAGACAGCGCACGGAGCCAGACAGCGCACGGAGCCATAAATCCCGCTCACGTGCCCGTCATTGGTGAAACAGTCTGTCAGTCGCACCTAACCCAGTCATTATGATGTGCTTAGACTATAGTTACACATGCACTGAAGCCGTGAACTTTTCTAGACATTACTCATCATCTGTATGCAACAATGCAAAAGTCTGATTAGATGAATAAATAGACCTTAACCTGACAGTTCCCTCCCACCCTTTAATGTCCAGTGAAACACGTGTAAGGATAGCACGGGTGACTGCAGCCATCCTACTATGAATACTTTCTGAGGTAAAGGGCTCTTGGAGTATGTAGGGTTGGGTTGACAACATTTAATTTAAAATAAATCAGAACTGCGTCACAACACCACCATAGTTCACCTGCTATGTCAGCTTGCTGTTATGTGGCAGGTCTGGCTTCAAAAGTGAGTCGAACCCCACAGACTGAAAAAGCCCGACTGTACAGCATTAAAAGGCATGTTTACATCCAAGTTTAAGGAACAGCTTTAGCCTCTATAGATTACTCTATAGGGGGGTTTAATGGATTTTTATGACTAATGACTTGTTTTATAGTAGAGACCAGGCAAGGCGCTTCAGTTTTGGTGAATTAAATTGTAGCGGGGGGGTTATTTTCAGTCTTGTTTTCCGCAGTAATTAGCAGATATCTATCTGTATGTTACACCCAGCTGTTGGACTGTTGTGCTCACTGGATTGTGCTGCAGTTTGCGAATGCGGTTTTTTAACCAAGCCTGCCGATGTTGGTGTTTGCACTCCACGCTTCATTTCAAATAACGGAGACTTGAAAATCTGTAGTACAAAACCAGTGAGTGCCATCACGGTGGCCACTTACATCTTTTATACTGCCTGTGGCCTAAACCACTTCAAATCCACTTCAAAAGCATGTAGCTTGAATGCTTTTGAAGTGGATTATTTCCTGCTGTGTGCTACGTGCAAGATGTCTCTCTTCATTCTCCTTGTTTGTTTCCCGTCACATGAACCTGAAAATACAACTGCTGTCTCATTATCTGACAGTATTTTGTCCTAAAACTCATTAAACAAATTTAATTCTTGCCAGGATTTGACCATCTGTACATGAAGTTGCATTATAGATTATAATGGGATAGTGAGTAGCACAATACTCTTCAGCAACAAGTTGCAGCTTGTATGTAGGTGTACAAATGCAAAATTTTGTGTAAACATAAAATATGTACTTCTATTTTTTTTTTTTTTTTTCGTTTGTTTGCACAGATGTGGCATTCAGCTCAACATTCAAGAAACCGAGAGAAATCCAAGTATAACTTTCCCAAGCCTTAAACTGCTGCTGCGTTCCCTTACACAGTCCAAGGAGGTGAAAGTTTAAATGTCTGCTCATTTATTCAGCCTAATATGTAACATGATAAATATGGAAAGATCATGATTAAAACTGTTGGAGGCCTGAGGGAATGGATTTGTGTGTGCAATAAAGGGAGTGACCTACTCTTGGTGCAGAAACTGAGATCCGGAAAATTACATTAAAGTGAACACTGCAGTTAAATTCGGTGCTCATTTATCACTGCGTGGCAGCGTTGGGTTTCTTATTTGATGGGCTGGTGTGATCACACAGGTGTCTTTATTTAATTAGGCAGATTTAGATTTGTTTGATTGACTGATGTCTCTTTCCTATGAGCTTGCACATTTTAGTTGGGAAAATAGTACCTTTTATGACCATTTTAACCTGATCACATTTCAAATTGTTAACAATTGAAGAACACCGATGAAACAGAAAAGCTCAAAGGAAACAAATGGTGAAACCTATGACAATGATGAGACACAGACTGACATTTGGACTTTGTACCACAGACCCGATTTAGGGGAGGCATAATATTTGATGTGGGGGGAATTAGTGAAAAGGCAGAAACTGGAACAAGGCTGCCCAACTGTCTAACTTACAATAAAAAAGAATGATGAGTTCTGTTATCCCTCGATTTGGGGTAACAGAAACATTTGTCAGATTCAGGCTCTGCTTGCTTTGCCTCTTTGCCTTGTGGCCTCTGGGGTCACCGAGCATTACTGAGGTCAGAAGTCTTTTTCAAAGCAATTTTTATTACAACAATTTCTTAAGAGGAGACCCTTGTTAATATTTGTAGAATACCTAACTGTCCTGATTACTTGCGCCCTGTTTGGTTAATCTGGTTTTCTTTTTGCCTCATTTAAAAAGCACAAAGATCAGAAGCAACCCCACAGATTCTTTGAATATTTCACTTCAAAGGAAGACAATAAATATTTCATTATTCATGGTCAGTTGAACTCTTAAAGTGCCCAGTCCTTTTGTTCGAGCGCCTCTCTGGGTTTGATTTGCAGTGTTTGTCTCTCAAGAGAATACGCTTGGCTTTGGCATGGGCCCCAGTGGCTGGGAACAAGAGTGATTGTTGTAGTTTGGATGGTGGGGATCTAGATGTCTGCCTGTGGAGCGGCCAGCTACTGCTCCTACGTGCACTGTGTGACGGGGCATCTGTGACAGCTGTAGTCTTGTGACGGCACGCAGCACAACAGTCCATAAATTATTGAAAGTTACTGTGAAAACATCCTGTAATGAACTCCTGACTGAAGAAGCGGCAGCCTTGTATAAAAAGTGGATGCTCTTGGCAATTACAGACTTCTAATTTTCACCTAGAAGTGCCTTACATTTGCAAAGTTTGATGTGTGAACTCAGCTGTAAGCTGACAAAAACATATGCTGCTAAAAAAAGAAAAGTTAATGTGCAGATTTTTAGTTTTTTTAAAAAAAAATACCACCAGTATCATTTCTTCTGTCCTGTGAAGTGTGGTGCTTAGTCACCTTCCTGCTGTCACATATCACCCATGAATGCTTATCAGGCTTCACGTGAAAGTCAGATTACACTGGAAGTCATATTCAAATCAAGCAGCACGACTCATCACCGTCTATCTAACTCACATGAGCACCATGTTTCTGTGTTTATTTTGAGTTTTTATTATGCAATAAGACAGAAAATGTTTTCTGTTGATAAAATATATTGAAATAGCAAAACTACAAATTTGGTTCCGGGTGGTTAGGACTGTCACTTCGCAGCGAGAGGGCCCTGGGCTTGAATCCACTTTGGGGCTTTCTGTGTGCAGTTTGCATGTTCTCTCCAGGTGCTCCAACTTCCTCCCAAAGTCCAAAGACATGCATATTAGGTGATTCTAAATGGCTAAAAGGTGTGAATGTGAGTGTGAATAGCTGTCTTTATGTGTTGGGCCTGAGATAGAGTGGCAACCTGTAGGGAACAGTCCGCCTTCCGTCCTGTGACAACTTGAATGGGCTCCAGCGTGACTCTGAATTGAATAAGTGGAAGAAGGTGGCTGGATGGAGCAAGAATGTTAGATTATTTTGTAGAGCAGGCTTGGCCAACTCCAGGCCTCAAGGGCCGGTGTCCTGCAGGTTTTAGATCTCACCCTGGGTCAACACACCTGAATCAAAATGATTAGTTCATTACCAGGCCTCTGTAGAAATTCAAGACATGTTGAGGAGGTAATTTAGCCATTTAAATCAGCTGTGATGGATCAGGGGCACATCTAAAACCTGCAGGACACCGGCCATGAGGCCTGGGTTTGGACACCACTGTTGTAGAGAAACTGGAGTCAAAATTGTTCACAACCAGTTGTGCAGTACTATTAAATAATATTCTAAGTCAATCCTACACCAAAACCTTCCACACACCTCTCAAGAAATGTAACTACGCATCAGGTCGATACAGCTTGAATGGCATGGAAAGTTGCGGTGTGGGGTGAGGAGGGGTCTTCCTGCGAGGCGGGGTTTCTGGTTATGTCATAAGATACGACTTTGATTTCCTGCAGAACTCTAATTCAAGCTTCAGTCAAACACAAACATCAGCACAGTAAAACTTAATGATGGATATGGAGGAGTCAACCAAACCGGAAAGAGAGACAAGCTGAGCATCACTTGGGAGTAGCCGGTAACTACATTGGTAAAAGTTGTTTTTGTATTTTTGTTAGAAACGAGCAATTAATTTGCATCAAGTTATCAGATGATCAGGTTTTCAGAAGTAACTTGCGTACCAGTTAGTTGAGGCACTGATCATGATGTTGTGATGTATCTGAAGGTGAGTGGTTCAGTTTCAGGTTGAATATGCAGATCACAGTGGGTTGGAGAATGTTCTCCACAGGTCAAGAAAGTAGCTTAAATCGGTCGTTCAAGGGTTTTGTGTGCTAATTAGCGAGGAGGTGATCTGGTCTCCCCTCCTGCAGTGAGGGCTGTCTATGTATTCACAGAGTGGTACTTTAACTTTATGACTTTAAATACTTCATTATTTCATTATGTCATTTGCATATATGGGCTTTTAAGAGTCAGGGGATTAAATTACGATCAAACAAAATGTATCATTAACTAACACAATTAGCAGAATGATGTTTGCGCCTTGTTTTCTTGGTGAATCCAAGGTTACATTGGTCTCTAAGCTGACAGAGATCTGCTGTGTGATGCCCTGTCTGAAGGACAGTTGATCAGAGGTTTCCTTGAGTTGGGGGCTTTGACTCTGCAACTGTAGGATCTATGACATAATGGGCCAATGTTTAGAGATGTAAACGTGTCTCATAGTAACACAACATATAAGCAAAAATAAATGCATTTATTTATTTGCCAAGTAAAAGCTCAGATTCAGATCCAGAAGACTTTATTTATCCCCAAGGGGCAATTAAGAGACTGACCTTGCCGACCGTACATACAATACACAAACATCACATTGGGGAGACAGGTCAGGCTAGGTAGCTGGCCGGTCAGCCGCACGAGCAGTGACCCGGAACTGAACAACAATGGAAAATGCACAACATGAGAAAAGACGAGGAGAAAAAAAGAACTCCCCCCAGACTGAGCTCCAACAGGGAGATCCATTTTTTCCCCCAGTCAGTAGCCCATTGGAGGCAGACTTTAAACCCTTTCCTCTTTTTGGGATGTTGGTTTCGTTTTTTTCCTTATTGACTTCTTCCTTGTCTTCTTCAGTCAACACTAGCAGCTCAGTAAGGTACGGGCTTATGACTGACTTAGACTTATGCACTGAATCGTTGTAGAGGCTTCAACCTGACTTTCATGAATGGCCAACGCTATTAACAGCTTTGATGCTTTTACGTGGTGTTTTATATGTTAATTATCTTCTGGCAGTGTCCCGATGTTTCATATGTGGTGCCAGCCACATACAATTAAAACGTGGGGACTTTTTCCATCTTTGAATGCTTCTCTTTGTTGTGGTTAGCATTTAAAATTTTCAAAGAATATTCAGGCAATCATTTGTCCCTCTGGGTTTTCGACTCCTTCGTACATTATCTCACATCCATTCTGAAAGTTTTTGCGTCTCCCTCTAGAAATTTGCTGACAGCAGTGAGTTATTATATTGAAGCTATGATGATTATTTTGTCACTGATTAACTCCAAAACCTGCAGTGAAAAAGTAGCTGCACAGGAGTATTAGACAGTACTGAACAGGCCAATCAAAACAGCTCTGAGCTGCGTTAACCCTATGTGTAGTTACATTTCCAGGGAGGTGTACATCAGGTTACGGCATAAGTTATGTTGTAGTGTTTCTGGGGTGTTTTTGGTTACGAAATACCAAAGTCATACATTTAACACAAGTATAAATTTCCTGTTACGTGTGCTAATATTTAGCATAGTATTTTCTGTGTTCTTAAGTTTAGTTAAGCTTGTTAGCACGCTAACAGAGTACCTCTGAAGGTTTCATTTAAGACTTTAATACCAATAATACAATTTTACTTTTTCATGTTAAGAGTGACAAAAAAGTACAGATATCAGATTTACAGTATCAGAATTACTAATGTTTGTATTTGTTTGACTAATGTTTAGCTATCGTGTGTAATAGATAGAGTAGATGCTATCCACATCCAGATGTTATCCAGAAGTCTCGAACTAGAGTTGCAGGAGGTGATGCAGAGAATCAGAATCAGAATCGCATTTATTGGTCAAATATATGTGCAAACACATAGTAGGATTTTGATTCTGGTCGACGGTGTCTTTCAAGCACAGCAATGTAAAACACACAATATATGAGCAACAAAAGAAGAAATAAACAATATACATAAGTGGATCATGATGAGACAGGTCATGGTCTCCAACACACTATAATACACTATAATAATCTAGTGTGCTCTGAGTCTTACTGGGCAGCACAGTTTGTTTGTTTGTTCAGTTACTTTTTTGTAATTGTGCTTTTACTTTTAGATGTAAATATAATAATTATATTTCTCAAAACAGTTTATGAGTGCTTTTCTGTTCGATCAACTAGTAGATTTTTTTCCCTTGCTTGTCTCAGACTGTTTCTCTGCTTTTTCAGATGAAACATGAGCTCTTATTTAATGGCTGCTTCTCTGGTTTTGCAGCTTAAGTGGTTGTTGCGTGAAATAAGCTGTAGGTGTAAAATGATTTGGACTGACAGAGATGCACTAAGCGTTAGTGATTTCAGTGACATCTGTATGTAAATCAGCCTTTTTATTTGTGTGCCTAATGTGGTTGTTTAACTTGCAAGACTTTAAACTTTATTGCTGTTCTGTTCTGTTTTGTTTTTTTGCTTTGAAGAAAATGCAGGCATCGCGTTATGAATCATTAACAGAAATGTCATATGGTGGGGGGGAAAAATGCTTTTGGTCTTCTCCCCTGTGTAATCAACATGTTTTTGTATTCCATTTTCTTATAAACAATGAGACATCCAGTGTTAACTTGCAGGACTATCTCAGAAAAACATTACACAGTTCAGCAAAGGCTGAATTAAAAACACAACTTTTTCAGGAACTGAGATCCACCTGTGTAGCTACATGTAAACTGCTCTGTCCCATCCGAGTTGAGCTAAATATAGGTTGTATAAATTCCTGTGATGAAAGCCTGCAAGAAGAGACATGTGCAGCAGGCTGATAAGAAAAGAGACCCAACGTCTGTTCTTTGTTGCACACTTGCAAAACATCTGAGGTGACTTAAAGGCAAATACACAGAGGTAATGGGCCACACAGCTGAATGAGAGTAGATCAGAATTCCCTATAACAGTATTAGTTTTGTTCAGTTTAATAGCCTATGAGGCTCTTGTTGTTTCTTTAAAGTGGCACACATGTAAAACATAGCATATGATGTCTTTATTCTAGATATGTAGAGACTTTTGATTTTTAAAAACTGATATATAAACAATATATCATCATCAATTCCTCACCTTCAGCTCTTCACACGAGACCATATTATACTTGCTAATTTATCCAAAATGCACTCAACATTTGTATCTCTGTATATAGAGGGGGCAAGCAATAGAAACTATTTTCCACCCAGGTGAAACATAAGGGGGTTGATCTTTTGTTGAGCTAATCGAAGCTTTAAATTAAACACATGAGCAGTTAATATCAAATAGTGGTGGGGGAAAAGCAAGAAACCAGAAAAATGGTTTAAAAATGTCAGAATTGCCAAAAATAAGTTACTGCTTTTACAAAGTGTGGCAGTCTGACACTTCAGTCACGTTCAAAACAAACAATTTGATCATCCATTAATTGGGATAAATAAATGGTTCTTAATATTTTGAACTTTGAGCTTAAATGCATTGAGATGCTGCCATGTGATTGGCTGCTTGGATATTTGCATTAATGAGCATTTGAACATGTGCAAAGTGCAAAAGTGTTAATAAAGGCAGAGATGTGAGAATGTGAGTTTAATGGAAAACTGAGGGATGTTAAACCAGCGAAATAATTTTTGGCTCCTAAAGTTGTGTAATTGCTGCCATTTAAATGTAAATATATACCTAATGAAAACAAAGTAATTTCTAACAGGGCATGCATACCAATCATAAGTTCTATTTTAGAGTCTGATTCTTTATTTACACTATATTCAGCTTAAGTAACTTAGAAACTACATTCTGTGGTATGTGTTTGTACAGTTCAGTGCTAATGCCCAAGCCCGAGCATCTGTGTCACGTCCACACTTGGAGCTGGAAAAATCTGCGCAGGGACTGCACATTGTGTTCTGAATGAAACCAGAGTTGAGGGGACAGAAAAGGAGAAAGCAGAGGAAATCCCCCGTGATATCTGCACTTTAAGCTGCTTCCCAACCCAAAAGGACGCCACAGCTGCCAGCAGCATGAAGAATGGGCCGATATGAAACTGCTGATCCCCCCGGCCACTGTTAGGAGACTGCGATGACAATGTGGATGTCTTCTGAACTCTGAGACTCAACTCAGTCACTGTATTTCCTGTAGCTGATGAAGTGGCCTTTACTCACTCATATGCCCCCTCAAAAAACAAACGCTTCTACGAATTTCCCATAAATGAAAGTAAATATTTCAGGATTTTGCTCACAGACATACAATTACATCTTTTTCTGTGGTCAAATCAACGTTGATCCTAACTTTTTTTCTCATGCTCCCTTTTCCAAATCTGTTATTATGTGTGTGTGTGTGTGTGTGTGTGTGTATGTGTACACTCACATGCATTGGTCTGCCCTGGAGGTTGCAGCCTTGGCTCTGCTGCGCTCCACTGAGTCTGCCAGGAGATCTCATGGACGCCTCAGTGGAGCGGACTCTTAAAAACACTGCTTACCCAAGGAGATTTATTTAAAGTTACAGAGCAGTACAAAGTGTCTAAAACCTCTGAGAGAAAGTGTGTGTGTGTGTGTGTGTGTGTGTGTGTGTGTGTGTGAGTGATTCATTGTACATGTGAGACTGTGTTGAAATGCTACGAAAACAAAACAAAAAAATGAAGCCAGTGATGTTTGTGTTCTTTCTAAAAAGGTGTGTAAGCCTTGTCATTTTAATGCAGTATTTCTCCACAGCTCATTTTTCATAGTCCAAGCATTTGTTCTCAAGCAACTGTAGTGTTTTTGTTTTTTTGGTTTTTAATCATCTCCCACATTTTACCCCAGAGATAATCATCACATTGCGTTGGCAGATTTCTTCTCTAACAGACTTTGACATGTCGCCTGGTTTCAGTATGTGTTTTCCAACCTGTGTGCGGTATGGATCAGACACTACTGTGCAAACATGAGTGTGATTTTTAGGGGGGAACAAACGGTATGAAGGTGCTAATGAAATTGCTCTGTTTGTTGCCATAGCACCACCTACAAAATTTCAATAAAATTCAGTAAAGTTCAGTAAAAAACGACTTGCGTTCCAGATCCAACAGGAAGTCCACCATGTTGATTTTGCTGAATTTTGCACCATTTTTGCCAATTTAATATGGGGTGCTCAAAGGAGCGAGAGCTGTTACTTCCAGTTTGAATTTTAATTGTTTTAATGACTTATCATTGTGTGTAACGTAATGTAGAAACAAGCACTTTGAATCACCTTGCTGTTGAATTGTGCTATATAAATAAACTTGCCTTGCCTTGCCTTACTTTGAGCCGCTCCTTTATTTGCATAAGGGGTCGCCACAGCAGGTAGCAACAAATATTGTTATTTTAATTTATTTTTTTAACGTCAGGTGCTCTTCCTGAACCAACCCCAAAGGGATTTTGCGTACTGTCATGTTTCCAATTTCAGTCACTGAATGTTTGAGTTTAATGTAGGCTCTACAGTGAATAAATGAAATTCTAATTTGTGTTGTGGTGGTGGAACAAGATAAAGGAACCTTTTCCTCAAGATCACCATGTGGCAGTACGTTGGTTGTCCGTAGGTTCTACACAGAACCACATCCTATCATGTGGCTGAGTACTGCTAAAAAGGAAAGGAGCCAGTTGAGGTGGTTCTGTGATCTGGTTAGGATGTCTCCTGGGTGCCTCCCTTTGGAGGTTTTAGCTTAGCCCGTCGCACAGAAGATAGAAGTCAAAATACACAAAGCACCAATTTCTGTGTGCTATTTTTAATGTTTTTATTTATCCTCCTCCCCCTCGCGGTGAACTTCACCGTTGTTCCCTTTCCTGTAGAAACCATGTTATCTGCATGTGTCTGCTCTGCTGTGCTGGGCAGCCAGTGCACAGTATAGGTTTTTTTGTTTTTTTTTTGGGGGGGGGGGTTCACTTTTGCACACAAACCGAACAAATAAGCAAAAACTTGCTATAAATTTACTGATTCAAGTGATAATTCACTGACTCATCTTTTTAAAGGCCCCTGGTTGCATATTATTAACCCCACTGGAAGTTTAAAAGAAGTCTCTGTCTGCTTTTTGTCCATTTAACATCCTGTTGGGTAAAATTGTTGATGAAATAAAGTAAATTCCCTTTGGTGGTATTATGCATTATTGTGCATGTTACTTAGTCTTATTTCTGTGGCATTGTGTTGTGAAAATAAAAACTTCACTGATTTATGGTGATTGCAGAAACCTTAACTTTGGATGGTTCTTGGCTTAAATGCATCTGGCATCAGCTTGCCTAAAATTGTGCTGAGTAGATAATTGCTTTTCCCTGCAATGAGTTGACAGTTTGAAATATGATCAAAAACGCTTAATCTCTTAGGAAAATGATACGTTAAAGCAACTAGCTGGCAGTCAAATGAAACAATAAAACCATTCTTTTACTTCGTGTGGTAATGCGCTCACACAATATTTACATAAGCTGTTTTAAGGACAAAATCAGCTGGTAGGAAAACCTGGAATACATTTATTATCGTTTTGTGGGTGCGTTTAACATGCTTATGCAACTTGGTCATTCATTCGACTTTGTTATTATTTGCATCTGCTAAAATAAAAATCTTTTCCTCTGTTTTCTCCACAGTACATCAAGATCCCAGCTCCCACTTCAGAGTCTCCTTCTGCCCTCCGTGTCTTTTCCTTTTATTTGTCCAGCGACAGCAAAGACCAGCCACAGGCCAGCTTTGATTGCATCCATCAGTATGTGTCGAGGTACGAATCCGAAACTTATTTTCACAAGTCGAGTACTATTATTGCCACTGAATCAAGTTCCAACTTTGAGCACCATGGAAGACTAATCAAAAATCCCTTTTCCCTGTTACATTAATCAGCAAAGAATTTTGGCAAATATTTTCAATTAAAAAAAAAAGAACTCTTTGTTAAAGCTTCAAACTTGGCTATTCTTCTCTGGATAAGCGCAGCCAAAAGTTCTCGCTCAATATGCCTGACCGAATTTGCCAGAACACACACACACAACCCCAGTGAACCACCTGCAGACTTAAAATATGCAGCTAACATTTATGTTGGTTATTATCACTTATTAAGACCAAATACATGTACACACAAACTTCATACCCACATACCAGCCAATCACATGGCAACAGCTCAGTACATTTAGGCATGTAAACTGAAGTTCAAACAGACCACCAGAATGGGGAAGAAAGCTGGTTTAAGCGCAGCTATCTTTAGGATTTACAGAGACTGGTCAGAAAAATAAAATATGCAGAGAGCGGCAATTCTCTGGATGAAAATGCTTGTTGATGCCAGAGGTCAGAGGAGAATGATCAGACTGCTTTGGGTTGATATAAAGGCAACAACTCAAATAATCACTTATTACAACAAAAGTGTGCAAAAGAGCTTCTCTGTAAGGACAACTTATCATCGAACCTTTAACCCCCTTATCAGCTAAGAACAAGAAACTAGAAGAAAAATAAAGGATTGCAAAAATGTTTAAACCAAGATCCATCTTGCATTGCATCAACAATTTAGGCTGGTTGGGTGAAGGCCAGCCTCAGATTCAGTCTGGAAGGAGATTTATAATACTGTTTTTTGCTGAATCCACATTTTCAGCCCCCTTCAGTCTGGTAACTGGTTGCCTGCGTACATGGCTACTGGCATCCACGTATTGTCTGAAGGTTGCGGCCCAAAAATGTTCCAAATGCAGAAGAAAATGCAAACAAAGAAGTACACCACTACCCACTTCCAGTGGGTCATAAATGGTTATGAAGAAGGATTGCGTATTGCTTGTGCATCATTTGTGGAGAATTTTGCAAAGTACACTTTTGAGCTTCCAGATGTGTAAGTGGTCTGATCCTCTTGTAGTGGCTCATAACCTCAGAAGACACTGTCTCCCTTTGCTCGCAAATCAGAAGAGACTGTTTGCTTGCATCTTACCGTACAGACCATGGGGCACTTGTAATTTCCTGTAAATTTCTGGGCCGAACCTCTCATTACTGAGACCCGCGTTGCCTTATTTATGGAATGGATATGCTTGGAAACTAAAGGTTATGCTCTGTTGCGGCTTCTTGGTGCCAGATGGCTAATTGTGGCCTGAACTTTAACTAGCTTTCATTTCAGCCAGTTACTGCAGCCAAGAGAAACAGCACATCAGCATGACAGCAATATCTTGCTCCCGTTGCCCCCTGCATTTGTTTTGACATTTGGAGGACAGAGCGAAAGACTGGCCATTGGTCACTTATGTTATTGTATAGTGAAAATGTCTCAAATTAGCAGGAATTGCTACTTTTTTAAATTTTGTTCTGTTTTTGTTTGTTTTTTGGATTTTGGCAACTCTGTAAATCTCTGATTTATTTGCACCATTAATGGAGCCCAGGTTCTTATTTTAACTTTTTACTTTTGGCCAAGATGACTCTTGTTTTGCAAGCATGCCGACAGGAGCCAAGTTAATCCTGGCGGTTTTTCTACATGGTCTGTCCTGCTCTGAACCAAGATATAGCCTTTCTCACATGTCACAGGCTGCAGAGCTAAATCTAGACAGTGACATAACATACAGAACCACAGGTTTAGCCAGATTCCGCCACAAAGCCACTTTCTGCTGCAAAGGTTCTGCGCTGGCATCCTGCTTTGAGATAACTTAAAGGATGTTTTTAAAAAGCAGCAGAATGCCTTGAAGTTCAACAGCTGGCTGTTTTTTATTTTGTAGTGACGGCCGCGAGCAGCTGGAAGGTCAGGGCAGCATCCAGGACAAGATCACTGTGTGTGCCACTGATGATTCCTACCAGATGACCCGCGAGAGGATGTCGCAGGTGGAGAAGGACAGTTGGAGCCGCTCTGCCATTGAGATCAAACCTGGAGCAACACATCCAAGTAAGATTAAGCACAAGGCTTCTGTGGCAGGAAAACCGAAATCGAAGATGATACATCTGCAGATTTTCATGTGGAAGGGCCAAATAGCTTTTTAGTTGGAGAGGGATCAGCAATTTGGATGTGGATACAAAAGAGGCTGTATAAAAACCCAAATAGAAATATAATAGCACCAATAAAAGTAAAAGGAATATTTGCCTTGAAAAATATTCCTTTATTTATTGCTTGAAGCTAAAAACCAGATACTTTCCTGTTTTTGATGTGCGATGAAACCACATGCGTAGGCCGTATTTTTGATTATACCAAGACAAAAGCTAAGCCTTGTCTCCGATATTTAATGTTTGTCATTGTTCAAAGTCAGAAACTGTCTTTAAACTTTAATTTCAGGGAGTTTCGATTCACTGCCAGGCCCTTACCATTAATACAACTGAAAAGTATAGTTAATGGAGCCATGTCTCTAAAACAAAGATTATTGCAGAAGGAGAGCTGTATGGGACGTGCAGGTTTTACTAACGATGACCTGAAAGCTACCTTCTGTGTTTTTTCCCTGTTTGCTAACCTTTGCTGCGGTTATGCAAAACTTTTTCTTGGCTCTGTCCTGGACCCCCATGTCAGTGCTGAAGCTCCAGGGAAGCTGCAACTGTAGTTGGTTTAAACCAGATTAATACTGCATGGATTGTGTAACATCAGATCTTAAGGTGAACATGACAAAGCAGTATAAATTGTAACTCTCACAGAATTTATTAGAAAGAAAGCCAAACCCTATCAAGCACATATCTGGCACACCATAAATCCCCACACAATAATTATGACATAATTCTCCTTATTTTCATCATGATAAATGACTAACAGAAGTACATATGCATGAAGTTATCTGTTGGACTTACTTTTTCTTTTCCTGTATCTTTCCCCTACACTGACCTGCAAAGCGCAGATTAACCCGTAATGGGATTAGCACAGAGAGACGTAGCTTTCACTGCTCTAACATGCCCCATCTGTCTTCACTGGAGATACAAGCAATAATTTAATGGCATCTTTACATCTAAGGACAAGTAGCTGCAAGTCTGATCTATAAATAGCGGGTTTCAGATGATATCTCGAGTAAAGTGTTCATCACTTTTTTAAAATCTGTTTATTTTATCTCAGATCTCACTGCCTTAAGATTCTTTTCTCCTTGTACCTTCCTGAGCCTTGTTCTGCTGGAGATTCCTTCCTGTAAAAAGGGAGCTCTTTCTTCCCACAGTCGCCAGCTTGCATCTGATTGCTGGGGTTCTCTCTCTCTAACCTCAGGAATCCACCAGGCGTGGCTGTGTCACATTCTGACCCCAGTAAGACAGTGCTTGCAATTCCACAGGATGACCCACAAAGTATTTCAGAATTGTCCCAGAAGTGTATCCCTGCTTAAAATTGCACAGTTGTATTTTCTTGTCTTTTTCCCCTTTTTCCTTTTTTTCTTTTCTTTTTTCTTTTAATAACATCTGAATAAGCTACATAGAGCAGGTAAGGCGTAAAGACAGGAAATCAAACAAAGAAGGATGATAGATAATCTGGCCAATTTTAAAACATAAAAGACCCCTGGCAGACTAAATTGTGATTCAAAGCCATGCAAAGAACAGAACAAAACTGCACTGCAATCCGATCTCAAAAGCATGCACCTGGTGTTTTCCTTGTGCAATATTGTATGTAGACTGAATTCAATTACTGCATCAACTGGAGAAAACTGCTGTTCTCAGAACTACATTTTTAGCTCCTAACACAGAATAGGTTATCAGGTTATAGGTTTACTAGCATAAGAGGACCTTTTGAGAGATGTAGGTGTACTGTGATTGGTATAGTAGCAATACAAATAGTATTAACCTTGGTAAAACATGAGACAAGTAACCAATAACTCTTAACTGTAGCCATAAAAATAGACATGCACCATGCAAACACCAACACTAAAATCCATTCTGTCTATAACTGGACTGCAAAATATAAAAAAATTTCAAGTAAGCACTTGTGAAGCTGATTAGCACAATCCACAATAAGGCAAAAAGTACTGAGAAAACTCAAGAGGCTAAAACAGCAATACAAGAAAATCAAAGTTAATGTTGCATTCCTGGCCACTGGCTGGTTAATACAGTGATTCGGCTTTTCTATAAGCAATATGAATGCAAACAGATGGAAAGAAAGAAGAGTATGAAGTTCCACGAGGAGCTCTTCAGGTAGTTCTCAAAACTGCTTGATGCAAAACAGGCTTCTGTTTTGCCACCTGCAATAAAATGTGAAATATCCTGCTTTTTATAAGCCTGCTCCTCGAGGCATACAAAATATTTATAATTAGATGTTGATTTGATTCATTTAGTGTTATTGAGATACTTGAAGAAGAAGAATGTGTTATAAGATATGTTGCAATGCCATCTAATATACAGAGACTTAACATAATGTGTGTATCTTTTGAGGTAATGTCATCCAAGTTAATCCATCCTAAATCACAGGCAGACTGATGCATCATCGTAGATCTTGTTCTTTTACTTTGTGTTCAGGTAAATGTGTCAAGTACCAGAAGAGGCCAGGCCCACTCCCTGCCTCAGACAGCAGCTTCTCCAAGTACTCTGTCAATAACCGGAGGAATGGCAGTATGGCGACCTCAATGCAGAAGCCCCTGAAAGATCGCATCGTCCACCTGCTGGCTCTCAAACCCTACAGAAAACCAGAGCTGCTGCTGTGGCTGGAAAGAGAAAGAGCAAGCCCCAAAGATAAGGCCGAGCTGGGTGCCATACTGGAGGAGGTACTTAGAAACACTTTGTAGACAAAATGTACAAAAACTGAAGCAACTGCATCCATGCAGAGACCACAGAGTAAAAAAAAAAAGATGGATTTAGCCACTGCAGTGTCATCATGTTGGTTTTCTGGATCCAAAAGGGGATTTCTGGGTAAGAAAGCTGCACCCAGTAACTCTGTGGCTGTTCAGACAAAGATATAATTTGTAGTACAATACTAGTATAATACAAGTTGACTCACCATAACTGTATAAACGTGGATAATGCGTACCACACAGGAGGCCATACTGTTTGTTCATTAAAATGCTCCAACAGCAGGGTTTAGAGTTCCCTCTGACCACCACCAGTAGGCGGTAGGTGAAGTGTCTTGCCCAAGGACACAACAACCGAGACTGTCCAAGCCGGGGCTCGAACTGGCAACCTTCCAATTACAAGGCGAACTCCCAGCTCTTGAGCCACGATCGCCCGGACAGCTGGTGGTTTCAATAACCAGTAAACAATGATGCAGCGGTTACTTCCATCTTTTATATACAGTGTATGGTTTTTACTTAAAGCCATCATGACCTTGAAAATGCATAACTCCTACAGATTGTCCCAAAGGGGGAAAATGAGTGTAGAGACAAACATTTTTTTCCCTTAATCATCATGTAAACATGTTTGCACCGGTTGCTGCTTGGCACACACGCATGCCTAACGCAGCATCTCATGCATATATTGTTTTTCAAATGTAGACTTTGTACACTATACTCCCTGAACATCCTTAAACACCCCTAATTGTCATTATATAAAACTTTAAAAAACACACTATGGTTTTGCACATTATACCAAGACAACAGTGATTTACATTTCCAGCCAAGCAAATGTGCTTGTGTTGGCTCTGTTTTTGCACACCGTATATGGCCATTGCCTGACATTCAACTAATATCACATTGTGAAAATCAAGTATGTGTTTCCCTACTATATTTAACATAAAAAAACAATACATTTTGACACTGTCAGAGTGTCTGAAAGGCACTTAAAAGCTCTGAACAACACAGATCTGTGGTAATGTGTGTGCTGACAGAGACCAGGACCGTTTGTGCTTTAATCAAAGCTGGGATCTAATTTTAAGAAGTTTCTTTTGCTTTCCTGTAAATATTTTTGAGTTATTCCTAAGTGATGTTTGTTTGTGTGTTTTGCAGGCCTTCTGCTAGTTGATGTCTGTACACGCATGTGGTTCTTGTCTCACTGCATAAGAGTAATTAGGTCGCTGCTGTAATTGTGTCTTCAGAGATTGTTTGCTATTGGGCAGACTCCTCTGTCTGGAGGCTTCAGAAAGATAGATGTCTTTAGAGAATGTGAGGCGAAAAAATCTGGGACGCTCGGATGGAAACGGAAACGCTGAGAAAGTGTTGTTGCTTTTCAGGAATGTGGATGTTTCGGGTTTAGCACATAATGGATCCAGGTAGTGGCAGCTTTTGTGTTTTTAAGTTTCTGAGTAGTCTTTTTATTTATTTTTCTACCATTTCATATTTTATTATCCCAATCGAAACAAGTTTGCAAGAAGCCCAACTTACTGATAAATTAGTAGGCGGAATATAAGACACGTTGATATCAATTGCTATTACATATGTGAGGATATGTTAAAAATAAAAAAAGAGGTTTAGTATATTTTAAGGATTAAAAATTACCACAAAGATAATTTTTAACCCTTTTTGTTGTTTTTGTAATCTGTGGACTGGATTTGTATGAATCCAGTCGGCATTCATTGGCTAATGGCTTCTCAATCACAAGTCAATACCAGTTGACCACATCCTGGATTATACTTTTTTTTTTCTTTTTTTTGACAGCTAGAATGACTAAAATATGTAAAATGGACTTAATGTTTCATCCGATATGATTCAAAATGAGTGATTGAACCCATAAATCCTCGAGGAAAGCATTTAGAGGTCAGCACTGAGATTCTGTATGACTGAGAGTGTTTTTGCAACCACAGCTATCATCATGAATCCAAGGTTAAGGCACTTATGACTTGGCTACTCTTGTGACCAAGAAACCACCCTCATCTTTTATTCCAATCATCTGCATGGTGCTTTCTGTCACTGTGGGTGTGTTTGAATGGCAGAATCCTGTCGCCATAACAGATTGAAGGCAGCAGCTTTGTATTCTCTGCAAAAGGCTTAAAAGAAGTAAAGGTGTTGGCTACTTTTCCTGAGAAAGGATGTTCCTCACTTTTACATGACTGATCAGATGAAAGAAGTGTGTCTGAGAGATTTGTTGCATGAGGACATTAAATGAGGCATATGCCTGGTCAGAAAGGGCTCCAACCTTCCTAACAGTAACAGCCAGAGTCTGTATGACTGAGATTTTTAGCCAAAATACAATGACTTAAATTCTGTCTTAATTAAGAAGTAGAAATGTGTGCGTCATCCAGGAAAAAATAACCTCTTATTCCCTACTTTCTAACCACTTTCTGGCAAACAAATTTGATGACTAACTGTTGAACATATGGCAATATTTAACTGCTATTGAAGCAGATGCTTTCCTCTGGGGCTGGTGGAGACCAAAAACAGAGCTAAAAAACGGTGAATGTCACATTAAAATTCCCCATTTGGCATGGAGTAACTAATAAATAACATTTTTTCTAACTTTAATAGGAATTTGAATTAAATATTGTGCTGTGTGATATTTCTTTAGGTGGCCAAATTGAACCCCAAAGACAGCAGCTACTCACTGAGAGATGACTTCTACAGGCATGTGCAGAGAGACTGGCCAGGCTACAACGAGGAGGAGAAGCAGCTTGTCAGCCGGCTGCTGGCCAGGTGGGCTAGAGGCAGGGGGTCCCATATGGATGCAAGTTATGCGCTCTCATTAAACAGCTTGTTTCTGTGTAACGTGCTGTACGTAAACGTGCCCTTTCACTTTTATGCCTGATATATCTTATTTATTAATTCCCCGGTGGTACTGGTGTTAGCTCATAAATAACAAGATGATGACTGAATCATTGAAACTTCATTTTGCACTTGTTATTCGCCGCATTAGAAAAGTAAGGTCTCCTGCGCATCTTCTTTCACTCCCACGTGTTTCTGTATAGGTGCTAGTCAGCCCTCAGAGGCAGACCTTGTGTGTCCTTGCTAGACAGAGAATCTTTTCCACCTTTAAGCTCGGCCTTATTCGGGCTTCTGTAAACCAGCAAGACTAGGTGTTTATGAAATTCCCAAATGTGCTTTGGTTGTGTCTGATTGCTTTGTTCTCTCTTTCTGTTTGATAGGAAGTTGCAGCCACATATTGGCAACCAGTCGCGAAATCCTCAACCAAACCCATCAGTACTGAGGACGTCAGAGGATCAAAGCATAGCAAAAAATCCTGCAGTGGTAAATAGCTGTATTGTTCTCCATTTACCTTTCAGTATGTGTGAAAGTGGTTGATGTGGTTCTGAACGGATGTTCCTTTGTTACGTCAGTGTAAATGTGTGCCCTTTGCCCTCTAGTCTTTACCTTTGTCTGCTGGAATTAAAGTTTATTCATGAAGTTTGTATGAAAATGTTTCAGAGATGTATTTCTTGTTTTTCCCTGTCTGTTTCCCTAGAAACGCCCTGTGCCTTTTGACTCACAGGAAAGACTAGGAGCTAAGAGACAAAAACTCACAGACCAGAGGTTACAACAGCAGCCAGCTGTAAACGGACTCTTAAACAATAAAGGAGGACACGATGATGCAACTCCTACCCTTAACCCAAGTTTCCACACAAAGACTGAGTTTCAAAGGACAGATAACCATACTGATAGCCAAAATGGTTTACCAGGGAGCCATAATTCCTTTCCTCTAATGCACAAACTATCTAGCACTTCTGACACGCCTGTTTCAGAGACCAGGGAGCAAGAACCCAAAGTAAGCAGCCTCCAGCCAACCCAGCGTGACTCCAACTGTGCTCAGCCACAGCTCGCCAACAGCCAGCACAGAAAGAAGAAATCGAAAAAGCACAAGGACAAGGAGCGCGAGAAATTGAAAGACGACCATAGGACTGACTGGTTAAAGACGAATAATGAGCTCGAGAAGAATCCAGACAAACTTGACAGTAAGGCCTTTTTCCCCCTGTGTAAAAACAAAACTAAAAAACATCTTGTAATGTTTTCCAAATCATTAAGTCAGTGATTGTAGTTTTGCTTTTTCATCCAACATTCCCCCAAATTCCTGTCAGCGGGATTTAAATGCCCCTTCATCATTGCTGCCTCTCGTGTTAAATTAAACTACTTCCCGTTTATTTTGGCACTGGCGCTGTTTCGTCCATTTAAATCCAACTGGATAGTCGTATTAGCAAAAAGTTAAACAGGTGAACCTAATAAATGGGCAGGTGAGTGCATGTGAAGTCCCCCCTTGCAACCCAGTGCTGTATCAGCACAGTATTATCTCATGACTGTATGTGCTTCCTGAAGCTCCCCCTCTTGAGTCCTCAGTGTGTTATGTGGCTGACTGACTCAACAACAGCTTGGGTCTCTAAGCCTAGAGGTCTCCTGACACCCACAGGCTCTTAGCTAGTCTGAACAGAGGCAGAGATGAACACACACACTGTGGCTTTTAGCAAAACAAAAAACACATTGCTTAATATTCAGACAATGGCAAAGATCCACATGGATGACTGTACTGATTCGACTGCAGCTAATGATATTTTCTTTTTCTTACGTTCTTGCTTCAGATCCTGACATAACAAATACTGTGGTTTCTGAGGAGAAGCCAGATTATGTGCTGTAAGTCTGAACATGTTTTCAAGTTATTTTTCCATTACCTGCTAGAATCTTTTGCTTTTGTTTAAATGAAGTAGATGACAAGGATTCAAGAACAAACTGTGTAGGATGACATTGTAGGCTTGTGCTACCATCTCGTGGCAGAAAGAGGTACTACACAAGAAGTAAACGAAATCAGGGAAATAGGCAGTTTAGAAATTTGCATAAAAAATATTGTGATTGTATCTCTAGGAAAGAATTCATATGGAAGAGTGTCTCTTGAAGGCTCAATGTTGCATAAGATTATTTCTATCTTCTGTGGTGGTCCTTACATTATCACACACTATGTTTCTGTGTCTACTTATAGAAAATACAGCCCCATAACGACTTTAGAGCAACGTGAGCAGTACCAGGAGGATTTCTGCGCCGAGTACGATGAGTACAAAGACCTCCATTCCCGGATTGCCACCATAACTCACATGTTCGTTCAGCTGGGCTCTAAAATCAAGAGCCTGTCCCCTGGTACTCAAGAATATAAGGTACATGATATATGCAGATATGCAAGTGCTCAGTTTGGACTGTTATTCTCTATGTGGAAACTAATATTAACAACTTTGTGTTTTGTACCATTTAGACAATGGAAGACCAAATACTAGAAAAGTACAACAAGTATCGCAAGGTAAGTCAGACGCATTGAAGTCGTTTTTCTTGTAGTTCACATATTTGAGATTTATTTCAGATTTATCATCTATTGCTCCTCTTTTTTTGTGCTCTTATAGTCTTAAATGTACATTTCAACGCTTAAATAGCTTGATTTTTTTAAGCAATTAAATTCTGTGAAAGCTGGTTTTATTAAACAGCGAGTAGTTAACCTAAACTAAACAAAGACAATCTTTAAGATTGAACCTCAATATGTTAGTGGTTAAGAAAGAAATTGTTTTATTTATTGTTAATTGTTTATTTTTTATTTATTTGAGAGAATGTGGATTGTATGGTGTAGGCTGGCACCAGTTTAAGGTTTTTTGCAGTTGCTCTATTTAGGATTTCCACCTGTCTACTATGTAAGTTATGTAGGCGTGAACATAGAGGAAAACCATGTAAAACTCTTTTAATAATACGCTTTTTTTTGTTGTCTCCACAGAAGTTCCCAGGTTACCGGGAAGAAAAGAAACGCTGCGAGTATCTCCACGAAAAACTTTCATATATCAAGCAGCTCATCATGGACTATGACGTCTCTAAAGCTTCCTCGTAGCAGATTTTCATATATGCATACACAACCAGAGTGTCAAACAAAGAGTTTTTATATGGTGAAAAGGTTTTATATGAAAAAGGCAGACACTATTGCACACCACAAATGATGCCGTGAGCGTTGATGATATTAAATCTATAGCAGATTTCTATTGTGGTCTTTTAGTTGTGTAGTTATGACTTCTTAAAAGATATCTCATGGATTTAAGAAGTCAGAGGGAGAGGCAAAGAGAGAGTCTTGGCACTAATGAGGACTGTGAACCTCACTTTGCCAAGACAGATACATTTCCTAAAACCTTCTGTCAGCCAGACTCGGTGTCAGACATTTGAATTGAAATATATCAAAGGTAGAAGTGACTTTAACTTATTCCCTTTGTTTTTGAGACTTGCTCAGTCAAACGTTGCCTCAGGCGGTTTTTCACTCTCTCTTTTTTTTAACATTTAAAGATTTAAATAAGCAGCATAAAAGAGACACTACTGTTCAGGTTCTTATCAAAGCACCCTAATTTGCGATTAATGACAGAAGCTGTGCACTGCAAAGAAAAAGAGAAAATGAAATGATTCAAATATTTTTTTCAGATTTATCCTTCATGTCTTATTATGCAAAGTGGGTGAGATATTTTTTCCCCCCTCGTTTTCCACCTGCAGTGCTTCAGGCATTTATCTTGGAGGAAGGGATGTTTTAGAGTTCTGCATTACATTTGTTCTGTACTGGAAATAAGTGGAATAATTGTCACTCTGTGGCAAAACAAAAATTCATGTAAAATAATGACATTTTGCGATGCAGCCAGTAAGAGGTTCCTGCTGTTTAGCTGGTGTCAGCTGGTTTCTTACTTTTTATGAAGTATGCGATCTTCATATTTCACACACTAAATTGATTCGGGCTCATTTTGAAAGCTGCTGAATCCAACGAGCAAAAACTTGTTCTCAATTACCTGGTTGAACATGTTAAGGCCTTCAAGTTCACATGAAACTTACTGCAATAAGTCGATATGTGCCGTATTTATTAAGTATTTATTAAGTACACTCCCTTTCTTTTGCTAAACTGACCAAAATGCTCAGACGTCATTAATAAGCAAGCAGCAAGTCTAGTTTAAAGTATTTAAACCTACTGGAAAGAAGTGTCTTTGTCTCTTTTTACATAGAACTACTGATGTATTTATTTTGAAATGATTTTCCTCATTCCTGTGTCGCTGGTCTCCACGGATCGTGGTAGCCGGTCTTGGTAGATCTAAGTGTTTGTATCCAAGCAAGAGGGGGAGAGGTTGTAGATGAAAGTATCATAACTTACTGTGTGTTTTGTCTCTGCAGCCCCAAAGGACTCTAAATATTAAAAGATTAATATAGCTACAGAAGGCCTCGGTAGCAGTGAATAGACACTCTCCAGCTATGTTTGAAACCATTCACTTGTACACTATAAAAATAGATTAAAAAGAGAATGAGGTACATAGAAAACCTGTTACTTTAAACTTCAGTGCTGCTGTGAAAATTTTTTATATCACAATGGCAAAAACTACTTTATTTTTTTCATGAATTGGCACATTGATGTGGCAAGGATATTGGAAAGTTGTGTGGGGTCAGTTATGATCCTGGAAATCTGTGCAAGGTTTTCAACATCATGGGGTTTGATTTATTGTAATTTTCCACTTCTAAGTACTACATCGTGGTGTGTTGTAGTGAGCCGTGGCTCATAGAGACAAAGCAACAAGGTTTACTGCAGCAGAAGCCTTAATGCAATAAAAGCAGCTCAGTTAGATGAAAACAGTTAAATGAACAGAACAGTTTGCATTCATTTTAGTAGGCACACTTGTTCAACTCATTTTTAAAGACCAAATCAGCCAATCACATGGCAGCAACTCAATGCATTTAGGCATGTAGGCAAGACGACCTGCTGAAGTTCAAACCAAGCATCAGAATGGGGAAGAAAGGTGATTAAGTGCCTTTGAAGTTGGCATGGTTGTTTGTGCTAGAATCCCAGCTGGTCTGTGCATTTCAGAAACTGCTGACCTGCTGGGATTTTTCCCACACCACCAACTCCATGGTTTACAGACAATGGTCCAAAAAAAGAGAAAATATCCAGTGAGCGGCTGTTCTCTGGGCGAAAATGCTTTGTTGATGTCACAGGAGAATAACCAGACTGATTCAGGCTGACAGGAAGGCAACAGTAACCACTTCTTAAAACTGAGGGATGCAGTTTGAACATTGCAGCAGAATGCCACACTGGTTGGCACTCCTGTCAACTAAGAACAGGCTACAGTTTCGGCACACTCACCAAAATTGGGGAAAAAAGACTGAAAAAATGTTACTCAGTCTGAGGAGTCTTCATTTCAGCTGTTACACTCAGATGGTGGGGACAGAATTTGGCATTTTCTCGGCACACTTTGGCCCCTTACCACACGAGCATCATTTAAATAATGATAAATGACCATTAGGATAAGGTGACCTGTCACGACGTTCAAATCATCTCAAACTGGTTTTTCAACACGACAATGAGTTCACTATACTCAAATGAGCTCCACAGTCACTACATTACAATTGAATAGAGCACCTTTGAGATACAGTGGATTAAGAAATCCACATCGTGGATGTGCAGGTGACGAATCTGCAGCAGCTGTGTGAAGCTATCATGTCAATATGGACCAAAATCTCTGAGGAATGTTTTCAGCACCTTGTTGAATATGTGCTGTTCCGAAGGCAAACGGGTCCAAGTCCATGCTAGCCAGATATACCTAATGAAGTGTCCGCGTAGGTACGATGAACATAAATGCCGTCATTAAAGAAGTATTCCTGCGTAAACTGGATAATTAACCCCACAAAGTCATTTTACTTATGAGAAAAGTTCACCTTTATGAGGGTTGATGTTCATATTGTGTTGCTTTTTTTTTTTTTTTTTTTCTTTTTTTTTTTGGCTTATTAGAAAATAAAAGTAGTTAACTGAGGATGTTTTATAGTGTACAGTGACTGGTTTCAAGAAGCTGCCACTATATTGGTAAAATGTGTGCATTTGCTAACTTACTATATGTTGTAGTATTTAGGTATTTTAAGCTTGGAGAGCTGATTCTCAACTTTTAATCAGTGCCTATTCAGAGTGTATTTGTCCATTGTGGCTGCAGCTTTTGTATTGAATGTCATTACACAGTCATTGACATAGAAGCCTTAAGGATACTTGTATAGTCTTCAAACTGCCAATATCAAGATGCTCATTATCCATACACACTCATCTGTTATCTGCCTTATTACCACTGTTTGCTGTTTAAAACTGTTTAAATGATTGCCAACAGTGGCTTTCTGTATTCTTAATGTAATTTAACGTTCTCTGTTTCCTGTGATGACATTGCTTACTCATTTGTTGCATTTGTAATCCTTTTGGTACATTTTGCTTTATTCATCACTGAGGTAAATGTGCAGGCATTCGCCATTAAGAATAACACTTATATATTTCTAATGCTGCCGATATTCCTGTTGACACCCTGTTTTACTTTCTGAGCACACAGAGTAGTTTGATTTGAAAATTTGCCTTTTAGTGATTTCGGCCATATTTCAAGCACAAAAAGCCCAATCTTAAAAGTAACAATTGACGAACAATTGGTAATTATGAAAAGATTTATAGAAAGAAAGGAATTGATGTGTCAGATTATTGATGGAAAACCATAATTATTTTTGGATTGTTGTGATTAAGAGGGTATGATTATATTTGGGCGATTGAGCAGGATAAAAGTATCACCAACAATGAAGACCCCGAGAGGAGCGTATGCATTATGAACTGCATTTTACAGTTGTGTACTTTCTCTTCTTCTATTGTGCAAATTTCAAACAAATAAAACCATCAAAGAGATCTATAGCCACAGACATTTTTCTTTGTATATCGCTCTTATTTGTTTGTGCACACAGCAATCATGTTTTCTTTATGCACACAGGCACCCTCATACACAGGTATAAGTAGAAGCCAAGAAATTATTGTGTAAGACATTTATCTGTTTTATAAAGGGCTAAACAACAATGTTGTCGGTTTGTGATAAAAATCCATTTGCAGATGATTATCCTGCAGCAAGAGTTTTCCTTTGTCAAAAGTGTAAGAACTGCAAACTTAAACTTAAAGTGTCAAATGTATCTTTAAAATTCAAGCTTTTAGATCCTGAATAATAATATGTTTTGTTTCCAGCTGTGGCTGGCTATACAATCCTGTCAGTTAACAGTGCAATACCATATCATTATAATGCTTCACATGCATGAAACAGTCCTATTAATTTTGCATTTTGGTATACTTGGAGGGTAAGATGGTCATAGCATGCATTTTGAAAGCCACATTCATTTTATTATAATTGCTGCATTTTTGCCTGTTTAGCTGGAAGTTACCATATTTGAGAATGTAGGTTAAGTCATCAGCTAACACTAGTAACTGTGGTTAGCAAGCTGCATTGATAAACTGTACAGACCAGTTCAGTTAAGTTTTGGCTGCTTATTCATGTGTGCTGGGTTCAGCGGGTTGAGTAGTTGCAAGGCTGACATGCTTGAAGAGTTCTATTAAAATGATAGCACAAAAGAAATACTGTTGATGGCTGCTGCTGTGATTTTGTGTTATATAAATAAAATTGGGAGCGACCACCAGAGAAACTGCACTCGTTGGTATTATAATTGGTTTGAATTTTTAGCTGCAGAGGTTGCTGCTTAGTGCAAAAAATGTGTTTTTAATGTGTGTAAAATCTTTCTATACATCATGCAGATGTTGGCACTTGCAGTAGGCAAAGATTGGTCCACTCGTCTAACAGGAGAGGGGGAACAGATAAATATGCATATGCTATAAGTAAAGTATGATTTTGAGAAACAGAAACCCTTAAACCACATGGAATAACATTCAAAGAAAAATGAGAAAGAGAGAGTCCTCCTCAGTATGTCATTTATAAATACAGGTATGTATTTATAAACTGTTACACCGTTACTGTTACATCATGCAGAGCTATCACAGTAACAATCGTAATCATAGTCATAATAATATATCTATATTTATAAATGGCATACTAAAGCGGGGCAATGTCTATAAATGATAAATTAAGTACTCTATAATACCTTAAAAATAAAAATATACTTTCTGCTTTACAGAAAGTGCACATAAGAATAATATTTTATCAGTCATTTATCACAAGAGTAGAACGTGCACTTTCTTCAGACATAGATTAGATCGCAGGGCTGCAGATCTCACTGTGACCGTCCTTCTGTAGCATCCACGCCGGTGTGTAGCTCCTCCTGACACAAACCTATGGCAAGCCATTAGTGCCAAAATTCGCCACTTTCCTAACCTGTTTGGTTAAGAAATGGCGTAAAAAACGCCGTTTAATTATTCAAAACGCCGAAAAAAAAACCGGCGTTCTGTTCCGACAAACGCCGCTTTTTCCGCCACTCGGCACAGAACGCCGTTTTTTATGCATCTTTGAACGGCGTTTTTTACGGCGTTCAAAGATGCATAAAAAACGGCGTTCTGTGCCGAGTAGCGTAAAAAACGGCGTTTTTCCGTCTGTCTTTGAACGCCGCTTTTTACGTCACTCGGATGGTGCGTTCAGGGCGCCATCCGAGTGGCGGAAAAAGCGGCGTTTGTCGGAACAGAACGCCGGTTTTTTCGGCGTTTTGAATAATTAAACGGCGTTTTTTACGCCATTTCTTAACCAAACGGGTTAGGAAAGTGGCGAATTTTGGCACTAATGGCTTGCCATACAAACCAGCTTTAAACCGCGGTCGGGGTGGAGCCAGTCGGTTGTCATAGCGACCGTGAAACATCAAGCCCTTCAGAGTTCACAAGGCTAAGGTAAGACCAACATATCCATTTTCAGTGCTTTTCCACTCTGGTCTAAAATTACACTTACACTAAAATACTTTTGTTTGTGATCTAATAGTTGTTTTACAAGCTGCCCCTTTTTTGTCCTGAGTTAAACAGCTTTATATGACGATTTTTTTTTATCTGTGGTCTCAGCTCATTGTTAGCTTCCAGGCTAACCAGCAGTGATGGGAATAACGGCGTTACTAACAGCGTTACTTACCGCATCTTATATCAGTTGCACGGAAGTAGCTGTAAGTAATCTGGACGCTACAGCTTTTGGCACAACACCTGGAGCAATCACATGAGTGCTGCTGTTTGACTGAGGAAGAATAAAGTAGTCTAAGCCAATCACATGACCACTTAAAGACAAAGCAACAAGGTGATATATATCAGTTTATAATTGTGTTGATAGGCCACGTAAAACCAGAGTCATGATAAACAATATATATAGGCGGATTTTTCCTCAATAGTTTCTTCAAGTTTACTGTCTAAGGACAGCGCTAGCAAGCACTCTCTGCTTATGAGCAAAAAAAACAAAAAAAAAAAAAAAAAAAAGGGGAAGTTTTAGGAGAGAGAGAGAGAGAGAGTTAATGTGTTGTCTTGTGTGGTTAGTGTGTAGTGTTGTGGATAGTTTTGTGTTGTGTGTCAGAACAATGAGGTGACTGCTGTCTCCAGATAGAAAAAGGAGTGATACACCTGCTGCTGTCAGACCTGCAGGTTTTAGGCTGTGATGTTCTCCTTTATAGTGGACAGAAATTATTTTTGTGTGGCATCTTATTGAATAAAGAGCAGCTGATTGTTCTGTAAATAGTTTGAAATGGTTATTTAGAAAATCAAGGTAAAAGGTAAAAGGCTGCAAATAACTTTGTTGTTTGCAAAACTTGTGCATAGGATTTTAAAATTGACAATTTATTTTTGCATTTAAAGTTATGAAATATGATTCATTAAACATGTTTGTGGTTGTTACAGTAAAAAATATAACTCTTTCTACTCTGATTGTATGTTTTTTGTGTGATTTTAGATCAATTGTGTTAATACAGTATGTCAAAATGAAAACATAACTGTAAATTCAGACACGTGAGGTTGTGCTGAAAAGGATGACACCAAACAAGGCAAAGTAAATAGCTTTAAAAGGTAAAATGTAGAGGAAACATCAAAAGTAGTTAAAAATGGCCAGTTACACCCTGGACCCCAGAGGGTTAAAAGTTTTTTTTTTAAAGTAACGCAATAGTTACTTTTCAAGAAATTAATTACTTTTAGAATATTATAACTCAGTTACTAACTCAGTTACTTTTTTGAAGAAGTAACTAGTAACTATAATTAATTACTTTTTCAAAGTAACTTGCCCAACACTGCTAACCAGTGACCTCACTGAACTCTTTTTCAGCCACATCTAGGCCGTATGAATCAGTCTGTGTGTAAAGTTGTAAACTCTATGCTCTAAAGTATTTAGTGAACGACATCAAGTGTTACAAAAAGGGCTAATCTGATTCATTTTGTTATTTTATTTATTTCCAATAAATACTTTCAGCAGCATATAAATAGTATCAGTTTGTGGAATACTTTATACTGAATTAACGTCAGGGCTTTTTCTAGCTAATAAAGGGGCAGATGTGTAAAATCTATATATAGTTAAAACAGTGAGTCTGTGTTGTCTTATTTCACAGACATCTATTTCTTTGTAAAAAAAATTATTTCTGTTGTGGAGGTAAACAAAGACGACATGAGAGCTCTCGATTCTCTCTCCAGGTTTATTCTTCATCACAAAACAACTGAACCCACAAGCAGCAACCTCACACTGGGTGTGAGTGGAGCCCATTAGTGGTCCACTATACAGTTTTATTTCTGGTCATTTGGTAACTGTAGTTGTCAAAAATGTTTACAATTTTGTTTTGATTACAGTGATGTTTCTTTGGGGTAATTCCAAAATTCTTTGTATGTTTTTGTTTTTTTTCATTTGATTTCTTTGTATGCACAAAGAAAACATAAGAAATGGAATCAGCCCATAAAGCGAAGACATCCAGGGATGAGACACCTACTTTGGAACTTACTGGTGTGATGCAGGTACAAAGATCTTGACATGTAAAGTTTTAAGTTTAACTATCTCATGCATTAATTATGAGGGCCTCAGTCACGATTTTTTCCTTAGATTTTTATTCCTCTTTAAGCACAAAAAGAAAAACAACCCAAAAATGCAATTGAAATTTTGTTCATGAACCCATTTTTCAGGGAGTTACAAACATGTCTACTCATTTGGACACCATGCATTTGATTCCTAAACCAAAGAAATATGTATTTAACAAACCAATAATAGAACATGATTTACTTTGTGAAAACTGTCAATAAGACATTTTTAAAGCTCATAATCTGATGTTTTCTCACATTTTTATATCCATGTAGCATCATGGCATCTGTTGGCACTTGGCCAAAGTGAGAACTTGATTTTTGTGTAGACCAGTATGAAATATATCCAGTCAACTCTGAACCAGCAAACAGAGCTATTCCATTTTTTACAATGAAGAAAACAAAGGTGTTCAAATAAAAATAACAGTTTCGTTAAACAAAATGTAGATGTTTTCATACTCATTCTAATTTAGAAATGTGTTATTTGAAGAATTATGAATTGAAACCTGTGGGAAGATTGTAGAAATACAACTTACAGGTGTGAGTAAGTATTTTTGAGCATTTGTTATGAGATTTCATTTCACTGGTGATTATATACGTGCAATTTCACATACTTGTGATTAATGAAATTCATGAAGTTATTGTTTCAAAATAGCGGCCGATATAAGGTGTTTAGTGGTGAGACTTGCTTCTATAAAGACTTATTTCCCTCATTTGTCAGCTCCCAGGAAACACCAACTGCCTGGCTTGCTCAGACGACGGCAGGTATCTCTGTCTGGGCCACTCCGGGGGCTTGTCTGTGTGGTGTGCGTCATCTCTGAATCGTGTTGCAGGGTGGCTGCAGGACAGGCTGGAAATGACATCTATCCAGATGACCAGTATGTCTAAGACCACGTATCTGCTTGGCACTGTTGATGATATGGGTGAGTTATGGTCCACCAGGCTTTCCTTGGGTTGCTTCTGCTGTTTATAACAATTATCTGCCATAAAAATATATCAGACAGCTGGAATTTTATAGATTAGCAAACGCACACTGACATTTGGCCGTGCAATGGCCTGGCAAGCTGTCCAAGATGCACCCCGCCCTCTCACCCTATGACAGATAGGACAGGCTCCTGTCACTATTCTTTTTATTGGCCGCTTTCACACACAATCAGACTTTGCTGCTGCCTCTGGTTAGGAATCTGTGCAGTAGGCACATTTTCTCTAAGAAGGCATGTTTGGTTTCCAAGAGCCTTGTTGGGTTACTTGGCACAATCTTAGCATAACTTAACTCCACCCAAGAAACTGTTCATTTTTAAGTCATAAAAAATATTAGTCTTGCAGTCAGTCTGAGCCACTGGTATGTTAATCAGGGCATCTGATGTAATTAATGTAGTAAATGTTATTTAATTCATGCCTTTTTGTGCATTTAATGCTCCATTTTAATTTTACATTTTGTGAACCACTGCCTTAGACAGTGATGCTTTTTGAAGTGTGTAAACAGGTTCTATATTATTAAATGTTATTCATCATACTGACATCATTGCTATCATCTACAGGTGTTGTGAGAGTCTTTGGTCATCATTCAGACTCGATACACCTCCTCTGCGTTACTAACATTATGGTGTGTATTGTCACATTTTACTAAATGACTTATATAACTGGGACAGGGTGTGGTTTTCACTTTGAATGTTTCTGTTTTTAATTATTCAAAAAACAAAAGAAAACAAATCAATTATTTGAATAACAGGAAGATATCAACAAAAGGAGCATTTGTTTGTCATTTGAACTGTTTGAAGGGGGAAATTATGGAGCTGCATCACTCAGTTGTAAGTATGAACTTCTATTTTAGTTTTTATGATGGGATTTAGTTACAGAGTTTGCAATCAAATGCAAAATATTATTCATTTTACGTATCCTATCAGGCGGCGGAGCTGTTTGGCTTGAGATCTACCAGTTCCCTTCAGCAGCATGGCTGAAAGAGTTGGAGAATGCACAGGTAATGAGTCACAGTTTAAATTGAAATAAGAATGTGTTTTGGGTACCGAACTCTGGGAAGGAGTGCTAAGACCAAAGATTTTGAAGTCCTGGTTACATCCTGGTCTCTCTTTGTACTTTATGGCATTTGTTTTCATATTACACTTATGTTACCATCATTTTTTTTTCAGGTTTTCCCATCCTTTTGGTTGTTTTTCTAGATTTTACCTCTAAACCTGAAATGCTTGGGGTATTGTCATCATCCAGCCGGGCAAGTAGCATTAACACCCAGCTAGGATTTTCATATTTAATACCTTAGGCGTATCTACTAAAAATCTTAGACAAGTTCAAATATCCATGACGTTGACCTCAAGGCCAAGGTCAGAAGGCAAATTTTCTGAAAATTTTGTGAACATGACAATTCAAGAAAGATGACACCAGGACTGTCAAATTAATATGATAAGTGTATGTATTAAAAATCTCAGTTTGAATCTCAGTAACCTCGACCTCAATGTGAGGGTCAGAGGTCAGGTTGTCTGAAAACCTTCTGAATGCAGAAGGTTGCAATAAGGAAGTTACCTAGGATTTTCAAATGTATGCAATGGATGACAATGAATCCACATTTTTTTTCCACAGATTTGGCCTTTTAAAGGCAGTGTGGTCCTAAACTTTTGATCAGTTGTAAAACCGCCTGTTTCAGTTTAAGTATTGTTTTCAATAAATTGCATGCTCAAAAAAAATGTTTTGTCTCACTCTCATTTCTTCTTGTTGCATGTTGAAGCTCTATTTGGAACCTTGTTAAGATCCAACCATGCAAAATGTGATTTTTTGCCATTTTGCAAGTAGTCTTTTGATTGAGACTATATATTGCATGTGACTGAATCACACATTAAATAAACTGTTTTTTTTAATCCTCAGAACCCAAACTCATCTGAATGGTCACCAGTTACCGTAATGATTCAAATCAGGCCACCAAAAATCCCAACAGGTATAACTTTTCTGTTAGAGCAGAAGCATTACATTTACACTGTGCTATAATTTAACCAAACATGCAGAGATGTATGTGGGTCTATCAGTTTTTATGTATTGTATCTCTTGTTTTTATGATTGAAATAAAAATGCAGCCAAGCAACTGACCTTCATGTTTCTGCTTTTTGGCAGAGAAGGCACTCAGTAGTCCACCTGAGACGTCGCAGCCAACAGACTTTCTAATGCACTGTTTGGCTCTGGACATAATCAGGAGCAGCAGCCATCGTTTGGAGAAGCCGCCCTTCAGTACAGATGAAGGAAAAAGAAAGGAAATGAATGAAAGCCCAAGGTGTGATAAAGTTCATGCCAATACAATCAGCATTTCAAAGCTAAGCTGCTTTCATTGGTTGCTCTGTTTTGTTTTGGTCAGTCTGTCTGTCTGTCTAAAATAAATCCTACAGGGCATCTCTAAAATATCACCATGGCTGAATTCTCCAGAGCTTTTCTTGATTGGGAGTTCACAGATATTCTGCAGATTGTCTGTCTGTATTAGATAATAATTATAGGCTCATTTTGTTTATATTTGTAAATGTCATCCTGCTCGCTCACCTCAAAATTAAAAAATCTGCCCACTTTGCATCGCCAGCAGATATTTTGCTCGTAGTCGTTTGAAGTCGTCGAATGTTGTTGACTTTTAGTGGTCTCTAGTTGCCACATTGGTGCTCCTCACTTCCTGTGTGGTTGCCTTCTAAGACCTCATGTGGTTAACTAAAGAAAACTAGAATGACACTAACAGACTCATTCAGAAATGCAAAGAACCACTAATCAAACCAGTCACTATATTATCAGCAAATCCAGTATTAAAGACATAAGATGAGTTAGTTCTACATCTTAATATAAAGAGTAAATAAAACTCACCTGTGGGTACTCCAGCATTTGTAATCTGTCTGTCTGCAAACAATTATCTCTCTTTTGTTACATATTAGTTACTGAATCTTTTCCAGACATTGCATGTGGCACTTTCTTCTGCCCTGTGGTCCTGGTGACAGCAAAGCAGAGTTTCAGCCAGGTTTGTAACATTAAGTGTTATTGCTTAATTGCTTAACAGTAATTTAAATATGTCAAACCCATTTGGAAGTTTCCACAATAATGATCCTTCTGTCTTTCTGACCTTATATGTATGGTTGATGAACTGATTGAAAGTCACAAGGGTATCCTCCTGCTTTGGATTGTATTCGTTATGCATTCAACAGTCAGATCCATTAAAGACATATTCAAGTCTGTATGCAGACCATGCTCCTGTTAATGTCATTTTCACTGTCTGACCTTTTCTTAGGATTACTTGTCGCTGTTGCTGTGTGGTGGAGTGGCAGCTGTAATCTTCTTCAGTATTTCCTAAAAAAAACACCAAAGAGCAGCCCAAGTATGATATTTTATTAATTAAGAGATAAGTCTAGATACTAAGAACAAAAGCTTTAAAGAGTGCTGATATTACAGCATACTTTTCTTTACACCAGTGAGATTATTTTAACGTTTTGGAATGGCCTGAATGCAGATGTGGACCCGATGCCAGATGTATTGTGGCCAAACGCAAAGGAAATCCTCTGCTCAGCTGTTAGTAAATGTAACCGTTACATCGCTCTTGGGCTCAGTGATGCCTTGGTGTGTGTCTGGGACAGGCGATCCGGTGAGTAAATCCTACGGGGAAGCTCTAAAATGTCACCATGGCTGAATTCTCCAGAGCTTTCTTTGATTGGGAGTTTACAGAGTTTCTGCAGACATCCTTGTTTTCCATTAAAATGAAATCTGGAAAATAGAACATGTGAACATCAGTTCACATTCTATTTTGCTTCTCCATTTCATAGTCAGAATGTTTAGAATAGGAAATCACTTTGACCCCCCAGAAGGAATGAATGCTAAAGGTGAGCCCTGTATCAAAACTTCTCATATAAGTTCCTTTGACAAGCAACTTATCCCAAGTGGTGATAGGACCGCTGAAAGTTTACTCAAATGCAATTTTGGAAGATTTCTCCAGTAAATTATCAGGGTACCAATTCTTTTTCCCGTTTCTCTACCTCTTCAATGTTAAATTGCTGCCGTTGTTGAAACTATGATATATCCCATGATCTTGATGTTTAAAGTAATATGAATGAGAATATGAGTAATAGGCTGAAGGAAAAAAAGATTTTGGTTCTAGCTCATGACACTCAGGAATGAGTTTAAAATCGTCTTGTACTTTAGTTAGATATGAGGGCTCAAAACTACTAAAAAAAATAATATAAATCAAAAGCCACCAAAGTTTTACCCACGCATGTGTATTTAAAGGGACCTGTAAAATTGGCAGGGCTTTTTTTTTTAATATATTCTAAAGTTCTTATACAAAAAAATCAGATGTTCTCAGGAAGTTAGATGAAAAGCAATAATTGGTTTCCTCACAGAATATCCATTTCTTCTATTCTGTGTCTCTGCAAATACATGGGCAGAAAAGGCAGACATCCTTTTGTCTCCCTTACTGACACTTAATAATACTGACACAACAGTGTCAGTATTATTAAGTGCTTCCACAGTTAAACACGCATCCAGCTGTGCACATGACAACACAGTTCAGCTAATAATCACGTTCTCAGTAAGCTGACAGATATATTTATTCTCCAACAAAAACATGACTGAAAACAATAATTAGCATGAGTCAGATAGCAGAAAAATACAGTCTCTGATGTAATATCTATGAGGCTAAAAGTCTTAAAGCTTTTTATTTATTCTATTCTAAACTAATTTTAGCCTGTTTATTCCTCTTTGTTTTTATTTCCAGGGGCTCCATTGTCTCTCGTTTTAATGCCAGAAGCAAACAGCGCCTTATTCAGGGTACAGTTTGTGGATTGCTGCCCTGTGACTGATGATGACTTCCAGATTTTTACTGCTGAAAAAGTCCATCTTTTGATATTGTGTAAAAGTGGAGCAATTCAAACCGTCACAACTGGACGGGGGACAAAACCCAGCACAAAGCAGCTCTCTGAAAGGTTGTCTGAGTTTTACATGCGTGGTAGCGTGGCATTGTATTAGATTAAATGTTTACACATCACTTTATGTGTCTGTTCAGGCCAAAGGACAGCAAGGACCTCCCAACTGTCACTGCATCAGCACAGTTCCTGCAGGGATTGGTAGGAATACTCAAGCTGTTGATAAAAATATACAATGGATCGCCATAATACTTATAATGAGATCAGTGTATGGGCAAATAACCCTTGTGAGACAAAAGCTCAGGCTTGAGACTGCACGAAATGCATGGGCATAATTTTGTGCTGAACACTGGGGGGTGTCAAGATCTCTGTCTAAATAAATAAATAAATCTGGGTAAATTCTCAGATGATTAAACATGCAACTATTTTGCTGGTAATAACTGAAATGAGTAAAGAAAATCAACAGCCTATCATTCATAATTTTATTGGGGGGGTTATATCGGCTGGGTCTGATTATTAGGGGGGTCATAACCCCCCTGGAAATTACGCCTCTGACTAAATGCACCATCGGACCTTTATGATGTAAAGGTTCAGTGGACCCAGTATAAGATAAATGGGTTATTTTGAAGTGCAAGTCACGCAGAGCTACTGGAGTAGGGTTCAAAAATAGAAGTAAGCACTAGGAAATCAACACAATAGGTTCCCTTTAATGACTTTAAGTTCTTATCTTACTGTCTCATTTTTCCTGCCTCTGTGAGTCACTTGTAATGCAAAGGAGTGGAAAACTGTCCATCCACGATGTCATCAACAACACCACTGTGTGCTTCCTGACTCCTCCCACAACTCATCTCATTACGACTCCCCACAGTCCAATTTATGCGCTGAACTCCAAACAGCAGAGTCTGTTCATACGAGGTAAACCCAAACACCATTTTATGATAACAGCATGTTCCTGGATTAATGTTAGAACAATACCGTAAATAAAGTTGTTTTTTTTTATTTCTCATCCAGGTGACCAGGACACCAGCTGCAGTGTTACATCTGAAGAAAGGAGCCAGAGCCAGCTTTTCGTCTTCCGTTTTGCAGAGTCTGACATCTTTAAGCAGCACGTTGTTTCATATCCTGAGTCCACACGACAGCAGAAAACTCTGAGCTACGACACCTTAAAGGAAATCTGCAATCTCTACCTTCAGAAAAGGTTAGCATTGTCTTTGTACTGTATGCAGACTCTTCTTGAACTCCACAAATGACTTGTATTTGAATGATAAAGTATCTTCGTGTTTTTCCTGCATTTTCATGTGAAGAGCACAGTCTGTGGAGGAAAGGAACAAAACTCTGACACAGACATGGGAGCAGCTGCAGGAAAATCCAATGAAGAATTGCAGCAAATGATAAAGATACTAATAAAGTGATTCCCACCATCTGTAAAGCACTACTCACCCAGACACAAAGTGGAGGATCCTATTAAATATTATTTCTTTAATTGATAAACTTGGCAAATATAAATATAGAACTGCTGAAATTGTCTTAAGATGTTGTCCTTGTTTTCTGTTATTTAAATATTTTTGATGCATTTGAATTGTAAACTGAAATTGTTTTATTAAAACATAAATAATTTTGAAAATCTGTTTCCTGGTGTATGAGCACACACAAAAACTGCATGTAAAAGATGAGTAGCTTCCAGATTTGAAAAGGGAAGCTAAAGGGGAACTCATTTAAATCTGTATTTTTCTAATTGCCAGCAGGGGGCGACTCCTTTAGTTGCTTTTGTAAGTACCTGCAGGAAACTGAACTTTTGTTCTTTTGGTCTATGACCTCATTAAATTTTCTCCTGATAGGTTTATGAACATCATGCTCATTTTGGAGACTAACAACTAATGTGTAGTCTCCAAAATGAGCATGATGTTCATAGAGGGAAATAAGGTTTCATGCCTGTGTTATTTGCAGTAAATGTTCATGATTTCGGATACAAAGTTGCTGAAACATGGTCCTCTCACAGCAACACTTTACCTGGGAGAACTCATAGATCCAAATGTGACTCAAACCATGAATCTCAGGTTTTTATTTTATTTCAAGTAAGATCAGATTTCAGGTATTAAATGTGACTTGTAGAAAAATGGTCCTTGCTTTTATATCTGCTGAGCTCGAGGGACATTTATTTAAAGGATGAGTGTATGCAAGCTGAGCTCAGTCGCAGCATGTTGACATTTTGTTGCCTTTTGGGGTCTTGAATGTGTCATAAGTCATGTTTTCAGAAGACAGGAAAAAATTGTTATGCAACAAAATTAACAAAAATAATTACACAGTGTAGCTTAAGAGTATTTATTGTTTATACTCAGCTATGTTTTTTGGCAAACAAAAACATTTTTCTAGAGGGGAACATGATCAGGTAATGTCTGAATTTAATGAGCACTGAGGTAAAAATTAGATGACAGGTAAGATCTGAGATGATATTAGGAACAGTTGAATCATTGAATTATAATGTGGGGTCCTGTTTATATACTTGACCATAATTGATGAAAGCCATATTTTTTGACAGGTTTACACTCATTTAAAAAAAAACAACTATTTGCAGTGAGTACAATGAGAAACCATGCCTTTGTGGGAAAATATTTTTGTATCCAGTCATGTTACTATTTAAGCTAATGAATTGTGAGCTTTACCAGCAGTTTTTTTCTGTTCTTTTCCACTCGGTTGTTGCCCTGTCACAACTTTTTTCAACATCTTACTGGCATCAAACTGAAAATGAGCATGGACAGTAACATTTAACTGGGGGGGGGTCTTTAAAAGACTTCCCATTCATTCAATTCTTTTCTTCTTTTTTTTTGAAACAGGGTTGTACACAGTTGTGTAATTCTCTTTCATTTCCTTTCATCTTATGAAAGCACACTGCCACATCTCTCCATAAAAGTGAACAAGATACTGATACCATTTTTAATATCTGACTGAAAGCCTCATTTGAATTTCTAATTTGAATTTCTAAGAGGCTTTAAAAAGACTTGAGACCAGAAGCCATCATGTCATGACTCAGAAGGCAACAATAGCTCAGGTGTTCCATTCAGAGAGCTTGGCAGGTTTTCGTGTCAGTATTAGATGTGCACCAAGAAAAGAATCTGTTTGTGAAAAAAAGCTTCTGACATGAAATAAAGCGCCTTCTATTAAGGAAAGACTTCAAAGGGTTGATTTTTTTGGTCTGTTATTTTTGATGATTTGAGTTTTTCCCACTCAGATTAACTGATGTCTTTTACCTTTATTCTTCCTTGGGATAAACTGAAAGTGCTAACACACAAACAAAACAACCAGTGACAGTTTTCCCTTGTTGGTTTATTTTCTGCCCTTAAAGCCAAATGAAACCTGAATTGAAAGTTGTTAAATTAATTTAAAAATAAAGGATTCATAACAGTTCTGTTTTTACTCATGAACTCTGAGCACTTTCAGGAGAATCAGATCCATCCAAAGTTGCCCTTTTATCACATGTAGCACAGATGGTCTTCTTCAGATTTGTTCTCACTCGCAGGCTTCAGCTTCTTGAACATGTCAAAAAAAAGTTTAGATTGTGTTGGAGGCAAAACACAGGATGACCGCTCTGGACCAGTCTGAATTCACAGCACTATTACCTGAGTGTGTCTTGTAACGGAGAGCTGGGAGGTTAAGGAGCCTTTTATATCTCAGCATTAATGGCTTGTAATATGATGCTTGTAAAAACCTACAATGTGTAATTTTCCTCCATCAAGGTGCTGCTTTTTTTTTTTCAAAGTCACACAAAAACCTTTTCAAATTTCCAATTTGAAAATTGTCTGTTCATTTTTATCACGATTGTTCTGACACGTTTTTGATTTCTAATCTTCTTGCTAATATATGTACTAATTGGTTGATTAATAAAATAACCGACAGCTTAATATATGATGATATTATTCACAAGCTGAGGCCAACAACAAATTCCAATATTTTGACTAAGGTTACAATTCAATTCCAGATTTTCCTGATCCAGTTGGCACGCACCAGCAGATGAATGATACAGGCATCATTTAGAAAGATTTAATTTCTTATCTCAGTTTGAAATTAAATACAACCTCAAAAGTCTTTTATGTTCATATATATTCTTCATAAAATGCTGGTATGTAGCTACTATTTTGTAAGAGATGAATCATCATAGAAATAATAGATGCTGCTTTTTTTTTTTAAAAATCGCTCCCAAATGAGCGTCCAACAGTCATCTCCAGCTACACGAACCTGCACTTCTCAGTTTGTTTGCTCCGAACTTGAGCTCTCTTTTAATGAGAGCCAAAGAGGATTTTAATTTTGTTACATTTCCAGGGTACAAATGGCCTTTTCCATCTTATGATTCATCTCTGATTATAGGCAGCTCTCCCCTCTGGGGACAGAGACAGACATGGGTTTGCATGACATCTGCACACAAATCCCATATACCTGCTGTCCAACACAAATTCTTTTACTTAAGACATTTCCAGCAGCAAAAGTCACTCCACCAGCTGAATACATTTAATTTCAGATGGTCACAAATTGTAATTTACAGAAAATACAAACAGTCCTTTATTTCCGCGACGTTAGCAGTTCTCAGGACTCCTGCAGGATGTGCAAATGCAAAAATATTATTGTCGAAATGAGATTTGCAGATGATGTGTTTAAAGACTGGTAGAAAGTTAGTTTTTGAGAAATATATAAAGTTGTATTTTGTGTTTAAAAACACCAGGTACCATAATAGTTGTAACTTATGTAAAAAAAAATAAAAAATAAAAAAACCTTAAAAAATACAAAATATTATGATGGCTAATATTTGGCAATGCACTGGCACAAACTCTGGACCATAAATACTGAACTGCAATGATCAAAGTGATTTTTTTAAATTGCTTATACTGTAGGACCAAATTTCAGACAGAGCCTCTTTACTCTTATTTGGGCATCAAATACTGTCTGCAAGAGCTATTGGACTGTTTAGTAGTTGCATAACCAACTAAAAGTCTGGCTTGTTTTAAAAAAATCAAAACAAACTTCACTCTGACACAGCTGGATTTTATTTATTGAGATCTTACAAAGCATTGATTTTAATCCTGTAATATGATCACTGTTTATTTTCTGAAGCTTTTCCCAATATCATACAAAATTATCAATTTTCCAGCATTCAGCCATTTTTGGCCTTTGTATTTTATACATACTCTCATTGGCCACTTTATGTATTCAGATTGGTACCTGACTAGTACTGGATTGTACCCTCACTTCCTTTCAAAGTTGCCTAAATACTTCATGCCACAGATACGAGAAGGTGCTGGAAACATTCCTCAGAGATTTTGGTCCATAGCATCACACAGTTGCTGCACATTTGTCAGCTACACATCTATGATGAGATTCAAAGCCAACTGTTTCTTAAACACTCTAACTAGCACCAGCAACCATGCCATGTTCAAATTCAAAGTTCAAAGTCACCTGTCGTCTTCATTGTGATGGTCAGTTGAAAAACTTTAGCTGTTCGTCTTGATCATGTCTACATCCATAAATGCTGCAATGTGATTGGCTGATTAAATATTTGTGTTTTTGAGCAGTTAAACGGGTGTATCTAATTAAGAGTGTAAGAGAATGAGAGTACCCTACATATGAGAGCATTACACTGAATAAATATGAGGAAATAAAACAGTAAAACCAATACTATATCCTTCTCATAAGATGCTCTGAGCACTGGACTGGTGAGTTTTTCTGTCTGTGTCATTGTCAGCTGTTAGAAAGCTGCTCCTCGGTGGGGTCCACTCTGCTTTGCACAGCAGGAGCCTCTCAGGGCTGGCAGGGCTCACCTCCCGTTTCAGTGACAAAGAGTTGGCAGCACAACTAAAAGACCCAGTTATGACCGTGTTGTTTTCCAGATCAGCCGATGTGGTGGTGCCGGTATAAAACCTTCGGAGCCCCTTTCTGAAGTGGATGGTGAATAGGCCGTAGATGAGCGGGTCCAGGCAGGCGTTGACAAGCCCAAAGATGAACAGGATGTGAGTTAAGGAGTGGGAAACCTTCCCCTCCAGGTCGTCGGGGAAGAACCAGTACCACAGGCCCAGCAGGTAGTATGGAGTCCAGCAGATGATGAAAGACAGAACAATCACAATACTCATTTTCAGAGTTCTCATCCGGGCTCTCGGGATGTTATTCTTTGAACACCGCAGGTGCATTTCACTGGAAGGTACTGGAACCAGAACAGAGGACAGAAACAAAATATAGTGCACATTGAAAATGCTATGAACACAAACCTTTATTGTTTTTTAAGTTATTATTTTGAATAATTATCGGCTCGAGGTAAGCAGATGTTCACTTTGAGAGTACTGTGATACTGAAGGGATAGTCAAAGTCCTTTGCCAACTTTACTCATGAATGATTTAGTCATTGAATTCTTGTTTTTTGATTGAGCTTTAGCTTCTACATTGATCTTGTTATTTGTTTAGTTCTCTTACTCTTTCCCTGTCTGCTCCTCCCCCTTTCTAGTCTTTCTATGGCCCTCCTGTATTGGTTTGTTCTTTTGGGAGTTCAGCTGGTAGTTCTCAAATATGTAGGGGGATCACCAGTATTAGGATTCTTCACCTGGAGACACTTATGGCATTTATGGCTGGTCAGACTGCCGCTCATTTAATATTTAATAGATTATTTCTTCTGAAACTTACAATTGTCCTTTTTCAGTCGTCTGGAGATCTCACAGAAGATCCTGGTGTAACAGGTAATCATGATGACCAGCGGCAGAAGGAACAGGCAGCAAAACGTGAACATGTTGTAGGCTGTTTCATGCCAGTGGGTGACAAAGCTCCCCCGTGTTGTGCACTGAGTAAAGTCCTCGGGATGGATGATGGTCACATTGTGAAAAAGGAACATCTGAGGAGGGAAAAGGCCAAAAACTACTACTAAGTTGGATTTTGATCATGTCAGGATAATACATTTTACCAAGCTACTGTCTCTCAGAGCGCTAAATAACATCTTTTACTGCTTGTGCCTGACAAAGTTTTATCTCCATCCTGTTTTCAGGGAGATCATGAAAGGTGTTACAAAAGTTGGAATAAGCCATGCAAACCTGTGAAATGAAGCTATAGTTAACTGGTTTTAACCCTGCTGTCCTTAACTAGGCATAAATCTATAGTGCATATGCAAGTGCTGACTCTGAGCGTGAACTGGACGGAGTATAACAAAGGTTTATTATTTATTTTAAACAGCAGTTTTGTATAATTACACCTCTTAGACCTTTAATTTATTTGAGCCTAATCCAAAAATTAGGAACTTCTTCTCTTAGAGAAGGGTGATCTATTTAAATCTCTTATCCTTAGGCTTCATCACCGGTTAATTTAACATGCCTGTCTTTGAACTGTGGACGGAAACTGAAGGAACCCCATACAGGCACAGGGAGAACAACACAGAAATTACTCAGCTGGCAGTGCTAACCAGTGTGTCCTCCTTCTATGAACACAAACAGTTTAATTTGATTTAGTTTCAAATTACGCAGCGCACACCTGCAGGTTCAAACACCACACACCTACTCGATGATTTTAACAGGTGCTAAGAAACACTGACAAAAAGGACAGCTTGCAATCAATACCTTCTTTTTTTTTAAGTCAGTTTGTGACTCATGAACAGAATGAAATGAAAAAATATAACAGGCTCATTCAGCTGATGTTCTCACAAACACAAAGAAAAATGCTACCTGCACTCCAAATGCAACAGTATCCCTCTGTTATGTGTTCTTGGACAACAAGAACACAGCAGCTTCATGCTGGGTCTGTGATACAATACCCGTAACCAGGATAGATTGTGGGATTTGTTCATTTTCATAAAAATAAATAAAGCTACATTATCCTTTGAGTAAATGACCCCTTACTGTTGACTTTGGTGCTTCTTTCAGCAGTTTTCCACACTGGGATGAATGTGTCACAGGGAGCTCTTTATTTCAGACTGCCTCTATACTTTTTGTTCTGAAAATAATTATTTATTTAAGATTGTACTAAAGCAGGGAGTGGAGTTAAACCTCCTTTAGAGAGGATGAGAAGCAGTTTAATGGCCTGATTGAATTCAAATTAGTCCTGATCATTGCCTGTGCTGTCAGCGGGAATGCCTGACCTTACCTGAGGGACAGACAGCACAACGCTCATAACCCAAGCCACCGTGAGCATGATTCTGTTCCTCTTTCTGGCCTTGTTGATGGCCAGAGGGTTGAGGATGGCTGACTGCCTATCCAGACTGATTACAACTGTGACAAAGGCGCAGGAGTACATCGCCTGCAGCTTAAGAAACATCAGCAGCCTGCAGGCAAAGTCTCCGGCAAGCCACTGAACTGTGATGTTCCACACCGCATCTACGGGCATCACGATGAAGGTCACGAGCAGATCCGCCATCGTCAGGTTGACAATCAGCACCCTCACGTGGGATTTTCGTTTCCCATCTATGCGAGCCGCCCACAGCACTGCCAGGTTACAAAAGGCAGATATGCCACAGAGGATGAAGGTGATGATCACTCTCGCTTTTGCCGCTGTACTGAATGTGGGCAGCTGAGGGGCCACGCCCCTCGCTGTCCAGTTTGAAAGGGCAGAGGAGCAGTTGCAGCTGGTATCAAGTTGGTGGTCTGCCACCAGTTGATACATAACCGCTGCAGGGTCACACAGAGAGGCGTTCATTTTCTGAAGCTCAGGGGAAGGAACATTGTGCTCATCCACCATGAAGGTCAACACTGGAAATAGGAGAAAAGCAATAAAAGGGAATCACCAAGGGACCAGAATAAGTGTGTTACAAGACAAACACAAACAGCCCATAAATGATGGCAGCACATCAAGAGGAAGTAATATGCATGTATGGACGCTCAATGTGCACTGAGCTGGAAAGATGGAGCTAACAGACTGTGAGGACCAAAGTCAGCTAATGCAATACCTGAAACTTTTCTACAAATGTGCTTTCATGTTTTCCCAGAGTGCACACAAGAAGTCTAATATTCACCCAAAGCTTACAGAGAATTTCTTTAAAAACCAAAGACAGATTTGAAAAAAACAAAGCAAAAATGAAGATTATTGTATATTATTAAATATTAAATCAGGAGCATTTAAAAAGAAAAAGAAAAACATGATGGTGACCATATCATTAAATGGTGTTTTGTGAGCCCCATTACCAAATATGAAACATTACAGTGATGCTACCTGCATGACACCATGAAACGTTTAAATCTAAGAGTTCAGCCAAGACCATAAAATATAAGGAAGCTTCACAACAGCGTGAAGGCCTCATGTCTGCTTTGCGTCAAATAAGCAATATGTTATATTCTATTGTGCATGTGTTTTATAGCTGTAATAAAACAGGAAATATTACACGCACAATCGCATTGTGAGTTATTACCGCTATATAAAAACAGTTTCAGTATAATCCTATTTGTAGTTAGTAAATCGACGAATCTGGCGTCCTTATATCCAAATAGACCTAAAATCTTTACTGCGCACATCTTATCAGAGTTATCTGTTTTTAAAATAAGAGGCACTGATTAGAAGACACCGTGCACTGTTTATCCGGAGGATCTGGAGCCCCAAAACGAGATTAACACCACATCCACTGGACATTTTGCAGCTGTACAGGGCTGTACTTTGTATTAAATTGGTAACCTTCACCGGAGGCATGTTATTTTACAGACTTGTTTAAAAAAAAAAAAAAAAAAAAAACGCAAAGCAATGCGTAAAAATCATCATTTTAAAATCGTTCTTAATAAATTCATCCAATAAACAAAACAGACAGCGTGCTATTAAAAATGAAAAAAAGACAAACTTACATGGAGTGATGCCGTGTTTCTCCGAGGGTTTAAAAATCACCGCAGGACTAAAAGAGCTTCGTGTGTTAGTGCGTTAATGTGCGTTTGTCTTCCACAGGTATGCCGCTGCAAGTTTACAAAGTCCGCAGTTCAGCCGTCCGGCTCTTCTGCTCCAGATGCTCCGCCCTTATCCATACACACCAATCAGAGACGTGTGAGATAAACCCCTCCGGGGTGTCTGACCTCAGCTTCATAAGCCAACAGCCCACTCAAGTGGTTAGGACGCATGACTGTGATGAATGATGACAAGGCAGACAAAAAACGATAGTTTGGATGAGAGTTGTGGTGTGATACCCTCCAGTCAGCCCCATCTCATAAAAATGGTTCATGAGATCATCGGGGAAAGACAGCTGGGGCTTAGAAACATTATGCGTGACAAACATCTGAAGATTTTGACATCAGAAAGTTTATTTTGTCCACAGAAAAATTAGTTTTTTCTTTTTTTATTTGACCGGTGGTTGTATGCGTGCAGATTATATGCCCCAGTGACCATTAAAACATAAGCCTTGATTTAATTTTTAAAACCAAAAGCTGCTTCTGAAAGGTCATCTTTGTCTCTCTATTAATGTTTTGGCTTCTGTACAGCATGATCAATAATTGGATCAATCTGAAGGCTGAAATTCGAAAAAAGTCCCTGAGCTCACTTGAAATCTGACTTTAAGGTGTGAAGAGCTGCCAGCAGCATTTGCTGCATCACAATTTGCATATGCTTAACCCTATATTTTATCCTCATTTAACAGAAATGTGCAAAGCAAACAAATAAATAAATCTAGTCAATACCATAAACCAGTGATTTCCACATTGTGAGCTTCAGCATTACCAATTGATTTTATAACAATACTAGTTGTTTTAAAAGTGTCTGATAGGGCAGGGGAAACTTCTTTAAAATGATTTTTTTTTAAATGAAACCTATTTAAGTGGCAACATAAAATTGCTTTAAAATTGCTCTGAAAGGTGAAGCCAGAGTAGAAGTGTCTTAAACTAAGAGACCTTCAAGTCAGTATCAGTGGTGGATTTTTATTCTTCTTTCAAAGAGGAGAACCTTCCATGCATAAGGAGAAGATGTTGGTTCTCTTTGGATCTACCTGGACATGTGAAAAGAACATCACTGAAATTTAACAAATCCAAATACAGATCCCTTCTCAGTGTCTCAGTGTCAATCACATCTCCCCTAGACACCGAACCTGACTTTAATGCACTTGTTCTCCACAGCAGTCCTAGTTTCTGAAAAAAAATTGCTTGAAAAAGCAATTGTGGAATCTGAGAACAATAGCTGCATTTTGCTAAGTTTCCAGAATGAATAATATGTTTACCTGAAATTTGCCAGCAGTTTTGAGGTATATTTTTATTGCTCAGTCAGCTCAGGATTATAAATAAATGGGAGCAGTGCACACAGTGGGTCAGGTGCCAGAGGTATGACATAAGAGAGAGTTGAATGCACCACAGTTTCCATTTAAATCAACTTTTTACTAAGTTTTTTCAAGGCTAAATGCAGCCCTGATCTCATTCCAAGTCCAAGATTGCCTATGAGACACAGCTACTGTCAGACTATATCTACCTCAATATGTAATGTTCATATTTAACATCAAAACATTTGACTTGGGAATAAAATGTAAGCAGGTAAGATATGGATGAGCAAATGTGGAAGTGCTTTGATTTGCAAGAATAGACCATAGAGCAAGAATAGACCATATTCTTGATGCACCAGGTTAGAAAAGTGAAGCTAACGTGGAAGTGCCTCATAAAGCCCTTTCCACTAGTGCCTCAGCTCAGCTCAACTTGCCATTAGTCAGTTTTTAGGCTTTTCCATCAGGTGGTAGCATCTGATACCGGGTACTTTTTAGTACCTGCTCGGTCAGGATCCTAAGTAAGCTGAGCCAATCTGAAAATGTGACATCAACAGACTGAATGCCATCGATTGGCCAGTCAATGGCATCATTCCACAAGTCATGAGACTGACTCCTTTAGAAAAATGAAAACCTAACAATGAGGGAATTGGCTACACAAAAACCAACACAATGGTCCCTGAGTGTGACAAAAAGCCATAGACCTAGCAGCAGGTATACCATTGCCTTATCGCTTCCATTGTTGTGTTGTGATGTGTCAAATAATACTTACATCACGGGACTTTCAGCCACATGGCTATAACAACCCCACAAACATTAGGTGGTACTTAATGTAATGCAAAGTGACAGAAACTGCCACCATGACATAACTTTACTAATTTGTCGCACTGAATTCAATTTTTTACCTTATTTAAAGGCTGTGTTTGTCTTTTATAATCTTAAAACTAAAAGGCACTGGAAGAGAAAAGGCAATTTTCTCTTCTTAACCTACAAATGCATTTTCCTTACAAATGTAGCATCATTTAAGGGGAAATAAACAGGCTTTCCTACGGTATAAGATTTTTTCTAAAGAAGCATTTTTAAAACTTCAACCCTGTGAGGCTGTGTCATGTCTTCACTGCTACGTTTCACTGACAGCAGTTTATTTTAATAAAAAGCTTATAGATATTTATGTGGCTGAACAGCTCAAACCGATGGGCTCTGTTTCCATGGCAATGTCTCACTTAAAGCCCATCGCAGGTCATGGCAAGAGAAGAGGTGACAGCAGTCAATTAAACCACCACAGACGTTCTCTTTATCCATTCCAGTCTGAGCAAAACACAAAAGGAATGAGCGATGGCACCATAATCAAAGATCCATTACATGTAGGGACTGAACACTGTGATATTGGGTTTAGCAAGGGCATATTTTACTTGTCTGTTATCATTTGATGAATTTGCTAAAACTGCCAATGTCAAGTTGAATATTTTGCTTTATTATGGGCGATAAAACTTTTTCACCACACATGCAAGGAAAACACCCCAAAATGGACTAAAGTGGGTGGAAAGATGCTTATCTCTAAAAATATTTGGCTTTATTATATCTAATGACCAATATAACATTGATAAGTAGTAAGAAAAGTGTAATTACTATTTTTTTTACTATTATAGCAAGTATTACAGAAAGACTCGTTATTATTTTAATGTTTTTATTAAACTTTTTTTTTTATAATTGTTATAATAAGTCTGTAATTGCTTTTAATAACAGACTATCTTCTGCCACAGCAGTAGGGGTTAAAAAGCAAGTCTAACTGTTGCTGTACCAGACACAATGTTGAATCCTGTGATATTAAGACCATCATTATCGCCATGACATTTTCAGTCCACTAATCTATTTGAAAGGGACTGGCAAAACAATACACGGTGCCCTTCCTTTGTGATGTGCTCATGTTTATGTCGCATGATCTGTTGTGTTTAAATGGATTCAGCTTGTGTAAGTGTTGTCCAGATCACCAAGAGGAAGGAAGGAAGGGAACATACTGACCCAAACATGTTGTTTTGTGCCTCACCGGTCTTCTCGTTTTATTCATCACAAGCTTTCAAAGGGAAGTTAATACTCTGAATACATGATCAGTTGTCTATTTGAGCTTTAAAAAAAAGGAGAACTTTTGAACTGTATCTAAACTGTTTTGATTAAAAATAAGAGTTTATGTAAGGTAACATTAAAGAGTGTCTGCAAAGAAAGTGTGTTTAATGATGTAACAAAACCCTTACGATGAACATAACTGTTTCTTCTTAATCTTATGGGCTATGAATGTGTCTGTGTAGCTACTATTAAACTGTTAATCTCATGTTAATTCTCATCATTTCTTAAGTTAAATATTTGTTGCTTTAACTTCAAAGGTTTGAAATTTATAGTAGAGATGGACTGAAATTAGAATGGAGTTAAAACTAGGAGCAGAACTCCTCATCCCTAGCAAACATCACACACTTCTCTTCAACTGGCTTACAGTGTATTATCTCTAAAACATGGTTGTGTCACAGGTGTCACAGGTGTCAAAGAAACTCTTCAGAACTGAGGTAACGTATGAATGCAACAAAATACTGAGAGGTCTTTGTAGGCAACCCGCTACAGACTACAGAGACTATAGTACAGGGTCTACAGGCTGCAGCCTCTTCAGCTCCCTGACTATCCTCAAGTGACACAGACATAATCCCACATCTGTGGAGAGACCACAGACTGTTTATTAAAAAAATGCACATAGCCACCAAGATGGCACCTGTTGAGTAGCGAAGTCCTGTTTTTTGTATCTGATATAACAAATGTGATCAGATCTGACAGTTATTCAAAGGACTTCTTACTAAGTATATTATCAGTATTTCCTCCTGTCTGACTATAATAAGGACTTTGGTTTGCAACATTCTAGTCAGTATGACTTAAAACTAGTGACTAGCCCATAAAGTCATCATTAAACTGTTTACTGGGGACACAGAGAAGGAAGCCAAGCTTCATTTGCTCTAGACTTCGATTGAACAGAAGCTTTTTTTTGCAGCAAGACAACTAAACCATGATTTTCATAAGCTGATTGGCATCAACTTGTGGCACTGCTGAGGTGTTATTGAAGCCCACATTTCTTTGATAACAGCCTTCAGTTCATGTGTATTTTTGGGTGAGTATTTCTCACTTGCTAATCAATCACAGTAATAACAAGATCAGTAAACCATTTGGTAGTAGTTTTGGCTCTGCAGGCAGGTGCTAAGTCCTGCTGGAAAAAGAAATTGGCATCTCCATAAGGTTTGTCAACAGATGGAAGCATGAGATGGTCTGAAATCTCCTGGTAGATGGATCTGTTGACTTTTAACTTGATAAATTACAGTGAACCAACCACTGCCTGCACCAACAGATAACATAGCACTCCAAATTATCCTTGACTGCATAAACTTCATACCAGACTTCAAACACCTTAGATTATGTGCCTCTCCACTCTTCCCCCAGACTCTAGGAACTTGATTGCCAAATGAAATGTTGAGTTCACTGTTTTTGAAAAGAGGACTGAGCAACATTTCAGCACGTTGTATTCCATGTAAATGGCCTGTATTTGTATAGCGCTTTACACTGCATTCAGTCATCCACCCATTCACACACTGGTGATGGCAAGCTACATTGTAGCCACAGCTGCCCTGGGGCGCACTGACAGAGGCAAGGCTGCCAGACACTGGCGCCACCGGGCCCTCTGACCACCACCAGTAGGCAACGGGTGAAGTGTCTTGCCCAAGGACACAACGACCGAGGCTGTCCGAGCCGGGGATCAAACCGGCAACCTTCTGATTATAAGACGAACTGCCAACTCTTGAGCCACGATCGCAGTAGTAAGATAAATGATGCATCACCATGTAAGATACTTCTAATGTTGTCTCCAGCTTAGTAATGAGTTGGTGTACAGTTGTAGCTCCTTTCATGATGACATCTGTGGGTGGTGGCTCTTGATGCGCTGACACCAGCCTCAGTCCATTCCCTATGAAACTCACCCAAGGTATTGAATCGACTTTTCTTGACAGTTTTGTGAAGACTGCAGTGATCCCCGTTGCCCTGTGCATCCTTTTCTGCCATATTTTCCCTTCGAGTCAACTAGGGAGTGCAGAATTATTAGGCAAGTTGTATTTTTGAGGAATAATTTTATTATTGAACAACAACCATGTTCTCAATGAACCCAAAAAACTCATTAATAGCAAAGCTGAATGTTTTTGGAAGTAGTTTGTAGTTTGTTTTTAGTTTTAGCTATTTTAGGGGGATATCTGTGTGTGCAGGTGACTATTACTGTGCATAATTATTAGGCAACTTAACAAAAAACAAATATATACCCATTTCAATTATTTATTTTTACCAGTGAAACCAATATAACATCTCCACATTCACAAATATACATTTCTGACATTCAAAAACAAAACAAAAACAAATCAGCGACCAATATAGCCACCTTTCTTTGCAAGGACACTCAAAAGCCTGCCATCCATGGATTCTGTCAGTGTTTTGATCTGTTCACCATCAACATTGCGTGCAGCAGCAACCACAGCCTCCCAGACACTGTTCAGAGAGGTGTACTGTTTTCCCTCCTTGTAAATCTCACATTTGATGATGGACCACAGGTTCTCAATGGGGTTCAGATCAGGTGAACAAGGAGGCCATGTCATTAGTTTTTCTTCTTTTATACCCTTTCTTGCCAGCCACGCTGTGGAGTACTTGGACGCGTGTGATGGAGCATTGTCCTGCATGAAAATCATGTTTTTCTTGAAGGATGCAGACTTCTTCCTGTACCACTGCTTGAAGAAGGTGTCTTCCAGAAACTGGCAGTAGGACTGGGAGTTGAGCTTGACTCCATCCTCAACCCGAAAAGGCCCCACAAGCTCATCTTTGATGATACCAGCCCAAACCAGTACTCCACCTCCACCTTGCTGGCGTCTGAGTCGGACTGGAGCTCTCTGCCCTTTACCAATCCAGCCACGGGCCCATCCATCTGGCCCATCAAGACTCACTCTCATTTCATCAGTCCATAAAACCTTAGAAAAATCAGTCTTCAGATATTTCTTGGCCCAGTCTTGACGTTTCAGCTTGTGTGTCTTGTTCAGTGGTGGTCGTCTTTCAGCCTTTCTTACCTTGGCCATGTCTCTGAGTATTGCACACCTTGTGCTTTTGGGCACTCCAGTGATGTTGCAGCTCTGAAATATGGCCAAACTGGTGGCAAGTGGCATCTTGGCAGTTGCACGCTTGACTTTTGTCAGTTCATGGGCAGTTATTTTGCGCCTTGGTTTTTCCACACACTTCTTGCGACCCTGTTGACTATTTTGAATGAAACGCTTGATTGTTCGATGATCACGCTTCAGAAGCTTTGCAATTTTGAGACTGCTGCATCCCTCTGCAAGATATCTCACTATTTTTGACTTTTCTGAGCCCGTCAAGTCCTTCTTTTGACCCATTTTGCCAAAGGAAAGGATGTTGCCTAATAATTATGCACACCTGATATAGGGTGTTGATGTCATTAGACCACACCCCTTCTCATTACAGAGATGCACATCACCTAATATGCTTAATTGGTAGTAGGCTTTCGAGCCTATACAGCTTGGAGTAAGACAACATGCATGAAGAGGATGAAGTGGACAAAATACTCATTTGCCTAATAATTCTGCACTCCCTGTATTTAATATACTTTTTACTTTCCTTGCAAGGAAAAGATGCCTATTATGTGGCTTAATTGAACTGAATTCAGTTTTATTTATATAGCACCAAATCACAACAACAGTCGCCTCAAGGCGACAAAATGCGTGGACGGTTAGGTGTTGATGATCATCACAGACTCATCACATTTATTCTAGTGGAGCTTGGGAGGATCTACCAGGAAGAAAGCATTAACAAAATTCCCTTTCTGAGAGTATCTCCCTCCAGAAAATGCTCTCCTTTTGTTTTTATGGCCTTCAATTCTTCTTGTTACGGCACTTTCCATCTCAGTGTGCTCAGGGTCAAATCACAAACTTAACATACCTAAAACCCTGAAGCTTCACTAACATCCTTGAAACTCTGAAAACACCATGGTAATCAGGCTGTTAGTCCAGAAGGATGACATTGACATTTTCATCTCAGACAAAAGTGACAAAAAACATGAAATCATGTTGGCGTTTTCTCAGTATAACTAAAAAAATAGTTTAGATGAGCAGTAAATCTCTTTGAATGTCAGGTATTTGTTCAACATAACTTCTGCTGTTTGTTCAAATGTTGTTAGTCCAATTTTATTTAAAAAAAAAAATAGGCAAACAGAGGGACGGTAAATGGTTTGGTCACCATCACAGCACTGCAAATGAGTCTGAATTAATCTGAATCTCATGACACCCCAAATATTTCACCTTTAACATGTGTGTGCAGGCAGGCTGGGGTACTTGCATGGGTGAAGTCTATTTACATGCAAATAGACCTCCAGTGAAATATTTATGTATATATGAATAGAAGTTCATGCTGTGGCTGCTTAAATCTGAAATATTTTAAACTCAAAACGCACTGAGAGCAATATCACACACAGTCTTTACCTAAAGCAGCGGTGTAGTAGCCATGCAGTAACTGAGAGAGCGTTTTTTTAAAGTGACAGATTCAAAATAAACACCTCGGGCCGCAGTTGCAGCTGCTGGCTTCTCAGTCAGGGTCAGACGAAGGAAGCAGCTGCAGTGTTTATCTTTTTTTTAGATGCTGCTGAGCTCCAGGGATGAGGGAGGAAGTCTCCATGTACACCTGTATATCAGTTTCCATGTGGTTCATTTTTCCAGCAAACAGGAAAAGCACATTAAGCCATTAAGTTATCATTGCCTGAAAAAAACAAACAAACAAACATGTTGTTGATGTTGTGATAACAAATGAAAGCAAATTCATATCAAATCCCATCATAAAAACTGTGAACCTTGAGGGAAATCTTACAAAAGCTGCTAGATACTGCTGACATGATCTGCCCTCAAACTAGCTGTCCAGCTATCTTCAAGCTCTACTACTGTTTTTATTCAGCTGGTTTTAAAGGTTTAAGATTCATGTGGCAAAGGCAGATGTGTTTGAGATATCTGGTTCCATAAGCACTTGACTGTACATACAAGCACTGACACTGTTATTAGCTAACTGGTGCTGAGAAATACGATGTAACAGGATAGATCGCCATTAAAAACAGAGAGGTAACTCTTATCTTGCTTACTTAAAAGTGCCAAGCCCCTCACAAACCCTAGCCTAATCTAATTCTGATTATAACTCAAAAACCATCTCCTAACCAGACAGTACAAACAATGGATGCAACCACCCAGTGGTTAGGAAAAAGCCAAATGTTTTCTTTGACACCATCTTCATATTTTATTACCCAACAGGCTAAGCGATGTCTGACTGCATGATCAGTGGCCAAAGACTTGAGACTGATAAGATGTTAGCTAATGAACACAAGTTAAATAATCCTCCTTTCTGACTCTAAGAATAAGAACAATTTACAAATTGCATATGCGGTCCCCAAAAAGAAGGAAGTTTTGAAGAAAACCTTTAGATTTAACTTCAAACACACTGCCATCAGCTATAACTATTAGTTTACTGGGCTGAAAATAAATGACAGCAACCAAAAGGATACATCAAAACCTTATGGAACCAAACTGCAGCTTTAGAGTCTAACTATAGTGATACAATGATATCACCTAATGCTGAAACTTTTCAGCTGGGATGAAATTAAATTCCTATTTAAATAAAGATCACACTGACTCATTCTTGAGGTGCAAACTGGTACTAGAGCCTGATCTTAGTCCAACTTCAATTCAATTCAGTTTTATTTATATAGCGCCAAATCACAACAAAAGTCGCCTCAAGGCGCTTCATAGGTACAGAGAAAAACCCAACAATCATATGACCCCCTATGAGCAAGTACTTTGGCGACAGTGGGAAGGAAAAACTCCCTTTTAACAGGAAGAAACCTCCGGCAGAACCAGGCTCAGGGAGGGGCGGCCATCTGCTGCGACCGGTTGGGGTGAGAGAAGGAAAACAGGATGAAAGACATGCTGTGGAAGAGAGACAGAGATTAATAATAGATATGATTCAATGCAGAGAGGTCTATTAACACATACGGAGTGAGAAAGGTGACTGGAAAGGAAAAACTCAATGCATCATGGGAATCCCCCGGCAGCCTACGTCTATTACAGCATAACTAAGGGAGGATTCAGGGTCACCTGGTCCAGCCCTAACTATATGCTTTAGCAAAAAGGAAAGTTTTAAGCCTAATTTTAAAAGTAGAGATAGTGTCTGTCTCCCGAATCCAAACTGGAAGCTGGTTCCACAGAAGAGGGGCCTGAAAACTGAAGGCTCTGCCTCCCATTCTACTTTTAAATACTCTAGGAACAACAAGTAGGCCTGCAGTGCGAGAGCGAAGTGCTCTAATAGGGTGACATGGTACTATAAGGTCATTAAGATAAGATGGGGCCTGATTATTTAAGACCTTGTATGTGAGAAGCAGGATTTTGAATTCAATTCTGGATTTAACAGGAAGCCAATGAAGGGAAGCCAAAACAGGAGAAATCTGCTCTCTCTTTCTAGTCCCTGTCAGTACTCTTGCTGCAGCATTTTGGATTAGCTGAAGGCTTTTCAGCGATTTTTTATGACATCCTGATAATAGTGAATTACAGTAGTCCAGCCTGGAAGTAATAAATGCATGAACTAGTTTTTCAGCGTCACTAAGAGACAGGATATTTCTAACTTTAGAGATGTTGCGCAAATGGAAGAAAGCAGTCTTACATATTCGTTTAATATGTGCGTTGAAGGACATGTCTTGGTCAAAAATGACTCCAAGGTTCCTCACAGTGTTACTGGAGACCAAGGTAATGCCATCCAGAGTAAGAATCTGGTTAGATACCATATTTCTAAGATTTTCAGGGCCAAGTACAATAACCTCAGTTTTATCTGAATTAAGAAGCAGAAAGTTAGCAGCCATCCAGGTCTTTATGTCTTTAAGACATTCCTGCAGTTTAACTAATTGGTGTGTGTTACCTGGCTTCGTGGATAGATAGAGCTGTGTGTCATCTGCATAGCAGTGAAAATGTATGCTATGTTTTCTAATGATGCTGCCTAGGGGAAGCATGTATAATGTAAACAGAAGTGGTCCTAACACTGAACCCTGTGGTTCTGTTGATATCTAATAAAACCCAGGAAACAGGTGCTTTGGACATAAATTGACTGCAGTTTTTCTTTGCCTTTGGTTACAGTAATAACAAAGAGGCGATTTTACAAGAAAACAATTGTCAAATTTACAACAAAAAAAACATAATTGTGAGAAAATGTTAAAATATATGAGAAAAAAGAGAAACTGACATGAAAAAAGCCAATTTGCCAGACAAATCTGAAAAAATATGCTAATTTATGTAGAAGAATGCAAGATTACAAGAAAAAAATGCCACTTTATGAGAAGAAAGTGGACAAATTCATTTAAAAATGGCATATTTATAAGTAAAAAAAAAAAAAAGGAAAAAAAGCTGGATACAAGGAAAGGGTAATTGCATATTAATAAGAAAACAAAAGCAAATTGATGAGAAACTATGTCACATTTATGAGAAAACATGTGGTAAAAATACAAGAAGAAAGTTGTCTTTTCTTAACTTTGAAAGAATTAGAGCTCTGTCTTAAACACTGGCCATTATAATTTATCTGTCACTTATTATTTAAGTGAAAGAAGCTTAACTTAAACGTCTCCAAAGTTACACGGTGCTAAATTCGTGGATAGTACGAGGAGTGTGTGTGTGTGTGTGTGTGCGCGTGCCATATGTGTTGTTGTTCTGACGCTTTGGGGTGAAACAGAAACTCGCGGCTCAGCAGGTTTATGTCACAAGCCGATACAGGAAGTCCCCCGGCAGCTACTAGACAGCTAAACCACAGCCATGATGGAACAGCTTATGGGGTAGAAAGTGTCGTCGTGCCGTAAAGAAGTGATTTCATGTTGTCTGGATAGGTAAAAACGAGTGGTAACAAGATGGAAGGAACTGTCGCAGTCGTATTTTTGTCGCTCCTTTGTTTAGCGTCGGAGGTAAGTTGGTGAATGTTGATAACTAGCTGTTGACGGGCCTGATAGCCAAACTTACCGACGAAAAAACGGTCAGCTGTGACTGTTAACGTTTTGAATAAATGTTGAGCATGTAGTCGGTAGACAGTGTTAGTCTCTATCTCAGGGATTGTGTTTTCTTGTAATACAACCGTTTAAACTGGGGTTAATTGTTAGCTCTCGTGTTCATTTCAGTTAGCCTCAGTGCGCTACGACACGGAAAACTGTTTTACTGCTCTGCTGTTAGGGTAAGGTTGTTTTAAAGAAAGCTGAAATGAAGATAGATATAACTGTGTTGGCCGTTTTAATCTAATTTTACCGAAACCATGGAACTTAAAGACAGTGATTTCCGCGACGTCACCAACAAGGAAGTGTTTACGTTTGGATGAGCAGATCACAGCGCGGGTGTTCATGTGGGACTCTATACTAAAGCTGACAAGTGGCATGAAACTTTGAGATATCTAACTTTGAGAGTACAAAATAAAGTTTACGGATTAATGTGACAGCAATAATAAATAATAAAATAAAGTGATTAATAAGTGGCTGGGCTAAAATCCAAGTCCCCCCCTTTAAAAAATGTATAAAACTTTTAAAGGAAAAAAAATCATGAGCTCTATGCCCCAATGTATGAGCTAAATTTATGAGAAAATAATGTAAAATACATGAGGGAAAAAAACTTTCTGATAAATGTCAAATTTATGGGAAAAAGGACAGAAATTTTGTGGGGGGGGAGAACAGAAAATATGAGAATTAAACTGGTAACTTTATAAGAGAAAAAGTGGCAGATTTACTAGAAAAGCTGGCAAGTTTTCCTTCAGTCGTGTGTCCTATATAATATTAAAATATTTGTATATCCTAACATACATGGGCTGTTGTTGTTGAGATTTGATGGTGATAGTTTTGGAATTTATTTAAACTAACCTAGTTACTTTTAATTAATTATCCTATTTCATTAATAGGATGCTGTATCATAAACTAACCCAATAAGCATTAGCAGATTTATAGTATCATCTAGTAGGTTGTAGATCTCAACACAGATGATCTAAGCGTTGATGGGTTTTGTTTTTGTTAGTTCGGAAATGGAAAAGGGATGAACAAGATCCATTAGCTGGGGAAAAAAATTGTTGTTCTTAACTCTCCAAATGCATCTGTGTGGGCAAATGTTTTAAGTACTCTTTATAAAAAATAGATTATTGCACTTATGAATAGTTCAGAGCATGATGTGATTTTGATACCATTTTATACCATATTTTGTATTTATTTGTATTTGTCCCTTGGCTCAGTGTGAATGATTTATGACAAGGTACTCAATGAGCCTTAAGTGTGTTGAACATAGATAACATTTTACTGTCAAAGCAGGGCTGGGTTCAGATATTTTCCATATGTAGTGTATCAAAGGGGTACTATTTCTTTCTCAATAGATAAATGGCCAGGAAGCGATCTCGCATATTTCAAATGGAGATACTGAGAGGGAGTTCTGCATTGTTCACAATCACTCTTGGACCCCACTGGCACAGTCACTGAATTCTGCAGTAAGTTTTTCTATTTTACAGCTCTTTTGGTTGTGACACCTTTCCAAACACTGTCTTACTGTAAGTGTTAACGGACTTTTTCAGACGGAGTACCAGTTGGTGAATATGACTTCCTCTCTGCTGTGTGACAGCTCAGGGATCAATGCATCTTCAGTAATGGGCAAGGCTCTGGTGGTGATGAGGGGCAACTGTGATTTCAGCCAGAAGGCCCTTATCGCTCAGGGACTTGGAGCGATGGCTTTGCTCATTGCCAGCAATGAGACGCTGGTAAGATGTTAGCTTGATTAAGCTGATTTGAGATCTTCCTTTAATTTTTTTTTTTGTGGTTAGTTATTATTTCCTCTTTGCTGCTTTTGGGTGATCAGAGAAGTGCGATAGACAAAGGCGTGATTCAGGAAATGATACAGATGTGGTGTTTCTGTGGGGATTTCCATCTAAAAATGCTTTATTGCCTTGTGAAATAGTTTGGTGTCATTGTAATTCATTCATCTGTTAACTAGACAATTTGAAATTTTATTGATTACTTTTAAATTATGACATGAATCTGCTTTATGTCTTCACAAACAGATACCTCATATTAGAGTTGCTGTTACACGGCCGACACCCAAGAGCATACATGTGTTGTTCACTTAAATTTAACTGAAGTCAAATTTTATTAACATTCATTTGATCAGGAGCTCCCAGTGAGATCTAATCCCTTTCACACGCAGGACCTGCCCAAGTTTGCACCCATACAAATTTAAAATATGTAAAAAATGCAGTGTAAAAACAAGAAGAACAGCCCTGTCTCCTTTACTAAATACCTTATAATGCTTTCATATTTAACAATAGATCCATCCATCCATTCGCTTCCGCTTATCCTTTTCAGGGTCGCGAGGGGCGCTGGAGCCTATCCCAGCTGTCATAGGGCGAGAGGCGGGGTATACCCTGGACAGGTCGCCAGTCTGTCGTAGGGCCAACACACAGGGACAGACAACCATTCGCACTCACATTCACTCGCACATTCCCACCTATGGGCAATTTGGATTAAACAATTAACCTATCCCCACAAGCTGCATGTCTTTGGACTGTGGGAGGTAGCCGGAGAGAACCCACGCAAACACGGGGAGAACATGCAAACTCCACACAGAAAGACCCCGGCCTGATGGTGGAATTGAACTCAGGACCTTCTTGCTGTGCGGCAACAGTATATTTATGTTTAGATCTTCCTGCAAATGTCCAAGGTGACTAGTAACAGAAGAAGTAAACTGTAAGCTTACCCAGTATTGCTTTATTGAAAAATATACGCCAGTGTTGCATCCTGTGATCGGTGATCGCCAATCCACCAAATCATAAAGAGTGCATTGAGTCTCAAGACCACTAATACACATCTGCCCTGTACTTCTGTCCCTGCACGAACACTTTCACAACAAAAGCAAGCGGTAAAACTGATACTTCTACCACCTCACAAAAAATTTAATTCTATTCAGTTTAATTGATCTAGAGTCAATTTATTAAAAAAAGTCTCATCTCGAAGTGTTTTTTGTTTGTTTTATTGTTGCTCTATTATACTTGAAACATTCCCAAATCACTGATAATATTTATAAAAATGTCTTCAGAAAATCCCATCAGCCAACGAGTCGGAGTACGCAAAGGTCAATATTTCTCTCGCTCTCATGAGGTACAGGGATTTCCTGGAAGCTTGGCAGGTCAGAACTTTTTATTTTTAATAAATCCTTTAATATGTCTTGTTTGAATCTGATGACCATTTTTAACTCTTTGCATGCGTCCTCAGGTCTTCGGGAAGGAGATGCAGGTGAAGCTGTATGCTCCACCTTCCACAAAGATCGATCCAAGCATTGCAGTCATCCTGCTGATTTCCATTGGCACAGTTGTTTTGGGTGGCTACTGGAGCGGGGCGTGTGAGAGGTGAGATTTTTCAGTATTATACAGCTGTGAGCTGAAAACTCGTGTCTGTAATGATGTCTCATTAAAAATAAACCAAACATAGCAGAAAACACATTGATTTATATATTTTTTTTCATATGCAGTCAAATTGTCATTAACTGTGTAATGTCAATTGGTGATAATGATGTGAGCAAGTGACATTTAAATGTACTCTTGCTGAGATCATATGTATTGCATTGCTTCACATTTCATTCTACCTGATGTTGTTTTGTTTCTTCTAATTCAAACACAGTTCAAAGAGGGTTTTTTTGTTTGTGTGTTTCAGGGAACGGTTGAATAGCGGTGCGTCTGGAGGAGGAGGAGGCGGAGAAAGCAAAGCAGACAGTGGAGAGCTTTCACTGTACTCTCCTCTCAAAGTGGTTATCTTTGTTGCCTTGATGTGCGGGATGCTTGTCCTCATGTACTTCTTCTACAAAGTTCTTGGTTAGGGTTTTGTTGTTGTTGTTTGTTTGTTTTTTTAAATCAGTTCCTGGTTCTTTAACAGAGTAATTTTACCTCGAGTTTTGGTGATATGATCTATTTATTTATTTTTCTCCAGTTTACGTCATTATTGTTATCTTCTGCCTGGCATCTGCCTCTGCGCTCTATAGCTGTTTTGATGCAGTGATGGACAAAATCGGTTGCGGCACTTTAAGGTATGAGCCTCAGACTTTGGAACCACATTAAATATACACCACATCATTGTAGTTAAAACATTAAATAGATATCAGACCTTTAGAGAGAGTTTTTACTATTGACTAGTTCCTGGCGACTAATTTTGAGTGAGATATTATTTTGTTTGTATTGAAAAACCTGGGGAAATGACTGCGTTAAAGTGACGAAAAGATAAAAATTAACGTATAGCAAATTGGTTGAATGTACGGTAGGTCAGTAAAATGAGGAGCTTAGCCATGTAAAAGTTAAAAATGAATTGTGAATTTCTCCGGAAGTCACAGAGGGGGGATGCTGTCGTTGAGTGAGTGGTTTACACAAATGGTGAGGTAAAATAATCTAGGCAGAAGGGGGAAATTAAGTACTGCAAGTTCCAAGTGATTCATGGATAGTAAAGGTCTGATTTTTGATGTGTTACTAACATTTAAAAAACTTTTTTTTTTCTGTTTTTATATTAAAAAGACCAGTGGTTTAAAGCTTGAAAAGCTTCAAACAAACATCAGCGTCTCGGTGAATGTGTGCAAGAATTTTACTTGTTTTGTTTTTGTTTCTTTGTTTCTACCTAAATGTGGCTCTGTGTCTTTTTCCAGGTTCTCTGTCCGGAATTGGAACTTCTCAGTGAGGTCTCTCTTGTTGGCTGCTGTGTGCATTAGCATTTCTGTGGTATGGGGAGTGTACAGAAATGAAGACAGGTACACATTCACAGTCCTGTCAGTTTTCAGACATGATTACACCACTGTGGCAGGGAATTATTTTGGTGGTGAATTTCTACAACACTGTGGGATAAAATTACCCATAAAATTGTAACAATGTTTATGAGACAGTTTATCCTGAAATAGCTACATTTAAAGTAATGAAAACCCTAAAGTTAAAGAGGTCTTTATGTCTTGCAGATGGATCTGGATTCTGCAGGACCTCCTTGGCATTGCTTTCTGCCTCAACTTCATGAAGACAATTTCACTGTCCAATTTCAAGGTATTTTTTCTTGTACAATGAATACTTGCACTGTAGTTGTTCTATTTATACAAATATATATTTGTTCATATTTATCAACACTTCCTGTAAGAATGTCAGGCAGTGCTCCATTCCTAAGAATTTTTGTTTTTTCCAGTCTTTGATATTTGATTAAAAATGTTATAATCACACTCACAAAGCTTCTAGCAGATTTCCTCACATGGATTTTTGAGCCATGTAGTTGGTGATAATTTTTTCTTTCCAATGTCTCGTAGATCTGTGTGATTCTGCTGAGCCTCCTGCTTGTATATGATGTCTTCTTTGTTTTCATCACTCCTTTCTTCACTAAGGTATGTTTATCTTTATTTTTGTTTTTTATCTGTATCTTGTTGCTAAAGCAGTAATGTTGTTATTGATTTTTTTTAAAAACGAAGTTTTTGCTATTTCTCTGCATTTGCTGCTCTTATTGCCTCAAGGTCTGACACATTTTAGAATCCACTCATCAAATATTAGTTATACACTGAATTAGTTATTATTTTTTAATATGAAGTGAACCCTGCACACAAATTGATATGTACACCTCGGATGTTTTTGTCTATTAGCAAGTTCGTGACAAACTACAAAAATATCACCCTAATTTAATAAAAATTAATGTAGATGTGTGGCATGGAAAAGGGAATAATACATTCTTATAGTTGAACTTTTATTTAACCAGGAGCGTATAAGCTGAGAAAGCCAAAAGTAAGTTTACTAATAAAACAAACAAGAAATTCCACAAAATAAGTTTATACATATAAAAAAGTGAGATGCAGAAACATCTAAAAACGTCAGAGCTAAAACATTTAAAACGTCAGAATAGAGTCGTCTCAGGCAAAGAAGTAGCCATAAGGTTTATATATAACATTGGCAGCCATAAGAACACTTAAAAATGACTTAAATTTATTTAGTTTGACTACCTCTGTGAAATTCTGTTGTGGATCTGATCTGAGGCAGAAGGAGCTGTGAATTTCAGCTGTACTGAATTGAGGCAAAGTCTAGTTTGTTGTACTAGTTAGATCACTGGATGCCATGCCTGGACATAGATAAGTGAATCTTTACGGTTCAGGAATGCTTGAGCATAGTAGTGTGAGTGGTCCACAGGCCTGAGCATAGATTTTCACTTTTTCCTCAATGACAAACTGATGCTCTGCAGGAGTGCTTTTCAACAGCAAGAGTCTACGAAAGAGGGTGAGCGAAACAAACTGAAGTTTACTCCGGTTTATATGAGCACAAGCCATAAGGGGAGTGGGGATGTATAACAGTCGTGCTCAGGCGAGGCAACTATGTCTAGTGTGAGTACACTCTGTCTAAATTTTGGTTTAGATCTAGATCGCTTAGACAACATGAGATGAGGCATTAGCTTTTGCACTCTCTGAGGGCCTTTCTAACTGAGGATTTTTTGCTCTGGTGTTTTAGTATGATGTGATTTCATTTTCATTAAGTAATTTGATATGAATGCTTGGCATCTCCCCCTTTGCCACAGAATGGAGTAAGCATCATGGTGCAGGTTGCCCTGGGCCCAGATGCATTTGGAGAGAAGGTAAGCTTCCTGCATTGTTTCCTATCTTGAAGGGGAACTCCACCAAACTGTTTTTAGGGCTATTGTTAATTTGGAAAAAAAAACAATTTTTTCTTCACAGCTGCCTTTATCCATATCCAAGTCTGACTGTACTGATGTGAATGCAAAATCTCTTTCACATTATAAGAGAATTTCTTCAAATTTGGCATAAACATGCCCCCCCCCCCCCCCCCCCGCGCCATAAAGACTAGAAGGTCACTTAGAATTTTATTTTTTTATATTTCCCATCCATGGAGCCAGACTTGTCTTTTAAACTGGTCTTGAGCAAAAATTCTCCAGGGTTTCTAAAGGTCTGCCAAAGTTTTTCTTTGGCCATTGGCTGATTTTTCACTCGTTTTCAGGGGAATGTTTATTAGGCTACTTAACACTGACCGATGAATAATTCAAAGCTAAAAAAAGATGAACCTCTGTTGTGTCTACGCTTAACAGACAGCTTAGAAAAAAGGCTGTTGGAAATAAAGTTATTAGCTAAAAACCATATCTTAGCATGGTGTGCAGAGCGTCCTTAAAAAAATTAAGGAAGCTGAACAAGTAGAGAAGAAAAGAAGAAGTAACAGACTAAAAATATCTACCCTCATCGGATACAGTAACTGTCTAGAAGCAATTCTTAAGAAACAGGAGAAAATGAGACGAAGCTGAGGTATGCCAAATTCACAAGTGCTGGACTGAAAATCAGTGGCAACAGGTCCCATTGGGTGTTAAATCCAAATGATCAAAATGTACAAACGAGGTCAGGAGGGAGGGACAATAGTGAATGTCTGCAACCATCTGTAAAAGGCAACAGAGTTTCTGTCAGAGTTTGGGGCTGGAGCAGCTTCATATTTCAGCACGAGAATGATCCCAGCAAACACACTTCCAACACAGTAAAAGCACACCTGGATAGAAAAAATACACAGTGGAGCACTATTAGTCATCGATTGGTGTCCCCAGAGCCCAGACCTCAAAATTATTGAGGTAATGTGGGATCATCTTAACAGAGAACAAAAGAAAAGGCAGCCAATACCCAAAGAAAAGCTTTTTGTCTTGTTCAAGAAGCCTAAGAGTCCTGGTTCAACCATCATGGAATCACTTCAACCATATTTTTTCATTTTCCTAGCAAAATATAAAAACATGAGGGCTAACTCAAGACTTTTCACACTACTGTATACATAAAAATTCACAGCCTAATTAAGGCAACATTTTATGTCTAATGGACAAACTAATCTGCATTGTAACTCTTCTTTTAATACTCAGATTCACTTGTATAAATTTGGGTTCAGGAAAAAAAAATCACTCTTTACCAGAGTCACAAACGGAGCACTATAAGATGGGCTTGGTGGAACTCCCTTACACGTTTGTTATGGCTTCATTAACAACCCAGCTGACATGGACTGCTTGTTGTAGATGCCCTGAGGGGAATAATAGATTAACTATGCACTGGGGTTGGGTGGGTTCTGTCTTAGACACAAGGTGTGGAGATCCCCGCTGAACCCCAGCCTCCCTCTGAGAAAGTAAGGCTTGACTTGTTACCCATCCACTACTTTTTCCTTTTTTGTTTTGTTTTGTTTTGTTTTTGTTGTAATGATAGCTGAGGTGGGTAGGGAGGTATGGTGGCGGTTGATTTTTAGTCTGTGAAAGAACTAATTTTACGTTTTTATTGGGTAAATGTGTACATATGTTAAAATGTGTACATATATACATATGTTAAAATGATAAAAGGTTTATGTACATGTATCAATATGCATGTCTGTCATGCATGTCCAGAAGGTGGTTAAGAAGAAACTAATATGATTAAAAATATCTTTTTGGCACGAGAAAGATGTGGGGGTCTTTTTTGTTTGCAGCAAGTAATGTTGTGAGCTAGTTATGTGCACACACATGTTTTTGTTACAGGATATTAATAAAAAAGGTGCATGGTGATGGGTGCTTATAAGTTACCACATTTTCCAGCAATATTGCTTAAGAAAGATTAGAGCGGCAGTTTTACAGCTCATTAATTAATCAGGGATGCATTATTTTCATACTCCTTGAGACAAATTGTTTTGTATTCTTATTGATTTGTGTAAAAATTGCCTACACACATGGTGACTAACTTTTTTTTTTTTTTTCTTTGGTTTTCATTTTTTATTTTACTAAATTCCTGAGTGGGTTTGCTTGTTCTCGATCTTATTGTGGAAAAAATAAAAAATAAAAGTGGGAGGTAAGATTTAAGAAGTTCAGTTCAGGTATTACAAAAACACAATACTGACAACAATAAATGATAGCAGTCCTTTTGTTTAGAGCTTCTTTCTTTATGTCTACGCAGACCGGATGGATTCTGAAATATGGAAATGAAAGATTTAGCTGGAAATGTCTCTGTATCAGAAAATATGCAAAGTAATCTACAGCAGTGTAGAAAAGTGTACCTGCTATAGGTTGAATTCAAGTAAAGCTAAGGGACAGCCGTTAGATTAGGTGGAACACAAAGACACTGAACAAGATTTCTGCTGTTGGCCTTTTTTGTCATTTTTTTCTCAGCTTCCTGTGGTGATGCGTGTCCCGCGCCTCTTAGCTTGGGCTCAAAACCTGTGTATGATGCAGTTCTCCATCCTGGGCTACGGCGACATCATTGTCCCAGGTAAGGATATAGACGCTCTCACGGTTCACCTTTACACCACTGCTTATATGTGTGAGCATTTCTGTGTACGAACATTAGTTAGACATATGAAGCAATTCTTAACAATGTGTTAGATTTTGTTTTTAATACAAATAAAGGTTGTTGTTGTTGTTTTTTTTTTAATATCTAGTCTATTTCTTTGATTCAAAAACACAAAGAACAAAATAGGAAAACTAATTTAAAATTGCAGCTTGATAGCAAAATGTTAGGGTGCTTACTCAATAAATGCAGAGTCCGTGGTTTGAGTTTAGCCAGACTCTTCTTTAGATTTCATATGTCTTCGGTTAGTCTATTTACACCATTAACTGTAAATAGGGGGGAAAATGAATGAGTCACTAACCCATACATACAGGATTTCATACTGGATGATGTATGTGTAATGATGAGTGGCTCTCACCCTGCATTGTTGTTGCACCCACAGGTCTTTTGGTTGCCTACTGCAGCAGGTTTGATGTTTGGATCAAGAGCAAGAGGAAAGTCTACTTCGTCAGTTGCTGCATAGGTATCACACATCTGTTATCATTTTGTTGGGTCTGTCATTAATTTTCATGGATTTAAAAAAACAAAAACGCACACACAATGTCTTGTGTAAAGTCATTGAATTTTGGGAAAAGGGGGAAAATATTCAGATCGGGGTTTGATTTTTGCCAAACCCCGATCTGTTTGAGTGAATTGCTGGTTTAAACGTACACTATTTCTTTTCTTTTCTTATTTTCTTATCATATTGCATATGATCAGTCATTTTATTGACTGCCAGGACTGAACTCACATTTTTCAGATTGAACTTCATGCAATGTCACACAAACGCTTATGAGCTCTTTTTAGTTTTATTACTCATAAAATGTGGTCTGATCTTCATCTATGGCAACTTGACTTAACTGATAACATGAGAACATTTGTACATTTCATGTCTTTATTACACAAACTGAGAAATCATTCACAGTGCAGGCTGGAAAAGGCAAGTGAACTCTCGACTTACGTGACTTGTAGAACCTCTTTCAGTCACAACGGTCTCCATTAGAAATTCTCAAAATTGCAAAAAAAAAAAATTTTCTCTTTGTTTTTTTTTTTCCTGGATTTTTAATGCTGTGTTGTACCAATGCAAACACACTACCTCATTCACTTGGTCTCTGTTGTCTCTTTGTTATACATACATATAAGCGCACACAGCAAAAAATAATATTGCATAGCAGTAATCTATAATATTTAATAGCATGATAATGGGACTGTGTGAATGCATATTTCCAACATTTAAGTGGTAATGTTTTTTCAATAATGTTTACAAAAAGCCCAGACTCACCCTGCATCTTACTGACCTTGTTCTCAGCAGAGGCAGTGACAACCTTGCTCAAATCCAAAGTCCTGTTGGTATACTCATCATGTTCTTCTCTCTCCTTCCTCTTTAAAATTGGCATACCAAACATAATTTATTGTGTCGCTGCACTGACGAAGTATTTTATAAGAACACTTGCAAACAGACCGTGATGTTCCTTTCACCGTGTGCTGCAGCTTGGATGACATTTTCGTGTTGGTGTGCAATGCCTTGTACCTCCAAACAAGTTTTTTTTTTTTTTAGCTTAAAATGGTTCAATAGTTGGCCACAGAGCATTGTCTAAAAGTGGACTTTTGCAATCTTCATCCCACGGTCTGAAGATATGATTTTAGGCTAATGATGATCCTAAATTGGTCGTGGTGTGAATTTGAGCATGAGCCCCACAGCAAACTGACTATCTGTCGGGTCTCCAGCCCTCCAGCCCCTGAACTGGATAAGTGGAATAGAAGGCCTTTAGAAATACTTTACAGGCTTTTCCAGCTCATTACATCTCTGTAATTTATCTTTTGAACATTGTTGAGATTGAAGTATAATTCAAACAGAGTAATCTCTCGAGGGTAACTTTATTTAAAAAAAAAAATTTACAACCCATACTTCAAATGTCATCTTCTTAATTGGAGCACATGAGTCAAAGACAAGTCGTTAGCACAACTTTTTCCAGCTTGAACTGTTGATAACTACCTAGTTTTACTATTGAATACATGAATATAGCTTTTATGCATTATTTTGTTTGTTACCATTTTTATGACCTGCAAGTTCAATTCTCTGTACTTTCAAAGGGTTCACTTGTATTTAGCTGCAGTTTTACTTTTTAGTCTTTGAGGTTTATTAGCTGATGTAGTAATAAAGTTTTATTTACAAGTGCACTGAATTAGCTTTTTACTGAGTCTCTTTTTACACTTGTCAACTGAAAGGCTGCCATATAAAGCCAGGTGTAAGCTTTAAGTTTACCATATCTCTTTCCTTCTTCATATTTCTTTTTAGCCTATTTCCTGGGAATGATACTGACATTCATCGTGATGTTGCTGTCAGGAATGGGACAGCCTGCTCTGCTCTACTTAGTGCCCTTCACTGTGATAACTTCTGCTGTGGTGGCAGGCTGCAGGGGGGAGATGAAGCAGTTCTGGGCTGGAACCACATACCAGGTGAGAGGAGGAGAGGGAGAATTGTATTGGTGTTTTTCTATTATTCCAAAAAACGTCATTCCTCTTGTAGCTGTCATATTTGACTGTCAATACTTTATTAAAAAAAAAAAACTGTCAACATTTTGCTCTTTTTAAATCCAGAGGACGGAATAAGAAGTGTAGTCACAGACTACGTGATTATTAATAATTTACCTTACTAATATGGAAATCCTGACATGCTTTAGTTGTAGGCTGTCTTTGTTTACCATAATGAAATGACAATCCGTTAAAAAAGGAGGAAAAGGGAAAGATCACTTGTTAGTTTTCCTATGTGTTCCTGTGTTAGCTGGAGTTCTTGGAAGAAAACTTGACTGTTTGCTTGCTGGATTCTTGCAGAGCGAGTTTTTCTTGATTGGTAGCGTTTAAAACAAACAGAAAAATCTTGTTTGCTGTCAGCTGAAGTTCCATAGCATGCATCATTTCTAATTTGCCTGTCAGCGGTTCATATACAAGTCAGCTGTGAAAAAAACTGGTCTCACCTGACACAGCAGGCTGTTCAAAAAAAGTGCTTATATTATATTGAATTGCATGCTGGCCTCAAAGAATGCTGTTTATTCCAGGCTATTTTCCCTGTTGTCTAACTGTTTCCTGACCTTAAAAATATGTGACCCCCGTTGTGAATGGTTTTAACTGGAACTGCTGCTGGCTTAAATGATGGCAAATGTGAAAACAATGATGATTATCTTTGCATGGATTTCTGTAAACTCTGACCTAATATACAATCCAAAAAACATGCATATTAGGTTAAATCTAAGTTGGGCATATTTGTAGATATGAGTGTAAATGTTTGTCTGTCCTTATGTTTTAGCCCTGTGATAGACCTCTCCAAGCTGTTTCCCCGTCCCTGACCATGAACAGGCTCCAACCATTTGGTGACCCTGAATTGGAAAAGCAACTAGAAAATGGACATGATATCTATAAATTCTGTTTTCCAGACATGTCACTTGGAAATTTGTGGAATATTGTAGCAGTGTTATTCAGCTACCTCTCCTGTTAATCTCGGTGATATTAGTCTAGATAAACCACATGTCCAGCAGTTCTGATCCAACTTTAAGGTTCATTCTGACTAAAATCTATAACAGCTGGAGATAGTGTACCAAGCAAAAAAGTATTTACAATATACTGAGAAATACATAGTAAACAGAGAATTAAAAAGAATGACAGTAGAATCAAAATTAATGAAATGTTGGAGAGCAAGAATAAATTAAGCCTGCTTTTGAAGGAACAGAAGAAATACACCAGTTAAACTGGAAAGGATAATGAAACCAAGTGTGTTCTTAGTTGAGATTTGAGTACTTAATGAGGTTGACTCCTTGGTCTTAAATGGATCGTTTTTACAGTGAAAACCAGTCTCCTTCTTTGAACTATTAAAAGCTGTTGATCAACTGACCCAAGCATATGGCATGGTGCATAAAATGATAACAAATCTGATAGATAAGCTACAGTCGGCTTACCTAAGCTGATTGTTGCTTATAAGATGATTGTTGCTTGTGATAGACGGGACCATGCAATCACTAAATATAGAAGCAACTCAGCAGGGTTCAAGGATGTTAGGAACTGGTTTTATCGTTTGTTTAATGTTTGAGCTTGTTAAATCAAAACAATAAAACCAAGCATCTAAACTATACCTTTAGTTCTGAGATTGCCTTTATGATACAAAGACAGCCATCAGTCAAAAATATAACTTGAAATTTATTTCTCACACGAGAGAGGCTTATTATGTTTGAAAGGTTTAGGGAAATCCATGCAGCCAATATGAAAATATCTGTGGTTCTCACATTTGCCATCCAGACATTCAAAGTCATCACAAAACATTAAACTTGTAACACTCTGGCAAGGCTGGGTGAATGTGTGTGCGTGTGTGTGTGTACGTATGTCCATGAGAGTGAGACACGCACAAACTGTAAAAGAGAGACAATTCTGACCTGGCTTCATTTTCACCAGGTCTTGGACTCATCCAGGGAACCTTTGCTGTCAGGTGTGCTTCCCTCCAAACCCCAGACCTCTCCCCTGCAACGCTCCTGTCATTAATGTCACTTACTGCAGTGCCTTATTGTCTCTTATCAGCTTCTTTATCACCCTTTGTTTTGACATTTTAACTCCTGATTTCCAGGGTCAGTTTGATATTTAGAGACAAACTACATATTAACTCTTTTAAAATTCAAATAAATTTTAGGACAGAAGTTTGAGTGTGAAATAATACATCATTTTAGCCATTAGGTGTCTCCAGTTGACTGAAAATAATCTTTGATGTGTCTAAAGTGACTCGCAGTGATATGATAAAGTGGACTTGTCTAAAAGCTTTGGCCCTGGAATGACATTAACTTATTTCCTTTGGTTTTTTTTTTAGTTTTTTGTTTGTTTGTTTTTGTCCTTTTTTGTTTCCTTTTCCACTCTCTGCTCATTCCAGCTTTTTTTTCAATGGACAGGATTTAATAACTACCCCATCCTTCATGCAGTTCCCAATGTGTTCATGTTGCCTTTTGCATGATTTTGCTTGCAGTTGACGTGGGAGAGCTGTGGCATGAATTTTTGAATGCATTATCTCTGTTGTTTGTTATTAGTAGAACAAATCATATATGCAGCTTGCATTATAAATTCAAATGCTGCCTATGAGTCTGCCTTTCTTACTAAACTAAAAGATTAAAGTAAACATTAACACGTCTTTCCTTTTCTTTAGAGAAAAGAACTGACCGATCCGTAGACGGCGAAAGATGCTGACTTACAGTGTTGAATATGGACTCTCTTCTTTGTCTTTTTTAAAATCTCAATTTAATATTACATTTGCAAAGCAAGGGAACACATGTTATTGATCAAATGATCCTTCAAGCAGTACATTTTGATTGATGTGAAAGGTAAATGAATGCTGTGTAGATGCAACTGAGATATTAAAGTGATTAAAAACACATGCTTAGCGCCTGAAAGTTGTGTCAGGTTCACTCTGAGAAAAACATAATGACAACTTTGCCTTGGTGATGATTGAGAACAAGAACGCACTTTATAATATTCAGCTTGGCAGTTGTTACATCATTGGGAATGGGTTTGGGCTTTAAATTACTTGTAGCTATTTTGATAACTAGGGTTTGTGTGTAACCTGTTTGTAAGATGTGATTTCTTTCGTTGCCTTATATTAAATAAAAAAAACAAATTGTATTTCATGTTCTTGTCTGTAGCTTTCTGATTTTTAACTTGTGACTTTTAAGTGAACAAAGTCTTCCTATAGGTGAAGTGCGCAACAACCCCAGTTGTGTGTGTGCGTTTGTATGCGTTAAATTCTTTAACAAGAATTTTAGCATATTCTTGTTAAAATGTAAGTTGCTGTTGTGGGGAAAAAAAGAAGCCAGTATATATTTCACAGGTTTTTCCCACCTTTAATATGACCTATAACCTGTACATTTCACACAAACCACAGACGTGTTGAGTAAATTATTTTTATAACTTTAAATGCTAATATAAATTGTACATTTTGAAAACTTGCACACATTTTTGTAAACATACAACTATTTATCAAAAAGTGCAGCCAATACACCTGGTGTTTGTTTTTTTTATTTTGTACAACCATTTAAAAATATTACTATAACGAAAATGAGAGAACAATCAGGTGTCTTAAAAAGATGCCCCACAAATTATTTGTGCCAGTAAAAAAAAAAAAATTTTTTATCTGCCACAAGACAGAGGAGAACACCACAGCGATAAACCTGCAGGCCTGACAACAGGAGGTGTATCACTCCTCTTTTCCTCCTGGAGACAGCGTTTGCATTGCAATCTGCCTTTGTAAATGGTAAATGGACTGATTCTTATATAGCGCTTTTCTACTCTCCTGGAGTACTCAAAGCAAGTACAACATTCCACATTCACCCAGTCACACATGCACTTTCTTCTAGACTTCTGCGTGCTTCCTAACTACATTCATACACATTCACACTCCGATGTTGCATCGGAGAGCAATTTGGGGTTAGTATCTTTCCCAAGGATACTTGACATACAGACTGGAGGAGCCAGGGATCAAACCACTAACCTTCCGATCAGTAGGTTAGTGGTTTGTGACAGTCATTAGTGCCCTCACTGACACGCAAAACAAAACGACTACATAACAGACTAACTACACACTCCACGCTAAACCTCACAAATCTCTCACATCTCAAAACTCGCTATCGATCTCTCTCTCTCTCTCTTTCACTTGTTTGCTCTGTGTCTCTGCCATCACTTCCAAAACTTTCCCCTATTCCTAAACAACCAAATCCCACGTGTTTACTTTTTTTTTTTAAAAATTGGTCGACATGCTACATTTTTCCACCGATAGGAAAGAGATGGCTATTTTTTTTCTTTAGTGTTTTTGTGCTGTCCTTAGAAAATGCTTTAAAAAAAAACCCAAAAACACACAAAACGTGACAATAGTGTTTAGAAAAAAGGCTTATATATTTTTTTTTTAAATCTTAACTCTGGATTTAGTGGTCTGTCATTAAAATTTAAAAAACGGTGTATACTTTGAAGTCTGAACTTTCAACACAGGCTGAAATAGAGACTCAGTGTGGCTGCAGCTTATTGGAGCTTAAAGTCAGCTTAAATCAGTCATGTGACTTGGAGGTGCGGTGTGTCCGTGGACCCCAAAAGGTTAATAACGCTCACCTTTATTCCATTTCCAGAGTGCACCAACCAACCACCTGTGTGAAATAGGGCTGGGTATTGTCACTGATTTCTAGGATCGATTTGATTCCAATTCACAAGGTCCTGATTCGATTCGATCCACGATTTTGATTCAATTTGAATTGGGGAAATTTTGTCTCGGACAGTCAGAAATATTATAATTCTGATCATTTATCAGTACTAACACTTGTGAGACTTCATCAGAGGTGTAAGCATCACAGCGGATGCCAAAGTACCATGTCAAAGTACCTGAGGATAAAACAGAAAAACATTAAGGAGATTTTTCTGGCCTGGCTTTTTATAGCAGATATCCTTAAAAATATTCTGCAGTAGAACAAAAACAAAAGAAAACCATGCATCAACATATGAACATTACCTGATGCTGCTGAAGTGAAGCAGAGCAAAGTTACAGAGGTTTGATTAAAGACACAGCTAAGCGTTTTGCAATTTGCCATCATTTTAAAAAGTTTACATTTCTTCGGTATTGAACAGCAGAAATGCGTTTTCTTCTCGGAGGTCATTAAAAAAACACACACAAAAACACTGGCCGACAGCGCTGTACACAACGGTAGACAGGTGGGTAATAAGAAAGCGAATAATGCAGAAAATTGTGATTTTTAGATGAGAAACTGTTCTTAAAGTACACTTAGAGAGAGAGAGCGAGAGCTGTGCAGGAAGTGTGATTTTATTGTGGTGGAAGCAAAACAGCAAAAGTAAGAGGAAATTATCAATATATTCAGTTTTAGAATTTATATTCACTTTTAACTGTAACTACGCTCAAAGTGCTTATGCTATCTTATTTTAATAAACAACACTGTCATATGCAAAACTAGGGTAGCACTTGTGGTGGCAAGAGATGATTTTAGGATGGTACATGCCACCCCCATGCCACCCTTCTAGATCCACCCCTGCCCTGGACCCGGTTCTTCCTGTGGAAAGGGAGTTCTTCTGCCCCAACATTACCAAGAGCTTGCTTAAGTGGGATTGCTGGATGATGGGGTTGTAGGGTCTTTATCTTAAAATGTCTCTCGACAGTTGTTTACGGGTTTGCACTATAGTGATGGTAAATTTGATTCTTTTTACTGAATTGAGTTTTAATGAGTCACTCACCAAAGTGAATCGGATTTTTTGAGTCATTTGATTCACTGAGTCAGTTGACCAGAGAGTGCAAAAAATTTACATTTTCACTCAAACTTAATTTGTTTCTCTTTTCATGTAAATCCTACTGCTAAGATGAATGATTCTAAAAATATATATATATATATTTTATAGAGCAAAAAAGAGCAAAAACATTTCTAAAATTAAGCAATTTCCTATCAAATTGTTTAATAAACATTTATTTTGTTTTTTGTTTTTTTTATTAGTATTTTCCTCAAATGTGTTAAATATATATTTTCTCATCTAAATGTCCACTGAAATGTGAGCCAGGGGGCGGTAATGCGCCTTAACATTGGTTGCCAACCAAGAAGAAGTAGAAGAAGCTGTGCGCCAGGAGGGAGGGGGTGGGTGAGTGAGTGAGTGATTCGTTCGCTCTATGATTCAGCACAGGAGGGAGGGGGTGAATGAGTGAGTGATTCGTTCACTCTATGACTCAGCACAGGAGGGAGGGGGTGAGCGAGTCCTAAGTGATTCGCTTAGGCTTACGATTCAGCACAGGAAGGGAGGTGGTGAGTAGCTCAAATGTGCTGTTAGCATGTTAGCAGAGCGATGCTACTGTGAACCCAGGAGCTATCCAGTCGTTAAGTGATGACGTGACGAATCCTACTTCCGGGACTAAAGTAGTCTGCGTTTAATATGGCTTTTGTGTTTTTAACATGTTTAATGTTATGTATTTTCTTCTATTTAATCTCAAAAAGCTCATAAAACAGTCAGTGATCACTGTTGACCTCCCTCAGCTTTTATTACCGCTAATCATTTATTTAAGCTCAGTTTTTAAAACCTTAGGATGTAACTACAGCCCAGCCCATGAAGCAGCATATGAATGACTAACCTAGTATTGTGGATTATCTCAGTTGTTCTCCTGGCTGAAGTTTGGTCCTTTTACAGCATCCTGCCATGCGATTACATTTGTTCCTGACCACCGAGAACACGTTAACTTTTATCAGTGGAAAAAAAGTTAGCTTGTTTATATTATGCTAACATAGCTGTGTCGCTAGCGGTCACGTAGCACACCAATATATACCAGCTAGCCAAACTTCAGTAACCCTACAAACGTCACTGCTGTCTAGTTTTCTGTCTTCATTTATGTTGGAAGTGATAACAGAGCTGTACCTTTTAATTTGTTTCCAAAACCTGCAGTCAGGACATGCTATATTGTATTTAGATAGAAGCTAGCGAGCTAACTTCCTGCTAACTTCTTACTCCGTTAAATGTCATAAATTCCGTTTTCATGGATGCCTGGATGTTAAACTCAATTGTTACATCTGGTAGAGCAGAACGCTGATCATTTTATTAAAGATGAAAGACTTTAGACAGTTTTTCAACTCTCAGTAATGCCATAGTGATCGTTTGATATATGGACCTGCAGCAGAGTTTAGGCCCAGACACGGCTAGTGACGTCAGACTTAACGAACGGATTGTCTTGATGTGAGCTTCTACTCAGGGTTTTTCTTCCAGTTCAGAGCAGAATTTTTTTTGTTGAGATACTGGATGTTGTGTTTCTCTCCACAATTTTAATTATAAGCTAGATACATTGCTGCTAACAGCAACAGGGATGAGTCAGTGGGGCTTGTGAATCATGATTCATGGGTCAGTAAAGTGATTCTCGAGTATTGAACGATTCGTTCATGATTCGCGCATCACTATTGCACTATATGAATAAAACTGAATTTAATCGCTTTAGCGTAAGTCGTCACCTCGTGGCGTCTTCGTAAAAACAGAGGAAATAAAACAAAGCGCACATGTGGCTGCTGGCTCCGCCTCCGCCACGTGACAATGAGCTGGCTGAGTCAGCCGGCTCGTCATGCAGCGTCAGTCTGGAGTCGCACAATTATGAAAAGGCAACCTTCCGTTGGAGCTGCACCCGAAGCGGATCTCTCCAACGTCTACCGGGCTTTCCTTCCAAGGCAAACTGAGAGTACCGCTGATAGATGGATAAAAGCCACGACAGAGCTCTTCCTGAGTCTCAACGGTGAAGAGAATGGTATGTGAAGCTCTCCGGGTGGTCAGCTGCCACCCCTGGGTTTTATGGTCTGGTTAAATTGGCGCGGAGGATCATCGTGACTGATCGAGGTTTGAGTGGCAGGTTCCCCCCAATGCATGCTTTCTCCTGCCTGGTCAGGTACCTAGCTGGGGTCGCGGTGACGTTTTGCCGTTTTTTTCCCCCTTTAATCGCTGCATGGCTGTTTAGTTGACACATTGTAATGTGAAGGTAGTGTGCGAAGAGCGCACAGTGACACATCATCTCTCAAAGAAAACTCCAAATCACACACGGGCGTAACGTTAGCAGGCTAAATAGCTAGCGAGCTAGCGCTATACTAAGCTAGTGGAGCAGCAGCAGTGGTAGCTGGCCGATATGAGCAACGCTGTCTTTGAGCTTTTCTTCACCTCACGATCATTTAGACCTGATAATAGCAGCTAGCACTTGTTTAAGACGTCTCCTTTAGCTGTCTCAGATGTCAGACAAGACACGCTGTCATTACCACCAACAAGTCAATGCAACCCTGAGTGGCTGCCAAGTCTGCGCAGACGTGCCAGCGTCAGGAAAAGTAAAGTAGCGTTGAAATGCTCATTTTATTAGCTCAGGTTTTGGTGAAACGCCTGTATTTCTGCTCATGTTGGGCTGGACCTGAACGTTTCAGGCCTGTTGCAGTCATTGTTGTGGTTTTATTCCTGGAGAGAGTCAGAGAGACAGGGAGGAAAAAATAAACTGGAATTGGTTTAGACAACTGGGTTCGAGCCGAGCGCGTGCGCGACGACTATTAAAAAGTCGTCATCAATGGAGTGTCGATTCTAGGATTCACCATGGCAACCGTAGAGGAGAATGATGTCCTTGGTAACGTCCGCTGGACTTATATCTGTTTGCTTATTTCTCTGAATATACTCGTAGTGTTTTTCGTGCGTTTAAAACCTACAAGGGCCCTGCAGAAAGTATTAGGGTCACATAAAAAATATTTGATTGTCATTCCACCTGTACAGGGAAATTGTATGTTATCTTAATTCAGACATCAAAGAAAAAAAAGACTTAAATAATCTACAACAATATACAAGATATTTCACTTTTACATTCTATGAGCATTGATTGCCAGATTGATTCTCTTAAAAAATGTGTTTATTGTTTTTATGTCCTGGATCGTCTGCTAGCCTACGCTCAAACAGGAAGCGTCCAGTGTGGGATTCATCTTTTATGATGATCCTGTTGGTTTTTTTGAGGTAATGGGAACTGTAACGATCTTCTAAGGAGGGCGTCTGATGATCTGCTCAAACCCTTTCGTCTTTGCAACTGAAGCTGTCAGAGTAGACAGACACACACACACACAGTATGTTTATATGTCCTCTTTGGAGCAGACGTGGAAGGACACAAGCAGTTTTTGGGTAAGGTGACTCTTTCTGGTGATCATCACGAAGTAAAGTATGTGTTGGTTGTTTTTCAGCTTTACTCTCAGATTTTCTGCTTTATTTTCAAAATGCAAATGAAATATTTTTTTAAATATTTTATCGTAATGAGACTCTAATACTCCGTTTGAGGGTTTTGGCCTTTCACCAAAGAAAAATCACCAGGACTGTGATTAAAATATATTTAACCAGCATTTTCTTAAAGTCCAGTTTAATTTACCGAACTTAAACACATCTTTATTGTTAAAATGCTAATGATAAAAGGAAAACATTGTCTTCTGTTTGCCAGAAAAACGCTATAAAATTGTCGGTCCTACACACCCTAAAATACTGTTACAATTCTGTATTTTTTATATTAAGTATTTAATGATTGGACTGCAGTATTAATAATAAGCCTGTTAAATTATACTTTCACACCGTCAGCAGTATTGAAAGTTTTCCTTCCTGGTTTTGGTCTTGCTTTTACCTTTATTAAAAAATTTTTTAAGTTCCTCATATTTGTATCCAATCATAGTTTCTTCGTTTGTAAGGAGAAAAATAATCTACACCAGGGATGGGCAATTATATTTTCCAACGGGCCACATCAGAAACTGGAACTGTTGTACTGTGTAAGTTTACAAAGAGATAATATTGTTAAGCTGAAGTAAATTCTGCTCAGTATTACTGGTCCGACCCTCCTGAACAGTCCCGAATTCTCTTGTGGTTTCTTGGGAAAATGAATTGCCCATCCATGTTTGTGATTTTCATCTTATTGCGCATTGACGTATTAAAATAATACACCTTTGTGTGACTACTTAACATGATACAGATGTTTATGATTAGTGATGTCAGATATTGAAAATTCTGTTTTGGAAATGTTAAACTTTCTTCTGTTTCAGGCCCCTGGTATATTGACAGAATCTCCACCTGTCTATATACACAAGAGCTGCCTTAATGGTCTTGCCATCCCCTCAGAGAAATCGTTGACAGTCTTACTATTTAAATTATATGTATTTGACTAGGAATAAAACCCCACCCAGAGGTCCTAATCACGGAGTAATCAATTGTCAATAAATTATTCTCAGCCAGTATTAGTACAGTTGCGTTAAAATAGCAACCTGGCTGATATTCATATACTTTTTTCTTTTGTTCCTGTCTTTAATCCAAGAAAAAAATATATATATGAAAAACAAACAAACAAAGAAAAACTATTGTCATGTCAAAACTGGTCTAATGTAATGGCTAAGAATTATACCATATGTTTTTGTATTCAGCTTTCCATACTCAGCTTTGATTATTATGACTACACAATTTGGGTACTTATAGTAAACTTCATGTAGTCATAGTTGTTAGTTTAAATTATACTCAAAACAGTGAGTTTAAATCTGCATGTAGGTGATTTGACACAATGACTTTGCTGTACTCTGAGAGCAGTGATATAATGTAATGCAAATTAATTTGGCTTTGCACACATCATGTCCAACAGCTGCTGATTTGATAAAGAAGACCTTCCAGCAAGCAGGCTGAGTGTTTTACCTCTTTTTGGAATGAAAAAACATATTTTTCTGCGTTTTGTCATCAACAAAACCAAGAGTTTTCACTGAACGTGCTCTCTGGAATGCTCCCTGAAGACTTGCCCAAACATGTGTTTGCAAGTTGTATTTTTTCCTGTCTGTAAAACCACGACCTCCCTTTTTTCCAAGAACTTGATGGTACTTCTCGTACTTTTCCTGTGAAACAGAATGACGGTTCAGGGTGGATGTAAAGAGAAGAAGTGAAGCAGAAACAGCTGTGAATTAGCCGCCTTGTCCATAGTTTTGTTGGTACTCAGAAGGGAACATTGACTATATCAACACAGATATGCTATGTCCTTGGATCTTACCTGTGTGAGAATGGTTTAGTTTAGGAGTCATTGAAATGGTTAAAAATGTCATCCACGATTTATAAACATCCATGTTACATCTACTTTTATTTATCTACTTTTATTAATAATATATTTTTTTAAATATATTTACACTGCAGCTGTCTTTAACTTGTAAGTTTTTTTTGTATAGACTGCTTGATGTCCAGTATTGCAGGAAATAGTCTGGTGAATTCACTACTAGTTAGTGGTCATCTTCTTAAACCAGACTATTTTCAAATGTAGGACCAAAGCTAAAGTGAAACATTTCTCCTCCATGTTAGAAAGCACAACTTAAGGCAATGTCTCGTCCTGATTCTACTGATATTTTAGAGCTTTGTGCAAAAGCAGCTTGAGATTATAGTAGCCTGTAGTGTGTCTTTTACCCTTTACTTTCCTCAGTGTTGGCCTGAGCAGGTCACACGCTCCAGCTTACCTCTACATTTGCACACACACACAAGCCCATTTGAAGATGGCAGATAAAGTTTTTTCCACTGGAACAGCACTGTGCAGGGTTCTCAAACTCAAAAATAGTAGCAGTCACAACTTGTGAATTTTTGTGAATGGGGTGTTTCTCTGTAGTATCCAGCTGACTGCTTTCACTTGTGTCACTTGTACAGCTTGTGGCCCATTTCTGACTTGTGGGTGCTCCAGAGTTCCCCGAAAGAACTGCAAGACAGTTATGTTTTTACTTGTACAGCACGCTCTTTATTTATTTATTTATTGGCTTTTAATACACCATTACCTTGGCACTGTCCCTACTCTTGTTTCTGCTTAAACCGTAGTTTTCAGAGGTTCGTATAGCTGTCTGCATCAGATGTTGAGAAGGAAAGCTATCACATGCTTTAGTGAACTAGGTAATACAGCTTTCTGGATGCAGCACTCAGGAGGCTAGCCTGATGCTACCCCTATATCCGCCCCATGCAGTGCAGTCTTTCAGAGCTTTGCCCCAGAGGGCATGAATGTGTGAGCTGTTGAGTTGTCACACTTTGGTCTCATGACTGTTTGTACTTTTGTGTGTTGCTTTCTGGCAATCTTATCTGAAGGCTTTAATGAACCTGTTCTCTCCATTTTAATAGTCTTTTATAGGCCAAGTTCTTGGAACAATAACATATGGCAAGGATTCCAAATTGATAAGAGCTGTCATAGTTAAAATAAATGTCCCGTATTGTGCTTCTCTTTTAATTGAACCAATATATGATAACAGATTTTCAGATAACCACATTGTAACTCTTTTGATTGGGTCAGTTAGTTTAGCAGACTGTATAGTATCTGGGGTTAAACGCGGACATTTTAGTGATTCGTCTTATAGAAAGATGTGCAAAAATAAAGTCTCTTTTTTCTGGAGGAAATTTACAGCTCTCCATTTTTTATTTTACACATAAGGATAAGCTATTTCATATGATTATCCAGACTTAAGAGTGATGCTGGCTGCAGGGTAAAAGCTGTTTCTTAGTCTGCTTATCCATGATTTGTTGGACTTGTAGCACTTGAAAAAGTGGTGAGTCCCTGAGAATATTGATGGTTCTTACTAGGCAGCAGAATAAATCAGACTATATACTATACTATATTATTATATTTATTTATTTAATTAATTTTTTTTGTCCCAGGCAAAACCATGGCCACGTAACCTAATCCTCGTGATATCTTTGAACCACTCTCACTGTGTAACATAAGACCACTGTTTTAGAGCCATGGCTCTTGTAATGATCCTACAACCAAAGATGGCCTGCAACAAATTTTCATTGTCAGAAACTTAGGATGACGTCTCACCATGTGACAGCTACAACAAATGTATTAAATAAATGAAATCCAATAAATGTTGGAAGCCTTGTTTGTATGGTATGACCTCATGACTGCGCCATTGAGATTATAAAATGGAAACCAATATTTGAGGAATTTCAGTCATATGTTGTAGCATATGATTCAGTGTGCGATGCTCTTTTACTCACACATACCGCACCTAAGGATGGGAATCAAGAACCAGTTCTTGTAGAGATCCAGTTCCCAGTACTCTAATTCCTTGGAAGCGTTACTCTGCTTGCCTATTGATCCCCCTGATTGGTTCTTGCACACTCACGTTGATCAGTTGATATCAGTTCCTGTGTTGGAGGAGGAAACTAGTGGAGCAGTCTCCAGTGTGGATATGGACAGTACTTATTTTTATTGCACAAAAGAATGAGAGCACGATGGTAAAGTGTAGTCTGCTCCAGGACAGAAGCGGCTGCATTATACGGTTAACACAACTTCAGCTCTTCGCAAACACCTGCACAGACATCATGCTAACGCTAAGCTAGCCAAGTGAGACAGTGTTTCAGATTGTTTTACAGAGTAACATGAAAGTAATGTTACGAATACTATAACAAATGTCTTTCTCCTGGCTGTAATTAAATAATGTATTGCATTACTTTTAAGAAAAATGTTCTGTGTAATAATGACTTAAGCAGTGACTCTAACACTAATCACAACAAAGAGCGGAAATACCTCCAACATGCACAAGCATTTAACCACGCAGCATGTAATTGATTTGCACAAACTTAATGTCTTTGATATGCTGCTTAGAGATGGTGGTGAATCTCAAAGTGGAGCCGATAAGGGAATCAATAAGTGATATCGAAAATGGAATTGGAATTGCTAAATTCTTATCAATTCCTATCACTACTCACACATAACACATTGTATCCAGATTTATTAGATCTGTGTTGCGCATCGTGTCTTGCGTTACATTGCTAAAATTGCAGACTGTAGTTGCCTTCAACAGCAGCACAGATGCTGCAGCTGGAGCTGGGAATAAAAGCTGACAAAGTGATGCAGGCTTATCAGCAGCGCTGCTTTTAAGGTATAAGTAGAGCTGACTATAATTAAATTGATGTACTCCATAAAATCTATGTGTTGTCTACGTTATCTCACGTTGTGTATGACAACTTTAACACTGCCATGGTTGTAACTGCAGGAAAAAGACTGAAATGGAATCAAGTAAAGAAAAGAGGACAATAAGCACTGTCCTCTCTTAAAAGATCAAGAAGTTAATACCAGAAAGATTTCAAAATAACTAGATAAAAAAATAAAATGAAATAAAAGCAAACTTCTTGTTCCTCTTTATTGTTTTTGATTGTAAAGGAGGTCTGTTATGCTCATTTCCAAATGCTCCTTGATTGATTTTTTTTTTTTTTTTTTTTTTTTTAAATATACTGGAGTGGCTTTGCATAATTCACAGTTCAAAATAACCATAATTTACACTGGGCACCTCAGAACCCACTGTGTTTTTACTCCTCTTCCTTTAAGCCAGCTTTCTTCTGATTGGCTACCTGACAAGGCCATATTGGGGATATCTGCTTTTGTTGGTGTCATACAGAGCCAAGAGGAGACGGGGAAAAAAACCTCCAAGTTGTAACTTTTTGCTGATCTGGATTATCCTGCCCTATCCTGCTCTGGCTGTATTTAATGTAAAAATCTGCCACTGTAACAATGGACAGAAAACACCCAAAAAATAATAATGCTAATTGGAGATGAGGTGTGGGAGAAGAGTCTGTGTAGGATCCATTCTTGTTCTACAAATGCAAGGCATCAGTTAATTCAAAGTGCTTCACAGACTTCATTATTCAAAAACTAAATTCCACAAGATTTTTCCAAACTTAGTAAGTTTTTTAATGTGTGGCAGCCATTTTTTAGATCATGTATTAAAACAAAGTTCTCTGATTGATAATTCAGTCTACCACCCTAGCGTTTTATTTTTGTTTCTTGCCAGTGTTGAAGTAGTATCTTTGCTGATGCAGTGTAATCTTTTGCCTTATTTGTGTTTTGTTTTTTTGCCCTTGCTGTTGTGTTGTCTGTTTTTTTCTTTATATCAAAAATCTTAATAAACATTAAAAAAAAAATCAGATTTTTAAATGTCCTGTCCCTACAAATGTCCATTTCATATGTAGAATGACGTAAATTAATAATTAGGTCTCAAGATTGTGTTGTGTACCTTATGAGTTAATCACTTCAAAGATCAGTAGTCGGACAAAAAAACCCTCCATGAGAAGGCCTAAGCTCACTGTACCGTGGAGGATGCCCTAGATCTGATGAGTCACAGATCTGTGGCACAGTAGTAATTCTTGTTAAGGGAAGAAAAAAAATCATATCTTTGGGTTAAGTCTGTAAAATAAATTAAAATTTTTTAATTGGCTTAAATCCTGAACCATATTTATGTCTATTACAAATGGTGGGAAAGCTCTTGAAATCACATTTCTATCAATACATTTGGTAACAGCTTCTTAAATCAAACATGGAAGAAAATAAAATGGCAATAATTAATCTAGGTCTTTCTGTTTGTTCTGAGAACAGCTCTTGCACTGAAGTGCTGACCTCGTTGCTTCCACTCTTTCTAATGGGTAATAGAATTGCCAAGCCAGATGTTATCTCACCCTGTATTGCGTCACTCAGGGCCAGAGGAATGATGGGTTGACCAGCCAGCCTTGTAACATTGTTGGGAAAAAGGAGCAGGGGAGAGGAAGAGCTCAGCTGGCAAGGTTTCTGGCTGAGGGGTGACAGATGGAAGAAAAAGTGACAGTGCACAATCAAATTTGTGTCTCTCCAAATTAACATATTAATTCCCCCAGTTGCACATAGCTGCCCATACACAAAACTCACAGCATCTAACACTGCTGAGCTGAACAGGATAGAAAGGTGCTGGGTCAAATTTTCCGCGTGATCGGCGTTGTCATAAAAACCCGGGGCTCAGAAAGAAGCCAGAGAGGAAGAGGGAGGGAGCGAGGAAGTGGGAGAGTAAGAGTTGGTGTGTGTTTTTTGGCAGCGTCTGTGAAGCTCAAGTCTTTTGTTGCCTGACATTTTCAGGTACCATGGTTACAGGTTAGCAGTCTTGCTTTTATCTGCCTTATTAACCCTTTGTTAGATTGTATTGGATCAAAAAGACAACGGTTTCAATGCATTCCTCCACATCACAGAAAGAGACCTGTTTATTCCTTAGGTGTGTCTCACATTTGTCACTAGTTCAGCAGATGGCGAGACTGAATTAGATGTCGAACACTGATTAGATGAGCGATTCTGTTAACCAGTGGGCAGTAAAGAGCAAATGACCTGCTGTGCAGGTAGAAGGTGAAGATGAAATCACGCAGCAAAGTTCGTGAAATGTAAACTATAATCTTTCTACCATGTGGAAAAGTTTCAGTAAATATGGGGAAATGTGGCACCATGCAATAAATATGGCTTTAATTTAAATGATTACAATTATAGTAAATGGCGTTATTAAAATAAGATAATCCAGATATACTGATTATTAGATGGCATTCTGTTTTGCATCACATCCTCAGTTTTGTTCAATCCCAACTAGGCTGGGACATGTTCAAGCCTAGTTGGGCTTTCACTAATGTTGCGTGTGCATGTGCCAACTCTTGATGTCATCAAAGCCCTGAAGCCATTTATTCTAGTGGATGTGCACGAACCCATCAACCGATGGGTGTGGAAACTCCCATCAGTACTGGTATAGGAGTAGAAGTCATTAATACATGAAGCAGTGTTATCGTGAAGGTGTTTACAAAATTGTTCCTGCATTGATTTTTTTTTTTTTTTTAAATAAATGTGTTTGGAGGGGATTAGGCCAATAATAGTAGGAAAAAAATGGAAAGAAGTATTGACATCAGCTACATTAAAACCAGAGACATTAAAAAGACACGTGTTACTGAATAAAAATTTATAGGCGAAAGGTGATTGTCCTGCTCCTGGAGAGCCAATCAACATATGAGCTGGTCTTGTTTTTGTGCAGTTGGCTTTTGACAGTTTCAGCTATGAAGCGGCAGTCATATCGACTCCTTATTGTAGTAAAGATGCAGAGAACTGTGCTTATCTTTTTTTCTTGGCTTACTGTAACTATAAAGATATTGCAACTGCCAGTATATGGTTGTGTGTCCTCTTATGATGCGTTATTGCTGCATTGCTGGCAGATATTAGACAATAGTCACTACTTTTGCTGGTGCTCATCACTTGAGGAAAAACCGAAAGCTAACCATCTTGTGGTGAAGAACAAATGACTCAAAGGGGATAAAGTGTGTTTTAACTGTATATGAATACGTAGACAGGCAAAGCTCCTGGGTCTAAAAAATGAAGCCAGTGTAGAAGCGTCTTAAACCTGCATTCTTGTAAATGCCTGCAGGGGGTGACTCCTGTAGCAGCACGAATATTGTGAAGAATTCTGAGGAAAAGACGGTGTTATCTTTCTTCCATTCCCTCAATAAACTCTTACCTGATAATTGTATGGTGTCAGTCACTAGTTTCATTTTACAGATTTTGTTACCCGTTAGAGCTAAAAAGGACAACAAAGCAGAGTTCACCTTGGAGCAGGTCTGCCTCGTTACTGCCGAATTGCTACTGCGAGCATCCAGTATCAAAACATAAAGATGGCGACAGGAGGAGGACTGCGGGAGTTAATTATACCCAATGGGTGGCATGATAGTCCTTCCATCATTTAAATACAGTCTTTTGAAAAATTTGTGGACAGTGGGGGAAGGATGCAAAGCCATTGCAGTAAATAACTATATAATTCATGCTTCTTTGCTGGGGTGTTTTTATGTTGTGCTATGTTTTCCTGCTTTCTTGTAGACCAGTGCCATTGTTATCATGGCCAGCATGTTGTGATAGCCAACATATTCTTTCTTTTTAAAATGACAAATCTGAAGTGTTATCACGTGGATAGACTGCTTCAAGCACTAACAATACTATTTTTCTAATTGGCTCACCAAATATCAAACCTACTATTTAACGTCATTGGATACAGTGGTTTAGCCTCCCATGACTGCCTGTAATTGCATGCTCTAAACCAGTGCTAAACATGGTTTTTCCTGGCTCAGCATGGGCCTTTGGGTGGCGACTATGCAAGTAAGCAAGATTTGTACATGTAGTTTGGCAAAGAGTCAGAATTACCTTAATTAAAAGAAGTCCAAGATTTTGTGGTTACCTTCTGTGTTTGATGTGATGACTAATGCTGCTCTTGTGTGTCTGTGTGTTAAATATAAAGATGGAGCCCAGAGCCAGGTGGCTTAGCAAAAAAGACTGAAAACAGATCAGGGGGTCAGCTCTGTCACGAGCTCTTATGCCTTACTAGATGTTATAATGTGTATTTATCTGTTTTCTAAAATCTTTTAACTGTTTGGGTCGTAGCTTAAGAACTGCGGGTCTAAATTTGGGGATTATTCCAACCATTAAGTGGCACCCACTTTTTATTTACCATCTTTAATAAGTGGTTTTGATAATTGTGGGTTGATCTACACTCTGTGGTTAGCAAAGGCTTCATGAAGACAGTTGACTAAAACCTGTATCCATACTAACAGTGAAGGTAATAATCCCACTACTGAGATAATAAATCTCCCCCCCCCCCAAAAAAAAAAAAAAAAACCTCAAAGGTTTTCTTACAGAAATCAGGATAAAATTTGAGAATAAATAAATAAAAGAATTTAGTGGTCAAAATTCAAAGTTTTGGTCTGTTAAGCAGCTTTTCTTTGATTCTTCTTTGATTTAAGACCTTTTATCTCAGTAGTATGCAGGTTGTATTTTTTAGGCAGCAAATCTGTGCCGTCACTTCATTTCAGGTAGTGTCGCTTGATTATGACAAAAACCACATGGCAGAAGTCACACCAACTCTGACTTGGTAATCCAAGGTGTGTGCGTGTGTGTGTGTGCGTGTGTGTGAAGAGTTGTAAAACTGTAGAACTTGTAATCTCGATTGCCTTTGTTGTGCAATTATTAAAAATAAAGCCACAGAGGGGGAAAAAAAACCCCAACAGTCTCTGTCTGAGCATGCTGCCAGGGGTAGGGCAGGATGACAGAGAAGGGTTATGGAAAAAAAAAATCTTATATTTTTTTCTTATCAGTCAATATAAGTATCTATCATGATAGAAATCAAATATGTTATTTCCTTTAAGCTTAAAGGGCTCTTTTTACTACTCACATGTGAAGATATAAGTTTAATTTTCTTAATCATATACAGTAAAATATTTATTTTCTGTTGAACATGAGAAATGTACTGTAAAATTGTACTACTATATTTTAACATAGGTGTTTATACAGAATAAACTAAAATCTTAATTCCGAATAGGAAGAAGCTTCAATTGTTACACAAGAACACAAACTGGAAAACTAAATTCAATGGCAATTTCAAAGAAATCTGGAAAAAAAAGATCTCTCTCTCACACACACACACACACACACACACACACACACACACACACACACACACACACACACACACACACACAACATCATTATTATTGTTATCATTATTATTGATAATGGTGGTTGAGTAACTATCTTGCTTGGGAGCAAAACATCAACTATTTTCTCCACTGCTGTTGCTACTGGGCACAAGAGCCGATCTTGTGCTAGAATTGGCGGACAGTTTCTGACTTTTGCACACTTTGGATTTTACCAGCACTTTGTCTTTTTGTGTATTGTAACTCAAAGTAATGTTCATATCGCCACTGTCAAAAGCTGTAGACCGTTGTATCATTTTCTTCTCCCTGCGCAGGAGCTAGAGTGAAAGGAGAAAAGCCATATCGGATGACCCTTTTTTCCCTTCTGCAGATAATTGAAGAGTGTTGCACAAGTAGTGACACAATAGTTTGATTTTTAACTGTAATGTGATAAATTTAGTAAACGAATATTACTGAATTGCAGAAAATGGTAATGGCATAACGGTAACATGTTTCTTTGTAACTAAATACTGCTTGAGTGGTTGTCCCATACAGTCGTGAAAAAGTACAGTCTTTCTATTCAAAGATTTTTTGTATCAGCACATAATAATAAGATTTAAAATGATTTAAATACAACCTCACGTGAACAACAGTGCATGATGTATTATACCACATCATTAGTCGACACAAAGGAAGCCAAAATGAAAAAGCAGTGTTAAAAAAAATGAACAAACCAAAAAAAAAAAAACCCTAACTGAAGCAATTAGTTGAAGTAAGCCTTTGCTTTAAGACTTTATCACTCTTTATCGCTCTTACATCATTGTGGAGAAATTTGGGCAACTCTTCTTTTCAATATTGTTTCAGTTCATTGAGGTTTTTGTACAACTCTCTTAATATCCCTGCCACAGTATTTCAATTAGGTTTTGGTCTGCACTTTGACTGGACCATCACAACAACTTTATTCTTTTCTCTTATACCATTCTGCTGTAGATTTGCTAGAGTGCTTTGATCATCGTCCTGTGGCATGTCCCAATTTGGGCCAAGCTTTAGCTGTTAGACAGATGCTGTCATATTTGACTCGAGACTATTTTGTTAATACGGTCAATGACTGAAGTTACCCAGGTGCACCTTGTAGTGGTTGCAAAACAATCAAATTCTAACCCCTCCACCACCATGCTTGACAGTTGGCATGAGGTGTTTACGCTGATACCTTGTTTAGTTTTTGCCAAATGTGCTGTCGTGCGTTACAGCCAAACATGTCTACTTTGGTCTTGTCCAGCGGATAGTTACGGGAGTCTTGTGGTTTGTTCACATGCAGTTTTGCAAACCTAAGCTGTGTTGCCATGTTCTTTTTAGAGAGAAGGTTTCTACTGGCAACCCTGCCCAACACCCTATAACTTGTTCAGTCTTTTTCTAATTATACTGCCACGACATTTAACATTTGTCATGCTAACCGAGGCCTGTAGAGTCTGAGATGTTGCTGTTGTTGTTGTTGTTTTTTTGTGCTGTTTCTCTGAACATTGTCTCATTTTGGGTGAATTTCAACTGCTGGAAATATTAACAGCTGTCATGATTTTTTTCCACTAGAATGATGGACTTGATATTGTTTGGAAATTGCCTTATAATCCTTTTACAGATTGATAGACAGTAATAATTTTTTTTTTTTTAATATCATTGCTGATGTCTTTCCATCTTGGCATTGTGTTAAGACACACCTGAATGCTCCATCCCCACAAACTGCTAGGACTGATTTAAAAAGAAAAATGTTCTGATATCTTAAAAAACAGCTGAATATGATAAATAGCATTTGTGTAAACATAAATCATTTTGTAAAGGTGATGTTACTTTATATTTTATTGACATAGAAGTGGAAATTGAACAATAATTGGTGCACATGTTTGGACCCCCTTGTACCCGTATAAATTTTCAGGATCTTCGTTAAGTTGGTGTATTAATCCATGTTGGGACCTTTTTGTTTAAACTTAGTTGCCTTTATTTAATCCTGGCATTTTTTTATGCTGTTCTCCTGTAAATGAGTATCAAAGTAAAGGAGGCTTCTTAAAGACTAATTGTAGTGCCTGAGTTGTTGGGAGAGGTTTTGTGTGTACTGCGTGAATCACAGTTGGTGGTGTGTTGTCAGTAGCCAACTAGGTATATATCACTGAGGTCTCTGCCCATCCACTAATCCTCTCCCACACCCCCGCCTCCCTCACTTCTTTCTCTCCAGCCCAAGTATAATATCTAGTTTGTCTCAGACACATTCATCTGCCCCCTTAGTGGCTTCTTACAGATTAACTGTGGATGGAGTTTGGAGGCTGCAACCTCTCACTGATCACTCAGCGTTTAACTCGAGCTGGGTCTGTATGGTAACTGTGCAGCTGTAGACTTTGAGACCTGTATGGAAATTGCGTGCAGATCTAACAGCACAGTGAGTTGCTGCTGATGACCCAGGACTCGGGAGAGGCTGTGGGTGTTGTGGTTTGTCCAGGAGATGCATGAAGGAGCCCTGGTATGTTTCTGTACAAAGCCCTTAAACACAGAGATGAAGAGGAGGACATCCAGGTACAAACTTGGTTGTTTATTGTCACTAGTCAAGATGTGGGACGACATGCTTATTGACATGTTTTCAGTATTTTCTGGAGGCAGATTTAAATCCTGTTGTGTTGGATGTAACTTCGGATCCTGAATTTAAGATGCTTCTGTTTAGTTGATATCAAACAACATGCTGATATTGAGAAATGTTTAACGTGACCTCTGGGAGAAAATGTTGCTCTGCTACTTTTGTCAGATTTTAAGGAATCGTTGAAATGTTTTGGAGAAGGTGTTTGCAGGTTCCCCTCTTTGTGCTGAAGAGATTAATAGTGCTAATCGCCCTTGGGTTCCTCTGAGCTGCTCTGGAGGGGAACAATAAGGCACGAGGCATTAAATGAAAATTCCTTCACCATAAACCTTTGTTATGAGAAAAATGCTGTTGTAGAATTAGAAGGCTGTTTATACTGTTTGGTAGATGCCTCTAACTGGTGTTCCTCGTCAGCTTTTTTTGTCATGATTTTATATGACTGTTTCATTTTTCTTCTGTGTTAAACCTTCTAATCCCCTTAAATTGTTATAGACTAAATCCTGTATTAAGGGGTGCAACATCCCTTTTAGCCTTTTAAGATGTCTTGAAGTTTATTATTTAACATTGTTATAAATAACTTAAAACATACTTGGCTTTTATTCTCATTAAATTTTTCTTTATGTATCTTTTATGTATACTTTGCTTGAATTGCATTTGAGTCCGTTAAACATGAGAGACCTCAGCTGCTGCTGCTCACAACTCTTTCTTTTTGTTCACAGTCCCAGAAATCCTGGATAGAAAGCACTTTCACCAAGAGGGAATGTGTGTACATACTTCCAGTGTCAAAGGACCCCCACAGGTATGTGCTTAGACCTACTGTAGTGAGTCTGCTGGTGATAGCCATGGAAACGGCGTAATTGCATGGTGTGAGTTAAAGAAGGCCCAAACCATAACGACTACTCTCCAGAGGCAAAATGAGTCTGTTTTAATGTTTATGTCTGTCAATAAAATTACAGATTTAAGTGTGGGGTTAAGCAAGTGATGAACCTGTGGATCGTGACTTCTTTCAATCTTAGGGATGGGATTCTCTCTCTCTCTCTCTCTCTCTCTCTCCCCCCCCCCCCCCCCCAAAAAAAGCAATATTAGCAAGGCATCACTCCAATTTTTCAAGCTCTGATATGATGTTTATACCCCAGATTCAGGTATCTGCTTTATACCAGTGTGAAAGTAATAAAATGTCATCCTCACAGTGAGAATTGGACTAGGAATCTTTTATGTGTGTAGATAGATAAAGATATATAGCTGTCTGTCTGTCTGTCTAGGTCAGGGGTGCCCAATCCTAGTCCTCGAGAGCTACTGTCCTGCAGTTTTTAGATGCATCCCTAATGGTTTGATTACCTCTTCAGCATGCCATCAAGTTTGGCAAAGGCCTGATAACAAGCCATTCATTTGATTCAGGTGTGTCAAAACAAGGATGCATCTAAAACCTGCAGGACGGTAGCTCTCGAGGACTGGGATTGGACACCCCTGGTCTAGGTCTTTTGACACAGTATTTTTCTGCAGACTTACTGGAATCTTACAATGCAGTGTTGAAATTATATGCAGGCGTCTTCTTGGCTTGGCGTGTCATGAAGGCCACTTATCCACACTGTGTGCATGACAAACATCAAACAGCTCTGTTAAAGGGGCAGTAGTTGCTATAAATACTCATCCACTTGCAGAGAAACAGGAAAGGAAAAGGTGATTTTTTTTTTTTTTTTTTTTTTTTTTTTTTGTATATGTTCCCACCAGCAGCTTATATTTACGGTTAAACAGTCCTTGGATGTCTTCCTTTCTTCTTGTAAACTCACAATAATGATGGGTGACTTGTTTTCCTGTGTTTTCTTTTACATCAATTATTTGCGAACTGGTTATTCTCTGTTAACTGCTGTACGTGCGGCTTCTGCTAAATGATTCAGAGGTGTTAGTGAACACAGGCTCATTTAACATTAGGTCAAAGTGTGGCATGTGACTGTGATCAAAGTGAGTCCCTTTGGAAGGTTTCATAACTGTCTCTTGGTTAAAGGCCAACTTAACCGGGCTGTCTGCCCAGGAGACAGTTAACCTTCCTTAATGTCCTTAAAGAACTTTCTCTGCTGAGAACTTCCTTCAGACTTGGAGAAATCAAACCCTCACATTAGTCTTGTTTTAGAACCGTCGTGTATGGTCGGAAATACTCTTCAGATTTATCTATTCTGTTTTTATTTATATTCACACTGACTGAGTTGTTGTGGCATTTCTTTCAGATGCCTTCCAGGATGCCAGATTTGCCAGCAGCTCGTCAGGTGAGTATTTGTTTGCTTGTTGTTCGACTCATTCTCTGTTATCTGACAGGGTTAGCCTGGCAGAATCCATGCCTAACCAGCTGCTTTACATCAGAAAACCCCCCAGAGGTAAATTCTTTGCAATTCCTTTGAAATTCCACTAAACAACAACCTTTACCAGGAAACAATTAAATTCCAGGCTTTATGTGTTAGGATGCGTATTCTCCCCTAAGGCTAGTAGAGGAAGACAGAAAACAAAGCTCAGACTCAATAATGATAAACAATTAGGCTTTTTTGTTTTTAGAAAAATCTGTCATCATTGATTTGTAGATGGTTCATATCTTGGAGTGTGTCCAGTATTTCAGTTGTGTATATGTTTTAGTAGCTTGCTGCCTCAGAGTTTGAAGTATCACAATACTGTTGCGGTTCCACACCCAGGCAGAAGCCTTAAGGGAGACCGATGTCAACATCTGGCTGACACGAGAGGGAGATAGACAAATGATGGAAATGGAGAAAGAAGCAAAGAGGCTGTGAATTAGATCACCTTTGTCCCTGCCAGTGAATCCTGTCTGGCAATGTTTGGCACACATCTTGTGGAGAATATTAAAATGTTTCTAGAAGCCAAGCCATGCCACTCTGCAGCCCTCCAGGCAGTTATTTTGAACTCACTGTCTAAACAAATGGGCAACTGCGTTCCAACATAAACTCAGCATCTGCTTATCTCACAAAGTCCTGAACAATGCAGTGCTAACTGATGTTATAGATACAATAAGTAATGGAAATGCGAAAAAAACAACAACAACGTATACCCACAATAATGAGTAGATGATCCTGGCCTTACACAGCTGAAACTGTCAGGATCTGTGTGCATATATCAGCACAATAAGATTAGCTGATGTGGGGTTTTTTGTAGTGGAATGGTCATAATTTCCGATAACTCAAATAGTTAAGTTATAAGAATAATATGTATTTTTATTTATTTTTTGTCTCGTGGGTCAATAATACTGCGATTTAAGAGCTGAAGCATAAGAAATTCTCCTGCGGAAAAGGAAATGTGAGAGCCATTTAAATTTATCCTAACATTAGTCCATCAGTTAATAATTTCAGGGTTCGTCTAGATGGTGTTTTAGTGACAAGGGTGTAATATTTTGAAACGGGTGAGACCAAAATCTAACCAAAGCTTATTTTTAGTGTCACTTTAAACGAGTTACCTTAATGGAGCACTGATTTGTTCACTGTGGCCATTGTACTTGTATGACAGAATGAGGAGATGTTCATAAGCAATGCTATACTCCGCCCACATGTTTCCCAGATGGATTAAGCTTAGCGCCCCAAAGCAAGTGCCAGTTACTACACCTTTGACCATGAACTGGAAGTTCAAGTCTTGATAGTAATGAATAAATGATGAATGATAGTAACAATAACTTTGTGTCAGCTGGGCATGACTTTGACTTGTCTTGTTACTTATAGAGCTGCTTTGTGAGAATGAAATACAGCTCATTAATTTTAATTTATTAATTACAATTAATTAATTGTAATTAATACATTTAATACCCTGCTAAGTAAGTTTGCTCACTTACAAAGAAATGAGACCCCTATTTTTTGGAAGTTTCATTTTAATGGAGAAAGACAGAATATCAACCCAAGTTGATTGATTTTGGTGGAGCTAGAATTATAACACAGAAATTATAATCAAGATTTCAGCTGTAAAAAGAATGGGATACATCAGTGTCATGAAGTTGTTATTACAAAGTATAAAGAATGACATGTGTAAGGGTATGGCTTTGAAAAACAAAACCAGATTCTCATCCAGGTAGCAAACTTCGGCAATGGGGCCAATATGTTGTACCCTCTTTAAGTAGCAGCTTAAAGAGCCGTTATGAGAACTGGATTTCAGTGAATGTGTTTTATTTTATATTTATTTTAAGATTATGTAATGATATCGAGTACATTTGCACTATACCCCCATATAAGCAATATCCCATATTGCTGCAAAAGAGGAAATACGGATACCTACTTCTCTTTTTATGTCACAGGTAGACAGAGCCAGACTTAGTACTTCCAGGGGTCGATCTTGTAAATGAAAAGGACAATTTGTTTTGCTGAATTTGTTTTACTCTTCTTATTTATTTAAAGCTGTCTCCATTGTCTTGGCTTCTGCCACAGTATGTTAACAGGCTTTGAAAGATTGTGAAGGTTGTGTGCTAGAGTTATAACCAGAAAACACTAAAACAAGGCAAAACTAAGTCCAATGAATTGTACAATCATTTCAAATACCTGCACCTTTACTTTATTGCAAAAGGGTCTTAAACATACAGATGACAAAAAACACATGCAATATTGCACTGATTGACTAAGTCTAAATATACAGTACATGTCCCAGGCGGCTGAGTAGTACCTGAGAATTCTTTGTACACCTGAATGCCATTGCTATTAATGCAGGGTTTGACAAAATCAATGGTCCAATGGCCTGGGGTCATTTTTGGACCTGTGACGATGTTTCCACCAACTAATTCAACTGTGAAGCAGATTAGGTTAAATGAACCCTCACTAATGAGTAGGTTTTTTTCCTGATTAAAATGTCACTAGAAGTACTACATTAAAGGTTATTATAATCTTAAGGAATGGGTTTTAACTGCTCCCATTCATCGCTGGTTTGTTTTGCACAGTCATAGCACAACTAATTTAAGAAGTTGTTAAAATGAAAACTAACACATAAATTGCTATATCTAACACAGCATGCACTCCAATACTATTCTCCATTACTGCTATTTCTGAAGCTTTTTTTAAAAAAAATATAAATTGTATATAAACAAATTAATTATCCTATATTCTTAATAATCTAGCTGGAGTACGTTCTGTAATTAAATTGGCATTTTGGGGGGTGGGGCTTGTTTATTAGTCATTTATTTATATATATTTTTTAATCTCATCTTCTGGCCTATTGGGGGAAGATGTTGTTTTGAACAAGGGATCCTATGCACATGTAAACAGTTTTTGTTAATGATGATGTGCCGCTTTAGCTTCTCTGCCTTTTGTGCAGCTTTTGATTGGCTGCCCATTGCAAACAGGAGGTTTGCTTTGCAGGTGGACAGGGCGTCTGTACTCACAGCCAGAGCTGTGTGCCTCACATGACAGTGTTGTCTCATGCACATACAGATGTTAGGAAATCTTAGGGAAAAAAAAAACCTAATCTAAAGCCTGAACTTGTTGATTTATAGTGGCTACTTATACTTGGCTGGCATGATTTGAAACCACAGCAATGTTTATTTTGAGGAGGCAACATTGTCGCAATGTGTGTTTATAGAAAATAATGTAAAAAATAATAGGCTCACATTCATAGTTCAACATAATATTCAGTTGAAGAGTGCAGTGTTTTCCGAAAAACACTTCAGGAATACAGGGAGTGCAGAATTATTAGGCAAATGAGTATTTTGTCCACATCATCCTCTTCATGCATGTTGTCTTACTCCAAGCTGTATAGGCTCGAAAGCCTACTACCAATTAAGCATATTAGGTGATGTGCATCTCTGTAATGAGAAGGGGTGTGGTCTAATGACATCAACACCCTATATCAGGTGTGCATAATTATTAGGCAACTTCCTTTCCTTTGGCAAAATGGGTCAAAAGAAGGACTTGACAGGCTCAGAAAAGTCAAAAATAGTGAGATATCTTGCAGAGGGATGCAGCAGTCTCAAAATTGCAAAGCTTCTGAAGCGTGATCATCGAACAATCAAGCGTTTCATTCAAAATAGTCAACAGGGTCGCAAGAAGCGTGTGGAAAAACCAAGGCGCAAAATAATTGCCCATGAACTGAGAAAAGTCAAGCGTGCAGCTGCCAAGATGCCACTTGCCACCAGTTTGGCCATATTTCAGAGCTGCAACATTACTGGAGTGCCCAAAAGCACAAGGTGTGCAATACTCAGAGACATGGCCAAGGTAAGAAAGGCTGAAAGACGACCACCACTGAACAAGACACACAAGCTGAAACGTCAAGACTGGGCCAAGAAATATCTGAAGACTGATTTTTCTAAGGTTTTATGGACTGATGAAATGAGAGTGAGTCTTGATGGGCCAGATGGATGGGCCCGTGGCTGGATTGGTAAAGGGCAGAGAGCTCCAGTCTGACTCAGACGCCAGCAAGATGGAGGTGGAGTACTGGTTTGGGCTGGTATCATCAAAGATGAGCTTGTGGGGCCTTTTCGGGTTGAGGATGGAGTCAAGCTCAACTCCCAGTCCTACTGCCAGTTTCTGGAAGACACCTTCTTCAAGCAGTGGTACAGGAAGAAGTCTGCATCCTTCAGGAAAAACATGATTTTCATGCAGGACAATGCTCCATCACACGCGTCCAAGTACTCCACAGCGTGGCTGGCAAGAAAGGGTATAAAAGAAGAAAAACTAATGACATGGCCACCTTGTTCCCCTGATCTGAACCCCATTGAGAACCTGTGGTCCATCATCAAATGTGAGATTTACAAGGAGGGAAAACAGTACACCTCTCTGAACAGTGTCTGGGAGGCTGTGGTTGCTGCTGCACGCAATGTTGATGGTGAACAGATCAAAACACAACACACACAACAGAATCCATGGATGGCAGGCTTTTGAGTGTCCTTGCAAAGAAAGGTGGCTATATTGGTCGCTGATTTGTTTTTCTTTTGTTTTTGAATGTCAGAAATGTATATTTGTGAATGTGGAGATGTTATATTGGTTTCACTGGTAAAAAGAAATAATTGAAATGGGTATATATTTGTTTTTTGTTAAGTTGCCTAATAATTATGCACAGTAATAGTCACCTGCACATACAGATATCCCCCTAAAATAGCTAAAACTAAAAACAAACTAAAAACTACTTCCAAAAACATTCAGCTTTGATATTAATGAGTTTTTTGGGTTCATTGAGAACATGGTTGTTGTTCAATAATAACATTATTCCTCAAAAATACAACTTGCCTAATAATTCTGCACTCCCTGTATTTATCAGGTGTGGCATGGATTCCTGTTCCTTGTACTGTTTGTTTCTCTAGATTATTGTTCTGCTTTTGAAAACTCTTGTTGTAATTGTTTTACTGGTTTCCTGTTATTCTTTTTGTTTCTTCAAAATTGTATCATGGCTAATAATAATTGAAACCGCAAACATTTGAAAATTTCATCTTGGCTTTTTTTTTTTTTTTTTAAAGGTGCTGCTGTGGGCGGCTGGTGCGCCAACATGCTGGCTTCACAGCCAGCTTGGCCACCAAGTACTCGGATGTGAAGTTGGGTGAGAGCTCCAATGTGCCTATGCCCGAGCTGGAGGAGTGGTCAGTGGAAAAACACACAGAGGCCAGACCCACTGATGCCTATGGTGTCATCAACTTCCAGGGAGGGTCTCACTCATACAGAGCCAAGGTGAGGGGCTAATCCCCTTTGCTGTGTCATGTTTACATTTTTTTTTTTTTTTTAATTTAACATTAATATAGAAACTGTGTTGGGGGGGTGTTCCATCACTGTATTTAAGGTGTGGTAACTTCTACATAGATATCCTTGGTCTTGGTGTTTTATAGGTAAACAACTTTAGGCTTGACTTGAAAAACAAAAAAACAATTTGATCAAAAACTGTTTGATAAATAGTGCAGATTGTGTATTTCAATTGATTTTAGCTTATTTTTCTTTGGCACTTCACTCTCTATAATATTTAAAGGCAAGTTTCTTCAATCCAAACACAAATTTGTTGTGTGTCGTGACCCATCCTTTCTTCGTTGTGTGTTACGCTAACATGTTTTTCTTGTGTTTGTGAAACTGTGGACAGTATGTACGTTTGTCCCATGACGCGAGGCCAGACAGCATTTTACGACTGATGCTAAAGGAGTGGCACATGGAGCTTCCCAAGATCCTCATTTCTGTCCACGGAGGAGTTCAGAACTTTGACCTGCACCCCCGCATTAAGCAGGTGGTCGGCAAGGGCCTCATCAAAGCTGCTGTCACCACCGGGGCCTGGATTCTCACCGGTGGTGTTAACACAGGTAAATAATCAGAGAAACATTATGTTCTTTTTGAAATACTGTGGAAAGGACAGAGTTCTCCTGCATATTGTATCATTTTTTAAAAGGTCTTGCAATTCAGATTGATTTTTAAATGAGGAAAGGCATTTTTTTATTTTTGTTGAAATTAGGGAAAATATTGGAAATCTACACTTTTATGTCAAGATTCTCACAATGTACATTTACATGTATATTCAAAAATATTTAAATCTGTTTCTCCAAAACTCTTCTTTTACAAAAGCTGCAGATTCATGTTTAACAGGTTGTTCAGTCATTGTGGAAAGGAAGTCCTGTCCAACATGTGCTCAGTGGGAAGAAACTGTGTTATCTGTAGATTAACTTTATCAGCCACAGTGCACTGAGTGTACTCTACCTTTTCAGTGTTACTGGCCTCAATACATTTTGAACAAGTTGCACTTCAAGGATATTAAATCATTATAGCTTTGTTTTTATACTGAAATCAGAGTCTCGGGCTGAACATTTTCATGTGGTTTTCACAAATAGATCTTTATTCCCTCAGCACAAGAACTCTGAGGAATAGCTCTTAATAGGCCTCATATTCTCAGCAGTGACTGACCATTGTGGTATCATCTTTATGTTTTAATGAGACAGGAGGCTTCATTAGTTTTGCTACTGGTGGATGGAACCACTGAAACCATCACTGATTGCTGCGCGATTAGACAAAATGTGTTAGAAATAAAACCAAAAGTTGATCATAATGCTGAAAGCATAGCAGCCTCCATTAGGTTTGGCAAGTTCAAAGTGGTGACAGAACTTCATAGGTAGTTTGTTTTTGGTGCTGCTAGAAAATGATTGTCAGTCCTGGAACATATTTGATGTAGCTTCTCATGAAGGTAACACCCATCAATTGTTTGACCAATAGGAAGATATCTGTTGTTGAAATCCTTTTGGTTTTCAAATGAATTGCCAACAATGCTTGATTGGGTGGAAGATGATCTTTTTCGCATATAGCACACAATAAATGGTCTTCTACTAGAAATACTCTGCTTTGGTTTGGGGAAGGGTGATCCCTGGGTGGAGCATGAAAGAGGCAGGATATATGACATTACTTGGTGTGAATTCACTGGACGGTTACCTGTACTATTCTCGCATAGGAGAAATTGGTCATTACAACAAACCTAATTAAATGTAAAATTTCCTTGTTGAGTCAGCAGATTCTTGGTATAATGAAAAATACACTTATTAATATATCTGAATAAACATGATTTATTATTATTATTATTATTAATAATAATTTTTAATTCTAATGATAATAATTATAATTTCTATATATTAACAAATACTTAAAAGGCATTTTTCTTTGGAAGACTCTTAGCTATGCAATCCTACACAAATAAACAGCCCGTTAATGGTGATTCGCTGATGTAGCAGAAGTTCTCTAACCGTGTCATTTGGTTGTGAGTCGAGGCTGATGTGTGTTTGCAGCCACAGTATGGCGTTAAGATGTTGTGGTCTGATCATAGTGTTTAAATCATTACTCACAGGGTCAATTACTCAGACCAGTGATTACTTTTAATCCATCTCTGGTACTTTGGCCAGTTGGGATGGTCTCCCGGCTCACAAATTACTGCTGAATTCATAGGATCCATCAAGTGAGGATTGTGGTTCACAAACAACTCCAGGGCTAATGTACTTGTTGTGAGCTGGTCCCATCAGTGGCATTTTGGTCATTAACACTTGGGGTTTTTTTCTGTTTCTTTTATTTTTTTGTATTTGGACTCTGCTACCTGACAGCAATGCATGTACTTTAATGAACAGAGAACAAGAGAGGAACATGGGCTGTTATTTTGTCTAAGAATGAGAGAAAATTGAAAAACATAAACTAATGGTAGATTTATCACTTAATAAAACTACATCTGCTACTCCCCTATTTCCATGGGGTCGCCACAACAGGTAGCTCTGCATTTATGATTTGGCAGATTTTTATGCCAGTTGCCCTTTCTCACACAACCCCAAACAGATTTGTTAAGCCAATTAAATCTGACCTATGAATCATTCAAGTATTTAAAAAAAGGTGATGGACCAGTGTTGTGTCTGCACACAACAGACAAATTAGCAAAGAACCAATATTAACCATACAAATCTAAATTGTAGGTTTAGGCTTTTTAAAACGCTTAATTTTCTCTTATTTCTTTAGGTGAATCTATGAAAAAGGCCAAAGATAACAGTTTGATGGGCATAGAATTGTATTCTTGCACCAACAAGGTAGTTCTCAAAGACATGTTAGCCCAAACCTTAGCATGTCTTGACATTGTGTGCAGGGTCCTTAAAAAATTGAGAAGATTGGACAAATGAAGGACAAAAGAAGTAGCAGGTCTTAAAAAAGAATCTCCTGTAGCAGATCAACAGTCT